>NC_092043.1:2400000-3037303 GCF_003086295.3 Arachis hypogaea | reverse complement strand
ACAAAAACTGAAAGAAAAGCAATAATTATTGCTAGTTCTTACTTCAATCACAGCAATGCAATCAAACATCAGTGTTGAAACCATCTCATTTTGAGGAATAGCTTAAAGTTTGAAAAGAACAGACTTCAAATCTATCATAACAATCATCCTTTAAGCCTAAGCTCTTGAAATGGTACTTTCAGAAAACCACAAGAAAGTATATCAACCCAATTTGCAAACAGTTGAAATCAGAAAAGTGGCTTCCCTTTTATGTAACATTCTTATGTTCAGAACCTTTGGGTTAAGATCTCAGGACAAGTAAGTTACCTATGAAACGTCTCCTGACCTTTAGGTTTACACTCCTTGCAAACAGTGACAAACTTTGTCCTTCTTTATTTAGCATTCTATACCTCAAGAATTCATTGAAAACACGATGAACCTTTAAATACTATAAATCACAAGAAGTAGCAGCAAAGAAAATGTATTCATGGTCAAAATTTGAAAAATCATAAAAAAATTTCACAACAATTTAAATCAACTATTTAAAATATAAAAAAAAATCTAACTAAACTAATTAATCAACTAAAATCCACTATCAGAAGACAATCTAACTAAACTAATTACTAAATCAAACTATTAACAAAATTGATTAATTCAAAATTAAAAGAATTTAAACCAAACCTAGAACATTGACTGGAGAATATGCTGCGGCCTGAGATATGCAGCCAGAACTGATGGATAAAGGAGAGAGAGAGGTGCGGCGCGGTGGGAAACATGCTCGGTGGCGCTGTGTTGAGCTCACTGAGACGAAAAATGAGCTTGAGCTGGATTTGTTCTACAAAGAGAAGAACGAAGAACAGAGCTGTTTCTATGTTCAGTGTTAAAAGAAGGAGAAGAAAAGGTAGATTGTGTTAGGGTGCGGCGGTGGCGCTTGAGTGAGAAAGGAGAAGAAGAGCTCATGTGTCGATGAGAATTCTTGAAGGAGAGAACAATCTGATTCTGATATTTTGTGTTAAAAATCGACATGGTAATAAAATTATTACCTAATATTTCAACGAAAATTTAAATAATACGAATTTTCCTGTAATTATTAATAAAAAAGCATTACTATTTAATTAAGAAATTCCTTTAATTATTCACGAAAAAAAATTAATTTACGACAGATTATGACAGATTCTGTTTTTCGTCTTAATTATGCAATCATTTTTTGTTTCTGACAAAAATTCTGAAATTCATTGTATTTCCTGATAAATCCTCAAAATATCGTCTGTAATAACTAGTTCTAGTATATAACAGTTAAAATTTTTATATTCAAAACGTAAATTTGATTCCTTTTATCATAAATAATTGTTTGTTATAATCATATTTTAAAGCTTAAAATTTTGTACATAACATGACATTTACTATGTTATTACATTAATATTTAGTATATATTTAGGTGTACATAAATAACCGAATTGTGGTTAATGGTTAAAAATCATAACAATTTTTTAACAATTTATAAAACAATTTAAACCTATCAATTATAAAATGGTTAACAAACAAATTTAAAATGTTTAAACCATTACAAAAAAACCAAATTTATGCAACTCTTTGTAAATTGTTAGCCATTTTTATTTGGTTTTAAAAAATCTAATTTCTATGTAAATTTTTTTTTTATTTAAAAACGGTTATTTTTAAATTGTTTTTTTTTATAACATTTTAAATTTTAACCGATTAATAACCAGTTTATCATATAAAATCAATTTGTTAATTAACAAATTATATTTTTGGCTCAAAAATAACTTGGTTTTGATAATCAACTATGTACAGCCCTAATTACATCATAAAATATAAAAATTAAGAATATTATATAGTTAGATGAATTGAACTAAATATAAATATAAATAATTGATTTATTAATTTATAATTAATTAGTTAAAATATAAATAAATAGAAGTACTATTTTGAATAGTTTGGTAGATAGATAAAAAATCGAAATCTCTAAATAAAAAGCAAACCAACTTAATATTAAATAATAATACATTAATTATATAATAGATAATAGTTAGTAAAATAAATGAAAGATACTTTAATTATCGATAAATATCATTTATTAAAAAAAGTAAAAGATATATTATTAAAAATATTTTATGTTAAAAATTAAAAATAAATTTATTTAAAAAATACATTTAATAAAATTGTAAATATAAATTTAGATACATATCTTAGAACATTAATCGTTAATCAATATGAACTAACATAAATTATAATACAATTATTTCCAAAAAATAACAATGAATATTAATAAAAAAAATCATCAAACATTGATTAGAAGTATGAGGGTTAATTATTATCATTATTAATAATGTTTTATCATAACAAAAAGTAAAAATATATTATCTAATTAATTAGAAATAACTTATAATAACAATTATCTATTTATTATGCATATTATAATTAATAAATTAAACTAATTGATATAATGAATTATAACTAATTAATATAAATGATAATAATTATGTGATATTTAAAAAAATAAAACAAATAAAAAAATAAAAAATAAAAGAATAGAAGACTACATAAATAAATGAGTGTGAGAGTTTTTTTATATAAATTTCATATCACATTCGTTTTTCAATAATAAAATAAAAATACATCAACTTGATATCTAAAAATAATAATGAGATAAATCATAACACAATTCTAAAGTAAAGTTAATAGACCATAATATCATTGTACAATACAAATTGAAAGTAATTTTACATTACAATATACACAAATAGATAAATGACTTGAGTAAGTTCAAATACAAACTTTTTTTATTTATACATACATGATAATACCATGGTCCATGAATGCTTCATAACTAACATATCATATAAAGTTCCGAATTATGAGCACACTACAAAAAATGGATATAAAATGGCATCAATATAATGGCGGTTATGTAAAACGCGGTTATTTTCATAAAGTGAGGCGGTTTATGCAGCTGCCATAATTCGTTTGTAGAAAGTGGTAGTTTTTTGTGATTTAGGCGGTTTTAAACGCCATTACTTGCTCCTGCTTCACTGGTAAAAAGCCTATTCTCTATTTCACTAATAAGGCTATGCTATTCAATTGAACCTCCATCACAATGTGAGAACCAAGAAGAAACTCCATCGCAACATGAGATTTGCGATCTCATCCACGATGCTCTCCTCTGGCAGTATGTCGCTGTTGCTGCCTTCGAAGGAGCGCTCTTCTTTCATTAGGTTTTCTAGCTTCGATTTGAGGGTTCGTTGCGCCGCCGCTCATCTCCTCGTCACCACAAGCAACACCATCATTGCTGTCCTCGGTGGAGCTTCTGCTATTTGGTTTTATGCATCTTAGTTGATCTTAAATTTTCTTAATTCTAATTTGGATAAGCTTTTATAGAGCCTTTATTTTCTTTTTCCCCTTCAATGGTGGTCCTGATTGGTTGAATCTGAGTTTTGTAAGGCTTTCATCTCAATAGCTCTCTAAGTATAATTCTCTTGGTTAATTTTTTTCCTTCTAGGTATAATCTGAGATCGCACATCAGAGGAAGAAGGAAAGGAGAATGAGAGTGAGTTCATCTCAAACCCTAGAGCTTGTCGCCGCCATCGTCACCGCCATTCATCTCATTTCAGCCGCTTCCATCAACCTTCTGCGTTCGAGTGAAGGTGCCTCTATCGACGCGTTTCCAAATCTGGTCACTATGCCATAGCTTATGAGATTGAGCGAAGCACCTATTTCATTAATGTGTCTCCTCTGCCAGCGGCGCCGGTACGTTCTCACTTCTGCATTCTCTTCTTCTTTAATCCACTCAACATTGCTCGTAGTGTGTTTCTGTTCATTCTCAATTTCTATTTGTATTCTCTTTCTCTTCTTGTTTATTCTCAGTTGCTTATTTTCTAATTGTATTTCAGTTCAGTATTGTTATGTTTGTCATGTGGTTGATGAATTTCTTGAGAGAGATGGAAAAAATTAGAACTTGTTTTCTGTTATAGATGATGATTCTTTGGTGCTTATTATTATAACTACTGCATGTTCATCATTGTGAAATTTTGAAATTTAAAACTAGCTTAGCTCCCAATGTGAATCCAGAAAGGACATGCTTTCTTTGTTTTCTTTATATAGAGTAATGGTGAAAAGAAAATTGTTCATTGTGAGGGGAACATATATTGAACTTATAAGAGGTTCCTCTTCTAATTGATAAGCTAATTGATTCAAGTGTTTGTGTCTTCAAAAATTGATTTATAAAAAAGGCTATTTTGGTATTTGTTAGTTCAAGCTAAGGACCAGCCTGTGTAATATTTTTATGTTCTTGTTATGCTTTGGTATTTTATGGAGTTGATGAAAGTGCCAAGAGTGGAGACAAAATTAAGAGTTTTCTCTTTCAAGATTCAGTTTGGGACTCAGGTTTGCTTATTCTCAAGGTTTGCTTATTCCCAAACTGAATCTTGAAAGAGAACACTCTTAATTTTGCCTCCACTCTTGGCACTTTCATCAACTCCATAAAATACCAAAGCATAACAAGAACATAAAAATATTACACAGGCTGATCCTTAGCTTGAACTAACAAATACCAAAATAGCCTTTTTTATAAATCAATTTTTGAAGACACAAACACTTGAATCAATTAGCTTATCAATTAGAAGAGGAACCTCTTATAAGTTCAATATATGTTCCCCTCACAATGAACAATTTTCTTTTCACCATTACTCTATATAAAGAAAACAAAGAAAGCATGTCCTTTATGGATTCACATTGGGAGCTAAGCTAGTTTTAAATTTCAAAATTTCACAATGATGAACATGCAGTAGTTATAATAATAAGCACCAAAGAATCATCATCTATAACAGAAAACAAGTTCTAATTTTTTCCATCTCTCTCAAAAAATTCATCAACCACATGGCAAACATAACAATACTGAACTAAAATACAGTTAGAAAATAAGCAACTGAGAATGAACAAGAAGAGAAAGAGAATACAAATAGAAATTGAGAATGAATAGAAACACACTACGAGCAATGTTGAGTGGATTGAAGAAGAAGAGAATGCAGAAGTGAGAACGTACCGGCGCCGCTGGCAGAGGAGATACATTAATGAAATAGGTGCTTTGCTCAATCTCATAAGCTATGGCGTAGTGACCAGATTTGGAAACGCGTCGATAGAGGCGCCTTCACTCGAACGCAGAAGGCTGATGGAAGCGGCTGAAATGAGATGAATGGTGGTGACGATGGCGGCGACAAGCTCTAGGGTTTGAGATGAACTCACTCTCGTTCTCCTTTCCCTCTCCCTCCGATGTGCGATCTCAGATTATACCTAGAAGGAAAAAAATTAACCAAGAGAATTATACTTAGAGTGCTATTGAGACGAAAGCCTTACAAAACTCAGATTCAACCAATCAGGACCACCATTGAAGGGGAAAAAGAAAATAAAGACTCTATAAAAGCTTATCCAAATTAGAATTAAGAAAATTTAAGATCAACTAAGATGCACAAAACCAAATAGCAGAAGCTCCACCGAGGACAGCAATGATGGTGTTGCTTGTGGTGACGAGGAGATGAGCGGCGGCGCAATGAACCCTCAAATCGAAGCCAGAAAACCTAACCAAAGAAGAGCGCTCCTTCGAAGGCAGCAACAGCGACATTACTGCCAGAGGAGAGCATCGTGGATGAGATCGCAAATCTCATGTTGCGATGGAGTTTCTTCTTGGTTCTCACATTGTGATGGAGGTTCAATTGAATAGCATAGCCTTTATTAGTGAAATAGAATAGGCTTTTTACCAGTGAAGCAGGAGCAAGTAATGGCGTTTAAAACCGCCTAAATCACAAAAAACTACCACTTTCTACAAACGAATTATGGCAGCTGCATAAACCGCCTCACTTTATGAAAATAACCGCGGTTTTACATAACCGCCATTATATTGATGCCATTTTATATCCATTTTTTTGTAGTGTGCTCATAATTCGGAACTTTATATGATATGTTAGTTATGAAGCATTCATGGACCATGGTATTATCATGTATGTATAAATAAAAAAAGTTTTGTATTTGAACTTACTCAAGTCATTTATCTATTTGTGTGGTATATTGTAATGTAAAATTACTTTCAATTTGTATTGTACAATGATATTATGGTCTAATTTAAACTTTTACTTTAGAATTGTGTTATGATTTTATCTCATTATTATTTTTTAGATATCAAGTTGATGTATTTTTATTTCTTATTATTGAAAAACGAATGTGATATGAAATTTATATAAAAAAAACTCTCACACTCAATTTATTTTATTGTAGTCTTCTATCTCTTTTATTTTTTATTTTCTTCTTATTTGTTTTATTTTTTTAAAATATCACATAATTTATTATCATTTATATTAATTAGTTATAATTCATTATATCAATTAGTTTAATTTATTAATTTATAATATGCATAATAAAATAGATAATTTGTTACTTATAACGTTAATTCTTCTAAATCTAAATCTAGATATAATATATTTTTACTTTTTGTTATGATCAAAACATTATTAATAATGAATAATAATTAACCACTCATACTTCTAATCAAAGTGTTTGGATGATTTTTTTTATTAATATTCATTGTTGATTTTTTTGGTAAATAAATTGTATTATAATTTTATGTTAGTTCATAATTGATTAACGATTAATGTTCATGAAGATATGTTACTCTAAATTTTATATTTTACAAATATTTTATTTAAATGTAATCTTTTAAACATAAAAATTTATTATTTTTAATTTTTTAAACATAAAAATTTATTATTTTTAATAATATCATACTTTTACTTTTTTTTAATTCTAAATGAATATTTTATCGAATACTAATTAAAGTCATCCTTTCATTTACTTTTACTAACTATTATCTAACTATTATATAAAATTAAAATCGTATTAATGTATTTAATATTAAAGTTGGTTTGGCTTTTTATTTAGAGATTTTCGATTTTTTTAGTCTAATCTACCAAAACTATTCAACAATTAATAGTCACTTCTATCTTATTTTATATTATTAACTAATTAAAATTATTAAAATTTAATAACATACAATTCTATTTTATATTTTTATATTTAGTTCAATTCATCTAAACTATATAATAATTACTTCAATTTTTATATTTTATGATGTAATTAGGGCTGTACATAGTTTGATTAATCCAAAAACCAAAGTTATTTTTGGGTTAGCCAAAAATATAATTTGGTTAATTAACCAAATTGATTTTATATGATAAAACTGGTTATTAATCGGTTAAAAAATTTAAAAATCGGTTATAAAAATAAAAACAATTTTAAAAAATAACCGTTTTTAAAATAAAAAAAAACAACTTTTACATAGAAAAATTAGATTTTTTAAAAACCAAAATAAAAAATTGGCTAACCAATTTGATCACAAGAGTTGCATAAAATTTGGTTTTGGTTTTGGTTAATCGGTTAAAAACCCATTTTTAAAATTTGGTTTTGGTTAACCACTTTTTAATAATATGGATATGGTTTTTAAAATTGTTTTATTAAATTGGTTAACTAAAATGTGGTTATGATTTTTTAACCAGTTAACCACAATTCGGTTATTTTATGTACACCCCTAAATATAATACTAAATATATCAATAGTAAAATAACATAGTAAATTGTCATGTTTTATGTACAAAAATTTTTAAGCTTTTAAATCCATATGGATTATTGTAAGCAACAACAATGCTTATTTATGGCATAAAAAAGGAATACAAAATCTTACGTTTTGAATATAAAAATTTTAAAACATGTTATCACTACTAGAACACTAGTTATTACAGACGGATATTTCTGACGGATTTTATCCCACGGAAATACAGATGAAATTTCAGAGGGATTTTTTGTCAGAAAACAAAAAAATGAATTAGCATAAATTACAGACGAAAAACAGAATCTGTCGATAATTCTGTCGGTAAAATTAATTTTTTTTCGTGGGAAATAATTACAGACGGAAAATTCGTCTGTAATTAAATAGACTGAATGCTGTGTTTTATTAAATAATTACAGACGGAAAATTCGTCTGTAATTTAAATTTTCCGTTGGAAATATTTAGGTAACCCTAATTTTATTACCACCCTGTCGAGCTCCTTTTACACACACAAAATATCAGAGATCAGAGTTGTTCCTCTCTCCTTCAAGGAACTTCTCCATCGCACACATGAGCTTCTTCTTCTCCTTTCCTCACTCACAGCGCCACCGCCGCCACCCTAACCACCACATCTACCTTCTTCTTCTCCTCTCTTTTAAACACTGAACCAGTAGAACACAGCCTCTGTCTCTCTCGTTCTTTCTCGTTTGTAGAACAAATCCAGCTCAAGCTCCTATTCTCTTCGTCTCAGGTGAGCTCCAACACACCGGCGCCACCCGCAGCAGTGTCTGTCCCCACCGCCGCCGCACCTCTCTCTCTCCTTTTATCCCCACTCAGTTCTGGCTCGCATATCTTCTCAGCGCCGCAGCCATCATCTCCTCCAGTCAATGCTTCTAGGTTTTGGTTTCAAAATTCTTTTAATTTCTGTTAAGTTCAATCAATTTTGTTTAATTAGTTTGATTTTAGTAATTAGTTTAGTTAGATTTGTCTTCTGAATAGTGGATTTTTAGGTTTTGATTAGATTAGGTTTAGTTAGATTTTTTTTTCTGATTTTAGTAATTAGTTTGATTTAAAATTTGTTGTTGAAACTTTTTTCCTCATGATTTTTCAATTTTTGGTGTTTCCTTTCACTGCACTATCTTTTTTCTTTTGCTGCTACTTCTTGCTGCAGTGTGATAGTGATCCTTTTAAGAGGTTCATCGTGTTTTCCAGATGAGGTTCTTGAGCGTATTATTGGGATGCTGAAATCAAGAAAGGACAGAAGCTCTGTGTCACTGGTTTGCAAGGAGTGGTACAACGCTGAGAGATGGTCAAGGAGGAACGTGTTCATAGGTAACTGCTACTCTGTGTCCCCTGAGATCTTAACCCAAAGGTTCCTGAACATAAGAAGTGTTACACTAAAAGGGAAGCCACGTTTCTCTGATTTCAACTTGGTTCCTGCAAATTGGGGTGCTGATATTCACTTTTGGCTTGTGGTGTTTGCTGAAAAGTACCCTTTTCTTGAAGAGCTTAGGCTTAAGAGGATGATTGTTATTGATGAGAGTTTGAAGTTCTTGGTGTGCTCTTTTCCAAACTTTAAAGCTATTTCCCTTCAAAATTGTGATGGTTTCAACACTGATGGTTTGACTGCAATTGCTGCTGATTGCAAGTAAGAACCTAGCACATAAACTTACTTTGCTTTCTTCTTTTCAGTTTTTGTTTTTTCAGGCTTTTAATTTCTTGAATTTTCATTTCTAACGTATAAAGTTTAATTTTCCTCAGAGGTAAAAAGATTATTGATCTTCTTAATATGTTCCCTACTGATGGAGTTTTCTTCATGTTCTTCTTTGCATGTATTTCAGTTTTTAATAATCCAGTGATGTTTGCTATTTTGATGTGAAATCCTTTGCCTTTTTTCTGCTCTGGATGATGTAATCAGGTTAATTGATGTGTTTAAGAACCATCAAAATGCCATGTTATAGAGGAGAATAATCTGAATGAGATATGTTTCAAGCATTAGGCAATAAATTAAGTATGGATAACATTGAATATTCTAACATGATATTACAGAACACTGGTGTTCTTGGTGCTCTGTGTGCTCTTTAGACTCACCTGCGAGCTCCAGAGGCTGAGGTTTGAAGGGGTTCACAAGCTCTTTGAAGGATGTGGCTCCGACGCCAGTCTCATATTCGGGGAACATGTGAGGATCAGGAAGCAGTTGTGGCTCACAAGCCATAGATACAGGTTCTTCATCATTGGCTGCTTGGTCACCATCACTGTTAGCCAGTTGGGTGCTCTCTTGCTCGTTCTTGCTTCTAAATCTGACAAGACCTTCTTCAATTCTGGAGATCTTCTGGTAATAACCATTCTATTATTTATCTATTCATTAAAGATGGACTTGAATTTGAATTCCTAACTTTATATATATATATATATATATATATATATATATATATATATATATATATATATATATATATATGTGTAGATATGTTCAGCAGTGCAGTTGAGTGGGTTCATGCTGCGCCTGGTGGGTGCTGCAAGAATCACACACAGAGCTCAAGGGATAGTGGCAATAGCCACAAGATGGCACTTGTTAATAACTGAGTGATTATGCTGGATTATTTGTGCATGTTTTCATAATGTGCACATTACAGGCATGCAATTTATACAATAAGTCCATCTCTATGAAAATAATTTGTTTAGATATGCAAGTTTGAAAATCCTACATAAGAAATAATGTTTAGCTGGCAATACATGCTGAAGTTGAACACGATAAAGACAAAAGTCATGTTTGGTCCAAAAAATATGAATGTCATTCAAAAAGAGATTGAAACCTCTTGCTCTATGATGCTTATGTTAGTCCCATTATTTTTCTTTGCAGTGACATACTTGCAGCACAACAAAGGGGGAATAACGCTCTATGAGTTTACACTTGACAGAGAATTGCTCCATACTCTTTTTGCCTTTGAGTTGTCTCTAGTACTTTGGATTCTGAGTAAGGTGGTTGTGTTGTCTTAACATTATTAATTTAGTCAAGTCGACAGAGAATGTTTATCATATGTACCCAGCAAGGAATGTCTATAAATATATATGTGTGCCCTAGTTTTGTTTTGTTATTATTATTGTATTTATATGCTAAATTCAATATTATTATTATTATATGCTAAGCTAGCTTGCTGTGAGGTTTTTTCCAATTTTCATATAGTATGGATAACATTGTAGTAAAGAGTACTACTACTTTAGGTCTTATATATATAATAATGCTTTCCTGTCATTGAAACATGAAATAGTAGCAGCAGGAGATAACAATTACAATGATCCATACGTTTGTTTGAATTTTGAAGAAATTTGATGATGCATGCAGTAGCTGGGATTGATAAACCCTAGGACTGTGATTTAATTGGAGGTCAGTTTTTTCTTCTTCAAGCTCTTAATGATTTATTTATTCTTCTACTTGTGTCTTTAACATACAGAATGAGTTATTTTCCTATGAAGACTTTCAAAATATAGATCAATTTGATGCATTGAGTTAAGATTTTTTATGTCAACCTTGGTGTTAAGGACATTTTCTTTTCTGGCATGCTAGTTATAAACTTATAATTAATAATAAATAAAATATTCCTTGAATGCTTTTCTGTTTTAAATAGCTTTTTTCTCGCAAATGCGAGTTTTTAATCAAGACTTAGGTGATCATCTACTCTTTGAGATATGAGTATATGACATTACCCGTTTCCATTTCTTGATTTGTATCAATGCACAAAGAGGACTGATATTTTGGACACTGACCTGTTGCTTCTTTGTTCTTAGGTACTTGGTGTAGAGAGAACAACATCACAACAGGAAATAAAGAAGGCTTATTACAAGTTACTCTTTTGTCATTGCATCCTTTCAAGTTTATTTTATTTCCCTCAAAAAATGATGTTTTATTCAATATTCATATTCATTGACAATATATCTCATTTTTAGCATTCCTTAATTTTTAGCCAAAACTTCAAAATATTATTTGCTTATTCGTGCAGGCTAAAGAATGTAGCTTCAAGAATTGGCTTCATTTAGTGAATTTGCTCTAAAACAATTTGAATTGAGAGCTGATTATAATTTGCTCCGGAACCATTTGAATTCAGTTTATAGTGAATTTGCTGCAATTGTGCAATTTTCTTTTTGTTAGATCTCTATAGAATCAAGGGTATGAGTTCCTGTAAATAATGGTAGAAATGTCTGGCTAATATAATGGATGTCCTCTATCTGTTTGTATTTTTGCCTGCATAACTAGGTGGGATTCTTCTTCTTCTTCTTCTTCTTCTTCTTCTTCTTCTTCTTCTTCTTCTTCTTCTTCTTCTTCTTCTTCTTCTTCTTCTTCTTCTTCTTCTTCTTCTTCTTCTTCTTCTTCAGCCAAGCTAATTCTTCTTCTTCAGCCAAATCTATTGCTTCTTCTTCGTTTTTTGCATAAATACTAAATAGACAAAAATGAATGTTGAATTATTGCTCGATCTGCCAGCTCTATTGATTTTGTTTGTTGTTGAGGTTAAAATGTAAAATTGAAATCTGATGAGTCTCCTTCTTCTCCTTTGATGTGAACGTCTTCTGTAAGTTTTAGATTCCTTGCTGATTCTGAAGCTTTTGCTGTTGTAGACTCTAATTCTGCAATTTTATATTCTGAATCTGAATTCCAAAATTGGAGATATGTGATTATTGAATTTTCTGCTGCTAGCTTTGCTGAATTGTTGCTGAGTAGTGAAAATTCTGCATTTGATTTGGCCTGAATCTAGAAAATTGGAGGCTCCTGGAGTCGTTGATGATCATTGATTTGGCTGTGGTTACTGTTCTAAGGTCGTATAATGAGACTGGTCAGTTTTGGTTACTTTTGGTACTTTTTCGGAAATTGATTTATCTTAGTATCAAATTAAACACTGGTCAGTTTCACAATCACATTACTGAACTCAATTATCTTGTTTGTTTTTGTTTTGTTTTGTGTTTTTAATAAGAAATTATCACAATTGTTTTATGATAATTTCAGAGAAGTTGAAAGGCTTTCTAAAATCCTTTTTATATATACAAAAAAGGTGTTTATTGCAATTGTTTCCTTGGTTGCAAACTAATAGTGCTATATGATCAATGAATAAACAAATGATTTGCTTATACATACAGTGATAACTACGCAGAATCCACTTTCTAGAGACAGCTTTCTGATGAATGGTTATGCTCTAAATACTGGCCGTGCAGCTCAAGGAATGCCTCTAAACAGCTGGATTTGTGAGTTTTAGTTACTTATTATGTTGTCTTCATGTTTGTTTTGAATTTGTTATGTTTAGACTTTAGACTTTAGAGTTGAGGAACCAATTTTCATTTATTTAATTTTTATTTGTTATGAATGGTACTGGATTTTGTGCTTGTAGGTATCTCTTTTTGAAATTGTATCCAGAAGAGGAATTTGGTCCTCAGTCAACAAAGAAACCTGTTGTTGTTGAATCTTACGATGAGATTGTATTTTCTGAACCATCTGAGGGTTTTCTGGCGCATGTACAGAATCATCCTGCTGTTGTTGTGCCTAGGCTTCCTGCTGGTTTGACTTTGCCTAGCCCATGTGAATTCTTTCAAATGTTCTTTTTCATTCCGCACTCTGTTAAGAACCCTTTAAATGTTTCAATTATTTTGGCTTATGCAGTACCAATTGAAACTGGGAATGGAACTGAGAGAGGTACCAATTAAGTTGTTCTGATCTCTGTTTGTTTTTGTTGTTCTCTATTTTTTTCTGTTTTGATTCTTTGGCATAGATTGTTCTAGAGGTACCTTTATGAGTGAAGCAAAATTTGTCATGTGTACATTTAATATAGAGAAGTGAAGTTGGCGGTGATAATGGGGCATTAAAGTATACAACCACTATTTGATAATGGTTCAATTGAGAGTTTTTGTTTAGCTCTTCGTATATTTTGGTATTAAAGTATATGATTGTACTTTGTTATGGCAGGTATACTTTATTTTGGATAATGCTACTACTTAGCAAGCATTCAGCTACTATGTGGAGGTATTATGTCTCCAAATTTTATTACAGTTCCTTCTTTACCCTCCTTTAAGAAGCTCATGGTTCTTGCTTTCTAAGAAGAGATGTGATTCTCTATGTACCGATTCTTTTATAGAAAATTGTTCATGCAAAAGAGACTACTTCCTGAGTGCAAAATGCTTTAAATAATATGCTTTATTTTTATTCAAGCATTCCAATTCACTCCAATTCTAATTTGGGTTTTAATTCTATTTCAGTCAGGAGATGTCAAAATTAACTTTCAATATGGAGCTTAATGCTGCCAATGCAACTTAGTTATCTATTAATATTTTAGATTATCCTATCTTTAAGTGCTAAGTGTAATTTGTGAAATTCATGTAACATTGGGATGGTCATCTTATTTTTTTTGGGTATCTTTTTATTAAGACAATGAGATATTGGCCAATGATGTTGAAAAATAACATCCAATTTTATAGGTATCATGTAATGAATATTATGTTTATTTATGTGATTTTTGGCTTTCTTTTTTCAATTTACAGTGTTTGATGGAGTAAATTTAGAAAATAAATTTAAAGTATTCATTTTGCAATGGAAAAATTTAAAAAAAAATTCTATTTTATTTTACTGACGGATTTACAGACGGATTTTCTGTCTGTAATCAGAACGTGGGATGATTTTCCAAAGTTCAAATTACAGACGGAAAATCTGTCAGAAAATTTGTCTGTAATTACAGACGGAAAATCCGTCTGAAAATTCGTCTGTAATTACAGACGGAAAATCCGTCAGAAAATCCATCTGTAATTACAGACGGAAAATCTGTCGGAAAGTTCGTCGCCTTTGGAAAATTGATAGAAAATTTACAAAGGGAAAATCCGTCGGTAACTGCTAAAAATCCGTCTGTAATTTCCCGACGGGGCTTTTACAGAGGAACAAAATCCGTCGGTAATTTTGTCGGTAACCAAAAATCTGTCTGTAATAAAGACTAAATCCGTCTATAAATCTGTCTGTATTAATCCATTTTCTAGTTGTGTATATGTACAAAATGTAATTATATAATGTTAATTTCTTTTAATGGTATAGACTAACACCTCTAATTATATTTCATGATTAAATTAAAAAGAAAGTTGTTATTTTAAAGGTAGTCAGAAAAAAAACAACGAAATTGATGAAAAAAATAATTAACTTATATTATTCTATTAATTTATTCAATATATTAAATTATTTTTATTTATATTAAGATTAATTTTGAATATTTTAAAATAAAAAATATAATTAATCATAATTTACATATTAAGTTATGTTAAGTACATGATATTTTATTGTGCTACAAAAAGTAAAAATGAGATAATGTAATACCCTATCACACAGAGTTTTATGCTTAAGTTATAAAATAGAGGTGGCGAGGTATTACGACCTCTAGAAATAAAATTTAGTATATATAGTAGTGTAAAAAAATGTTTATAACTAGGAGCTTTTGAAGAAAAAAGGGTAAATCAAAACCCTTAAATCAAAACGCGCAACACTCTGATCGATAACGTAAATGAAACAGATAAGGGATGAGCTAACTTGATAAGATATACAAAACAGTGCCAAAAGTGAAAACAGTAAAAAACAGTCAAAAACCTTAGAAAAATATTAGAAATAAAAAACCGGGCATTAATTTTAAAGGTTCAGCTCAAAGTTGGGCCAAACGGGCTAAAAACGCTAACGAGTTAGACCGGGCCCAAGTTGGGCCCAAGACCAACATATATATAAACTTAAATGAACCCAAATGAGTTCATTTACTCCTCCATTACACAAACACACAGCTGCATGAGAAGAGAGAAAGGAGAAGAGAGAAATACTATTCACCTCATCAATCAATTGATCATAACTCGAGCTACGGTGCTCCGATTCGCATGCCATCAGCGGCTACGCGAAGCTCTTGCCGAGCCCATCACATCTATCTAAGCCTTGTGGTAAGTTTCTTGAAATCTTCCTTCCTTCTTGCTTTCCTAAAAAATTCGAGTTTGATGAGTAATGATCTTAAGAAAACCTTGTGTTTTGATTGTTTAGGTGCTACTCCTTAGTGAGAAAATGTTGGGTTCTAGCCTAAATTTCAGTGGATGAGGTAAGATTCTCAAGAACCCTAGTAAAAATGATTAATTTTGAGTATTAGATTTTGATGTATGTGAAATATGTGATATTAGCTTGAATATCAGAGTTTGTTGGTGATTGTTGATGCTTGTTGGAGTAATTGGTGGCTTGAATTGTGGTTGAAAGCTTGCTTGTGCTTAATTGGGGTTTCAGTGCATATTGGAAATCGACCAAGGTATGGCTTCAGTTTTCTTTATGTAGTATATAATATTCATGGACACTTAGGCTAGTGACCTATAGGATAGGTTTTGGATTGGTATGGTTGTTGATGATGGTTGGTTGATGATGTATGATGAATTGAATTTGTTAATGTTGATAAGTAATGATGTGGAGGTATGATGTTTGATGAGTTTGAATGAATATATATTGTTGATTATTGATATAAAGCCTGAATGAGGTTGATAATGAGAATTTATAGTGATGGAATGATGATTGGTTAATGCGTCGATGGAGAATTAATTTTAATGTTATATATATTTGATGTTGATGATTGAGAATAGTAAAATGTGATGGTAAAATTGTATAAATGGTGAATTATAACCCAAGATGGTAGATTGTGATGTAAATTGGAGTTTGGAATAGTTTGGTATTGTTTCGATTGGATGTGGTTTGAGAATTTGAAAAATTTGAGTACATGTGAAAATTTGGTAAAAATGGAATTTTGGTGAACTTTGTCTGATTATAACTTATGCCTCAGTTTTCAAAATTCGTTGAAGCTTATTTAGAATTAAAGTTTATTGAAAACTCTTCAAATTGATATAAAGATTGTAAGATTTGGTTTTTTGTAGAGGAAGTTATGATCATTCAAAGTTTGGTGTCAAAAATCAGAAATTCTGCAGAGTTGCAGAATTTTGTGATTTCTGGTATGTGCGCACGCACAACCTTGTGCGATCGCACACCCCTGTAAAATTTTAAACCTGTGCGCACGCACAGCCTTATGCATACACATACACGGGGGAATGGCTTCTGTTTATAGCGCCAGCACAGCCTGTGCGCGCACATAACCAATGAATATTTACAACCTGTGCGCATGCACAGCCCTGTGTGCATGCACACGTTGGGAAGGACAATCTGTTGAGGGCGCTAGCACGCCTTGTGCGAGTGAACAGTATTACAAATTTTGGTACCTGTGCATACGCACACCTCTATACGTACGCACCCGTTTTAAAAATATCTTTGGGCGTGCGCACGCACACCCTTGTGCGTACACACACGCCCTGTCTCTCAAACTTAAATTTTGTTTTCAACTATTCCACCTTGCCAACAAGATAGTAAGCTTCTGTGACACCATTTTAAGACTTGGGGCTTAATTTTGGGTTTGAAAACATAGGAAAGAACCTAAGTGATTTAGTGGATATTATTATAAAAAATTAGAAAATGGAGTCGTAGGTTTCTGGTGCATTGAGGATGGTTTGATGGCGTGTGAAGAATGATTGATATATGAGATGAGAACTGATGAACTGCTGAGTTCGGAATGGAAATGTTGATTTGACAGTAGTTGAGATGAGTTGAGGACTTGAATGTGTAATCATGAACCACGGATGTATTGAAAATGTTTTCAGAAAAATCACTGAACTACTGTTTTATACTGAGAAATGATGAGAGGTTATGCGACCGGCAGGGACGGTGGTTAATCCCGCCTATCGAGGTAGCGGCGGCGACATAAGGACGGTGGTTAATCCCGTTTATGTTGAGATGTGAGGTCTGAGGCAAGAGTATCCTGCTCGCATCCCTTTGGATCAATAGAGTGTGCAGGCACAAAATCCTGGACGGTGATCCGAGCACCATATCTCGGGGGTTCCCAATGATGATTTCGAAGGGCGACATCTCCATGGAGGTGTGTCGGGTTGGGAGTTAAACTGATAATGTGATATCACAGCCAATAGGACAGGCATTCATTATGTGCATTTTCTACCTGTTTGTTTGCTTTGCCGACTTGTAATTGTATGCCTAATTGAATAACATGCCTAATTGCTTACTTGAATTACTTTTCTTATATGCTTCTACTTGTGTTTTACTTGCATTGAAATTAATTATGCTTTCTACTGGGATTGAAGAGTCTCGGAAGGCGGTGGCGATGAGATCGCATTTAGGATAGGTTGGTGAAGACTGTGAGACAGCGGAGAACTGCTAGACTAGAAAATCCCTTAAGTTAGATTGCCCCTTAAGTTAGGTTAAGGTTTTAAGTTATGTTATGGTTTTAATTGATGCTTTACTGTTTTAGTATTCTTTAAAATGAATCTGTGATGGATATGAAGTTTTAGGATTGCCTTTGGCATCCCGGGGTCTTATATCTTACATCACTGGGCACTGTTACCATACTGAGAACCTCCGGTTCTCATACCATATTCTGTTGTTGTTTTTCAGATACAGGTCGCAACCCACCTCAATGAGTTGCCTAGATGGTGACAGAAGCGGAGGATCATTGATACATTTTGGAGTCCTTTTTGATTATTTTGTTTACATATCTCTCACTTTTGTATTTGTTTTTGCCTAGAGGCTTGTATTGAGAGAGAAAGACTTGTATAAGCTGTTTCAAACTATCTGGTTTCTGTATGTCTGTATATAGCTAGCCGGCTTAAACTCCGTGAGCCGTGGCTAGATTCTCATGATATTATACTATTATCTTTTGTTATATCTTATCTATATCTTGTGCTTTAAGTTAGAAGCTTCGTTAGTACGTTTTGCGCTTTGTAAATCCAGTTTTGAGCTATATCCTTCATCGGGCTTCTAGATTATAATATCTCTTCTATATATTTACGTCTGAGCTTAGAACTGTCGTAACCTTTGATTAACCTTTACTTTACGACGCGAGGTAGAGCTTAGGCTAATTAGGGTGTTACACAAAATGCATAAATTGAAGTAAAATCCTGAGAGCTAAGGATCTTCACCAAAATAGAAGTCTCCAACATGCCTCAGCGAGGAGCCTCATGTCCTGCATCTGAAAACCACAAAATCCACATGGGTGAGAACCGGAGGTTCTCAGCATGGTAACAGTGCCCAAATATCTAACATGTAATGTCCTGCGAAAGCCGAAGGCAATCCTAGAATTCCCAAGTTTATAAGAAAAGCATATATAAATATAACTAAACCATGAGAAGGAAAGTAGGCGACTAACTTAAGGGTCTTCGGGCTAACTACATATCCCCTTTCCAAATCCTACAAACCTCCCAACCGTCAATAGTAATTGAGATGCGACCAGAAGTATATCAAACAAAGAAATGCACAAGTAGGAAGCAGATAGGACAGTTAGGCAATTAGCAAGTAATGATGCAATCAATTAGACATTCCAAATAAATCACACATAAAGCATATGATGCATGCCTGTCCTAGTGGCTGATGAGTCTTATTTGTCAGTTATAAAGCCAACCCGACAAGTCCTGGTAGCTAACCATTGGACTATCCCTCTGTTGTACATCCCCAACTCGAGTTATCCACAACATAATAATATATATATATATATATATATATATATATATATATATATATATATATATATATATATATATATATATCCAACACCCTCATTGGTATATATTTACAGGGGCGAGCTCATCCAGAACTTTCACAGTGTTTGGCCACACTTACGACATAGGGTCAGCAGAGTATCGAGTCTTCACTTGGAGCACGTGGTGGCTAGCCACTGCTTTCACCCAGAAAAACTCGTATCTCAGATAGGTGGAGTGAAATAATCACAATAATCAATAATTCAGCATATATGCATTCAATCACAGCCATACATTAACATTCATCTCAACCATCCGGCTTTCAAATCATAATTTATAATCAACCAAAACCTTCATCGCACACAGCCATTCGGCTCATATCACACTCAGCCACTCGGCTCATATCATATACAACACTCCACCATCCTCTTCAACAACTCATATCATCATCGTTAATCATAACTCATCATAACATCCCCTTTCTTCCTCCACAAGTTACCCTATTCCCTAGCTTTCTCGCATTCACTAGGCATTTTACCTTGATTTAAGACTTAAGGGATAAAATTAGGGGTTTATAAGCGTGAAACAACATCTCGGAAGGTTACAAACCTGTTGGAAATGTGAAAGACTTGAAATCAAAAGCTTTAGAAAAGAACAGGGTCGCGTGCATTGATGACAAGCCATCATATACCCATTTTTTTAAGCTAATTTCACTTGTTTCACTAGTTTTTATGCACTTTCTTGCATCCTAAGTAAGTAATTTGGAATAAAAGTGCATAACTTCTTTAAATCAAACAACCACCATTAAATTGATGCTAAATCATAAGGTTTGAGCTAAATTTAATTAATTTTTAATGATTTATAAACCTTATGAGTTTAGAGATACTTTGATTGGTTGTTTTGGTTTCTTGTAGGTGAAGAAAGGAAGAAAAGAAGAAAAACGTGGCTTAAGAAGTGTGACCATGGGAGGAGAAGTGTGGTGCAACATAGAAGGAGGAAGCAAACACTGCCCTCCACAAGGGCACACTGCCCTCCAGGAGAGCAGCATAGTGAACCAAGCTTCCAAAGAAATTATGCCCTGCCCTCTTCAAGAGCAATATCGGGCTCATCAAAGAAATAAATTCAAGGAAAAAGCCTACCAATGCTTGCCACAAGGTTCGAACTCATGAGCAAGGGGGAGTGGGGGAGCGCTCAAGCACAATGAAAATAAGCCAAAAATTGGCCGAAATGCTCCCAGGAAGTCTTGAACACTGAGGCTTCACTAAGAAAGCAAGGAAGCTGCACCACTTGAGCACTACCCTGATGATGTCCAAGACTTGGCACGCAAAATATTTCAAATGCACCATGACGCACACTGCCCTGCCCTCCACAAGGGCAGGGCAGCATTTCTTGGTGCATGGTGCAGCATTTTGGCTCGGCCAGCAGCACGCACGCACGGGCAACTTGGCGCACCATGGCAACTCTGCCCTGCCCTCCACAAGGGCAGGGCAGCATCCTGCAGCATCTTGAACGCCCATCACACACACGAGGCCGCATGCACCATTTCCTGCTCTGCCCTCCACAAGGGCAGGGCAGCCTCCTGGGAGCTACTTTCTCATGGGCTGAAAATTGGATTAAAAATCCAATTTAATTCATTTCTTCACCAAATCAAAAGCCCATCCAAATTCCAAAATCCAAGAATAGAAAGTGTATAAATAGGAGATAGTTTGATGTAATTAGTACCTTCCTTTTACTTTTGACTTTTGAACCTTCTTTTGATTTTTAATTTTGAGACTTCATTGAGAGCTAGGAACTGAGATTTTAGAGAATTGGGGAGGAGAATTTATCTCTCTTCTTCCTCGTTCTTGCTTGAGCACTTTTTACTTTTCTTGTTTGAGTCTTGGGTGTGAAGAATTGAGGAATTTCTGTCTCAATCTCCATTCAAGATCTCTTTAATTTTCCTTCTGCATAATTGAGTTGAATCCAATTTCGTTTACTGCTTCAATCTTTAATTTCTTGTTAATTGCTTTGTGAACTTGGATCTAGGAAGGCAATTGAGATCTAGACTCTGCCATCTAGTCTCTGGAGCCCTGAGATCTCATTTTCCTTTTGGTTCTTCTGTGAACCCCTTTTGCAATTTAATTTCCCTTGCTGTTTTAATTCTAGTTACTTCTAATTCATCTTATGCTTTGATAATTGCTGCAATTTAATTTCCCTTGCTTAAATTCTGAAATCCCAGTCCTCAAATCCCTTTTCCATTCAAGCAATTTATATTTCTTGCACTTTAGTTTACTGCAATTTACATTTCTTGCACTTTAAGTTTCAGTCATTTAATTTCTTGTTCTTTAAGATTCAGCTCTTTTACTTTCAGTTCTTTTTAATTTCTGCAATTCACCCCTTTCCCTTTACATTTTCTGCTATTTACTTACTGTTGGATACAAAATCACTCAACCAATACTTGATTCGCTTGACTAAATCAACCACTAAACTAAAATTGCTCAATCCTTCAATCCCTGTGGGATCGACCTCACTCCCGTGAGTTTTATTACTTGATGCGACCCGGTACACTTGCCGGTGAGTTTTGTGTTGGATCGTTTTCCACACATCAAGTTTTTGGCGCCGTTGCTGGGGATTGAAATAGATTGACAATGATTAAGTGAAGTGGAGATCTAGATCAAGCACTTTTTCTTTCCTATTCCTTTAATTTTTTACTAAGCATACTAACTGTTTGAATTTTTGCTTAAGCTAACTCTAACTTCACTCTAACAATAGAGTGTATAATTCTGGTTCCTGGTTCTGTGTTTATGTCAGGAGGAAGAAGCTATGAATCCACACCTTTTGATCCTGAAACACTTTGGAGGTTGAGAAGAGAACCAAGAAATGGAGGAAAATCCAACAAATCCACAAGTGGGAATGGCCAACGACAATGGTCAGCCCCAAAGGAGAGTATTGGCTTCATATACATTTGCTAATCCAAGGCATTGTGGGAGTAGCATTCTTACCCCAAATATCAATGCAAATAACTTTGAATTGAAGCCCCAACTCATCACCTTGGTGCAGAACAACTGTTCTTATGGAGGAGGCCCCTTGGAAGATCCAAACCAGCACCTATCCACCTTCCTGAGGATATGTGACACAGTGAAGACCAATGGTGT
This sequence comes from Arachis hypogaea, assembly GCF_003086295.3. NCBI lineage: Eukaryota > Viridiplantae > Streptophyta > Magnoliopsida > Fabales > Fabaceae > Arachis > Arachis hypogaea. The sequence continues at coordinate 3,015,017 of NC_092043.1, read as the reverse complement.
GCATCTTGACAGTTACAAATTGTTGCTGTTTCCATTTTCCCTGAAGGACAAAGCTACTCAATGGTTGGAGTCATTTCCAAGAGAAAGCATCAACACTTGGAATGATTTGGTGAGTAAGTTTCTTGCCAAGTTTTAACCTCCTCAAAGGATCATTCGGTTGAAGACTGAGGTGCAGACATTCACACAATTGGATGCTGAAAATCTATATGAGGCATGGGAAAGATATAAGGCTCTGCTGAGGAAATGTCCACCAGAGATGTTCACTGAGTGGGACAAGCTGCAGAACTTCTATGAAGGACTTACGCTGAAGGCTCAAGAGGCACTTGATCACTCAGCTGGAGGATCATTGCAACTGATGAAAACTGCAGAAGAGGCTCAAAACCTCATTGACATGCAGTGGTGGAGCTTAGTTCAGACAAGGGGGGCCACGGCTCCCCCCAAACTTTTTATAAAAAAATTAGTAGTACTTTTTCAAAAAATAAAAAATAATTCAATTGGTTTAAATACTTTACTATGACTTAAAGTACCCAATAAATTTAATAAGCAACACTCTTTCTACCTTTAAGTTTAAATATAAAAAATTAGATATTTTTATTTATTTAATTTAATATTATTTTATATTTTACTATTTATTTAATTTAATTTTTTATATGATAAAAAATAATTGAATATTCAATAAGTATTAATATTATTGTATTTGTATAAATTGATAAAAAAAATTCAATAAATATTATAAATTTTAATATTTGTTCTTCTAACTTCTTCTTTACATATTTTACAGGATATATATTTAAATTTTATTATAAAATAATAATGAAAAATTAAAGAATTGATGCATTTTTTAAGAGGAAGACTAATATTTAAGAAGGAGAACATATAATTTTTACAATATCAACACATGTAGATAGTTTTTCTACTTTAATGAATCGCGAAAAAAGTGAGATACAACTTTTAAAAGTTCAAAAAGTTACATCTGATAAGTTTGACCTTAATTTTTTGGAACGAGACCCTGAAAAACAGCTTTAAATTTGGCAATATCACCAAAACCAGAGAAATGAGATTAGACGAGCTTATCTTAAATGAAGTCCATATAAAAAGCATTTTGACAATTATCTTCTATGTGGCCCCCCCAAAATTTTATCCCAAGTTCCGCCACTGTTGACATGGTGGCTAACAACCAGTAATTCTTTGCTCATCAAAGGCAACGCCAACCGTCACAAAGAAGAGGAGTGATGGAGTTAGAGGGAGTTGACTCAATCCTAGTTCAAAACAAAGTGATGCAGCAGCAAATTCAGCAACAATTTGAGCAAATGGCCAAAAGAATTGATGACCTACAAGTAGCATCAGTAAGTTTCACAAGCCAACCAACAACTCCTTGGGGGCAAAATGAAGAAAACCAAGAAGATCAGCAGCAGGAACAACCTCATGTGCATAACCAAAGCTCCGGGCAAAATGAAGTCTATGGTGACACCTACAATCCATCCTGGGAGAGCCATCCAAACATAAGATGGGGAGATAACCACACTCAAAACCAGCAACCATGGCAAAGAAACTCAAACCAAAACAACTCAAGAAACAACCAAAACCACAACCAGCAAAACACTAACCCCAATCCATATAGAAAACCCCAAAACAACCACCCAAATTCTAGCTACTATCCACCCAATAACCAAACCACTAACCAAAACACCTCCCATCAACCTTCAACATCTCACAACCAGCCACAAGTGTCACAAGACACTTAAAGAATCTCCAATTTGGAGATATTGATGGAAAAGATGATGAAGCACCAAGAGATAATGATGGAGAAACTCATGAAAAATCAAGAGATGGCAAAACAAGATCAGGAAGCAGCACGGAAGGATCAAGTCATAACAAGTAAAAACCAAGAAGCCTCAATCAAAAACCAAGAAGCTACAAGTAAAAACCAAGAAGCTTCAATCAGAAATCTTGAGAGGCATATGGAACAAATGGCTAGACAAATTGCAGAGATGGGTGAGAAGCAATCAAATGCATCCCCTATTGCTACTCAAGACCACCCAAGGGACAAAGGAAAAGCTACAAAGTGGGAGGAGTGCAAAGCAATCATGATGGGAAGTGAGAAGGAAGCCATCAATCAGGAAGAACACAACAGAAAAGTTCCACAAGAAGAGACAGAAGAAAGAAGTGAAGAGGAGAGAAAGACCAAGAATGCAAAAAGCTCAAGGAAAGATGAGGACATCCTTGAAACACAGCTACAAGAGAAGAAGGAAGGGGTGAAGCCAGATATTCCCAAACTTCCATACCCTCAGAGGTTCAAAAAGGAAAACGAGGATAAGCAATATTCAAAGTTCCTGGACATATTCAAGACACTCAGCATCAATATTCCTTTCTTAGAAGCACTTGAACAGATGCCATTATATGCCAAATTTATGAAAGAAGTGCTAACAAAGAAAAGACCCTTGAAGGAAGGACAAATTGTTGAGATGACAAAGGAATGTAGTGCTATCCTCCAAAGAGAGTTGCTAGAGAAGAAAGATGATCCTGGGAGTTTTTACATACCTTGCACCATAGGAGACATAACAATTGAGAAGTCATTCTGTGACCTTGGTGCAAGCATAAACTTGATTCCTTTGTCTCTAATGAGGAAACTCCGAATTTGTGAGCTGAAATCCACACGAATACTCCTGCAAATGGCTGACAAATCCATCCAGCAAGCACTTGGAGTTGTAGAGAATGTACTGGTAAAGGTGGGGAAATTCCTTCTCCCAGCTGATTTTATCATCCTGGATATGGAGGAGGACCCTAACACTCCCATCATTCTGGGGAGGCCTTTCCTGGCTACAGGCAGAGCATTGATAGATGTTGAAAAAGGGAAATTGTTGTTGAGAGTGCATGATGAGCACCTAGCATTCCATATTTTTAAAACCCTGCATGAACCCACTCAAGAAGAAGATTGTATAGAGGATAAAGCCAGGGATCAAAGCTTGAAAGAGGCATTCAATGAGTTAACTCCAAGACTTCCAAATCCATGCTTCAAAGAAGTAGAGATGGTGCAACAGACCAAAGAAATCAAGGAGGAACTAGATCCAAAACCCCCAGATGGGAGCCTCAACACTCCAGATAAAGAACCACCAAGGCATGAATTATCTCCTGAGAAAGAAGAAAAGAAGAAGAGGCCAAAAGGGTGGAGAAATAAGAAAATTCCCACTGAAGGCTTCTCACCAGGGGATAAAGTGATGTTAAACACCCAACCAATGAAGGTGTCTCCACAATCATCTGAGTGCTATACTGTGAACCGGATCCTTTCACTTGAACACCTAGAGATTATCAAAGAGGAGACCGGAAGGAAGTTCACAGTAAGAGGAGAAAAGCTGAGGCACTATGATTTTCAACCCCCATGATCAAAGGATAAGATGTCAAGCTAGTGACAATAAAGAAGCGCTTGTTGGGAGGCAACCCAACCTGAGGTAGTTTTCTTTTCATAGCTTTTTCAATAAAAATGTTGAATAATTAAGTATGTATTGCAAGGAGCTAAGTTTGGTGTTGCACACCAAAACAATTTAAGGGAGAATGGAGGATTCTAAGTTTGGTGTTCCACCAAAATCTCATTTAAAAGAACATTCTCACTTCCTGCACAATGCTAGCTCCAAGCAATCAGACAAATTATTCAACTATTTAACTGCTTTTTAGCTTTAATTCCATAACCTTTAGCAAGGACACAAGGTTTCACATATGGTTGATTTGTTGCATCAAAGGCTGTGGCAAACAATTAAGTTTGGTGTTCCCACACCAAAATAAATCCAAGAGCCACACTCAATTTATGCATACTAACCATGTACTTAAGGGCTTGAGAAGCAAGCAACTTTTGAGAATTATGCAGCACATGAGTCAACAATTGAAGATATTATGCATCTTAACTCAAAGAGAACACAACAGAAGGAAGAATCAAAGGGCTGCAACTTCAAAGGTTGTATCTAAACTTAATCCTTGCTGCTGTGAAGTGTTTTGAATCTGGAAACCATTGTATGTCCTGCTAAAGTGTTTATCTAGTTGCAAGTGGAATTGTTTGTTAAGAATGCTTATTTGCATAAGTACTTGTCATTCATCACTTAGCTTTAAATTTTGTTTTGTTTCCCATATGCTTGAATAAAAGAGAATGGTTTGAATTAGAAAGTAAATATCCAATGTTGCATAAGTTAGAATAGAAGTTAGTGGTGGTAGGTGTTTGATTCAATTGTTAGCTCATAGAATAATTGCTGCATAATGACATGTTACTTGAAGCTTAAGCTAGTTTGCTGCTGTGACCCTTCAATCAATGAAAATCCCTTGGAAATAAAGCAAAATCAAAAGAAAAGGAAAAAGAAAAAGCCAAGAGCTGGCAAAGAAACAAAGAATAAGGCTAGGCACCAATAGCTTGGACCCTAGGACACATGCCTGTGGTGTTCTTGTACTAGGATATGCTTGGACAAATAAATTCTAAGGGGTATTTCAAAACCTGACCACTTAGATCAACTGATTTGGGATGGCCAATTGAAAGTCCACAATAAAGAGCAACCTAGTTACAAAGCATTTAGTTATCCAAAGAGATATTGGGCATCAATGATCCTAGGAGGAAATGGTGAGCCATGTGTCTGTGGTGAAGAAATGTTGAGCCAAAAATAAAGCCAAAGGCTGCTGCAACATTCGCCACCAAGCCTTCAATAAATAATAAGCTCTCTAATGCAAAAGAAAGAAGAAAAAGCTAACAAGGGAAATAATTAAAAAGTAAGGTGTTATAGCAGCAACCTTGGTGAACCCTTTAGGAGACATTGTTTGTTATGACAGCAAGTAATAAATGAACTACTATTGATCTGCATGAAACTCTATGAGCCAAGTTCTAGTATATGCCTAATAAGGAAATGTTTGCTCTTCTTTTTCATTTCATTTCCTCTTAATTTTAATGCTTGCTTGGGGACAAGCAAGATTTAAGTTTGGTGTTGTGATGACAAGCCATCATATACCTATTTTTTTAAGCTAATTTCACTTGTTTCACTAGTTTTTATGCACTTTCTTGCATCCTAAGTAAGTAATTTGGAATGAAAATGCATAACTTCTTTAAATCAAACAACCACCATTAAATTGATGCTAAATCATGAGGTTTGAGCTAAATTTAATTGATTTTTACTGATTTATAAACCTTATGAGTTTAGAGATACTTTGATTGGTTGTTTTGGTTTCTTGTAGGTGAAGAAAGGAAGAAAAGAAGAAAAACGTGGCTTAAGAAGTGTGACCATGGGAGGAGAAGTGTGGTGCAACATAGAAGGAGGAAGCAAAAATTCTGCCCTGCCCTCTTCAAGAGCAATATCGGGCTCATCAAAGAAATAAATTCAAGAAAAAAGCCTACCAATGCTTGCCACAAAGTTCGAACTCATGAGCAAGGGGGAGTGGGGGAGCGCTCAAGCACAATGAAAATAAGCCAAAAATTGGCCGAAATGCTCCTAGGAAGTCTCGAACACAGAGGCTTCACTAAGAAAGCAAGGAAGCTGCACCACTTGAGCACTACCCTGATGATGTCCAAGACTTGGCACGCGAAATATTTCAAACGCACCATGACGCACACTGCCCTGCCCTCCACAAGGGCAGGGCAGCATTTCTTGGTGCATGGTGCAGCATTTTGGCTCGGCCAGCAGCACGCACGCACGGGCAGCTTGGCGCACCATTGCAACTCTGCCCTGCCCTCCACAAGGGCAGGGCAACATCCTGCAGCATCTTGAACGCCCATCACACGCATGAGGCCGCATGCACCATTTCCTGCTCTGCCCTCCACAAGGGCAGGGCAGCTTCCTGGGAGCTACTTTCTCATGGGCTGAAAATTGGATTAAAAATCCAATTTAATTCATTTCTTCACCAAATCAAAAGCCCATCCAAATTCCAAAATCCAAGAATAGAAAGTGTATAAATAGGAGATAGTTTGATGTAATTAGTACCTTCCTTTTACTTTTGACTTTTGAACCTTCTTTTGATTTTTAAGTTTGAGACTTCATTGAGAGCTAGGAACTGAGATTTTAGAGAATTGGGGAGGAGAATTGATCTCTCTTCTTCCTCGTTCTTGCTTGAGCACTTTTTACTTTTCTTGTTTGAGTCATGGGTGTGAAGAATTGAGGAATTTCTGTCTCAATCTCCATTCAAGATCTCTTTAATTTCCCTTCTGCATAATTGAGTTGAATCCAATTTCGTTTACTGCTTCAATCTTTAATTTCTTGTTAATTGCTTTGTGAACTTGAATCTGGGAAGGCAATTGAGATCTAGACTCTGATATCTAGTCTCTGGAGCCCTGAGATCTCATTTTCCTTTTGGTTCTTCTGTGAACCCCTTTTGCAATTTAATTTCCCTTGCTGTTTGAATTCTAGTTACTTCTAATGCATCTTATGCTTTGATAATTGCTGCAATTTAATTTCCCTTGCTTAAATTCTGAAATCCCAGTCCTCAAATCCCTTTTCCATTCAAGCAATTTATATTTCTTGCACTTTAGTTTACTGCAATTTACATTTCTTGCACTTTAAGTTTCAGTCATTTAATTTCTTGTTCTTTAAGATTCAGCTCTTTTACTTTCAGTTCTTTTTAATTTCTGCAATTCACCCCTTTCCCTTTACATTTTCTGCTATCTACTTACTGTTGGATACAAAATCACTCAACTAATACTTGATTCGCTTGACTAAATCAACCACTAAACTAAAATTACTCAATCCTTCAATCCCTGTGGGATCGACCTCACTCCAGTGAGTTTTATTACTTGATGTGACCTGGTACACTTGCCGGTGAGTTTTGTGTTGGATCGTTTTCCACACATCATGCATACGCACAGGGGTGTGCGTGCGCACGCCCAGAAATGTTTTAAGAAAGTGTGCGCGCCCACATGGTTGTGTGTGCGCACAGAAAGTAAAATTCCCATTGTTAAGTGCGCGCACAAGGTGTGCTAGTGCCATCAACAGAATGGCATTCCCAATGTGTGCGTGCGCATAGGGTTGTGCGTACGCACAGCTTGCAAACCTTCGTTGGTGGAGTGTGCGCACAAGGCGTGCTAGCGCTCCCATCAGTAGCCCTGTCCCCGTGTGTGCGTACGCACTAGTCTGTGCATACGCACAGGTTCAAAATTCTACGGCGTGTGCGTGCGCACAGGGATGTACGTGCGCACACAAACCAGAAATCACAAATTCTACAGAATTTAGATTTTTGGCCCTAACTTCCAACGATCATATCTCCTTCCATAAAAATCAGATTTCCAGCAAATTTAAACCATTTTAAATCTTATGAAATTATCTTTCTTTGATATAAAAATCATCAAATTTCAAAAACAATAGCTCAAGATATGATCCGTTGAAGTTCATTAAAATTCTATTTTTACCAAAACTCGTAAACTCCCAATTTTTAAAATACACACTTCTAAATTCATTCAAAATCAACCAAAAACTCAACCATTCCAACATCATTCATTTCCAAACCTCATTCAATCATCAACCCACCAATTCTTCCATATTTATCAAATCTCAATTCAACAATTCAATTCATAATCATCCTTCCCTATCTCAATTTCCAAACAAACATTCAATTTCATCAATCACCATATATATATATATACACATATCAATATCACACTCCAAAACATGCTCATCAATAAGAGCTTCAACCTTATCATCAATTAATCATATCAATCCATATCACATACAACTCCACATGCTTTGCCAACAATCATCACCACTCATAATCATTCAACCAATATTTGTATATTCAATTCAATCCAATTCATTCAACAACTACATCAATATTCCAAAATCCTATCCTAGGGTCACTAGCCTACGTTTTCACAACCACATTACATTTTAGATAAAGGAAACTGAAACCATACCTTGGTCGATTCCCGTTCCACCCGGAACACTTCAATTTTCACTTTTTCCTCAACTTCCAATGTCTTAAAGCTCCCAAAATCATATTTCCAAATACAAAAGCTCCTTTCCAAGCTTAGTGCTCCACTCCAAAGCTTTCCAAAATCATCAATCAAGCTCCAATACACTTATATACATTACCTAAGCCACAATATCACACTCAAACACAATAACTCAATACCCAAATGCTTTAATTTAGAATTTTCACTAGGGTTTGAGATCTCTTACCTTACCCAAGGACCAAGGAGGCAAGAACAAGTCATCCCTTCAATTTAATTAGATCCTATAACACAAATGAGCTCAAAATTTCAACATCTTTGCCCAAGAAATTCAAAAAGCAAGGCTGGAAGAACAGAAGTGAAACGTAGCTTACCTCTTGCACAATCTTATGGGCTTTGTAAAGCTTGACGATGCGGTTGCGTGGCCATAAATGGTGCGTCGATCAAAACTTCAGATCAAAAGTTATGATCAATGGAAGATTGAGTTGCTTTGGAGCAAGGGTTTCATGTCTTCCCCCTTCTCCCTTCTAATTTCAGCGTGTGTGTGTGTGTGTGTTGTGAGGGAAGAATGTGTGCTGAACTCTTTAATGAATGAGGGCTTGGCTAGACCCTTGGGCCCAATATGGGTCTAGTTGGCCCGGTTTGGCCCGTTCGGCCCAATCTTGGGCCAATTTCTTTAAAATTGGTATCAAAATTATCGTTTTAAATTTCTCTATCACATTAAACCATAAAAACCTCATTTCTCACTTTCTAGAATATATTTTAATTTATGGGTTAATTAGTCATTAATTAACCGGGTTTTACATTCTATCCACCTAATTGGGAATTTTGCCCACAAAATTTGATTTCAGTTACCAGAGAATAGGCGTGGGTTGTCCGCTTGCATTTCTGACTCAAGTTCCCAAGTGTGCTCCTCAACACCGACTCGACTCCATGCCACTTTCACTAATGAAACCTCTTTTCTGTGCAACTTCTTAATGCTCGTGTCATCAGATTGGCCATCTGTTTGAGGATGGTAAACTGTACTTAAGCTCAAACGGGTTCCAAAAGCTCTCTGAAATGCACCCTAGAACCTCGAAGTGAAACGGAGATCTCTGTCTGAAATTATAGTAGTTGGCACACCATGAAGTCTCATAATCTCCTTTATATACAAGCGTGCTAACTCTTCAAGAGTATAGTTCATTCGAATGGGTAGAAAGTGAGCCGACTTCGTCAGCCTGTCCACAACTACCCAGATAGCATCAAAACCAGTTCTAGTCCTTGGCAATCCCAACACAAAATCCATCGCAGTGCTCTCCCACTTCCATTGCGGAACCTCCATGGGTTGCAACGTCCCGGAGGGTCTCTGATGTTCAATCTTCACCTTTTGACAAGTTAAGCAGTTTGAGACATATTCCGCCACATCATTCTTCATACCAGGCCACCAGAACATAGCCTTTAGATCATTGTACATCTTAGTACTACCAGAGTGAATAAAAAATCCGCTTTTGTGTGCTTCCTTCAAGATATCTTGTCGCAAAGTCCCAACATCCGGCACAATGATCCTACCCTTGAACCTCCATAGTCCATCTTGATCCCATGACACTCTCCACTGCTTCCCTTGCTCGATAGCTGGCAACACCTTCGTAACACGTCATCGTTCTGATGAGCCTTTAGGAGTTCGATTTAAAATCACTCGAGATTCGTAACCGACTCAAACATAGAGTTCCAACCACTTCTTGAACACCGATCTTCATACTCTCAAATGCTTTGAGCAACTCCTCTTCGTGAAGCATCATCCAAGCAACATATAACGACTTCCGACTTAGTGCATCCGCCACAACGTTTGCTTTTCCCGGATGGTAATTCAACTAAAAATCGTAGTCCTTCAGTAACTCCATTCACCTCATCTACCGCATATTAAGCTCTTTATGATCAAAGAGGTATTGCAAGCTCTTATGATCAGAGAAAACTCAGAACTTAACTCCATAGAGGTAATGCCTCCACACCTTTAGCGCAAACACAACCGCAGCGAGTTCCAAGTCGTGCGTTGGGTAATTAACTTTGTGAGGTCTCAACTGTCGTGAGGCATAAGCCACCACATTCCGATGCTGCATCAGCACGCACCCCAGATCCTTCAGTGAGGCATCACAATACACCTCAAATGGTTCATTCGGCTCGGGTAACACCAATACAGGCGCGGTAGTCAGCTTTTGCTTCAACGCTTGGAAACTCTCCTCACAATCAAAAGTCCACACAAATGGCGCATCCTTGCGAGTTAGCTTTATCAATGGTAACGCTATTTGTGAAAAGCCTTTAATGAATCTTCGATAGTAGCCAGCTAAGCCCAGAAAACTCTTTATCTCAGTAATTGAGGTTAGTCGTCCCCAATCTATTACTGCTTCCACCTTATAAGGATCTACTATTATCCCCTGTTTACTCACCACATGGCCAAGAAATTTCACCTCGTCTTTTCAGAATTCACATTTAGATAACTTGGCGTACAATTTCCTCTCCTTCAAAATTTGTAACACGGTTCGCAAGTGCTCGGCATGCTCTTCTTTGGTCTTGAAATAAATTAGTATGCCATCAATGAAGACGACAACAAACTTATCTAAGAATGGGCGGAAGATTTTGTTCATATAGTCCATAAACACTGCAGGAGCATTTGTCACTCTAAAAGACATTACAGTGTACTCGTAATGACCATAATGAGTCCTGAAAGCGGTCTTAGGGATGTCCTCATCTCTCACCCTTATCTGGTGATAATCGGATCACAAATCAATCTTGGAGAAAACCCCGGTTCCTTGTAACTGATCCATAAGATTATCAATCCTCGGCAGTAGGTACTTATTCTTTATTATGATCTTGTTTAGTTGACTATAATCCACATAAAGCCACATACTCCTATCTTTCTTTTTCACCAATAACACCGGCACTCCCCATAGAGAAACACTAGGGCGGATAAAGCACTTGCTCATTAAGTCTTCCAATTGAGTCTTGAGCTCAGCCATTTCCAAATTTGTAAGGGGCAATCAAAATTGGCCCTATTCCTGGCACCAACTCAATTGCAAATTCAACCTCTCGGCTAAGAGGAAATTCCTCAATGTCATCCCGAAACACTTCAGGAAATTCACAAACGATTGGGATTTGCTCTAAATTTTGTTTCTCACCTGATACACTCGTAGCTAACAGCATAACACCTTGACATTCCTGCCCCGAACAATTTACTACCACATAGTTCAATAACAATCATTCACCATAACCGGCCCTTCAGATCCTTCTAGCATGAAGTGCAATGATTTCTGAAACTAGTTCAACAAAACATGATTCTTAGACAACCAGTCCAACTCCAAGATAAGATCAAGACCGGTCATCGGCAAACAAATCAAATCATGTACAAAATCACGCTGCTTGACCATAAACAAAACTTGCGGACATCCTAGCCTAGTTACCATGGCTTCATGGGTGGTATTATACACCTTCAGATCGTAGCCCAAAACCACAATCTTCAGTCCTATCTCACTAACCTTTTCAAATGCAATGAATGAATGTGATGCTCCAAAATCAAATAAGGCATTTAAAATTTGACCAGCCATTTCATATTTACCTCGGATAAGTGTCTCGGACCCCTCGGCACCCACAGCCGAAGTAGTAAACACTCGACCAGGCTGTTGTGCTCTCCCGGCACCCTGTCTCTGCTTCTCTAGACAGTTGGAGGCTTTATCCCTTGGCTTACCATATGAGTAACATAATCCCTATCCAGTCTTGCACGGAACACCTGGATAGTAACTCCCACATCTAGCACAATCCTGCTCATTCAAAGGCTGCTTCCCAAATCTTCTTCCCGGGACATTGTTGTTGTTGGGCCTTCTGAAGGCCTTCTGACCCTGAGTCCTCTATGGTATGAAGCCTCCCCGCGTGAAAGGCGAACCTCTAGGAGCAAAACTCTTCCCTCGGTTCTGTGGGAATGGTCTCCTATGGCTTCTTCTCTCTGCAGCTGCCTTCTTCACATATTCCTCGGTAACTCTGCTCTTGTTTACCAACTCAGAGAAAGTTCTGATCTCCATAGGCCCTACGGAACTGTAGATGTCGCTTCGGAGCCCTCCTTCATATTTGATACACTTCCACTCCTCGAAGTCTTTTGGAGCTCCTTGACACATGTGGGAGAACCTGAACAGCTCCTCAAACTTATCTGTATACTCAGATACAGACATAGCACTCTGGTTTAGCTGCAGTAACTCCATTTTCTTGGCCGTTCTGGCAGAATTTGGAAAGTACTTTTTGTAGAATTCCACCTAGAAGGCATCCCAGGTGATAGGATCATCACCCTGCTATAGGAGACGTTGGGTTCCCTGCCACCAATGCGACGCTTCCCAGTGAGCAAATAAGTAGCAAACTTGACGCACTGTTCTTCAGGTACCAACTGTGCTTGCAGTGCTCGCTCCATTGCCTGAAACCAAGTATCGGCTTCAATCGGATTGGTGGTTCCCTTGAACTTTGGCGGATTAACCTTTAAGAAGATTGCCAACGTCATTAGACCTTGAGTCCCATTTCCACTATTTCCCTCATTATTATGGTTGTTCATTTGCTGTCCGAGTGCCTCAGCAGTGGCCTACATAGCAGCATCCATGTTCTACAATGCAGCCATGAAGTTCACGGGGTCATTCGGGTTAGTTTCTGGCCCATGAGTACCGGCACATCCTCTCCCACGGCCTCGACCGCGTCTATGAGGCGCCATCTGGTTCTTATACACACCAAATAATCGATATCAAGCTGATCAGTCTCAATATCGGAAGTCTAGTGCTTCAAAGTCCCAAATGCATGCTCATGAACGTTTATTCCAGTTATATCAATCAGATATGCTAATAGCACATAAATACCAACATAGAGAATGCACAGAAGTATAGTCAGTCCGTCCTTCAGGCTCTACAGGAACGAACTGCTCTGATACCATAATGTAACACCCTACCACACAAAGTCTTATGCTTAAGTCATAAAACAGAAGTGGCAAGAAATTATGACCTCTAGAAATAAAATTTAGTATATATAGTAGTGTGAAAAATGTTTATAACTAGGAGCCTTTGAAGAAAAAAGGGTAAATCAATACCCTTAAATCAAAACGCACAACACTCCGATCGATAACGTAAATGAAACAGATAAGGGATGAGCTAACTGGATAAGATATACAAAAGAGTGCCAAAATACAGATATCAAGAATCAGGACTCGGTTTGCGAAGATAACCGGTCCGAGCGTATAAGTATACATACATATATAAAGGAACTACCCAAAATGAAGTCCAAAACATAGAATACGAAACCTGTTTCTCCAAAATAACCTCTAAGAGGAGATAATACAAAATATATATACAGTGGAGAATATAAGTATCTAAGCAAAATACATAAATCGAAGTAAAATCCCGAGAGCTAAGGATGTTCGCCAAAATAGAAGTCTCCAGCATGCCTCAGCGAGGAGCTTCCCGTCTTGCATCTGAAAACCACAAAATTCGCATGGGTTAGAACCGGAGGTTCTCAGCATGGTAACAGTGCCCAAATATCTAACATGTAATGTCCTGGGAAAGCCGAATGCAATCCTAGAACTCCTAAGTTTATAACCAAAGCATATATAAATATAACTAAACCATGAGAAGGAAAGTAGGAGACTAACTTAAGGGTCTTCGGGCTAACTAAATATCCCCTTTTCAAATCCCACAAACCTCTCAATCGCCAACAGTAATTGAGATGCAACCACAAGTATATCAAACAAAGAAATACACAAGTAGGAAGTAGATATGACATTTAGGCAATTAGCAAGTAATGATGCAATCAATTGGACATTCCAAACAAATCACATATAATGCATATGATGCATGCCTGTCCTAGTGGCTGATGAGTCTCATCTGTCGGTTATAAAGCCAACCCGACAAGTCCTGAGAGCTAACCATTGGACTGTCCCTCTGTCGTGCATCCCCAACTCGAGTTATCCACAACATAAGCATAATATATATATATATATGTCAAACACCCTCACTGGTGTATATTTATGGGGGGCGAGCTCATCTAGAACTTTCACAGTGTCCGGCTACACTTACGACATAGGGTCAGTAGAGTATCGAGTCTCCACTTGGAGCACGTGGTGGCTAGCCATGACTTTGACCCAGGGAAACTCGTATCTCAGATAGGTGGAATGTAACAATCACAATAATCAACAATTCAGCATATATGCATTCAATCACAACCATACATTAACATTCATCTCAGCCATCCGGCTTGCAAATTATAATTCATAATCAACCATAACCATCATCGCATACAGCCATTCGACTCATATCACACTCAACCACTCGGCTCATATCATATACAGCACACCACCATCCTCTTCAACAACTCATATCATCATCGTTAATCAAAACTCATCATAACATCCCTTTTCTTCCTCCACAAGTTACCCTCTTTCCTAGCTTCCTCTCATTCACTAGGCGTTTTACCTTGATTTAAGACTTAAGGGATGAAATTGGGGGTTTATAAGCGTGTAACACATCTCAGAAGGTTACAAGCCTGTTGGGAATGTGAAAGATTTGAAAACTAAAGCTTTAGAAAGGAATAGGGTCGCGTGCGTACGCACGCCCAGAAATGTTTTAAGAAAGTTTGCGTGCACACAGGGTTGTGCATACGCACAGATAGTAAAATTCCCTTTGTTGAGTATGGGCATAAGGTGTGCTAGCACCATCAACAGAATGGCATTCCCAACGTGTGCGTGAGCACAGGGCTGTGCGTACGCACAGCTTACAAACCTTCGTTGGTGGAGTGTGTGCACAGGGCGTGCTACCGCTCCCATCAATAGCCCTATTCCCGTGCGTGCGTACGCATAAGTTTGTGCGTGCGCACAGGTTCAAAATTCCACGGGATGTGCGTGCGCACAGGGCTATGCGTGCGCACACAAACCAAAAATCACAAATTCTACAAAATTCTAATTTTTGGCCCAAACTTCCAATGATCATATCTCCTTCCACAAAAATCATATTTCCACCAAATTTAAACCATTTTAAATCTTATGAAATTATCTTTCTTTTGATATAAAAATCATCAAATTTTGAAAACAATAGCTCAAGATATGATCCGTTGAAGTTCATCAAAATTCCATTTTTACTAAAACTCATAAACTCCTAATTTTTAAAACACACACTTCCAAATTCATTCAAAATCAACCAAAAACTCAATCATTCCAACATCAATCATTTCCAAACCTCATTCAATCTTAGACCCACCAATTTTTCCATATTTATCAAATCTCAATTCAATAATTCAATTTGTAATCATCCTTCCCTATCTCAATTTCCAAACAAACATTCAATTTCATCAATCACCATATATATACACATATCAATATCACACCCCAAAACATGCTCATCAGCAAGAGCTTCAACCTTATCATCAACTAAACATATCAATCCATATCACATACAACTCCACATGCTTTGCCAACAATCATCACCACTCATAATCATTCAACCAATATTTATATATTCAATTCAATCCAATTCATTCAACAACTACATCAATATTCCAAAATCCTATCCTAGGGTCAATAACATACGTTTTCACAACCACAATACATTTTAGATACAGGAAACCGAAACCATACTGATAAACCGCTATTTTACGGTTTGTCTTGTGCTTAATTTAGTGGATTTCTATCCATTATTCTCACACTTATTCATAGAAATCGCATGTTTTACATTTTCCTTCCTGATTTTGTGCTATGATTGAAAACATGTTTCTTTGGTCTTAATTTAGCTAATTTTAATCCTCTCTTGTTACCATTCGATGCCATGATATGTGTGTTAAGTGTTTTCAGAGATTACAGGGAAGGAATGGCTTAGAGGATGGAGAGGAAGCTTGCAAAAATGGAAGAAACACAAGAAATGAAGGAGATAGCCAGTGAGAATCAACGCGCAGGCATGGCTCACGCATGCGCATGACTTGAAGATTGTCACAGCGACACATGCGCGTACATGACGCGTACGCGTGACTTGGAGACTTGCACATCGACGCGTACGCATGACTGACGTGTATGTGTGATATGCGCCACGTGCAGAAAATGCAAAAAACGTTGGGGGCGATTTTTGGGCTCCATTTTGGCCCTGTTCTAACCCCGAAAACACAAAATAGAAGCTGCAGAGTGGAGGAATCATGAGGATTTGAATCAGTCATTCACAATTTAGGTTTTAGATGTAGTTTCTAGAGAGAGATGCTCTCTCCTCTCTCTATGTTTTTGGATTCTTAGGTTTAACTATTTTCAATTTTAGATTTCTACTCTATTTCAATTTAGTTTCTCTTCTACTCTTATTTGTTCTAGCATTCTAGTTTATCTATTTCTTTTGTTGATTACTTTATGTTGCCAATTTGGTTTATGAACTCCATGTTAGATTCAAATTTCTATTTAATGCAATTTGAGGTATTTCATATTTATGATTGCATTATTCAATTTATGTTATTGATGCTTTCAACTGGTTGTTTGGATTTTATTATCTCTTGTTGCTTTTCTATGCTTTTGTATTGTACCTTCCAAGTGTTTGATAAAATGCTTGGTTGGATTCTAGAGTAGATTTTTATCCTTTTGGCCTTGGTTGAGTAATTGGTGACACTTGAGTTATCAAACTCTTTGGTTGATTGATAATTGAAAGTTGCTGATTGAGTTGGATTCCACTAAAGCTAGTCTTTCCTTAAGAGTTGACTAGGACTTGAGGAATCAAGTTGATTTGTCCACTTGACCTTCCTTCATAGTTAGAGGTTAACTAAGTGGGAGCAATGAACAATTCTCATCATAATTGATAAGGATAACTAGGATAGGACGTCTAATTCTCATACCTTGCCAAGAGCTTTTCTAGTTATTAATTTACTTTCTTGCCATTTTATTTCCTTGTTTCTTATTTCAAAAACCCAAAAATATACCATCTCATAACCAATAATAAGTACACCACCCTGCAATTCCTTGAGAGACGACCCGATGTTTAAATACTTCGGTTTATTTTTATTGGGTTTGCTTAAGTGACAAACAAGTTTTTGTATGAAAGGAGTCTTTGTTGGTTAAGAAACTATATTTGCAACGAGGTTTTAATTGTGAAATTCTTTACTAGCAAAAATTCGTTCATCAAAAATGGCATCGTTGCCAGGGAATTGCAAACATGTGCCTTATTATTGGTTATTTTAAATATTTGCTTTTTGCTTGTTTGTTTGTTTTTGTTAGTTTAGGAATTAGTTGCTTATTTTTGCTAGTTTTTGTTTTTATTATCTTCTTTGAATTCTCACAATTTTAGCTATGATTTTAGTTCAAATTATGTTGTAGGGAATGATCTCCACACTAGTTGGCGTGGATTTTATTCAGCACATCATTAACATTCTGATTACGTCGAACAACATAAGGCATATATTATTCCTCACCAAGGTTATCATGTAAATTTCCTCGATTATTGCCTAAGTTCTCTAGAGATACTCTAAAATTTTGGTGATGAGGTTGTCTTTCATCATAATCAACAATTCGGGTAATTTGTTCGACTTGTGTAGCCAAAGGCTCATACTTTATTTCATGATCATCTATTATAGGATTTAGAATAGTAGTCATTTGTTGAGTCAACAAATTGACTAAACATGATGGCTTTCGTCAATATGCTTTCGAAAAGCAGTAAAAGACTCTACGCTATTCGACGTCGAACCAATTTAGTAATCTCGAGTCATATCTGAGTGAGAAAAACTTGGCTGATTATTTTCCGCACCTTGCGTGTCTCCAAATCTAACTAGAGGCGCATAACTACCCATAGGTGGGGTATAACCTGAAAGAAGACAAAAAGAAAGCCAACTTGCAGTTACCGGTGGTTGAATTTGTGCTTGAGAAATTTGAGAACGTGGGTTAGGTCCACTGTTCACAGCGGTTGCATTATTATTTGCAGCATTCTCCCCAAGGCCACTCCAAGAATTTTGATTGTTTTTCTCTACCTGAGATGTTAAACTTGCAGCAGTCTATGCTATAACCACAGGGACATTATTGTTTGATGAAGACTCTATGTTACTATTTGAAATTTCTTCAATCATATTGATAATCCTCCCACTCCATAGTTGCATGCACTAACTCAATACCATATCAAAAAAGAAAAAATATTTGATACAATGTCACAAAAACTGTTTCATTTGGAGTGCCAATTTGTTATGCAAATTTTAGTAAATCTCAGTTGGTTTGATATCTATGATCTGGGAGTGAAACCTACTTTTCTTTTGCGAGTACTAATTTTTTTTTTTATGCACCAAAACTTTACTCTGAAAGAATGAAAGGAAAGAAGGAACAAAATGCAAACTAAAATAAAGATCTTTAAATTAAAAAAAAAAAAGAAATTGAAGCAAAGTAAATGCTTCGAATTAAGAAAAGTATACAATTGCCTTCAAGGAACTCGAAGGACTTCGAAATTAAAAATCACAATGCAAGACTTAAAGAAAAAAGAAAATGACTTTTGCGAAAGAAAAATAAATTACATGAAAGTAAATTATAAGAACTTGAAAAGAAATGTAAAGACATGGAAAGAATCCTATCAAAAATAAACTCGTGACAGACTCAAAAAGTTGTTGGAATGTGAGTGTGCGAGAGTGTTTTCTGAAAACGAATTCTAACCACTTGCTTTCTCTGACCCTTATCAATATATAAACCAATCCAACCAATCTTATCCTGTGAAGTGCCATCTTTGAAGAATTCGAAAAAAAATAATTGTTCTCGCCAAAATACAAAGTCAAATAACTATCCTTGTGCATCGTTGAACTTGACATGTCAACCGTCAGCTTCATTCATCAATGTGTTATACCAAATCGAAACTCCTTCTATCAACAACCACTTTTCGAATCGACATTCTCGAAAACTCGACTAGCAACTCTTCAACTAAGTTACTCTTTCACTAACACTATCAAAACAAGGAATTCAAAACCAATAATCAAAATAAGGCCCTTGATAAGGTAATAATGTGTAAATTTATTTAAAAACAAAAAATCTAAATCTAAAGCGTTAGATAAAGTGTATTTTCTATTCAAGCTTATGCCATACGAACAAAAATGAAGAAGTTATAAAAGGTGACACAACATGAGCAGTATAATACAGTACTCTATATTCATCATACACATAATCAGTCAAAGCTAGGGATGGCAACGGGTCCCCATGGAGGCGGGGACATGCCCCCCGCCCCCCGCCCCCGTCTCCATTATCCGTCCCCGTCCCCGCTCCGTCCCCGTAACGGGTAACGGGGGCCCCGTATCCGCCGGGGACCCGGGTCTCCGCGGATATCCACGGATTTTTATAAAAAATAATAAAAATTAAAAAAAATTAGAAAAAAATTAAAAAAATAGTGTATTGTATATAATTTAATATTTTACTTTCATCAATATCTACTTCAATATTATGAATTACATGTATAGCACTCAAATGCTTAACCAAAAATTCAAAATCAGTAAAATAATAAAAATTTCAGAATAATTATAACAAATGCTTATCCAAATCACAGTAATTATAACAGAAAAAGCAAACAAAGATAATGAAGATGATAACAAATGCTTAATTATAATCATATAAATTATACTTAACCTAACTCAATAATTATAACAAATACTTAACAAAATCATAGTACACACAAATGGGGTATTCTAGTCTTTTTACATAAACGGAGTTTAAACGGGTCTCCACGGGGCGGGGACCTCTATCCCCGTCCCCGCCCCGTTTAATATACGGGGCCCCGTCCCCCGTCCCCGCGGGTACAAAATCGTCCCCATATCCGCCCCGTGACGGGTAAATCCCCGCGGATACCCGCCCCGTTGGGGATTTTTGCCATCCCTAGTCAAAGCATAGCACTCCCAACAAATAATCAGCTGCATGATCAAATTTGCAAATTAAAAAAAAAAAGAGTAAGAAAGTCAAAACAATTTAAACGGTCAGCTACCAGAAAAAGAAGCAACAACTTGCTTAACAAAGCTGATATACACTCTCAAACTGCGACAAATAGTGGAGCAATTGATGCATATGAAGAAGCCATGCATATCTAACGCTCATATTTGATTTTTCGCATTTCAATCGAAACACATCTAAAGCGAAAAAATAAAAAACAAATTTAAAAATCACAAAAATTCGAAAGATAGTAGATCTAAAAAAAACTTAGAAAACATCACACAAAAAATCCTGAAATTTAAAATCTGGACATCAACGTGATCAGACCTCGTTTTCAAAGGGCTTATTGGAAAGTCCCTTGCAAGATGCCTAGAATCCCCATAGTTGTAGCAGATCCGCTGTTACCACCGTCGTCGTGCATGCTTCCACATCTGCTTCCTCCTTGGTTGCAACCCCTGGCCATATGGCTCATCCCCACCACAGCTGTAGCAAGCAAGCGCCACAACTTCCTCCTTTGTTACAGTTCCAGGCCATGTGACCCATCCCCACCACATCTGAGCGACCGCCACAGCTACCACGTCCTTCACTGCCACCATCGCGACCACAATGATGGATTGAAAAAATAAAACGGAGGAGAAGCAACTAGAAGAATACATTGAACAATGAAAACAGGAGGTTATAAATATACTTTTTTTTTTCAATTCAAAACTGAAATTTAAAATTTTATGTTCTTTTTACTTGTTTGAAAAGGTGGAAACTAAATGTAAATGAGAATGAATAAGAAACAGTTGGTATTGAAAGAGAAATTGAAGGACATTAAAATCAAAGAGTAAAATTCACTCGAACATAAATGAATGACTAAATAGGAGAGAGGCAAAATACAGATGAACCAACACTGCATATAAAACACCTTAAAGAATCCAACTCTCATGCCCTCTCCTTTAAGATAACTCAGCATTTCACTCACCGACAATCTTCTTCTAAAGGTTTATTATTAGATTACTCACCTCGAATGTACACAAACTCATATCGACCGTGCGCGTATAAATCAAATTAATCTTTTCATGATTTTTAATCATTTTTGGAAATATACTGCAATCTATTTGTAATAATCCTTTAAAACATTGCTGTTACTTATTTAGGACTACTTTTAACTTATTCAAATTTCCACATTTTGAAATTGAAAGACCCTTTACTGTCTACAGATAGTCACCAAATAAAAAGACTGACTTAAGCCAAAGATTATTTACATAATTTTCATATTAATGTTACAAAATTATACTGGAGTTTCGCTTTTTCTCCAACGGATATGCAAAATTAGCACTAGTAAAGTTATATTGAACGCCGTCATTGGTATGTATAGCCTACAGGACTGGTGGTTTGATTTTTGATTAAGTGGCTGATTGTACAAACAATGAGGCAGCGAAAACTGCTTAGTAATCACAAAGCGCAGCCTATTTACGTAGACTATACAAGGTATATGGTACAAAATTCCATTGATAGTGGTTGGTCATGGCTATGTTGTTAGAGCAGAGGGAAGGGTTGAGCGTGAGCCAAGTACTTTGCCACCAACATCTGGGAAAGTCTCAAAACCGGGTAAGCAGCTGACCTTGCCATTTGCATCTACTCTTACAGGATATTTCATTAGGTGCCCTTGCATTGGTGCAAAAGAATCAGCTGTATACTTATTCCAGTTCTCTTCAGCAATCTTGTTCACAATTTGGACGCATTCCAAAGTTTCAGGCTCCTTGAAGCATTCATCGATGTAACCCATGTGTTCCGCCCATAAAGACATTCTGTACCCATATACATGACCATGTGGATGCCTCTGTTTCTTAGCCCATGTATGATGGGGTTGATATGCACCCATTGCGATCTCTGTATCTCTCGATCCAGCCATTGATCGTTGATTAATGTTGGCCGATCCGAGTATAACATATTCATCATCCACAACCATTCCTTTTGCATGTACATAAACCATAAAACGGTTGTACTTGGAAGATGCAACCTGATGACCATTCGTTAGAGAGTCAAGTTATATGTAATGCCCCCAACATAAAATAGCAGTTCTAATTACATTATGCACAATAAGTCAGTCAAATTTGGTTTTGAATGATTACCGTTTCGCTACTATTTGAAATCACAGAAGCATTTGAGTTTGGAACTTCAGTTAAATTCTCCCTGTTTCCGAGACAGTAAAAGTTTAGGTAGTCTTGTGGATGGCTGTTTTCAAGGTTTGCAGCTTTTAACTCCCGAGCTATTATGTCATACATCATCTGCATAGTTTGTCCCTGAAAATACGAATTCCATTATAATGAATCTATAAGAAATCATCAAATTATTATTTAAACAAAATATCTATATATGCTTGTTGACAGCTGAGTATTGTATTCAAACATACATTACCTGCCAAAACAGAATCTCTTGCATTGCCACCGAAGAAGGGACACCTTCAGGAAACATTGGGATGACAATATAAACTGTAAACCTCTCCTTGGATCTAATCTTACTAACTATCTTCAGTGCTAACTCCATAGGAATTAGGTTATCAGCACCTGGTCATTGAACAGAATACTCGATAGTTTGAAAATGTCTTCACTAAAATAACTAATGAAAAAGATCATCAACAAACCGACTAGGTAGGATTTAATTAGGGAAAGCATTATAAAAATGTGAGATAAGAATGGTATTGCAGGCACAACGCAAGAGCTAAGTATCAAACATAAATAACATGTGTACTGTTAATCAAATAATCATATAGAAACTTTAGCAATCAAAGTTGTACGAGTAAACAATACCTGCTTCTTTGTAGGATGGCCATGCAAAGGATGATCCGATGAAATATTGATTCTCGATATAAATAAAATGTTGTGCAGATCTTATCGCATGTATGTATGCTGTCTGAATACTCTTGTCAATCACCAAATTTTTTGCACAAACGAGGTTCTGCAGTAAATGGCAATAAAATGAAGTTAACAACAAAGAAAACCTGACGGTTATGTATTTATGTATACCGACAAGTTCATCTTAATCGTATATCAAAGGTTTATAGTAAGTAACCTGATTCTCAGCTTCGAGTACATCCTTAGGAAACCCTTTCACTGAGCCAGAGTCAATAGATCGAAAAACCTGTTAAAATGGCAAATGAAAATATAAGCAAACAAATTGGTAGTTGAAACAAAAGAGAAGAAAATGGAAGCTAATAGTTTAGAGGCAACCAATTAGCAACCTGAACGTTCCAATTTTGGGGGTCATCTTCCTTGGAAACCCACAAGTCAGGATGATCATTTGGAACTGACTCAGAAGGACTGAGAATCCAAGAAATGCGTTCCAACTTGATGAGAGAATCATCTTGCCAATACGATACTCTCTTGATTTTTTTACCCAACTCAGACCATCTAGCGGCTTTTCTCCAGCGCTGCTCAAAATTAGTGAGTATATCATACACAGCAGGACCCTCAATTTTGCAATGTAAGTCATGCCATGCTTGCCTTGGACACTTGACTCCTGCCTATTTTTAAAAATGGGAAGTATAAGAACAGTTACTAGATAAGAGCTCCTTAGTGATCTTCATCTCCCTACCAACAAAGACCTTAAAACAAAAGTTTATTCCTAACGAGCACTATGTTGATTGGTGGAAGGATCACATGGAAGTTTTCTATCCAGTAGAGATGATAAACTTACAGAAAATGTAGGATTATGATGATCATTCTGAAAAACAGTGTCAAGATCTCGGACAATCCTGTGCTCAGGTGTATCATAACGCCCATCACAAAGATCCAGACCACCTATAAATGCGGTTATCTTTCTATGGTTTCCCTGTCCTTGAGTATCAACTATTACACATTTTTGATGATGCGTGAAGAGTGTTCCAACAACCTGAAATATGGTTCGCATGATGGTCAACAAAGTTTTCTAACTTCTGAAAGTACTTGAAATAAATAAATCAGTTCCCGCCACCCCCCCCCCCCCCTTTCCCTTCTCCCCACAACACAAAAATCAAGTTCAGAAGGAGAAATTCTTAGATGTTTCTAAAGCAGAACTAATTGGATGCAAATAAAAACATTATTTAAAACGAAAATTGAAGTTATTGATGGTCATTCTCTCCATGAAAGCAAAACATGGAGTATTAAAAGAAATATTTTATATAAGAATGGAAGAGTGAAAAATGTGGACCAAGTAAATGGAAGAGTGCAAAATGGATCAAGTGTAACATATACATATATCAATCAATGCTGAAAGCAATTTTCAGCTAAAAGATAACAAAATATGTGAAAGCTATAAAACCATAGCATAAAGCATGCCTGCTGCCTGAAAATGCTAAGCTTACTGCTGGCATATCGAGGTGACAGCACACATGTTACTGAAGAATGCTTGAAGAACCTTCGAGTTTCTTCGTCATGAGTTTGCATTACTCCATCCTGAAACCAAATAATCATTAGTAACTAGCTTGTGTTATAAGTCATAAATAAATACATTAGTTTATTACCATTATGCTAAGTATACATTGAAGTCAGCCATAATATAAAATATATGTTAAAATATAAATACATATTAAAAATATATTAAGCCATACATATATTTATACACAAATATGTTAATAACTGGTTTTAGTAGTTTATTTTAGTGTACAAATAATATATTTTTTTTATGAAAAATGTGTTACCGTGTGAATGAAGAATTTATTGTGCGAAGTCTTGTCATCCCAGACCAACATTAAGACCCTAACGCCTTCTTGAGACTTGTACTTGAGCAACTCACCGAGACTCAAATCTCCACCGCTGGGTAAAGGCCTAGTGGGCTCTCTAACGAGCTTCACCTTATCGTAAATGGACCAACCCACAATGTATACCAAATGATGGGCCTCCAAGATCGAATGGCAGATATCTTCCCAGCACTTACCTTGCTGAAACACAACTCCATCATCCAATCCAATCTCTGGCAGCATCGAATCCGGCACGTGCGCGTCCTGGTACAGAGTCACCGAACCTCCATGCCGAATCGGAAAATACGTATCCGGAACGACGAACCGATTAGGTTCTGGTGCAATGTTGGATCTGTACAGAGGAGAATCCTCGCATTTCGTGAATTTCATCTCGAGCTTAACCGCGCAATTAGGCTTCGGAGGCCTACCGGAGGTGCCGATAATCGGGAACCAGCTGCTGACGGTTTCGCCGGATAAGATCTTATCCGCGGAGACGAATGCGACTCCGATCAAGTCTGCGCCGAACATGTCGTTATCTTTGATGTAAAATTCCAGCTCCGTGGCCTGGTGAGCCAGAGGGATCTTGAAATGCTCGTTCCAGGTAGGGTTCTGAGAGTTAGCAATGACGCGGGTTCGAGCCACGGTGGCGCCGGCGATGCAGACGGTGACGTAAGGGTCGCTGGTGATGATCTTTCCGTGGCGGTGTCTCTTCTCGGTCTTCTTCCTGCCGGTGATGGAGGCGGTGCATGTGTTTAGAGCAGAGAAGAATCTGCGGAAGCGCTCCGAGAGCATGTCCATGTTGGGGAGGTAACGAGCCTCAATGATCCGAAGATCGAGGTCTCCATGGAGGTACACCACGGTGTCGGATTTCGACTCCGTCACCATTGGGTTGAAAACTTGAAATCGAAAACCTTCAACTATTATATATATATTATAGATATTTATTTATTTTTTAATAAAACGTGGGGAAACTTTGGTGATAGAGAGCGTTTGAAAGCGCAAACGCCCGCTATCACACCACAGTACCACACAACAAACCGGGGCTCCGTCGGCGTTACCGCATCGTTTTGTTTATATATATATAGTTCAGTTATGCCGCGGTGAAACCGAATACCAGAAAATGAGGAAACGGAATATATACGCGGTAGGGAAAAGAATAAATATAGAAAGAAATAAGTTAGCGGGAAAACAAGGGAATGGGCACGAGTTAGTTTGCCCTTAGCGTCTATATTTGAAATTGTGAAATACGGGTTAGTTGTTCTGTAATTACAGCCACGTTACTACTTCCAGCTTGCTCTGATAGGCCTAGATTGCTAGGGGATCTATCATACATAGATTTTTAAATGGAGAATTTTAACATAATTATGTCTATATTACGATAATTATGATCATTATAAAGTTGTTAAAATTAAAATTATATTTTTAATATTATTTTAGTAATATTTTTTTAAAAATATTATTAAATATTAAAAAATTATTTTAAGTTTAATAATATTTTTAAGAGTAAAGTATCGTTTTTGTCCCCAACGTTTAAGGTAAGTCTTAAAATTGTCCCTAACGTTTCAATCGTCGTCCCTAACGTTTTAAAATTGACTCAATGTTATCAATGTTATCCTGCAGTTAGGAATCTGTTAACAGAATTGATGGTGAGACAAAATTGAAACGATTTTAAAACATTAAGGACTTAAATAAGATGAAAACGTTAGGGATAAAAACGATACATAAAAATAAATTTAAATTTAATTTTATCTTTTAATAATATCAAATTTTTACTGTACATAATATTCAATTATTTTTTAATTACATCTAAGTAAATTGTACTTAATCACATTACTTTAATTTTAAATAAATTTATTTTTTATAATTTTAAAGAATTTTAATACATTAGAGACAAAAGGCATAATTTATATTTTATTGTATATATATTATTTTTTTCTTTTTCGCAAATTTATATACTAGTCATTCTACAAATATTTCATGCTAACTAAAAATCTTTAAGAACAAAATTATAAAAAAAAGTTAATTTATTTAGAATGAAAGTGATATAATTAAGTGTAATTTACTCAGATATGATTAAAAAATAATTGAATACTATGTATAGTAAAAAATTGATATTATTGAAGGATAAAATTAAAATTTATTTCTATGTATCGTTTTTGTCTCCAACGATTTTGTCATATTTAAGTCCCTAACGTTTCAAAATCATCTCAATTTTGTCCGCCGTCAATTCTGTTAACGGATTCCTAACGGCAAGACAACATTAAGTCAATTTTGAAACGTTAGGGACACGATTAAAATGTTAGGAGCAACTTTAAAACTTACCTCAAATGTTGGGGACAAAAATAATACTTTACTCTATTTTTAAAAGCATTATAATTATCATAAGCACTATAATATACATATTAAAATATTATTTTAAATATTAAGCATAACAAAAAATATCGAATACTAAATTAATTATTATGTATATTATTTTATTTTTTATATAAATTTTTTATTTTAATATATATTTTATATAAATAATTAACTTTTTATTAATACATTTTTTATTATTTATTTATATTTGTTGAAATTTTTTATTTTTAACAGAGCAAGAAGTAAAAAAAAAAATTATTAGTTGTCTATTTGGTAGATCCTTTGACTCGTTTTGGTTAGTCAATCAAGTTATATAGTTGAGCTGGAGGTTTAATAAAAGACATTATGGATCATTATTCTAAATGTCTAACTAATATTCTTTTGATATATTTTTTTTTCTCAGGCGACTCTTATAAGAAGGTCAAATACTGTGCTGGCAATGGCGTTAAGGCAACCTCCCCGTAAAGCTCCCCTAGAGCGGATCTTTCGCGCCGTTTTTGAAATGAAAAACAGTCAACAGTTTGACGCCCTTGTTAGTTCGAAAATTTCTTAGTAAATTTCGTGTTTACACAGCATTTTTCTTTCTTTATGAGTTCAACCTGACTCTCTGTGTGATTATTTGGTTGAGTTAATCTCTACAATTTTTATTACACTCTTTAAAAGAGGAGAAAGTTAAATTTTCTATTATTTAATATAACAAATATATATATATATATATTTATTTATAGATTTAAGCTTTAAAGTTTTTTTATCACTCTATAGGCAATATTGATATTAAAAATATATTCTACACTTTTATTTTGACATAAATATGTAAAATATGGATAAAAGTGTACCTAAAACACAGTTTAAATTTATACTTTTTATCTGTAAAAATGAGATGTGAACATCTAAACAGGATTCGAATAACATTGTTATTAATTAAAACATTTTCATAGCTAGATTTCATAAACTCTTTTTCCACAGAGCAGACATCTCCATTTGGTACCTTTTGAATCTACCTCTTAGCGAATGTCATCGTTGGAAAGAACCATACCAATAAATCAAGATCAAGAGGGAAGATTTACACCAGTAGACATATATATTTCACATTTTCACTTTCACATATTTTGATTAGTATTTCCAAATTGTGTAACAAGATATCAAAATGTCAATAACTGTAAAAATCAAAATTTACCTTGGTATCTTTTGATCTAAAAAAGGCCATATAGACGAACCAAAGCAATACAATGGTGCTAAACTAGAAAAGCCTATAAAATATTGCTATAATTCCAGTTCTAGGAACAGACTTCAACATCTTGCTTCCTCGTCAAATGCATAGCCGGAGGAAATGTGTCGTTCCATGTTGAGTAAATATTTACGATCACTAATATTAGGGCCCCAATTAATATTTGTCCTTCAACTCAAAATGGGAGGAACCACTTTCACCATCAGACTTTGAGCAAAAGATATCATCTGCAAGAGAAAATTCGATTCAAAGTAAAAACTAAAAATAAATGCAAATGAAACCATGTACAAAACACGTGAAAATATAGTAAAAACACAAACTGGTCAAAATATGTTTCAAATATTATATGTGTGTTCCCCTCAGAAGAATATTGTAGTGTTGCCTTTTACCCTTAAAACAAAATAATATAGGTGCCGCCTAGCCTGAAAAGCAAGGCAGAAACCCTTTGGAAGAGTTATATCTGAGGATTCTATATGTACAGCCATAGCCCATAATCACTAATTCAATTTACTCAATTTAGTAACGATATCTAGGGTCCAATCGTGGCCTCTGTTTAATATTAGAAAGGTCATTCATTCTGTTGATATACTTTGTGATTGGATCATCATAGTTTAGTTATATCACCATCTGACTAGACTAATTACTATCTACATGCATTCAAATATAATACATATATATGTACAGCATTTCCGTTGAAGTTCTTACCGAAGCAAATCCAATGCACATTATGCTGAAGCCAGGAAAATTAAAAGGTGCCTTTTCAGATAGGAAAAGAGCTGAAAATTGAGGAGAAAGTGTTTATTAATAGAACTCAATAGTAAATTGAACAAAACAGGAAATAATTAATAACATTCCACTCACCCGTCAATGGAGAGAAAACCAAGGGAGAAGCAATATGTGCAACTGAACATATGCCCGAAATGCAACCCTGAGCCCTTCCCTGAAAAGAAAAGGCACGTGAGAAGAAATGCACTGAAATAATTCCAGGATATCTAGTATCTAAATAAAAAAAAAAAGAAGGACAAAACAAATAGACTAAGCACATAGCATTTTTATCAAGCAAAACTAAGCTCTTTTCTTCTCCTTTATGGAAATATAACAAATATTCTGAAAAACAGTACCTGCTCATGAGAACCAGCTTGTTTAGAGACTATGCTCCGTATCTGCATTAAGACAAAATAAACATAACTCAAGACTATGTTTTAATCATACATTTCATTGGAAGTCAAGGGAAAAAATTTATCTGTTCAAAGGATAGTAAAGAAAGATTAAATCAAAAAGAAACTTACACAGGGCTGTGCAAAAACGTATACTATTGAGAACATGGCTGAAGCATAAGGAACCTGTCAGCATTTAGACATAAGCTATTACCATTATTAATATCAATACCACATAAAGGTGGGGAAGATAGGGATACCGGAGACGTATACATGTAAAATTAATCAAAGAACTATTATTGATTTCACTTACTCTTATACGAAAAAATTACATAATTAAAAACTTATTTAACAGAAACCAAGTTGTAATTAGCAATAGAGTTGGAATATATACCCACGAGGACCATGCTATGCTGTAAAGGAACATCTGCATTTCATTCCACATTGCTAGTTCAGAACATTATAAACAAGTGAAATTTTCTTTTTATAATTTCACCAAAAACAATAGGGGGAAAAAAAGGAAAGAAAAAAGAATCTTACATGAATACAGCCGAAAAACAGTCCAATTGAAAGAAGTCTTGCCTCTCCCAGAATTGGGGCCAAAATGGGCATAAGAACAAGCTGGGACAATTAATCAAGAAACTCAAGAACTATTTATATCAAGAGAATACGAAAACTCAATATAGATAAAGGACTGAAATATTGCAAAGCAAAATTACCTGTGACACAGTCCCTGTAACCCCAGAAATGACCATCAAGTCAGCAAACTGATTCTTGTCAAAATGAAACTGAGCCTTTAAGTAATACTGCACAGGAAATGGGGAAAAAATGTTATCATCTCAGACTATACTTCGGTACCTTGTTCTAATTAATGAAACTTTTTTCCTTTTTTATCATAAACTTGCCAAATTACGAATGAAATGAAATAATACTACATTTTATAGGGGTTCACATGCATACTCCACAAGAGAAAAAAAAAAAGATAATAAGAAAATTAATTAGAAAAATACCAGCATTGAACCATGAAGACCAGCATCTGCAAGGTTGCTGAAGAACGCAACAATTGCTGCTTGAGTAATAGTCAAGCTGCAAATCATGATGAAAAAAACAGAGATAATATAATTGATGTTCCACAAAGATATCACATGCGAAGAGGAATGAGAAACGGCAAATTGAACCTGCCAGTGAGGAAGGAAGCTAGGTCTTGTAGAGATCGCAAAGCTTGAAACAGTTGCACATTGCTTTTCGGTTTTGCTTCAATTTTAGTGGCGGCGGGCTTTTCTGCCGTAAGGATTGGGGTAGAAAGATTATTCTCATCGATAATCGAATCCCGAAGGAAAACTAACATGTACACTGCTGCAATCACCGCCACAAGAGTGGAAACCTAATCGAACCAGATTAAAATAAATAATTCAGAATTTGACGCAATTGAAAACAGAGAGAGAGATAAAAAAATTTTTCTGAAGCAAGATGAAGCACCTGGAAAGTTTGGGCAGCAGAGAGGAAGCGAGTTGAAAGAGTGCCGCAGACGAAGGCGGCGGAGCCTATTCCCGAAAGAATCCCAAACGCGGTGGCGCGTCGACCTTCTGTTACGTTATCTGCCTGAAAATCAAAATGGCGGGAAAGTAATAAACAGCAAAATTGATATATAATTTTAAAATTAAAATTATTTTAGTAGTTTTTATTTTTTAAAGAGAGATATTTACATGTGAATTTGTGATCTTAGAAAAAATATTAGAGTACAATCAAAATTTATTATTTTTTGTCTGTCACTTTTAATTATTAATTTATTTCTTCTAGTTTAATAATCTAATAAAATACTTTAACCTATAATTTTAAACATTATGGCTAATTCTACCATTCCTCTAAATGAATCTAAGCATGTGCACCGAAAATAGCAAGAAAAGTACCACATAAGCCAGGGCGAGGCAAGGAACGCTTCCGTCGCAAACCATGGAAATGAGAATCTTAAAGACATAGTATATGTAGAAGAATTCTTTCGTCCTGCTATAAGATAATATACCTGTGAAATTGTCAACACCGAATTATTATAAATGAAATCATTAAGGCCACATGTTTATGCTTTTTATTTTGCCTTTATTTACCAAGCAATTCTCATATGGCAAAAAAATTAGAATAGATTCTCTCAGTTTTTTGTTGTTAAAATGTAATTTTTAATATATATTCTTTTAAATATAATAAAAAATATGTGGCAAAAGATGTATAATAAAAGATTAGACTAGAGAAAAAAAATTTAAAAAGTTCATTTATCAAAAAAGATAATACATGTCGTTTAAAAGTTATAAATGCTTTTATAATTTTAAAATATTGGAGCTTACTTTTTAAAAAAAATGTTGACTAATTTAATCAAATGCAAACGGAATGAATTTGTGAGGAAGGTACCTATTGGAATAATTGTGAGGATCATGGGGAGTGTGATAATGGTTTTCCTCCCATATTTATCTGAGAGATTACCCAGGAGTGGCATCATCACAAGCGTTCCAAGTCCTACCATCTGCACACATCATATATTTTTGTTTCCACACAGAAGGATATAAAGTACTGCACATTCATGTAAATGTAAACTACCATACTTTATTTCAAACAATCGGAGTATATTTTAATACTATATTCTTCAACAAAAGATAGTATTCTAAAACCATTTAGTGGTATTGCATTTATTTAAAAACTTTTGTTATTGTTATCCTTTCGTAAAAGCAATGCAATGATGCTTTTTTTTTGGTCAGACAATGCAATGCTGTTTGAGACACAAAAGGGTACACTGTGTTTCACAATTCACTTAATTTTTCAGTTATTTTTTTTTGTTGTCCTCTTTTTCGTTAGATCCATTATGTGTTTTAAGTTAAAGATTCATTGGGCCCAATGATAATTATTGGCAACTTCCGGCTATTGATTGATCCACTAATTTGCCCAATTCATACCGGCCACAGAAAGTGACAGAAATCACAAAGCCTGTGTCGTACGGTGTTTACAGTGGATGATATATATATATATACACAGTTATTTTTAATATTTTATATGAATTTGATAATTAAGAGATGTTAGATAATAATTTAATTAAATATACTAAATTATTTAATAATTATTAACTAACAATTCATATAAGGACTATAAGAATTTTTATCATATATTATAAAAAAATTAAATATTTTTAAAATATCAGTGTTTTAGTCATTTTAATGGTTGATCTCAATTATTTTATATCATATATAATTTTAATCATTGAGATCAATAGCTATAACTAATGAAATACCAGTATTCTAAAAACAATTTCTTCTATTGTAATATTATAAATGTACCAAAAATAGAGAAGCTTCCCCTTGAAAAAAACAAGGCTCACAATTCACGTATAACTTGTAAGACAAGAAAATCGAATAATTGAAAAGGCCAAAGAAACTGGAGGCATTAGGAATATAAGTCACAACGTATCTCACTGAAAAATAGGCCAACATAAACAAAAGAAAAAAGAAAGAGCTATTGACCAAATAAATAAGAGAAAGTATAGAAAATTAATTTTCAGTTAGTTAATATTAATTAATTTTAAAATTTAATTTTATATTTTATAATTAAAAATTAAAAATTTATGATTTATACTCTAAATTTAAAATAAATAAAAAGTTTAAAAAATTAATTAATATTGATTGAAAAAGTTAATGTTTAATTATTCTGTTGATCTTTATAGTTTTGTAAAATTTTTAATTAAGTTCCTATAATTTTTTTCTTTTAGTTGAGTCTTTACACCAAAATTATTTTTTAATTGAGTCCTTACACTTTTTTTTATTTAAGTTTCTGTGCCAATTTTTTTTAGTTGAGTCTCTATAAAATTAAGCCAATTATTATTAAAAAGGACTTAATTGAAAAAAAAATTAGTACAGGACCCAATTAAAAAAAAGTATAAGAACTTATTTAAAAATTTTACGAAACTATAGAGAACAATAGAATAATTAAACCAAAAATTAATTATCTAAAATTACTCTATAAAAAAAAGAATAAACTGAGAAAAGAACGGAGGGGCAAATGAATACTCCTAAACATGGATGGGAAGGAAGCTTCTTTGGCGGAGTAACTAGGACATGTTGTTTAAGATTGAGCTCCTAATGAACACTCCAAGACACGCGACGAGAAGGAAGTTTCTTTAGTTGAGTAAGGACAAACAGATGAAGGCACCCTATCACGTTAACTCTTTCTAAACAAATGTGATCGTCTTATTGAGGTGCAAAAGTCTATTAGAACAATTATTGGTGCCCACTGCCCAATACATTTGAAGTAAGCTACCCATCAATTCATCGACTCAGTTCACATTTAATTTAAAAAGTTGTACCAAACAATCTAACATATTCTCTATAATGAATGTTATTAAACAATAACATTTGTTGAATTATTTGTATCAAGTGCTTATATAATTTTCACTAGCAAATAATCTTTTAATCAAATAATACTTTACATGTTTAATTAATCCTGCATAAAATAAATGTATCATTTTAAAGTAGATAATGAAAATAATAAATAATATGAACAATAAAAAATTAAATAAAATATCAAAATTAAAAAATATTAAAATTTATTTTATTTAGTATTTATTAATTATTATTAAAATTAATAAATTCTAAATAAAATAAATTCTAACTATTTTTTGTTAATTTTTTTGTTACCAAACATATTTTGTCTGTCGATTAACAAATTTACATAGTATCTTTTATTATTAATATAACGTTCAACTGAACTATATTGATTTATTGACTCTGTTCTTTTTTTTTTCTTAACATTGTTATACAGAGTTTCTCAAAATTGAAACAAGAACACACAAAAATCTGATTTTATTTTTAATTTAAGCTACATTCATAGTAAATATTACATACGTAAAGGGTTCTGCAAGTGGTGTGTACTGCATGCAAATTAAATTTCACCTACCAGTCTATCATTACACCTATAAATTTTTCTACATAACAAAACCTCCACGCAGAAAGATAATGCTCTTGTAGCATTTGAAAATAATTAAGGCCGGTATGACAAGTATATTCACTCAGGTAAAAAAAAAAAAGAAGAAAAGAAAAATTCTGAAGAACTACCAGAATTTATTATTTTGGTTAATCGTTAGTTAACAATGTTTAAAGTGTGGGATAAAATTATATTATTAAATTATTAGACTAAAGAAATTAGATTGATAGTTAAAAGTGCTATACAAAAACAATTATATTAGTCTTTCAGCATTTCTCGAAAAGAAATTAAAGAAAACTAAGTAATTTTGAATTTCTATATACAACACTTTCCTAATTTGTTGTGAAATGTGATGATAAACGGGGTTTATTTGTTGCTTAGCAGTTCCTATTGGTTTCCTCGCTTTTGACGTTAACGTTTTTCATTGCCAGTTTTAATTAAAAACTGTTATTACATAAGTAATCAGATTCAATTCTCCTCCAAAAAAGGGAAGAGATTTAAGATTGAATTGAAGGCTTTAAATATCTAAGAATTAGCAGCTTTGCTTACAACAATAATATTTGCCAGTGGCATAGTTAAGAAGAAGAAAATTGGCTAGTGTTTATTTAAATGTAAGACAAAAACAAAGAAAAAATGTTAGTCACTTGACATTTCTTGTTCTGAATATGTATACGCCTAAAGCAGAGATAATAAGTTAATAACTACCAAGTGCATATGCATTATTGATGAATACTGGTGATGAGGGTGAAGAAAGGAAGAGAGGGAATTATGGTGGTTGGTAACTAACCGCTTGTTGAAAACCAGTGAGGTAGATGGCAAGGGAGCATTCATCCTCTCCGGGACAGAGCGCCGCCATGGTTACATCCGTGATGGCTGGTATCACCATATGAGTGGAGAAGTTATGAAGAAAAACCGTCATAAAGAGGTGGCTCAACCCATACAAATACAATTTATCCA
This sequence comes from Arachis hypogaea, assembly GCF_003086295.3. Classification (NCBI taxonomy): domain Eukaryota; kingdom Viridiplantae; phylum Streptophyta; class Magnoliopsida; order Fabales; family Fabaceae; genus Arachis; species Arachis hypogaea. The sequence goes on along the minus strand of NC_092043.1, from coordinate 2,979,857 downwards.
TAATTATATTATTTTTCTCTCCCACTCACTAACACTATAGCAGAGCCCTTTCTTTATTGATCTCTCAGCTTCAATTCCTTTGATTTAACAAAGCTTCCTATCTGTCTGTCTTACTGGGAAAGCCACCAGCTCTTTATATATCACATTTGTGCGTGTATATTTGTGATTGTGAGTAGGGTCACCTAGAGACTAGAGTAGAGTTAATCACTTCAATTATTAATAATAGGAGCAAGCGTAGTGTATACTTGCGATTGCTTTACGTGAAATATCGCGATTTGCATGTCAAACGGAAACAAATTAAATAAAAAATATTATTTATATAATAAAATTAACTACTAAAATTAATTACCATATATTTGTATAAATATATATATATTATTAAATTTATTTTTAATTTATATTTTATATTTTAACATATATTTTATATTAGTGATTGATTTTAATTTTCACGTAATATGATTGAATTAAATATACTAGAAAATCGGAAAGGACGACAATGATAGGTGTTCCTTCCTAATCCTTTTTCTCATGTGGTGCATCAAATCGTGGTGAACTGTCAACTAATATATAGATATAACTAGGTTCCAAAAGGGTTTAATAATAATAATGTGTTAAAGGTACACTTTCTCATTAGTGATGAAATTGATTTTTGAACAATATAATCGCACTATTATTGTTCATTTTAAGCTTTTATTACTAATTGGGCTGTAACTCACGGGGGAGAAACTACATAGGCGACAAAAATGGGGGATGCGTAGCTTGAAAGATAGTATGAAATTTGTAGGATTAACTTACGCCTCGAAGCGTGCAAGTTTGATGTAGTGCATCCATTTTCCAACAGGCGTCCAAAATGGTCAAATTGGACCCCACGATACTTGCATGTATAAATGTATTAGGAGACGTTGGATTAGGAATACATCATGTATACTTGTTGCATGTTTATTTCTTTTGCCTTTTTCAATCTGTTGTATCAAAACCATTATATTAGATAGCGTAGGGAAAATAACATAGAATCATTAGATAGCATTCAGTATCTAATTATTATTTAGTTTCTTTATTTAAAAATTCTAACTTCGGCGAGAGAGGAGTTAGCCATGATGAAAAGCATAATAATAATAATTTAAGTGATTATCCATGTAAAAAATATCTTTACATGTAAATGATAATTGAAAATTAGAGATGATTTAATATATTTGATTAAATTATTTAATATAGTATTAATTATATTGGTATAAACAAAAAATTAACTATTAAATAAGTTAAAATAGTACATATATTTATTGAAAATATTATATATATATATATATATATGAATATCTTAACTATTATTTTAATATAAAAATATTTTTATGTAAGTAGCAATCGATAATTTAACGTGTGACTAACTAGTAAGCATTTAAAAGCAAAGATGATGTTACCAAATACGAGACCAATGATAATATACAAATAATCTTTTTGTTATTCCTTCATCAAAGCTTCCATATCTTATCCAGTTTTTTTAGAGCCCGCTGCTATCTTTTCATCCCAATGATAGGAAGCATAAGTACGATAGGACCTTTAATAATTTGGTGACCGGTATTGTATTACTTTTGCAAGTGACATATCGAGCATTGCTCACAGTAACGAAAACTTTGAATTGTAAATTAGTGAATTAATCAACTGATCAAGTACCTTATTCGATTAATTAATACATGACATTACTATATCCTATCACTACTTTTTCTCTCCTTTCAATAATCCTCTTGAGAAAAATATTTGTGGGTTATGGAATCTCTTATAATTAGAGGGCCATATTTTTTTTTTTTGGTTTTTTACAGTATCCCCCAACCTGACAGGTCAAGGACTAATTCGTTGTAAATCTGAGTTCCATTTAAAAATCTGAACTCTATATTTGAGTACAAGCCTTTGTCAATTGATAAATTGTTTTTCTTGATAAATTGATAGTTTTTGGATCCTTTTTTTTGGTCAAAGATAGTTCTTGGGTCTGAAAATTGGTACCTTGTTTAAGTAATATCAAGCTGCATTAATGGTGACTTTTGTTTTTATAAAAATGGTAGGTTTAGAAGTTGAAAAAGAAAATTCATACCCCAAATATGGCCCACTACCAAGCTTGGAAGAAGGCCCAGTGTTCCAAGTATAACCTCGAGACCAAAAAATCGAAAGTCTGGTTAAGACTCGAGACAAACATGTAGTGGGATTTTACAAATAAAATAAATATTTTATTTACCAAAATATACAACATGGTCATATCATGTTTATACACGTAGCTTGTAATAGCTTTATCTCATTTATAGTGCAAACGAGATACGTATAATTTTATTTCGTTTACACTATAAACGAGATAAGAAAGGATGCGTCCTATATATATAATACGTTTACACCGCTCTTTGGATAGATATTTGTCCCATTTTTTTAATTTTTCTCCAACTTCTACCCTTTTTTATCATATTATCGAATTATTCGACTATTATGGTGCGCAGATGCTCGTAATTTGGACATCAACCAACTGAACACAATATGGTACATTGCTGGGACAGCCGACTTCGAGGTTAATCTTGTTTTTTTATGTTTGTGTTAGAGTATGTATCTGTAGCTGTGTTTAGGATACTTTTATAAAACTAATATACAATATATATTAGGTGGATGAATGCATTTTTAGTAAGAGTTAACTGCTAGGACATGATTTTAGATTTTAATAAAATAAATTTGTTAGGTAAATATTAATTTAATTTTGTTTTTATTTAAATTAAGTTATTAAGTATATGTTTATGAATTTAGTTATTAATTATTTAAGTAAATATCTTTATTTAAATTAATATATTAACTCGATATTTATTAATTTAGTAACTAATTATTTAAGTAAATATTTTTATTTAAGTTAATTTATTAGGTATATTTTTATTAATTTAGTTATTAATTATTTAAATAAATGTTGTTATTTAGGTTAATATATTAACTTGATGTTTATTAATTTAGTGATTAACTATTTAATTAAATGATTTTATTTAAACTAATTTATTAAGTAGATATTTATTAATTTAGTTATTAATTATTTAAGTAAATATTTTTATTTAAACTAATATATTTATTTGGTGTTTATTAATTTAGTTAATAATTATTTAAGTAAATATTTTTATTTAAGTTAATTGATTAAGTAGATGTTTACTAATTTAGTTATTAATTATTTAAGTAAATATTTTTATTTAAATTAATTTATTAAGTAAATATTTCTAGTTATTTGTTAAATTAATTAATTTATTAGTTAAATTTATTATGTTAATGTTTATATGTTTATTAATTTTGTTAACTTTGATAGAATTAGAGCTTTATATATTTTTTATCCAGATTTATTTTTATCAGAGACTTCGCCTGTTTCTCTTGAGGCGAGTGAGTCATACATTTGCACCACCGGATGTCATTGTCCCCTACTTAAGGGAGGTTGGCTTCGGCAACACGGTGCCACTCAGAAATTTTGTGTTTGACAACTCCCTGATGGAGCGATGACGGCCTGAGACCCACATTTTTCACCTGCCACGGAGTGAAATGCACCATCACCCTACAGGACGTCGCGTACCACTTTCGGTTACGTGCGCATGGAGAGCCAGTGGGTACGTGTTTACGGGATTTTCACACATGGTATGAGACGGAGGCCTGGGAGTTGGTAAAGCGGATACTCGGTGCCAGGCCTCTTGTAGTTCAGCAGCAGGGTACGCAAAAGAAGGAGTCTTTCTCCCTCAAGTTGACATGGCTTCAGGAGCGACTCCGACAGATGCTTGATACCCATGATCCAGACACCCTCCGACAGTACAGAAGATGCTACATACTTCTGATGATTGGGGGTGACTGACAAGTCAAACAACCAGGTACATCTCTGGTGGCTGCCACTACTTGAGGACTTTCAGAGGTGTCGTGCTCTATCTTGGGGTTCGGCGGTGCTTGCATGGGGTTCATGATTGTTGCTATCTTGTGTTCATTTTTGTCTCATGAAAACTGTTGTCATTTACTTTTGAACTACTCTATGTTTTATTCTGGATGACTGTAATACTTTTAACTACTGTTGCACTTAGTTTATTACCTACTTGTTTTGGACTTTACACTAACACTTTCTTGCAGGTTTTAGTTCATTTTTGTTCAACCCTTGATGACAAAAGGGGGAATAGTTGCATAGTTATCTATTGTATAGTTGCATGTGAATTTGCTATTGTTGAACTTGCATAGTTATCTACTGTATAGTTGCATGAAAATTTGTTATTGTTGAACTTGCTTTACACAATATTGCTTTACATGATTATTGCTCGGCTTTGCCATTGTCAATATTAATGTTTTGCATTGTTCAGTTTTGAGCAGTTTTTGGGCTGGACAATTGTGATTAATGCTGATATGTTTTGTTCAGTCTTGGGATAGATATTTTGTTGTTTGCAAAATCTCTTGATTCAGGTTCATGAGAGGTTAAATTGTTTGAAAATCTTGTTGATTGCTTCATCCATGGTCAACATAATGTATGTAGCCTATTATTATGTTTCCTATGAGTACATGCAAGCAGGAAAGAAGAAAAGAACATAAATCTAGGAAAAACTACTCTTGAAAAAGAAAGGGGGATCAACACAAAAGCAAGTGACATCACTTAAAGGGAAGTTCCTTAACTTTACTCAAATTCAATTTTCTTTAGTTAATGTTACAATTATGTTTGTCATCAAGGAGGAGATTGTTGAGTTAAGAAATTAACTAACATGATTGATGATGCAAATATTATTTTATTGGGCTAACTACCCAATTAGATTTAATCATTTTTTTAAGTGATGCAGGCTACTAAGTAAATAAGCACAGCAGTAGCCCAACATGGAACAAACTGAATCTGTGATTATAGGAATAATTTTCAAACAAGGCCCAAATAAAATAACAAAGAAATCAAACGAGCCAAATGAATCAAAGCGAATCCAAGCCCGAATTGATCTCACTCAAGCTGATCTCTCCAAGTTGTTGCCTCCAAAGTAACGTTCACTTTTTCATTTAGGTCAGAACTCAGAGAAGAGAGAGAGCTTCGTTCCTAAGTCAATCATCGAAGAAGAAAGAAAGAGAAAGGTTAAGCAAAAAGGTTGAGGTCTAATCACCTAAATAAAACCATATCAAGCTAAGACAGAGGCTAAAGGTGATTAATTATCTTTTACATGCATCTTACTTTCTTCCCTCCTTCTCCAACTCTCTGCTACTTCATTTTGAGATATATGAAAAAGTAATTTCTGAGACACACTACTATGAATCAAAGGCAAAGATCGTTTCTTGGGAACCAAGTAGTATCTCAAGGGTTCATATGTGGGATTTCCATTGAAAACTTTTCTTCTTTGCTGCTCTGAGTCTTTCAGTCAAGAAAAAGAGATTTGTTCCAAAACTCCAATTTGGGATTAATGGAAGAAAATGATGGCTAAGTTGGTAGAACACAGCTCGAGGAGTTGACTTGGAAGAGAGCATCTTAGCAACATGCAAGGAGATACAAAAACAAAAATTTTGTTTCTGCTAGAGCAAGGAGAGAGAATCAGGGTTTGAAGATCATGTTCTGAGAAGTCTCCTCTGAGAGAGTTCATCAACTTGGACAGTGCTTTCTATCAAAGGAGCATTCCGCCAGAACGAGGAATGAAATCAGAGTCAAGCAAATCTGGTTCATCGTATAAGAATAGAGGCTGTTAAAGCATCAATCTCCTTCATATTTTACAGATTGAAATTATATTTTCAATGTATATCTTTCTGTAATTTCTTAAGTGGTAAAAGGCTGAAAGAGAGAGCTTATGGAAAAGCTAAAGAGTGATAAAAGGTTGAGTAATACACTTGAGAAAAAAGCCTAGAATGATTTCAGATTTCTTTAGGTTGTTTATTGTGTCTTGTATCTTGTACCTGTGAGGTACCCCTTTCTTAGTTGGGTAAGTACTAAGAGTGAAGAGTTAGGTATTAGCATAGCCAAGCCAAGTTAGGTTAGCACTTGAGTGGGAAAGGATTGTGTCAATACTGTGGAATTGGTATATGTAATACTTTAACTATGGTAAAAATTCCACCACTGTTGTGGTGGAGACTGGACGTAGGTTGCATTACACAAGGCAACTGAACCAGGATACATGATGGTGTCAACTTCTCTCTTCCCTTGGCTGTTCTGTTTTCTGATATTCATGAGACAAAAAGAAATTTTCTCATAAATTTTTCGCTGCTGAGTTCAATTAAATTCAGTTTAGATTGAAAGTTTGTGTTTAAAGAGTTAATTCATTAAATTAAAAGAAGACCATAGATTCAACCCCTCTTCTCTAAGTCTTCTACAACCTTCAATTGGTAATCAGAGCCAAGGTCTCAAGAATCAAGCTTCACCGCTTGGAGCAAAGGTCTAATGGCGAACAACTTGGGCATAACCACAATTGCCTACACTCTAACAGAAGGCGAGTCAAATAACAGGCCTCCCTTCTTCAACGGAAAGAAATATGCCTATTGGAAAGAGAAGATGCGAATCTTCATCCAATCCATTGATTATAACATATGGAAGATTGTTGTAAGCGGCCCCAAGATTCCAACAAAGACAAGTGCTAATGGAGTGGTGACTCCAAAAGAAGAAACTAAATGGAACGATGATGACAAAAAGAAAGTGGAGCTGAACGCTAAGGCCATCAACCTTTTTCACTGTGCTATCAGCTTTGAAAAATACCGAAAGGTGTTCAAATACAAGACAACCAAAGAAATCTAGGAGAAACTCTAGGTTACATACGAAGGCACTAAAAAGGTCAAAGAAACGAGGATTGATATGCTGCGAAAAAAGTACAAGATATTTAATATGCAGGATGGAGAAAGCATTGATGAAGTGTTTGACAGATTCTTAATCATAATCAACAACCTTGATACTTTGGGTACAACCTACTCAGAACAAACCCTAGTGAGAAAACTCCTTAGAAGCCTCACAAAGAAATGGGAAACAAAAGCCACTGTTCTAGCCGAAAACAATAACTTAAGTCCCATAACATATAATGACCTGAGAGGGAAACTCCTTGCCTATGAAACCACAAACACAAACCAAGACTCAAAGAAAAAGAGAACAGCCCTTAAGTCAAGAGTTGAATCAAAAGAAAGTGAATCTAGTGACAGTTTTTCAGATAATGATGAACTTGTGTTTTTTTCTAGGAGACTTAAAAGGCTAATAAGGAACAAAGGCAAGCACAAAGACTCAACCTCAAAGGAGTACAAGAAGGACATGAGTAAAGTGATTTGCCACCATTGCAAGGAGGCTGGGCATCTCAAGTACAACTGTCAGAAACTCAAAAAGGAGGATAAAGGAAAGAAAAAAAAGAGAGTGCTCATGGCATCTTGGGAGGACCTTGAAAGTGACTTGGAAGAGGAAGAAGACTCCGAATGTGAAGCTCAGATTTGCTACATGGCTAGTGAGGATCAACTCGATGAGGTAAATTATGATGACTTGTCCGTAGATGATTTACATGTTATCATTGATGATCTTACCCTCAATTCTGAAAATGATTTTTCGAAAGAGAAGGTGAAGGAATCCAAATGTGCTTTGGACATTATTGAGGAAAACAGATTTCTGAAATATGAACTTGAGAAACTAAAAGGAAAGCACATTGTGGATCCTTCTCAAGAGCTTATTGCTGAAAATAAAAGATTAAATGAAACAATTAAGAGATTGAATAGTGAGTTAGCTAAGTTTGCTCTTAGTTCCTGTAACTTGGACAAACTACTTGCAAATCAAAGGCCATTGTTTGAAAAATCTGGTTTAGGATATGTGACAAAAGATGATGCAGTTTTTGATAACTCCTCCACAAAATTCATAGCCTCTTCCTCAAAAATAAAATCCTTCATTAACAAGTCTGGTCTGGGACACGTTCCCACCTATGAAGAGGAATTTGAAAAGTCTTATTTTGATGAAACTAAATCATCTTTAAGAACTGAACCTATATCAAACAAATTGGGTCTGGGCTATATTTCAACCAATGAGGTTATTTTCAAAAATCTATCTTTTAAAAATAGAACCGCTTCTTCAAAAGGCTCAAATGTGTTCAAAAATTCTGGTCTGAGTGCTTTTGCAAAAAGGAATAATCACAACAAAAGGCATTTTGTCAAAAGAAATGCACCTCCTCCAAAAACTAAAAAATCTCAGTCCTTTAATCATTTCCAACATCATAACTCACGTCGATTTCAGCAACAAGCATTAGGAAATCATTGTTTTAATTGTAAGAAATTTGGTCACTCATACTCACAATGCTTTATTGAAAAAAGAATAGTAGGAAACCAAATTTACAATGTTGTCTGTGATTTCAATGCACTTGGGCAACCAAGGTGGATTAACTTCAAAGGATCCAAATTAATTTGGATACCTAAGGTTACTTGAAGTTTTAATGCAGATTTGCCTAGCATCCAAGAACAAAAAGGATATGTGGTACTTGGACAGTGGATGCTCAAGGCACATGATTGGAAGGTTAACCTTCTTCATCAAACTCAATAAGTATGATGGAGGTTTTGTGACCTTTGGAGATGATGGAAAAGGTAAAATTATGGCTATTGGAAAAGTAAGTAACAATCAATCTACTTTCATTGATGATGTCTTCTTGGTAAATGGCTTAAGGCATAATCTTTTGAGTATAAGTCAATTGTGTGACTTAGGTTATTTGATGATTTTTAAAAGATTGGAATGTTGTGTTGTAAATGAAAAGACCAATGAAATGTTGTTTATTGCTAAGCATTGTAATAATGTGTATGGACTTACCCTTGAAGAACTAAAGGATCAAAATGTAGCTTGTTTTCATTCTAAAGAATCTGAAAAATGGCTATGGCATAAGAGATTGTGCCATGCAAGTATGTTTCAAATAAACAAACTTGTCAAGAAAGGATTAGTAAGAGGTCTTCCTTTGATAAGGTTTAAAAAGACATCACTTGTGATGCTTGCCAAATGGGAAAACAAATAAAGAGTTCATTTAAATCAAAGGAAGACATCTCTACTAAAAGACCACTTGAATTGCTACATATTGATTTATTTGGTCCAACAAGAACTCAAAGCTTAAGTGGTAAACATTATGGTTTAGTAATTGTGGATGATTACTCTAGATTTGGTTGGGTTTTATTTCTTGCACACAAAAATGAAGCCTTTTTGACCTTTGAAATTTTTAGCAAGAAAGTTCAAAATGAAAAGGATTTAAAGATCTCTTCTATAAGAAGTGATCATGGAACTGAATTTGAAAACCATTTATTTAAATCCTTTTGTGAGAAATTTGGAATATCAAACGACTTCTCTTGTCCAAGAACACCACAACAAAATGGTGTTGTGAAAAGAAGAAACAGGAGTATTCAAGAAATGACAAGAGCTATGCTTTGTGAGAGCAATGTTCCAAAATTCCTTTGGGCTGAGGCGATTAACACTGCTTGCCACATTTTGAATAGAACTATCATAAGAAAATTTTTGAAGAAAACACCTTATGAACTTTGGAAAGGTCACCCACCAAATTTAAATTACTTACATATCTTTGGATCCAAATGCTTTGTTCTTAATAACAAAGATAATTTGGAAAAATTTTATCCAAAGGCATATGAGTTTTTATTTGTAGGATACTCCACAAATAGTAAAGCATATAGAGTTTATCATCAAGATGCTAGAATGATTGAGGAGTCCATACATGTTACATTTTGTGACACTAATTTGGTTCAAAGTTTTTTCGAAGATTGTGATGCAGGAAATCAGGTTAAAAAAGATGATAAAAAAGCCCAAAATCATGAATCTGGAGGAAATCATGAAAGCACCAGTTCTTTGAGTCCCTTAGTGACTGAATCTGCCTCCAAGTCCACTAGACCTAGGGAATGGATATTCTTAAAGAATTATTTACAGGAGTTTGTTATTGGGGATGTCTCTCAAGGTGTCAAAACTCGTTCTTCCACTAGAAAAGCAAATGAAGAAACAAACATTGCTTTTCTCTCTCAAATGGAGCCTCAAAATGTTAAAGAAGCTCTTGATGACCCTTCTTGGGTAAAGGCAATGGAGGATGAGCTTCATGAGTTTGAAAAGAATCAAGTTTGGACACTTGTTCCAAAGCCAAATGGAAAGAAAGTGACCGGCACTAAGTGAATATTTCGGAACAAGCTAAGAGAGGATGGTAGCATTGCAAGAAACAAAGCAAGGCTAGTGGCACAAGGTTTTCACCAAGAGGAAGGAATAGATTTTGATGAATCCTTTGCCCCTGTTGCCCGAATGGAAGCCATAAGACTTCTTCTAGCTTATGATGCTTATTGTGGTTTCAAACTATATCAAATGGATGTGAAATGTGCATTCTTGAATGGTGTGATAGATGGAGAAGTGTATGTGGCATAGCCACCTAGTTTTGAAAATAAAGAATTTCCTAACCATGTTTTCAAACTATCTAAAGCTCTCTATGGTTTAAGACAAGCTCCTAGAGCTTGGTATGAGAGACTTAGCTATTTTCTTTTGAAAAATAGTTTTTAAATAGGCACCACTGACACTACTCTATTTATCAAAAATTCTAATGATTCTTTCATTCTAGTCCAAATTTATGTTGATGACATTATTTTTGGATCAACCAATGAATCCCTTTGTACTGAATTTGGAAAACTCATGACAAGTGAATTTGACATGAGTATGATGGGTGAACTTAATTTTTTCCTTGGGCTTCAAATTAAGCAAACTAAACTTGGTATTTTTATTCATCAAGAGAAGTATGCCAAGGAACTAGTTAAGAAATTTGATATGGAATGTGCCAAACCCATGGGAACCCCCATGCACCCTAATTCAAAATTAGAAAAGGGAGAAACTGAGAAAGATGTAGATGAGACTAAGTATAGAGGAATGATTGGCTCTCTTATGTACTTAACTTTCTCTAGACCTGATATTTTGCAAAGTGTTGGAATTAGGGCTGGCAATGGGTAGGGTAGGGTAGGGTTTGGACCCTACCCTAATCCTACCCGTGGGTAGAAAATCTCAATAAAATTCTACCCTACCCTACTCGCGGGTTGAGAATCTCTCAACCCGAACCCTACCCGTAGAAATATCAATTTTTTTAAAAATAAATATAAAACTCAATCATTCTAAATTTCATACATATTAATAAAATAAAAAAACAACTAAATTCAAATTAAAATAAAAGACAACAAAATCTTAAAGAAATTCAACATAAAATTACAAACATACATATTGTTATATTAATAAAATAAAAAACTAAGTTTAAATTAAAATTAAAAACAATAAAATCTGACGATCGAATTTTCTATCGGTAAAGAAATTCACAAATGTAATTGCGTTGTAAGTATAGTTTCTAAACCAACAGAAAATCCTTTCGTACAAACATTTGGTTGTCACAAGTAACAAACCCCTTTGAAATTGATAACCGAAGTATTTAAACCTCGGGTCATCTTCTCAAGGAATTGCAGGGAAGTATGATTTATTATTTGTTATGCAAAGGTATATTTTGGGGTTTTGAAAAGGTTTGAACAAATAATTTAATTGATAAGAAAAATAAATTAATAATTAAAAAATCTCTTGGCAAGGTATGAGAATTGGAAATTCCATTCTAGTTATCCTTATCAGGTGTGATGAGTATTGTCCGTTGCTCCCACTTAGTTAACCTTTACTAAATAAAGGAAAGTCAAGTGGACCAATTAATTTGATTCCTCAAGTCATAGTCAACTCCTAAGGAAAGACTAGCTTTAGAGGGATCCAAATCAACCAGCAAACTTCAAATATTAATCAACTGTTGAGTTTGATAACTCAAGTGTCACCAATTACTCAACCAAAGCCAAAAGGAAAAAATTCAAATTATTTATATAATATATAAAAGAAATCAATCATAAGTCTGAAATACCTCAAATTATATTAAATAAAGAAATCAATTTTAACATGGAAAAGTTCATAAATCAAATTGGGAAAATAAATAAAAGGAACATTAAACCTGAAAATTGAGAAGAAGAAATCCTAAATCCTTTAAGAGGAATCCTAATCCTAAATCCTAAGAGAGAGGACTACATCTAAATTATGAAAAGTGAATAATCAGTCGTTCTGAGTGTCTGATGATGAATGGATGCATTTCCCCACTTTATAGCCTCTAATCTGTGTTTTCTGGGTCGAGAACTGGGTCAAAAACAGCCCAGAATTCGCTGATTGTGAAATCTGGTTCGTACAGGTTGCGGCAAAGTGACGCAGAGGCGTCGTCCACGCGTTTGCGTGGATTGAAATTCGCAGATGCGATGCGTGCGCGTCATCCACGCGTCCGTGTCGCCTAACTTCAGGGAAGCTATGACAAATTATATATCGTTGCGAAGTCCTAGATGTTAGCTTTCCAACACAATTGAAACTGCATCATTTGAACTTCTGTAGCACAAGTTATGACTATTTGAGTGTAAAGAGGTTAGGCTGGACAGCTCAGCAATTTCTTCAACTTCTTATATTCCTTCCACTTTTGCATGCTTCCTTTCCATTCTCTAAGCCATTCTTGCCCTATAATCCCTGAAATCACTTAACACACATATCAAGGCAGCGAATGATAATAAGAAAGGATTTAAATAAAAGAAAATAAAAGCCAAAGAAGCATGTTTTCAATCATAGCACAAAATCAGGAAGGAGAATGTAAAACCATGCAAATCATATGAATAAGTTGGCAAGGAATTGATAAAATCCACTCAATTAAGTACAAGATAAACCATAAAATAGTGGTTTATCAACCTCCCTACACTTAAACATTAGCATGTCCTCATGCTAAGCTCAAGAGAAGCTATAAGGGAGTGAAGACAGAATGGTGGGATGTATGAAATGCAACCTATTTATACGAATGCAACTAAATGCAAAATGCTTTTACCTACTTGGTTAAAAGTAAACAAATTCTCCAAGACAAACATAAATTGGATTCCACTAATTCAAATCACAAAAACAAAGTACAAAATAACTTGCAAGAAGAAGATAGCTCATGAAAGCCAGGAACAAAGAATCGAGCATCGAACCCTCACCGGAAGTGTATGCACTCTAATCGCTCAGGTGTTTAAGGTTCGATTCTCTCAATTCTCTACTAATCTTGATTTCTAAGGCTTGCTCTTCATCTAACAATCAACAAAAATTTAATGCACCAATACACAAATCAAGAGGTCTTTTAAGGGTTGTAATGGGGTTAGGGTCAAGGTAGGATTGTAATTGGTCAAGTGGACTAAAATCTGAATCCTTAATTAACCTAAACTTCACACCTAACTTAAGACAATCCATTTAATTAAAATGCAAAATCTAACTTCCCATTAACTGTGTTTTCCACATATTCATGCATCCTAAATTTGAGTACAGTACATATGCATTGATACCAACACTTACTTTGAGGCATTTTGTCCTCTTTTATTATTTGCTCTTTTTCTTTTTTTTCACTTTTTTTCTTTTCTTTTCCTTTTTTATTATTATATTTATTTTTTTCTTTTCTCTTATTTTTCTCAATGCATATGATTAAAGTATTGAATGCAATAATATGTGTTCAACTATTATTTTGCACATTTTCACAAAAATATACAACACCCAATTACTCAAACCAAACTTCCCCACACTTAAATCATGAGCACTTTTACTAGTCTAAGCTAACCAAGGATTCAAATTAAGGACATTATTGTTTTCCACTTAGAGTTAGTAATGAGCTAAAGTAAAGAACAAATGGGTAAAATAGGCTCAAATTGGTTTGCAAAGGATAATGAAAGGAGTAAGGCCATATGGGTATGTAAGCTTAGTGAAATAAGGCCTCAATCATATAAGTGCATGCATACATCAAATAATGGAAATATAGATTTAAGCAAGACAAAGATCACAATTTTAGAGAGAAAAAACACACATCAAAAATAAAATATTGGTTGATAAAATGCAACCAATTTAAATAGGCTCAAAATCTTATGGGTTTTGTGTGTTCGAGCTCTAAACCATGTTCCAAAATAGAATTTCTTCAAATAAAAAGTTTAATTCAAATTAGTGAAATGCTATAAAAAGTTTCTTGAAAAAGAAAACATTACTTCAACCAAGTAGTGACTAAATGCATAAAATCAAACAAACATGCAAATGCAACAATTAACAAATTAACATTGGTGTTGAAAAAAAGAAGTAACTAACCCACGGAGATCAGTATCGACCTCCCCACATTTAAAGATTGCACCGTCCTTGGTGCATGCTAAGATGTACAGGTGGATGGGTGGCTCCGCAGCTAGTGCTCTTTTGTTACTTTCCTTGTCGGTGGTTTGGGAGTAGCTTTTTCTTTACCTTTTTTGGTGGCCATCCTGAAAGGGAAAGAGTAAAGATGTTAAAACTTCAAGGATTAGAGCAAGGAAGAGAACGGGAAAGGTGGTAATTAGTGCACAGTAAAGAAGAATGACGTTAACACATGGTCATGACTACATGTGAAAAGTCATCAATGGAAATATATCAAGTGCATGCAATGACAATTAAATGCAAGATGTTTATTGGCATGCTGGCAAAGGCATGAGTAGCATAGATCAAGCATTCAATGTCCAAGTTAGATTACCAAGTCTTTCAAACTAACAACATATTTGTAATAACAATTATATTTAATTAATAAAATATAAAAAGGGTTTTGTGAAAAGCAAGCATTTAGAGTAGTAGAATAAAAGAAATCTAAAAATAGTGCACAATGCCATACGGGTGTTTTCACAAACACATAGCATGCATGGTAAATAAGTTATTGAATGTATTAAATTGAACATGCAAGCAACCCTTTAAAAAGTAATATATAATTATCAAACAATTCCTTTAATAATCCACAAGCAAAATATAGAAAATAATGACCCAAATGAATTTCTAACACTAATGAAAATAATACAATGAATGAAAGTATGCAAATAAATTAAATGAAATAGAATGGAAGTGAAGATGGTTGAGAAGTTAAAGGAATGAAGAAGAAGAAAGTAAGAAAGAAGGAAGAAAGAAGTAGAAAGGAGAGAAGAAAGGAGTAAGAATGTAGGAAAGGGGCGCGACGCGAGCGCGCAGGGCACGCGTGCACGTGAAAACTGCATTAACCATGTGATGCGTAAGCGTCGCCTACGCGTACGCGTGGGTGGTCAGAATTTAAAAATGGCGCGCACGCGTCAGTTATGCGTACGCGTGGGTGATTTTGTGCCTTGGGCACAGTGCCCGCACCAGGCCAGCACAACTTTCGGCCAATATACCTTTTACGTCGAATTTGCAAAGTCACGTGTGCGCGTCATTGACGCGCACGCGTGGGTGGCTGATTTTTCAAATAGCGCGGACGCGTCAGGGACGCATCCGCGTGGGCGTGTATGTGCCTGAAGCACGCCTCCAGCCATGCTCCCGCATAACTCTCTGTAAGGTTTAGCGTCGCATGTGACGCGTGCGCGTAGGATGCACTTCTTTTTTTTAAATATATGCAAAAATGCAGAATGCAGGGTGCAGAATGCAATGCTAATATGAATGTTATGCATGATTCCAGGTCCAATCAAAACTAAAAAACAAACAAAATAGACTAGAATTAAAACTGAAAAAGGAACGATCATACCATGGTGGGTTGTCTCCCACCTAGCACTTTTAGTTAAAGTCCTTAAGTTGGACATTTGATGAGCTTCCTGTTATGGTGGCTTGTGCTTGTATTCATCTAAAAATCTCCACCAATGTCTGGAATGCCAACAACCTCCGGGGTCCCAAACAAGGCATGTAAAGCCCTTGAGCAGTTTCAAGCAGGTTCTCAAGCTTCCAGGGTGTTGAATGTCAGAATAGATTCTAGGATCCCAAACTTTGCTTTTACACCCGTCTTTGTCTTGATCTGTATTTTTCCAGCTGGGTGGTAAGTAATCTAAATTCTCACTGTAGCGACCAAACAACTTCTGAGACCTATTCAATTGAGCTTGACACCAATCCTTGCACTTCAAATTGAAGCGTGGAATCTTATTGAATCTTGCATACCAGCTCGGAGCACGATCCATTTTCCTCTTACTCTTAAAGGCACAAAGAGCTCTAAGCTGACCATCCGTCTCTAGTAGCCCATATTCAAGTGGAATTAGAAAGCTAAGGGATATGAATTTTACCCACTTGAATGTTGTGAAGGATGATGGCAACTTAGGGGGAGGGGTCTCCAACAACTTTGGCAAAGTGATTGCAGGCTTTACTGCCGTGTGTTCTTTCGTGACACTTTCTACCTTTTTGCAAGCTTCTTCACTATCAACCTCTTCTTCTTGGTAGCTTTCTTCCAATTTAATATCTTCTTCATTGCTTACCAAGGGCATGGGAGGTTGTGCTTTTTCTTCTTTAAACTCCATGTCAAGTCCAATGGAAGAGGATTCAAATGTAGATAAGAATTCATCAATGATTGAATCCATCTCTTGATCATCCCCTTCAAAGTCTTCAACCATGATATGCCTTGGAGGTTGTACACCCTCCTCAACATCAATATCAAACACCTTGGAAGGAGGCTCTATGAATGGACTTCCCAATGGAGGCTCAACATCTCCTAAGTCTTCGACCACTTCTTTTTCTTCAATAATTCCGGCTTCCTCCACTTGTTCCAGTACAAAGTCATGATCCTTACTATCCACTGGAGTTTCTAGTATCTCCTTCATGCTACGTTCTTCATTAGATTCTCCACATGAAGCCATGGGGGTTCCTTGAGTGTCTAAACGTCTGGAAGGTAATTGATTTATTGCTTGTTCCAGTTGATGAAGGGTTGCATGAAATTGATCTACTGTTTCCTTGAGGCGAGCCTGTGATTCTTGGGTTGATGGATAGGGATATGGTGCATAGGAAAGTGGTAGTTCTTGGGAGTAATTGGACTAGAATTGGTGTGGATTTGGGTTAGGGTCATATGGAGGTGAATGATGGAAAGAGGCTTGTGAGTTTGATGGTTCAAAGGTATGTTGTGGAGGTGGTTCATAAGCATAGAGTGGGGCTTGTTGGTAACTACAAGGGGGTTCACCATATCTATCATCTTGGTATGCATTGTAGAATGGTCTTCGTCCATGATATCTTGGAAGGTGTTGTTGCCTAAAGGGTTGATCAGATCCTCTTGGCTCCGTCCATCTTTGATTGGCTTGACCTTGATGCATATTCCTGTTATAGCTTTCTCTTTCTGCAACATAGTTATAACCAGACTCATAGCCAAAGGGGTGAGAGTTCATAGTAGTAGGAGAAAATTAGAAACAAAAACTAACGAAAAGAATATATTTTGAAAAAAAATATGATTTTTGAAATAAAAAGATAAGATAAGATTTTGAAAAAGATATGATTTTTGAAAGAAAAGATAAGAAAAGATTTTGAAATAAGATAAGATAAGATTTTGAAAAAGATATGATTTTTTTTTTGAAAAAGATTTGAATTTTGAAATTTAAAACTAAGATATAAGATAAAATTTTAAAATAAAAATCTGAAATTTTTTTTGAAAAATATTTACAATAACCAATAATAAGGCACACGTTTGTAATTCCCCAACAACGGCGCCATTTTGACGATCGGATTTTCTATCGGTAAGGAAATTCACAAATGTAATCGCGTTGTAAGTATAGTTTCTAAACCAACAGAAAATTCTTTCGTACAAACGTTTGGTTGTCACAAGTAACAAACCCCTTTGGAATTGATAACCGAAGTATTTAAACCTCGGGTCATCTTCTCAAGGAATTGCAGAGAAGTATGATTTATTATTGGTTATGCAAAGGTATATTTTGGGGTTTTGAAAAGGTTTGAACAAATAATTTAATTGATAAGAAAAATAAATTAATAATTAGAAAATCTCTTGGCAAGGTATGAGAATTGGAAATCCCATCCTAGTTATCCTTATCAGGTGTGATGAGTATTGTCCGTTGCTCCCACTTAGTTAACCCTTACTAAATAAAGAAAAGTCAAGTGGACCAATTAATTTGATTCCTCAAGTCATAGTCAACTCCTAAGGAAAGACTAGCTTTAGAGGGATCCAAATCAACCAGCAAACTTCCAATATTAATCAACTGCTGAGTTTGATAACTCAAGTGTCACCAATTACTCAACCAAAGCCAAAAGGAAAAAATTCAAATTATTTATATAATAAATAAAAGAAAGCAATCATAAGTCTGAAATACCTCAAATTATATTAAATAAAGAAATCAATTTTAACATGGAAAAGTTCATGGAAAATAAATAAAAGGAACATTAAACCTGGAAATTGAGAAGAAGAAATCCTAAATCCTTTAAGAGGAATCCTAATCCTAAATCCTAAGAGAGAGGAGAGAACCTCTCTCTCTAAAAACTACATCTAAATTATGAAAAGTGAATAATCAGTCGTTCTGAGTGTCTGATGATGAATGGATGCATTCCCCACTTTATAGCCTCTAATCTGTGTTTTCTAGGCCAAGAACTGGGTCAAAAACAGCCCAGAATTCACTGATTGTGAAATCTGGTTCGTATAGGTCGCGGCAAAGTGACGCGGAGGCGTCGTCCACGCGTTTGCGTGGATTGAAATTCGCAGATGCGATGCGTGCGTGTTATCCACGCGTCTGCGTTGCCTAACTTCGGGGAAGCAATGGCAAATTATATATCGTTACGAATCCCCGAATATTCGCTTTCCAACACAATTGAAACCGCATCATTTGGACCTCTGTAGCTCAAGTTATGATCGTTTGAGTGCGAAGAGGTCAGGCTGGACAGCTCAGCAATTTCTTCAACTTCTTGTTTTCCTTCCACTTTTGCATGCTTCCTTTCCATTCTCTAAGCCATTCTTGCCCTGTAATCTCTGAAATCACTTAACACACATATCAAGGCATCAAATGATAATAAGAGAGGATTTAAATAAAAGAAAATAAAAGCCAAAGAAGCATGTTTTCAATCATTGCACAAAATCAGGAAGGAGAATGTAAAACCATGCAAATCATATGAATAAGTGGGCAAGGAATTGATAAAATCCACTCAATTAAGCACAAGATAAACCATAAAATAGTGGTTTATCAAAGTCTTAAACAAATCCAACATAAAATTACAAATAGCATAATTATCAAGTTCTTAATAAAATTAAAATAACATAAACAAAGATAAATGTCTTCAAACATTTCTTTTAATTCCAAGTTCTTGCAACATTATTCTTCCGTCAGTTCAGAAAATGCATCATCATCTTCATTAGAAGTTTGATAATCAGGTTTTCCACCTAAAAATCAAATACAATAATTTTATTATATATAATTTTAACACAATTATAATTTCTAAACAAATTAAAAAACTTGAAAACATAAATAACCTCTTTTATGATATTCCGCCCACAACCAATTTTGATTGCACATAAGAGCTTCTATTGTATCTTCATGAATACTACCACGATGAGTAGCAATTATACGACCACTTGTACTAAAAGAAGACTCAGAAGCAATAGTAGACACAGGAATGGCAAATATGTCTCTTGCAATTTTCTGAAGAGTTGGAAACCTAACTCCATTTACCTTCTACCAAGCTAATATATCAAAATCAGGAGTTAAAGGATGAACATCTTCCTCTACATAGTGATCAAATTCCGTCTTCACAAATGAACCTTTTTCCTTCTTCTTTTGTCTAATATACAATTGATAACCAACATCATCATCTTCATCTGCATTAACCCTAAACTCTTGTGTAGATTCCACTGACATATTGCTTGAATTAGATGTATTCTTCTGATATTCATGAAGTAACTCATAACATGCCTGTTTGATTCTCTCAACGTTCCTTATGCATTCATTAGGATCTTCAAATACCCTTGCAAACTTATATTCAAGCCCATCAAGCTTATACCTAGGATCTAGAATTGCAGTAACACCCATAATGCCATGAATTTCTTCCCAATACTTATCAAACTTTCTCTTCATCATACATGCCATGCTACTAATAACTGGATTAGGAGAAACAACCCATTTTCCAATCCAACATGTATTTCACATACTTTATTAAAGTAAATGTTGGCAGTTGGCACTTGAGTTCCAGAAAACAACTGAGTCACATCATAAAAAAGTTTTAATTTATTACAAATTTCTTTTGCAAGTTCCCATTCCTCATTACTTGGCACACTTTTATAATTGGAGTCTTTTTGTTTTAGTCGAGCAAAGACATCTCTGTACAACCATGCAGTTTCTAACATCACATAAGTCAAATTCCATCTAGTCATACAATGTTCCAAACTTGTCTTAAATAAAAATTGGGTTCGTTAAGTTTACGCCGTTCAAAGAACAGATGAAAAATGACTTTTAACGAAAAAGTTATGTGCATTAGAAGTTTGGTGTGTAAAATAAAATTCTGCAGCACTTAACAATTTTTAGCCATTTTGCAGAACTTGCGTACACGAGCACACACACGACGCGGGCATTTCATTCTGTTTTGATGTCCCACGTACATGAGAAGATACATGCGTACGCAGGAATGAGAATTTAAGGGGGTTGCGTACGAAGACACTCGCGCGCGACGTGGGCATTCTATTCTGTTTTGATGCCCCGCATACGCGGGAGTGTGCATGTGTATGCAGGACCCTATTTTTTAGCAACTTGAGTTTTGTGATTTAAACATGATTTTGAACTTTTAAACCTCTGTTTCTACCCTCCAAGACCTTAGAATTTAGTTTTATGGATAGTGAAGAGGGTTGAACTATGAAGGGGTGGTAACTTGGAAGTGAAGAAAGTTTGAGGTATGATGAATTATGATTGAGAAGTATGGAAAATGTTATATAATTGATGAATATTGGCCATAATAATGATGAATGAATGAATATGAATGATATATTGTCTTGTGCACTTCTTTATGTTTGAGATATGAGTTTCCCTGTGTAGATGCAGTGGCTTGCCACCACTTGCTCCAGGTCGAGACTCGATACTCTATTGACTCTACGTCATAAGATGTGGCCGGACACTTTAACTTCCCGAAACTTCCCCCAATGAGTTGAATTTGATATATATATGATTGAGAAAAAGTTATGCATAGACTATTGGGGATGCGCGCATGAGGGACTGTCTAGTGTTAGCTACCAGACATGTCGCATTGGCTTTATAACCGACAGATGAGACTCATCTGTCATAGAGCAGGCATACGTCATATGCATACACGTGTTTTATTTGATTGTGCATTAATTGGGCATGACTATGTGATCATTATACTTACCTGCTATATTTGCTACCTGTTTTATCTGTATCCTTCTTGTGTTTGCTTTGTCTGTATTACTTGTTTGTGCACCAGAGTTTTGGAGGATTGGAGGAAGGCAAAAATTAGGGCTTAAGTTAGAAAGGAATTAGAAATAAGAACCTTAGATAACCTACCCTGTTTATGGTTTTCAATTTGTAAACTTTAAGATTTAAATTTGAGTGTTGAAGTTCTAGGATTGCCTCTGACTTTTCCGGAACCTTATATATTATGTATGCTGACACCATTACCATGCTGAGAACCTCCGATTCTTATTCCATATATATTTCTGATTTTTAGATGTAGGTCGAGAGGCACCTCGCTAGGCATCTAGAGTTCTTGTCACAGCGGAGTTGGGATATTGTATTTTGGGTGTTTTGAGGTATATGTATATATTGTATAGACTTCTCCCTTATTTTTGTTTCACTCTTATACCTCTTAGGGGCTTTTGATGGAGAACTAGGGTTATTTTGAGTATTTTGGAAACTTGGGACTTGTATATACTTATGTAATTATCCTCTGGCCAGCCTTAGCTTCACAGGTTGATCCTGGAGTTTGAATATTTGTATCCTTGGTACTCTGTTCTTATCATATATATCTAACTTTTCTTTTCTTCGTATGCAAGTAATCGTTAGCTTAAGCATTCCGCTTTTATTTTTCACAATTTTGATTTACCAACTTTTAAGGCTCTTGGAATATTATATTCTTTCATTTATATTATGTATGTAAATTTTATTTTTGAGGTCGTAATATCATAACACCTCTGTTTTACGACTTAAGTGTAAAGTTCTGTGTGGTAGGATGTTACAGAACCTCCCATAAAACTCGGATTTTTATCCTTCAAAGATTCTATCCAAACCAAACATCTCTCAAACTCTTCTCAACCTTTCCAATACCAAACAATTTCTCAACATATATAAACCAAATTTACAATATCAATGTATTTAATTTCTTATCTTAATTTATCTTTAACTTATTAAATTTTCACATATTAGGACAACAAATAATTTGTACAAATCTTAATTATTAGAACTATTAATCCCTTTTTAATCTGATATCAATTTCATTTAATTACGAAAAATCATCTTAAATTATCAAAATTTAATTAATTAAACTTTAATAAAAATAATCAAGCCATAAAATGCTCATCAAC
This sequence comes from Arachis hypogaea, assembly GCF_003086295.3. Taxonomy (NCBI): domain Eukaryota; kingdom Viridiplantae; phylum Streptophyta; class Magnoliopsida; order Fabales; family Fabaceae; genus Arachis; species Arachis hypogaea. The sequence continues at coordinate 2,957,589 of NC_092043.1, read as the reverse complement.
TCAAATGTAGATATTATCTAAACTTTCCAAGCATTCTGAATTTGTAAAACAAATATCCCCTACCTCGTTAGCTGAAACTCAGAAATTAAATGCGTTAAACCCCCTTTTTATTTTTAATTCACAGCAATGGCATCAATCTCGATGATTTCCAAACAACGATAACCGTGACATCAAGGATCACAACAATAACTTATCTGACATAAATTAGAATTAACGCGAAATGAATGTTAGACAAAATTAGAATAAAGTATCATGGTGAAGGAGGCAAAATCACTTTCAGTCTCACCATGAAGAACAACATCAATAACTACAATACTCGCGATAGCAGCAACAACAACAACAATTCTAGTAGCAGCAATAGCATCTTTGTAAAGGAGATATCGACAGCGACTGAAAGCAAGGTAAGGGTAAAATGGAGTAGATCATTAAAGAAGCAATAACGACAATAATGGTTACATAACAAAATCAGTCTTACCAGAGAAAACAAGGAAATGGAGCATAACAGCTTTGGTGATCCACATTGGAAAAACAGAACCGATAGAAACAACACAAAGCTAGGGCAAGTTGGCAGAGGCTCCAGCGGTAGTGTCGACTACAACAGCGTTGCTTCCTGGCGATTAGGGCATGGTGGGACACTACTAGAAAACTATTTATTACAGACAGATATTTTCGACGGATTTTATCCCACGGAAATACAGACAGAATTTTAGAGGGATTTTTTTGTCTGAAAATAAAAAATGAATTAGCATAAATTACAGACGGAAAAGATAATCCGTCGATAATTCCGTCGGAAAAATTAATTTTTTTTCGTGGAAAATGGTTACAGACGGAAAATTCGTCTGTAATTAAATAGACAAAAACGCTGCGTTTTATTAAATTATTACAGACGAAAAATCCGTGTGCGAAAAATTTTAATTTAAACCTAACGTCATCCCCACCCGATCGTGCTCGTTTCACACACACAAAATCATATTTCTTCTTTTTCTTCTTTCACACCCTAAAACCCTAACTAACCACAATTTCTCTCAAAAATGGTGTTTCACCATCGCAAAAAACTCATGCCAGAAATCTACGATTCCCTTTGCCACGTGGAGCAGAATTGTTCTTCAAACTGTGATGATTGCCTCAAAATCTGCATCACCAACCCCCAATACTACTATTATTCCCAACCACCGCCACCTCCACTGCCACTGATTCCTCCTCTCCCCTTAGACGATACATCAGACCATGGAAAAAGCCACGTGCTCTCGCCCTACTTGGTCTTTTTTCTCTCCGTTATCGGAGTTGCTTTCTTTGTTGTTATTTGCTGTGCAATCTTCGTGAGGATCTTCAGAAGGAGAAGAAGATCCTTATCGCCACCTAGTAGGCAAAATTGTGATTCGTACTCTTTATTGTTGTATGGAATTAATTCCCCGATAATGGCTCCAAAAACTTGGTGCTCAATATCATGGTGTCTAAAGTTTAATTCACAACTTCGCACAACTAACCAGCAAGTGTACTGGGTCGTCCAAGTAATAAACCTTACGTGAGTAAGGGTCGATCCCACAGAGATTGTTGGTATGAAGCAAGCTATGGTCACCTTGTAAATCTCAATCAGGCGGATAATAATTGATTATGGAATTTTGAAAATCAAATAATAGTAAATAAACATAAAATAAAGATAAAGTTACTCATGTAATTCAATGATAGGAATTTCGGATAGGTGTATGGAGGTGCTGTGTTCCTTCTGAATCTCTGCTTTCTTATTACATTCATCCAATCCTTCTTACTCCTTTCCATGGCAAGCTGTATGTAGGACATCACCATTGTCAATGGCTACATCCCATCCTCTCAGTGAAAAAGGTCCAAATGCTCTGTCACAGCACGGCTAATCATCTGTCGGTTCTCAATCAGGTTGGAATAGAATCCAGTGATTCTTTTGCGTCTGTCACTAACGCCCAGCCTTCAGGAGTTTGAAGCTCGTCACAGTCATTCAATCTAGGAATCCTACTCGGAATACCACAGACAAGGTTAGACTTTCCGGATTCCCATGAATGCCGCCATCAATTCTAGCTTATACCACGAAGATTCTGATTAAGGAATCCAAGAGATATGCGCCCGGTCTAAGGTAGAACGAAAGTGGTTGTCAATCACGTGCGTTCATAGGTGAGAATGATGATGAGTGTCACGAATCATCACATTCATCAAGTTGAAGTGCAACAAATATCTTAGAACAGGAATAAATCAAATTGGATAGAAAATAATAGTAATTGCATTAAAACTTGAGGTACAGCAGAGCTCCACACCCTTAATCTATGGTGTGTAGAAACTCCACCGTTGAAAATACATAAGTGAAAGGTCCAGACATGGCCGAATGGCCAGCCCCCTGAATGATCAAAAGACCAAATGGTCAAAAGATGTCTAATACACTAGTAAAAAGTTCTATTTATACTAAACTAGCTACTAGGGTTTACAGAGGTAAGTAATTGATGCATAAATCCACTTCCGGGACCCACTTGGTGTGTGCTTGGGCTGAGCTTGATCTATCCACGAGCTGAGGCTTCTCTTGAAGTTGAACGCCAAGTTGTACGTGTTTTGGGTGTTCAACTCTGGTTCGTGACGTGTTTCTGGCGTTTGACTCCAGAATGCGCCAGTTTACGTCGTCTAATCACGAATAAAGTATGAACTATTATATATTGCTGGAAAGCTCTGGATGTCTAATTTCTAACGCCGTTGAGAGCGCGCCATTTGAAATTCTGTAGCTCCAGAAAATCCATTTCGAATGCAGGGAGGTCAGATTCCAACAGCATCAGCAGTCCTTTGTCAGCCTCCTATCAGAGTTTTGCTCAGGTTTCTCAATTTCAGCCAGAAAATACCTGAAATCACAGAAAAACACACAAACTCATAGTAAAGTTCAGAAATGTGAATTTAGCATAAAAACTAATGAAAACATCCCTAAAAGTAACTAGATCATACTAAAAACTACCTAAAAACAGTGCCAAAAAGCGTATAAATTATCCGCTCATCACCACCGTTGAGTTTTCGAACACAGGATAATACGCGTGATGATTTCTCCCCTTAGACGATACATCAGACCATGGAATTCAACTCTGGTTCGTGACGTGTTTCTGGCGTTTGACTCCAGAATGCACCAGTTTACGTCGTCTAATCACGAATAAAGTATGAACTATTATATATTGCTGGAAAGCTCTGGATGTCTAATTTCTAATGCCATTGAGAGCGCGCCATTTGAAATTCTGTAGCTCCAGAAAATCCATTTCGAATGCAGGGAGGTCAGATTCCAACAGCATCAGCAGTCCTTTGTCAGCCTCCTATTAGAGTTTTGCTCAGGTTTCTCAATTTCAGCCAGAAAATACCTGAAATCACAGAAAAACACACAAACTCATAGTAAAGTCCAGAAATGTGAATTTAGCATAAAAACTAATGAAAACATCCATAAAAGTAACTAGATCATACTAAAAACTACCTAAAAACAGTGCCAAAAAGCGTATAAATTATCCGCTCATCACCACCGTTGAGTTTTCGAACACAGGATAATACGCGTGATGATTTCTTCATTGATGAGGAGCATGGTGATGTGGTGGACCACCCGATCTGGTAAATCCGTATAACCTTTCGAGCTCTGTTAGCTGCAATTCTTCTATTCCATCCGTACACTCTTTTAACAAGGTTTTTGCTTTTCTTAATTTACTTTTGTATTTATCTTGGTCTTGCTTGTTTAGGTTTCTTAGGACTTATTCTTCTTTCTCTTGTGTTCTTTTGTGTGTATGAACTACTTTGTATATTGATTATTTTGCATGTAGCTTCTGCTTTTGTTTTATTGGTTCCATAGAGCTTCAAATTGGAAGGAGGCTTTACCTCCAGGGATTAAGGGATTCTGAGAGTCGTGGATGTGATGTTGGAAGCTCTTCGAGCTTCCATGAGATGGATTCATCATCTGAAGATGAGGATCAGGGAACTCATCAATGTGGTTCTGGCAGTTCCAAAGATAAAATTCCTCTTCCTGAAGGTGTTGTGGAATATTTAATAAATGGCCAACTGAATTTTCCTTTCTCTAAGGAGTTCTCATTGCCATCGGTGGTTCCATGCCTGGGCGACTGTGGAGAAGCTTACTATTGCAGGTAAGGTTGTAGTTGTTTGAAATGATGTAGGGTATATAATGCTTTTGTTTTGTAATTTTTCCTACTTGAGAATAAAAGTAAATGAGTGTTGTGAAAGTCCTGTGAAAATTTTTGTAAATAATGTATGTTAACTTGAGTTCCAAAAGCAAACTGTCATGAAAGAAAAATGAAATATGATACTTCTGGTGGTTCAAACAACTATAATGCCTCTCTTCTTTTGGAAGCTTGGAGGCTTATATCAATGGGACACAAGAAAAGGTAGTTACTGGCTGGTTTCACCTGTTTAAATGATGCCAAAATAGACGGTGTTTGTGCTTTTATGGTGCATGATATTATATCTTGTGACAAAGTGTTCTATTTCAAGTCTTTAATGTTTCATATATATTTGATTTGCACTATGTTACTTATGTGGCATGGTTGTTGAAATTGAAACTTTTCACCAATTGAAACATTTATTTTTTTCTCCTTCTGTTTTAAGTTGAAGTGGTTCTTGAGCTCATCAGAAAACAAACCCAACTCACTGTTAAGCAGGTACCTATATATCAACAACTCTAATTTATAAAATATTCATCGAAATGCATGATTCATTTAACTAATTAATACAGGAGAAGTTCTTTCGGCAAATTACAAAGCTTCTTAACCGTTATCATCAACAAATTAAACTACATGGACTCTTTTCTATTCTTTGAAATTTTAATATCTTTTCTATTCTCACACATGCTGCAGCTAGATAATTTTGTTATCGATTTTATTTTTTTCTTTTTGGCTAATGAAAAATATTTCATGGATTTGAATTTTGGAAATTGGCATATATTTTTGGTTGAATTTTGGTGCTTATTTTCTATTCAGATGCAACAAAGAGAAAACAGTGTGTAGTCATTTGAGAAGCTTTGCTAGGTTAGCTCCTTTTGCTGGTTTTAGTTCTTAGGTATCTGAAAGTCAGTTAGATGAGCTTGAAGTGTTTTCTCTGTTGAAGGCACTATGTCGCATTTATGTGTTTTTTACATAGCAAATTTTCAACAGTCATACATGTTTATGTTTTATCATTTTGATTCTCATCATAACTTGTGGAAGCTATGGATTAAATTATATGGTTCATATGATCATTTAGCTTCTAAAAATGTTTAGAGTTGTTGCGGTTTATCGGAAGTTGTAGCTGTTCGAAAGTTATTTTGTTTTTACCTTTCAGATTGAAATATATACATGTATTCCTTTGCAATATATATTACCTGAAAAACTTACATTAATTCTTTCTTCCTAAACAGGTTAGACAGAACCTTGAACAAGCTAAGAGCTTGGTGCAGGCTGTGATCAAGGTATGATGTTCAAGTAGTTTCTGAGAGTTTGCCTATTCTACAATATGCATATCCTTTAGCCATCATACATGTTTTCTTGGTATATGATCATCACCAGAGGGAGGAGAAAAAGAGAGAAGTAATGGATAATGAAGTTATGCTGCAGAGGAAACAAATGAAGTATAAGGTACTTGCATTATTCTTTCCACATGCTTTCTTACATCTGTCCTTACTAGAAGATGGTGTAGTATGGTGGTTGCCATTCATTGTGAGGCCAAAGCAAAACTATGCCATTTCCTTTTCCATTCTATTTACGGGGCAACAATAAATGGAATATGGAGGCTGTATAAAGTTCTAGTTTTAAAACTCTTGCATTTGATCTCAATGTATTGTTGCACCAATTCCTAAAGTAGTTTCAGGCAACTTATGAACTAACGAGTGATTTTCTATCTCAGCATGAAACCGAATTTTTGGAAGATAGCTTAGCGCTCTCAAGACTCGCTCCCTACTCTTCAAAGTTTGTTTCAAGTGAGGAAGAGTTCTTTGAGTCAGATATGATGACTAGCCATCCTCATTCAAGGTCTTCAGTAGTACAGATTCATCCTTCATATGATGCCAACCCATCCATGCTTCCTGCAACTTTTTCAAAGCAAGAGTTTAGGAGGCAACATGTTCCACAAGGCTAGCCTCAAAAGTTGGTAATATACTGATTTCTTTGCCCTATTTTCTGCAGTGTCCTTTTCTCCTTCCTTGTTTTGGTATTTATCATTTGTGTGAGATTATCCATGAAAATTTCACACTTTTTTTATGAATTTAATTTGGTGTACATCATTGTATAAAAGTTTCTAAACAAATATTTAATTATGCGCTGCCACATTATAAAGGTAGTATGTGATTGATAATAATAGTGTAAAAACTCTTATATTAACAAAGCATTGAAGTTAAGGTGTTTTTTTTTGTATGGTATATTGGTATCTAGAGTTAGACTATTATATTCTTAGGTTTCTGTTTTGTACTTCTCTCCTCTTGTTTTTAGCAATTAGCATAATCCTTTTTACCCATTGGAAAAAAAGGGTGTTTTTCTTTAGATTTTGGAAAATTTGATTGAGACTTGAATGCTCTAGATAGCTGAAAAAGTTGAAGAAGTTACTCTGGAAGAATTAATTTGGCATTTTTGTGTGCAACCTCTACATGTTGGGTTTCAAATTTTCAATGAAAATTATCCTTGCTTGTTTAGAAACACTTGCTTATTTGTGCCTCTCAGAAGGGTTTGTGCCACTCAGAAGAGCAAACGGTCACCAGTGTATGATTGTTTAGAAACACTTTCTTGTTTATGGTTTTATCTTATTAGAATGTGTTTATCAATCTCTACTAATCATGATTTTGTTACTATACTTTCAGGTACATAGATGGCCAAGAATGGGAGGGCATAGATTCATAGGAATGAGAATTCAACATCAAAAGCTAACTAGAAAATGTGAAGTTACAACTATTCTTGTTCTTTATAGTCTTCCAAGGTAATTAACAAAATCATACATACACATATTGGACAACCTTGTAACAGTTTTTGACACTGTTCACCTGACAGAGGTTACTCATAGATGCTATCCTAGCTCACAAGTTACTCACAGCATATAGTTTACAATTAGAACTTAATGATTCTGTTTACAATGAACTAGATTATAATCCAACAGGAAGTGTATGTGATTCAGAAGAAGCTGCTGTTGAGGAATCTAATGGGAATAAGGATGCTATGGACCTTGAGATTCGTTCAAGAGGAAATGTGGTGGGGAAACTAGTAAGAACAAAGCACCATAAGGAAATTACTTTCCCTTTGGTGATCAACTCTTTTGAATTGAAACCTATCAGGTTCAAGAAGAATTCATGCACATATGTCTGATGGATGCTGATTCATGTCCATTTTTTGAGAAAGAATAGAATTCAGTTAATCTTTCTGTAATATATGTAAAATTGTGTAAAATTTAGTATGGTTGAACAATATATTAAGGATTATAGTTGATAATACACTTTGTTTATGTTTTAAATTATATTGACTTGCTTGTTTATAATAATTTTCTTTTAGTTTTATAATACGATGAATTTGTTTATTTTTTGTGATACTATAAATATTCAAATACAAATTAGATAAAAATTGTATTAAATTTATATTTATTTTGTATGAAAACAAGTTTATTTTGTAATTGGAAAAACAAAAAAAATTCTATTTTAGCTTACTGACAGATTTATAGACGGATTTTCTATCTGTAATTAGAGTGTGAGATGATTTTCCAAAGTTCAAATTATAGATGAAAAATCTGTCAGAAAATCCGTCTGTAATTACAGATAGAAAATCCGTCGAAAAATTCGTCTATAATTACAAACGAAAAATTCGTCGAAAAATCCATCTGTAATTACAGACGGAAAATTCGTTGGAAAATTCTTCGTATCCGGGAAATGGATGGAGAATTTACAGAGGAAAAATCCGTCAGTAACTGGTAAAAATTCGTCGGAAATTTTTCGACGAAAAAAAATCCGTCGGTAAATAATTTCCGATGAGGCTTTTACAGAGGGACAAAATCCGTCAGTAATTTCGTCGTTAACCAAAAATCCGTCTATAATATAGACTAAATCTGTCTGTAAATCTGTCTGTATTAAGCCATTTTCTAATTGTGGGAAAAGTCTCCGACGCGGCTGTGGAAAGGTGATGGCAGCTCAGGATGAGCTCCAGAGAAGCTCTCTCTCTCTCTCTCTATATATATATATATATATATGTATATATATATATATGTATATATATATATATATAATGGCAATAGCTAGGGTTCAGTGGCAGTGGCATCTTTGACGACAACGATTCTCATTGTCACTAGTGACAACGACGAAAACAACCTCCCTTTTCTTCCCGTTTGTTGCCCTCCACTTTTTCTTCACTCTCCCTTTTCTATGGGACAACGATGGTGTAGTGACACCCACCGATGTTTTCTCCATCTTTTCCTCTCCTTCTTCTTAATCTCTCGTTCTCTAATTCCTCCATTTCCCTCTTATGATTTCTTCTTCTTTTCTACCGTGTGTGTGTGTTAGGGTGGCGAGTGAGAATAACGAAAGAGTGTGTGGGTGAAATTAGGATTAGTGTTAGAAAAGAGAATAAAAAAATAATGAGAATTTTTATAAAATTAAAGAGCAAAATAGTAATTTAAATCAAATGTAATTCGTTAAAATCATTTTAAGAGTATTATTTATTTATAAACTCAGTAGTTGGTTTCAAATAAATATTCTAATTTTAAATAAAAAATAATTCAATTAATTTTCTTTTAATTCATAAAATTAAACAAAGATCCCAATTATTCAAATTAAATTATCAAATTTTTATTATTTTCTAATTATTAAAACTTTAAATTTTTAAATAATAAAATACATAATTATTATAAAAATTATATGAGTCCTCATTCATTTTAAACTTAAAGTATCATAACTTTGATTTAATTATTTTTAATAAAATAATTTTATAAAAATAAAATTCAAAACAAATATTTAAAATAATAAATAATTCATTATTTTAATAAATTTGAAGTCTTACCGCACATATTAGCTAAACTCTTTTTTTTAAGGGTAAACTATATTTTTAGTCCTTTATTTTTTTTTTAAAATTTAAATATATTTAAGTTTTATTTTATTTTAGTTTTATTCTTACAATTTTTAATTTGCATTAAATATATCTCTGATAATTAAATTTTTAAAAAATTAAAAATAAATTTAATAATAATACATGACAATTATATCTAATTTACTTGTGTTAAAAATTATTTTTATAAAATTATTACTAAATTAGTTTTAAATTTTTTTAAAAATTAGTCACTAAGAATATATTTAATACAAATATAAAATTTTTAGGACAAAATTAAAATAAAATAAAATTTAAAAAATAATTTTAAAATCTTTTAATAAATTTTAAAAACAAAAAATATTCTTTTCCTTTCTTTTAAAATGCACGTTTATGTGGTGTGACTTCCACTGTGTGCTTGTTTTACAATATTGTTGTCATTATCTTATAGCCAGGGTGTTATGCAAGCCCGATGATTAAATCTAGGAAACTTAACGTCAGAATCAGACAAAAACCAAGTCAAGGTGGGTAGATATTTATGCTTAGTGTGGGCTTAGCAACAGTGACATTGAAAACACCTCCCAGCTGCAGCATTTATCAGGTCAAAATGCCGCAACCTGTTTCAGAATTGTTGTGTAACATACGTGTGTTTGGATAAAAGCAAGGGAGCGTTCTTTGCCGAGTCACGACGTTTTTATTTGACCAAACATTTTCTTCATCTCCCACCTTTCTTGACAAAATCAAATACTCCTTTATATAATAACTCCCAACCTTAACCCTTTTCTTAAAAGACCATTGCGAGTTTCAGCTCTTAACTTTCTTCAAAAGGCAACAATCCAAGAATACGAATCACAACTACTTTATTATCAAGTCATAATTCTTTCATTTTCTTTTTATCATGGAGAAACAGCTCAAGCTGAAGAACAGGATCTTGAAAATACTACCAAAAGCCTCATCAATCACTGTGACGTTTCAAAACCAACCCTTCAGCCCAGGTAGGTGGGATAGACAGCATCATCATAATAATCATGGCGTCAAGGGGTTCTCTGGCCCTATCATGCCTATGATTCCACACGAAGCAAGAAGCAAGCCTAAGGGGGAAAGAAACAACACTGATTATCAAGAACCAACTTCACCAAAGATCTCATGCATGGGACAGATCAAGAACAAGAAGAAACAGCACAAGAAAGTCAAGAAAGCAGCAGCATCAGCAACAACAACAAAATCCACTTCTAAAGACATAGAGTTGAAGAAGAAACATGTTTCCAAGTTTCAGAGGATGTTATTTTCGGCGAGGAGAAAATCAAGTGCTTCTCTGCCGCATCAAGATGATAATAAGAATAAAGACGCGGTTGCAGTTGCACGTGCGGAGAGAGCACCGCACGTGAGCCAGATGAAGAAGTTCGCGAGTGGACGTGACGCTTTTGCTAACTTTGATTGGAAAAGTCATGAGCAAGTGGTGGCTGAGAAAAGAGAAGATTTCTATTCTGATGAGGAAAGGGTACAGCAGAGGAGCGATGAAGAAGAAGAAGATTATGATGATGATGACGACGTCAGAATCCCTTTCTCTGCGCCTATATTGGTTGGTGGCGATAGTGTTGGTGATGGAGTTGGGCTCAATTTGAAGCCACGCAAAGAGATTAATCTATGGAAGAGAAGAACCATGGCACCGCCTAGGCCTCTTCAATTGAATATTTGACTATACATTGATTCATTTTATTCTTTTTCTTTTTGCTCATTAGAATGAAAATTTCTTCTTTCTTTTCAAGGTGTGTTTTGAGTATGGGATCATTTTGCTGTGTAGAACACCAAAGTCACATTTAGGAGAAAAATGTAATTAATAACATGCCGTGACATTCATGTATTAAACGTGTATAAAATGTGGATTCTAGTGTTCATAGATGAAATTTTGATGTCAAATATATAACTCTATCACATAAGAAAAGCTGTCTATCTTCTGATAATAAATTTATACGTATTAATATAATAAAAATATGGACAAATTAAAATAAAACACGTTAATTATATTTTTTATATTATTAATTATTTTTTTAAATATATATTATATCAATATTTTTATTAAATTATTTTTATATTTTAATAAAAATAAAAATATTTTTTATTTAAATTTACAAAAGATTTAAATATTCTTTTTATATTGAATAAAAATTATCCTAATCCTTTTAATTTAGTCAAAATTCAATTAGTTTTAGTTTTATAATTTTAAATTCAAAACTATTTAAAAATTAAAAGTTGAAAACAAAAACATATATAAAAAATCAAAAAAATAAAAGTAGTGTTTGATCTAAAATTAGGGACAATTTACAAAAATAAAATATTTGACTTTTAAAATTATGGTAATACAACTTTTGTAATTTGGATACGAAAATGCAACTTTCTACATATCTATGTAAATCATAGAAGAGATTTCACGTATTTAAAATATACGTAAACCGATGAAGGGTTCCACGGGCTTCTGATAGGATACAAAGCATACATAAATTTGCAAAATAAGTATCGAGTTCTACTATATATATCAGTCTAAAATGAGTGGTGTAATAGTAGAGTGTTATTTTTATTTCAGTAATTTATCTTTTTATTTGTTTTACACTTAAAAAATTGAAAAGATTCTAAAATAATAGTCCAAAATAGAAAGTATATTTAAACTTAGTTAAAAGAAAAAATTAAGCACACTAAATAGTTGTTTACATGGCCAGACTTTTAAAATGCTTGTTCCTAGTGATGTTGTAGACTTACAACTTCTCTTGAGACTTATTTTTTTTTTATTTTGAATTTATCCTTCTTAATTCACCAAAAAAAATTATTAACAAATATATGAAATTATATATCATTCAAATAATAAGGTTTAAAATTAAAATAAAATTAATTCTATTTAATTCAAATTATATTAGATTAAATCAAAATAGTTTGAAAGATAAATTTAAATTAGCACGGTACAAATTAAATCAATCATTTGCATAAAATTGAATTAGATTGAAAAGTATAAATCAAATAAATATTATTCAAATCTTTTAAAATTATATCATTTTTACAATTTGAATAAATTTAAAATATACTACAAAATATAGTCTTATTTCGTTGACAATACAAATGATAGATGTAAATATATCCCACTCACTCTAGAAATCGTAGAATCCCTGCCACGAATTCTTCTCAAATACTTCGTCAACGTAAACCGTGGAAACCTCCAGCGGTTTAGGTGTATTTCAAATCCGTGGGACTCCTTCCACGGTTTATGTAAATTTGTAGAAAGTTGCACTTTCATATCCAAACTGCAAAAGTTGTATTTCCGTAATTTTAGAAGCCAAATATTTTATTTTCGTAAAGGATTAATCTTAGCATACAAGTGATTAACACTTACAAGTATTACAAGTCCTGAAACTTACTAACACCCTAAATGCGCTCCAATTGTTACGTACAAGTCACGCCCTATATAACAGAATATTAATTCAATCAAAATCAATTAACGCGCAAATATATAATTTTCAATTTTCGAAAGATTTTGTTACCTTCTTCGAATCTCTTGCCAAGTTTCTTCGTTCTCCTTGTTGCGTTCTTCCCTTGTCTTTTCGATCATTCTTTCTTCTGCGTTTATCACTGCTTGTTCTTCGTCATTCACTTGAGTTTCTCCACTGTAACTTTAGCTTCGTTTTATTTCAATTTTTTGGTTTCTGAAATCAAATTTTGAACTCGTTTTGAAGATAATGGATGATTCAACCTTAGATTATCAGATCAATCAGCGCAAAGTGGATTTTGAATTTGAATCAAATGAAGTTCCTGAGGTTTGATTTAGATTCAGCTAATTAAGATTAATCTGAATTTGATGCAGTTATTCGTCTATGATTGTCTAGCTGAATAATTCGTGAACATAGACTGTGAATTAATGCGTGAACATAATCTGTGGATTCAATCTAATGTATTAGTTTTGATTAATTATCTGTAATTTATAGCAGACGCTCGGGTGTAGATCAGAACTTTTTGGGTATATTTTTAGGGAAGTTTGGGTGTATTTTAGGGGAAGTTTGGGTGTATTTATAGTTTATGGTTTTTCTTTTTATTTTAGTTGACTTGTTGTCGTAACGGTTGTATATCAGGAGTCCTTGGGTGTATTTTACTTTGATTGTTATTTTTTTATGAGGTGCAGAAATTCTATAGTATTTTCTTGTTTTTAATATGTTGTATTTTGCAGCCCCTCTCTGTTGTTGATGAGCAGCTTGGTCCCAAGGTTGGAATGAATTTTAAAACCCTTGAAGATGCTGCAAAATTTTACAAGGACTATGCCAAAGCTGCAAGTTTTTTTACAAGAGTTCGGAGCACAAATAAAAAGGAAAATGAAATTAAGAATCAATTGATCACATGTAGCAGAGAGGAAAAATGGAAATCTAAAATATCTCCGACCGAGAAGACAAATCCTACAGCTGGTTTAAATTGTCCTGCAAGAATTTATATATACACATTGAAGGATGTTGGTGCTTGGATCATTTCGAAGGTCATGCTGCATCATTCACACCCTTGCTGTCCAACTCAAATAGAGATGCTCAAACAGCACAGGGAACTAAGCATGTCCGTTCATCGTACAATAGAGAATAACGAGGAGGCCAGTATCAGACCAAGCAAAACATTTCAATCATTCATTGCGGCAACTGGGGGTTACTATGAGTTAAATTTTATTGAATAGGATGTGAGATATTACATCACGAGAGAAGTGCGGAATGTTTTGGAACAAGAAGATGTAAAGAAATTTGGGAAATATTTATTGAGAATGAAAGAAAAGAATCAGAATTTCTTTTTCGAGCTCGAACTCGAGGATGATCAATCGATTAAGCTTGCTTTTTGGGCCAATGCAAGGAGCAGAGCTGCCTTTGAGTATTTTAGAGATGTTATTTCATTTGACACCACCTACAATACAAATAGGTAATATGCTGTTCTTGTTTATACTGCTAAATTAATTTTGTTCTATGAATCTGCTGCAGAGGTGTATATTGGATGTTCCTTGGGTGTATAAATTCATTATATGGGTGTACATAATGATTTTCATTCTGCAATGTCGTAATTTGTTTAAGGTATAATTTGGTTTGTGGTTCTTTTGTCGGGGTGAATCACCACGGTCAGTCAATACTTCTTGGATGCGCTTTGATAAAAAATGAAGCAATTGAGTCGTTCAAATGGTTATTTCAATGTTGGCTTCGTTGCATGGGGGGAAATGCTCCGAAAGAATTTCTCACCGATCAATGTGCATCAATAAAAAGGGCTATAGAGGCTTGTATGCCAACAACAATTCACCGTTGGTGTATTTGGCACATCACGAAGAAGATCCCAAGCAAATTAAATGGGTACAAGGGACATGCTAAAATTGAACAAGAATTGAGCCAAGTTGTTTGGAACTCTCATAGTAAAGATTCATTTGATAGGAATTGGAATGATTTTCTACTAATTTTGGTCTTGTGGACAACAAGTGGCTCTCAAGTAATGTTGTTTAAAATATGCAGCAGAGGTGTAAATTGCATATTTTTCGGGTGTATTTATAGTCTATTTTTGGGTGTATTCTGCAGATCTTTATGAAGACCGTCATATGTGGGTTCCAATCTACCTGGATCACCACTTCTAGGCAGGGATGAAAAGCACACAAAGGAGCGAGAGCATGCATTCATTTTTTAACAAGTTTATTACTCGGAACAGCTCACTTATTCAATTTGTCAAACAACACGATAATTGCCTCGGAAGCAGGGAGCAAGCAGAGAGAGAATCAGATGCTACACATTTTCATACAGTCATACCGTATGCAACCAAATCCTCCATTGAAGCTCAGTTTCAAGATTTTTACACTCATCAAAAGTTTAGGGAAGTCCAAGCACAATTTAGAGGAAAGGCGAATTGCATCACTAGATTAACGAATTCCGCTCTAGGCTATTTAGTATACGAAGTTGGAGAACAACTTTTCAGCTCAATATTCAACAAGTTTGTGGTTACTTATGACTCAGTAGTAGCCGAGGTAAAATGTCAATGCTTATTATTTGAGTCAAGAGGGATATTGTGCCATCACGCACTACGTGTGTTAAGCTTTGAACGAGTACTTCAAGTGTCATCGAGATATATATTAGAACGATGGAGCAAGAAGGTAAAGAGGCGACACACACACATCAAGAGCAGTCACGACGAGCCATTGTTGGAGCCAAGAAGCAAGAGGTTTGACGAATTAGTTTTTTGTTTGCAAAATATTTGCAAATTTACATCAGAATCGGAGGAACTGACTGAAATTCTGCACCGTGTGTACGATAACGTCATGGTTGAGATGGAATCATTGAAAGCCAAAAGAAAGGGGACATCTTCTTTATCTCACGAAGACGCCAACTTAGAATCCGTTAACGAGCTTCAAAGCTCTCCAAGGATTCGAACAAGAGGACGTCCAAAAAATAGGCTAGGTTCAAAGTTGGACAAACAGATTGCAAATGCCTCAAAAAAGAAGAACACGAAAGCTTTAAACGAGGTAAAAGTGATGTTCTTTAAATATGTGGTGATTGAGTTTAATTTTCTTGTTAATAGTTTTGCTAATATGTGAGTTTATTATTTCTAGTTAAACGTCTTTGATGCTGCATCAGTGGTGCGTCCAAATTCCAATCAGTTCAGGCAACCAACAGCAGGGGATAACTTTTTGGGTGTATAATTACATAATATGGGTGTAAAGCACTATTTTTTGGGTGTATTTCTGAATTTTCTTGTGTTTCACATTTTACACACACACACACACACACACACACACACACACACACACACACACACACACACACACACACACACACACACATGTATGTATGTATTTTTGCTGTTGCTGTTTATGTTATAAATTATTATTATTTTTAATTTGTTATGGTTTAGGGTTTTTAGGGTTTAGGGTTTAGGCATAGTGTTTAGGGTTTATGGGTTTAGGCTTTTTAGGGTTTAGCAATCCAGCATCAATGGATAGAAGTTTGGGTGTATATTGAAACTGTTGGGTGTAAAATTTCGTGTTTTGGGTGTATCATTGGTTGGGTGGCTTAGGGTTTAGGGTTTAGGGTCTAGGGTTTAGAGTTTAGGATTTTAGGGGTTTAGGGATAAAGCATCAGGGGATAGAAGTCTGGTGTATATTTAACTTTCCTTGGGTGTACGATGAGATCTTATGGGTGTAAAAATCAATGTTTTGGGTGTATAGTAGGTTGGATGGTTTAGGGTTTAGGGTTTAGGGTTTAGGTTTTTAGGGTTTAGTGTTTAGGGTTTAGGGTTTAGGGTTTAGGGTTTATGGTTTAGGTTTTTAGGGTTTAGGATTTTAGGGTTTTAGGGTTTTACAGTTTAGGGTTTAGGGTTTTAGAGTTTTAGGGATAAATCATCAGGGGGATAGATGTTTGGATGTATATTCAACTTTCTTTGGGTGTAAAATGTCAGGTTATGGGTGTATATTTGGTTTGATATTTTTCTTCATATTATAGTACTTGTAATTCAGACATTTTGAATACAGCAAAGAGAGTTTAATTATTCAAAAAAAATTTACTTATAATCGGATCAAATATATTTACAGCATGTGTTCAATTTCTTACAAGACTATATAACAGTTACATTAATCAGTGTCAATATCATTAGAATCTATCTGACAATATGGACTCAATAACAATGAGGATGGCCTGGACAATCTTATTGCATCACTTCCCCTAATGGCTTCAGCTTTGTGTTGATTCATTTCATGGAATAGAATCCGGGAAGCATATTCTACTCTATAGTGGTCCACCACGTCCTGTAGTTTAAAAGAATTTTCTTTTTAATGAACTATGTTAATTTAGTAAGGTAATATAGAGTTATTTAGTTTTTTAAACACAATTACCTGGGTCCAGTTGTCCCACTCATACTTCCCCTTTTAACGTTTTTGGGCTGAATTATCTCAAGCCACTTCATTACATAAATAGCACAGTCATAGCTGAAAAACAAGAAATAAATTAGCAAATTACATCTAGGAAAGTTTAATTTTCAGATTAAAAGATTTATACCTTGTCTTTTTGCCTGAGATGTTAATGTATGGTGTATGAATTTCGCGATCATTTTTCTTCAGAGGTGCCCCCAGCATATACTATCATTCTTGAAATTACATGTCCCTTAAAACACAAAACAAATCAGTAATATATGAATAAATTTAATAAAGGAATATAAACAAAGGAGCACAAACCTACACCTTATATTGAACAGAAATACACCCAAATATTAAAATACAGAACACAGAAACAACTTACAGCGAATATATTTATGGTCTTTCTTTCATCGGCTGGACAAGTCTTGTGATATGGGTCGAGTATAAAAGATTTTTTTTCTTGTATCAGCCACCCATAACAACCAATGTTGTGAATGACAAATAGGTGCAAAAATCTGAAGTATGTCCATATTGAACAGTCTTTTAGTTTATTTGGCACATAAGTAAAGAATGATATAAGAAGTTTTAGAAACGAAAACTTACATAACGATGCGATGCTAATTTTTTAAGGTCCAAGAAGGGTATATACATTGGATAGTCTTCCACCCTGAATGGCTTATTGTTTTTAGGCTGTAAGAATACCCCTTCTGGATGATTTGCAATGGCCATGTTCTGCAACAATTGTGAAACACCAAATGAATACAGAAAATACACCCAAAAGAATGCAGAAAATACACCCAAACGAATGCAGAAAATACACACAAATGAATACAGAAAATACACCCAAATGAATATAGAAAATACACCCAAACTAATACATAAAATACACCCAAACGAATGCAGAAAGTACACCCAAGATTTGTTGAAGTACTATGGTGCACAGAATTGTGATACACAACTCCGATACAACTAACTAGCAAATGCACTGGGTCATCCAAGTAATACTTTATGTGAGTAAGGGTCGATCCCACGGAGATTATCGGCTTGAAGCAAGCTATGGTCATCCTGTAAATCTTAGTCGGGTGGATTCAGAATGTTATGAGGGTTTAGATCATTAAAAGATAAATAAAACATAAAATAAGATAGGGATACTTATGCAATTTATTGGTGAGAATTTCAGATAAGCGTATGGAGATGCTTTGTTGCTCCTGAACTTTTACTTTCCTATTGTCTTCATCCAATCATTCATACTCCCTTCCATGGAAAGCTGTATGTTGGGGGATCACCGTTGTCAATGGCTACCGTCTGTCCTCTCAGTGAAAATGGTCCGGCTACGGGTTATGTAGGGCTAATCATCTGTCGGTTCCCACTTGTGTTGGAATAAGATCTAATGATCCTTTTGCGCACTGTCACTGCGCCCAACATCATGAGTTTGAAGCTCGTCACAGTCATCCCATCCCAGATCCTACTCGGAATACCACAAACAAGGTTTAGACTTTTCGGATCTCAAGAATGCTACCAATCGGTTCTAGCTTATACCACGAAGACTCTGATTTCACGGAATTGAAAGGCTCTGTTGTCAGGAGAGGCAATCATGCGTCGTGAACCAGGAACCCAAGAGATACACACTCAAGCTCTCACAGATAGAACGGAAATGTTTGTCCGGCACGCGTTCATAAGGGAGGATGATGATGAGTGTCACAGATCATCACATCCATCACGTTCAAGTACGAGTGAATATCTTAGAATAAGAATAAGCATGAATTGAATAGAAAAACAATAGTACTTTGCATTGATTCATGAGGAACAACAGAGCTCCACACCTTAATCTATGAGGTGTAGAAACTCCACCGTTGAAAATACAAAAGTGATGAAGGTCCAGGCATGGCAAAATGGCCAGCCCCCAAAACATGATCAAGAGATCAAAAGTGATCCAAAGATAGTCTCAAAATGATCTAAAGATATAAATACAATAAGTAAAAAGTCCTATTTATACTAACTAGTTACTAGGGTTTACAGAAATAAGTAGATAGTGCAGAAATCCACTTCTGGATCGCACTTGGTGTGTGCTTGGGCTGAGCATTAAATCTTTCACGTGTATAGGCTTTCCTTGGCATTTTACTCCAGCTTTGGTGCCAGTTTTGGCGTTGTACGCTAGAAAAGGGTTTCTGATCGACGTTTAGACGCCAGTTTGGGCCATGAAATCTTGGGTAAAGTATGGACTATTATACATTTCTGGAAAGCCCAAGATGTATTATTTCCAACGCAATTGAGTGCGCGCCAATTGGGCTTCTGTAGCTTCAGAAAATCCATTTCGCGTACAGGAGGGTCAGAATCCAACAGCATCTGCAGTCCTTTTTCAGCCTCTGAATCAAATTTTTGCTCAGATCCGTCAATTTCAGCCAAAAAATACCTGAAATCACAGAAAAACACACAAACTCATAGTAAAGTCCAGAAATTTGAATTTTGCATAAAAACTAATAAAAATATAATAAAAACTAATTAAAACATACTAAAAACTATGTAAAAACAATGCCAAAAAGCGTATAAATTATCCGCTCATCACAACACCAAACTTAAATTGTTGCTTGTCCCCAAGCAACTAAAAACAATAAAAGATAAAAAGAAGAGAATATACAATAAATCCCAAAATATCAATGAAGCTTAGTTCTAATTAGATGAGCGGGACTTTATCCTTTGAAATTCAGATTGATTGGCATCTATAGGAACTCAGAATTAAGATAGTGTTATTGATTCTCCTAGTTCAGTATGTTGATTCTTGAACATAGCTACTTATGAGTCTTGGCCGTGACCCTAAGCATCTTGTTTTCCTGTATTACCACCGGATACATAAATTTCATAGACACATAACTGGGTGAACCTTTTCAGATTGTGACTCAGCTTTGCTAGAGTCCCCAGTTAGAGGTGTCCAAAGTTCTTAAGCACACTCTTTTTTTGCTTTGGATCACAACTTTAACCACTCAGTCTCAAGCTTTTCACTTGGACCTTCATGACACAAGCACATGGTTAGGGACAGCTTGATTTAGCCGCTTAGGCCAGGATTTTATTCCTTTGGGCCTTCCTATCCACTGATTCTCAAAGTCTTGGATCCTTTTTACCCTTGCCTTTTGGTTTAAAGGGCTACTAACTTTTTCTGCTTGTTTTTTTCTTTTTCTTTCTCTCTCTTTTTTTTCGCAAGCTTTGTTATTCACTACTTTTTCTTGCTTCAAGGATCAATTTTATGATTTTTTAGATTATTAATAACATTTCTCTTTCTTCATCATTCTTTCAAGAGCCAAAAAATTTAACATTCATAAACTTTACTATAAAAAATATGCACTGTTCAAGCATTCATTCAGAAAACAAAAAGTATTGCCACCATATCAAAATAATTAAAGTAATTTCAAGATAAAAAATTCATTTACTTATTGTTCTTTTGTAATTAGGAAAATTTTTCATTTAAGAAAGGTGAAGGATTCATGGAATTATTCATAACTTTAAGACATAGACACTAGACACTAATGATCATGTAATGAAGCTAAAACATAGTCAAATATAAAGCATAAAAATCGAAAAACAGAAAAATAAGAACTAGAAAATTAAAGAACGGGTCCACCTTAGTGATAGCGGCTAGTTCTTCCTCTTGAAGATCTTATGGAGTGCTTGAGCTCCTCAATGTCTCTTCCTTGCCTTTGTTGCTCCTCCCTCATGGCTCTTTGGTCCTCTTTAATTTCATGGAGGATAATGGAATGCTCTTGGCGCTCCATCCTTAGTTGCTCCATGTTGGAATTCAAATCTCCTAAGGAGGTGTTGAGTTCCTCCCAATAGTTGTGTGGAGGAAAATGCATCCCTTGAGGTATCTCAGGGATTTCCTTATGAGGGACTTCCTCATGCGCTTGGTGAGGCCATTGAGTGGGCTCTCTTGTTTGCTCCATCCTCTTTTTTGTGATGGGCTTGTCCTCTTCAATGAGGGTGTCTTCCTCTATAACAATTCCAGCTAAATTGCATAGGTGACAGATGAGATGAGGGAAGTCTAACCTTGCTAAAGTGAAAAGTTTGTCAGCAACCTTGTATAGTTCTAGAGGTATGATCTCATGAACTTTCACTTCCTTTCCAATCATGATAGCCCGATCCACAGTTACTTCAGACCGGTTGCTAGTAGGAATAATAGAGCGTTGGATGAACTCTAACCATCCTCTAGCCATGGGTTTGAGGTCAAGCCTTTGTAGTTGAACCGGCTTGCCTTTGGAGTCTCTCTTCCATTGGGCTCCTTCCACACAGATATCCATGAGGACTTGGTCCAACCATTGATCAAAGTTGACCCTTCTTGTGAAAGGATAAAGATCTCCTTGCATAATTGGCAAGTTGAATGCTAATCTCACATTTTTCGGACTGAAATCTAAGTATTTTCCCCGAACCATTGTGAGCCAATTCTTTGGGTTCGGGTTCATACTTTGATCATGGATTCTAGTGATCCATGCATTAGCATATAACTCTTGAACCATTAAGATTCTGACTTGTTGAATGGGATTGGTGAGAGCTTTCCACCCTCTTCTCCTAATCTCATGTCGGATCTCTGGATATTCACTCCTTTTGAGAATGAAAAGGACCTCGGGGATCAACTTTTTCTTGGCCACAACTTCATAGAATTGGTCTTGATGGGCTTTTGAGATGAATCTCTCCATCTCCCATGACTCAGAGGTGGAATTAATTGCCTTCCCTTTCCTCTTTCTTGAGGTTTCTCCGGCCTTAGATGCCATTAATGGTTATGGAAAAACAAAAAAGCAAGGCTTTTTCCACACCAAACTTAAAAGGTTTGCTCGTCCTCGAGCAAAAGAAGAAAGAAAAGAGGAGAAGAAGAAGAGGAGATAGAAGTGTGTGAAGGGTTCGGCCAAGGAGGGGTTTTAGTGGGTTAAGATGTGTGAAATTGAAGATGGTAAGGAGGACTATATATAGGGGAAGAGAGGGGTGGGTGGCCGAATGGAAGTGGGTGGGTTTGGGAGGGAAATGGTTTGAATTTGAATAGTGAGGTAGGTGGGGTTTGATGGTGGCATTTTTGGGGAAGAGTGGATGGATGTGAGTGGTGAAGAGATTGTGGGGGAGAAGGTAGGATTTGATAGGTGAATAGTGGTTTGGGAAGAGTGTTATGGAAAGGTGTGAAGAGGAGAGAGAATGAGTTGAGGCCGGTAGGGATCTTGTGGGGTCCACAGATCATGAGGTGTCAAGGATTTTGCATCCCTGCACCTTGCTGGCGTTAAACGCCCCTCTGTGTGCCTTTCTGGTGTTTAAACGCCAGTCTGCTGCCCTTTTCTAGCATTTAAACGCCAGTTTGCTGCCCTTTTTTGGCGTTTAAATGCCTAGAAACGTGTCAGACTGGGCGTTTAAACGCCCATTTTTATACCTTTACTGGCGTTTAAACGTCAGACTGCTGCCCATTTCTGGCATTTAAACGCACAGAATGGTGCTAGGCTGGGCGTTAAACGTCCATTTTGGTATCCTTACTGGCGTTTAAACGCCAATAAGCTCGTCCTCCATGGTGTGCCATTTTTTATGCTATTTTTTATTTTTCTTTAATTTTTGCTGTTGTTTTTGTGACTCCACATGATCATAATCCTAAAGAAAACATAAAATAACATAGATAAATAAAAAAAATTGGGTTGCCTCCCAATAAGCGCTTCTTTAATGTCAATAGCTTGACAGTGAGCTCTTTTCAGAGCTTCACAGATGCTCAAAGCATGATTGTGGCCTCCCAACACCAAACTTAGAGTTTGAGTGTGAGGGCTCTATCTGACTCTGTACTGAGAGAAGCTTTTCATGCTTCTTCTCCATGTTTACAGAAGAAGATCCTTGAGCCTTAAACACAAGGTAGTCCTCATTCAATTGAATGACTAACTCTCCTCTGTCCACATCAATCACAGCCCTTGCTGTGGCTAGGAAGGGTCTTCCAAGGATGATGGATTCATCCTCATCCTTCCCAGTGTCCATGATTATGAAGTCAGCAGGGATATAAAGGCCTTCAACCTTCACTAGGACATCCTCTACAAGTCCATAAGCCTTTTTCATTGATTTGTCCACCATCTCTAGTGAGATTCTTGCAGCTTATACCTCAAAGATCCATAGTTTCTCCATCACAGAGAGTGGCATGAGATTGATACCTGACCCCAGGTCACACAGAGCCTTTTCAAAGGTCATGGTGCCTATGGTGCAAGGTATTAAGAACTTTCCGGAATCCGATTTCTTTTGAGGCAATGTCTACTGAATCCATGTATTCAGTTCATTGATGAGCAATGGAGGTTCATCCTCCCAAGTCTCATTACCAAATAACTTGGCATTCAGTTTCATGATTATTCCTAGATATTGAGCAATTTGCTCTTCAGTAGTAACTTCATCTTCTTCAGAAGAAGAATATTCTTCAGAGCTCATGAATAGTAATAAGATGTTTAGTGAAATCTCTATGGTCTCTGTATGAGCCTCAGATTCCTTTGGCTTCCCATTAGGGAACTTCTTATTGGTCAGTGGACGTCTATTGAGGTCTTCCTCAATGGAAATCACGCCATCCTCCTCCTCTATAGGTTCGGCCATTTTGGTCATATTAATGGCCTTGCACTCTCTCTTTGGATTCTCTTCTGTATTACTTGGGAGAGTACTAGGAGGAGTTTCAGTAACTCTTTTATTCAGTTGGCTCACTTGTGCCTTCAAATTTCTGATGGAGGACCTTGTTTCATTCATGAAACTGAGAGTGACCTTAGATAGATCAGAGACTATGTTTGCTAAGCCAGAGAGGCTCTGCTCAGAATTCTCTGTCTGTTACTAAGAAGATGATGGAAAAGGTTTGCTATTGCCAAATCTAATTCTCCCATTATTATTGAAGCCTTATTGAGGCTTCTGTTGATCCTTCCATGAAAGATTTGGATGATTCCTCCATGAAGGATTATAGGTGTTTCCATAGGGTTCTCCCATGTAATTCACCTCTTCCATTGCAGGATTCTCAAGGTCATAAGCTTCTCCTTCAGAGGAGGCTTCTTTATACTGCCGAATGCAGTAGATTCTGAGAAATCATATTAACTTGCTGAGTCAATATTTTGTTTTGAGCCAATATGGCATTCAGAGTGTCAATCTCAAGAACTCCTCTCTTCTTAGTCATCCAATTATTCATAGGATTTCTTTCAGAAGTGTACATGAACTGGTTATTTGCAACCATCTCAATGAGTTTCTGGGCTTCTGCAGGGGTTTTCAGATGAAGAGATCCACCAGAAGAATAGTCCAATGACATCTTTGACAACTCAGACAGACCATCATAGAATATACATATGATGCTCCATTCTGGAAGCATGTCAGAAGGACACCTTTTGGTTAATTGCTTGTATCTTTCCCAAGCTTCATAGATGGATTCACCTTCCGTCTGTTTGAAGGTTTGGACTTCCACTCTAAGCTTGCTCATCTTTTGAGGTGGAAAGAATTTGGTCAAGAAAGCATTGACCAACTTGTCCCAAGAGTTCAGGCTTTCTCTAGGTTGTGAGTCCAACCATGTCCTAGTTTTGTCTCTTATAACAAAAGGGAAAAGCATAAGTCTGTAGACCTCGGGGTCAACCCCATTGGTCTTAACAGTATCACAGATTTGCAAGAATTCAGCTAAGAACTGATGAGGATCTTTCGATGAAAGTCCATAAAACTTGCAATTCTGCTGCATTAGAGAAACTAATTGAGGCTTAAGCTTAAAGTTGTTTGCTCCAATGGTAGAAATTGAGATGCTTCTTCCATAGAAGTTGGAAGTTGGTGTAGTATAGTCACCAAGCATCTTCCTTGCACCTCCGCCATTGTTATTGGGTTCGGCTGCCATGTCTACTTTTTTTTCGAAATTCTCTGAAAGGTCTTCTCCGGAGTGTTGTGCTTTAACTTCTCTTAGCTTCTTCTTCAGAGTCCTTTCAGGTTCAGGATCAGCTTCAACAAGAATATTTTTATCCATGTTTCTGCTCATATGAGAAAGAAGAGAACAAAGGGAGTAATGGAATCCTCTATGTCACAGTATAGAGATTCCTTGATGTGTCAGAGGAAAAAGAGTAGAAGAATGAGAAGAGAGAGGAGGTGAGTTTGAAAATTTTTTAAATGAGTGGAGGAGGAATGTTAGCAATTAAATAAAATAAATAGAAAGAGATGAGAGAGAAAGAGTTTTCGAAAATTTAAAACTAAAATAATTAGTTAATAAAAAAGATTTTTGATAAAGTGGTTAGTAATTTTCGAAAATTGGAAGTTGAAAAGTGGTTTGGTGGTTTTGAAAAAGATAAGAAATAGTAATTAGTTGAAAAATATTTGAAAAGATAAGAAGTTAGAAAAAAGATTTTGAAATCAAAATTTAAAAAGATATGATTGAAAAAGACTTGATTTTAAAAAGTTATGATTGAAAAAGATTTGCTTTTAAAAAGATATGATTGAAAAAGATTTGATTTTTAAAATTGATGACTTGACTAACAAGAAATTAAAAGATATGATTCTAGAATTCAAAGATTGAACATTTCTTAATAAGAAAGTAACAAACTTGAAATTTTTGATCAAAACATTAATTGTTAGCAAGGATCTTTTTTTCTTTGAAAAATTAGTTTTGAAATTTTCAAAAGCATGAAAAGAGAAAGATAAGATTTTAAAATCATGAATTAAAACATGAAAATTTGAAAAAAAATTTGAATTTGAAACGAAATTACCTCCCCTGTGTCATCCTGGCATTAAACGCCCAGGATGCTATCCATTCTGGCGTTTAACGCCCAGAATGTTACCTCTTTGGGCGTTTAATGCCTAGCCAGATACCCTAGCTAGCGTTAAACGCCAGAATTCCTTCCTTACTAGACGTTTTACTAAACGCTCAGCTTTTTCTCTGTGATTCCTCTACTATATGTTCTGAATCTTCATTTCTCTGTATTATTTACTTGAAAAGAGATATTTTTTATTTTTGAATTTTTAATGAAGTGAGAGAAAAACAACAAAATGAAATAAAACATAAAAATGCAAGATCAAAACAAGTAATGCATGCAAGCACACTTTGAATATCAAGATGAACACTAAGAACACTTTGAAGATCATGATGAACATCAAGGACATATTTTTGAAAATTTTAAGAAAAGAAAGATATGCAAGACAACAAACTTAGAAATTTTTAATGTTTAGACACTATGGATTTGAAAATGCATATGAAAAACAAGAAAAGACACGAAACAGGAGAAGTTAAAGATCAGAACAAGGAAAATCATCAAGAACAACTTGAAAATCAATGAAGAACACAGTGCATGAATTTTTTTTGAAAACTTGAGAAAATTTGAAAACATGCAATTGATACCAAACTTAGAATTTGACACTAGACTCAAACAAGAAACACAAAAAATTTTTTTTTTTGGTTTTTATGATTTTATAAAAAAAAATTCAAAAAATTTTTGGAAAAACGAAAAAGAAGAAAAAAATTTTGAAAGATTTTTGAAAACTTTTTGAAAATAAAATAAAGGTTGAAACAAGAAGAAAATTACCTAATCTAATCAACAAGATGAACCGTCAGTTGTCCAAACTCGAACAATCCCCGACAACGGCGCCAAAAACTTGGTGCACGGAATTGTGATACACAACACTGATACAACTAACTAGCAAGTGCACTAGATCGTCCAAGTAATACCTTACGTGAGTAAGGATCGATCCCACGGAGATTGTCGGCTTGAAGTAAGCTATGGTCATCCTGTAAAACTCAGTCGGGCGGATTCAGAATGTTATGAGATTTTAGATAATTAAAAGATAAATAAAAAATAAAATAAGATAGGGATACTTATGCAATTCATTGGTGGAAATTTCAGATAAGCGTATGGAGATGCTTTGTTACTCCTGAACTTCTGCTTTCCTATTGTCTTCATCCAATCATTCATACTCCCTTCCATGGCAAGCTGTATGTTGGGGATCACCGTTGTCAATGGCTACCGTCCATCCTCTCAGTGAAAATGGTCCGGCTACGGGTTACGTAGGGCTAATCATCTGTCGGTTCTCACTTGTGTTGGAATAAGATCCAATGATCCTTTTGCACATTGTCACTGTGCCCAACAGTCATGAGTTTGAAGCTCGTCACAGTCATCCCATCCCAGATCCTACTTGGAATACCACAAACAAGGTTTAGACTTTTTGGATCTCAAGAATGCTGCCAATTGGTTCTAGCTTATACCACGAAGACTCTGATTTCATATAATTGAAAGGCTCTGTTGTCAAGAGAGGCAATCAGGCGTCGTGAACTAGGAACACAAGGGATACTCACTCAAGCTCTCGCAGATAGAACGGAAGTGGTTGTCAGACACGTGTTCATAAGGGAGGATGATGATGAGTGTCACGGATCATCACATCCATCAGGTTGAAGTACGAGTCAATATCTTAGAATAAGAATAAGCATGAATTGAATAGAAAAACAATAGTACTGTGCATTGATTCATGAGGAACAGCAAAGCTCCACACCTTAAACTATGAGGTGTAGAAACTCCACAGTTGAAAATACAAAAGTGATGAAGGTCTAGGCATGGCCGAATGGCCAGCCCCAAAACTTGATCAAGAGATCAAAAGTGATCCAAAGATAGTCTCAAAAATGATCTAAAGATATAAATACAATAGTAAAAAGTCCTATTTATACTAAACTAGTTACTAGGGTTTACAGAAATAAGTAGATAGTGCAAAAATCCACTTCCAGGGCCCACTTGGTGTGTGCGTAGGCTGAGCATTAAAGCTTTCACGTGCATAGGCTTTCCTTGGTGTTTTACGCCAGAAAAGGGTCTCTGACCGGCGTTTAGACGCCAGTTTGAGCCATCAAAACTTGGGTAAAGTATGGACTATTATACATTTCTGGAAACCCCAAGATGTATTCTTTCCAACGCAATTGAGAGTGCACCGATTGGGCTTCTTTAGCTCCAGAAAATCTATTTCGTGTACAGGAGGGTCAGAATCCAACAGCATCTGCAGTCCTTTTTTAGCCTCTGAATTAGATTTTTGCTCAGATCCCTCAATTTCAACCAGAAAATACCTGAAATCACAGAAAAACACACAAACTCATAGTAAAGTCCAGAAATGTGAATTTTGCATAAAAACTAATAAAAATATAATAAAAACTAACTAAAACATACTAAAAACTATGTAAAAACAATGCCAAAAAGCGTATAAATTATCCGCTCATCATACCACTTACCACAATATCAGGGGAGAGATAGTATATTTCTTCTTGAAACCTTTAATCTTTTGCTGGTTAAGGATGAGGCACCCGGCAGAGACAATCTAGAAATAAAAGCACAAATCAATTTTACATAAATCGATATTGCAGTTACTTTTCATGATAAAATCATTAATGTTATTCTAATATTACCTCAGCTTCTATATGTGTATCAGCTTAGAGAGATGCGAAGTGGATTTTTGACAAAATGTGTTTATCTTGGGCATTGAGTGTGCACACGGTGTCATACTCATTAGTATTTCCATCTGTGTATGTTTTCACACGTGTGGCCCACGTGTAGCATTTCTCTTTCATTTCAGCATTCATTTCATTTATCCTCGCAGGAGTTTCAAACTTTTCAAAACTTTCTTCACCACTTTGCTTATGAATAGGTGGAGTTTTACCTTCTGTTTTCACCCCACTGCCTACAATTTTTTCCACCAGCTCCCCTGACTGTTCTATTAGTTTTGGCGTTTTAGGAGTTTTCGCCCTCTGCCCCTCTTGCGTGCTGCACCCTCTTGCGTTGCTACTTCTTCTTGGCTTGAATCAGTCATGCCGAGGCTGAATGATGTCGTGATGAGATATAACATAATATAAGAATAAGAATAGATGAATGATATTAAAAACAAAATTTTACTCTGCTGAACTTAAACTTTAGATGGAGCTGGTGAAAGCATGGGTGTGCTTTGTTCAGTTTTTGGCGGTGGTTCTGGAGTGCTGTAGTGTTACAGAACAATTGTGAGGATATACACCCCAACAAGGACAATATACACCCAAACAATAAACAAATACTCCCAAAGATTACAGAAAATACAGAAAATACACCCAAACGAATACAGACAATACACCCAAATGAATACAAAAAATACAAAAAATAGAGACAAATGAATATAGAAAATAGACCCAAATGAATACAGAAAATACACCCAAACAAATATAGACAATACACCCAAACGAATACAGAAAATACACCCAAATAATTACACCCTAACAAGGAAAATTACACCCAAACAATAAACAAATACACCCCAAGATTATTCCTTACCTTTTTGTAGTTTCTTCATTAATATTTTCACTTGGAGACTTTGTAGTGGTTGGTTTAATTTTTGGCACAGTGGTTGTTTGGGACAGTGGTAGACAAACTTGAATCGGAACTCTAAACAAGAAAAAAAAGGTTAACAAAGCCCGCAAAAGTAAAATGGTTATAAGGTTGAAATTTTCTTGAAAAACTCACATTGAAAGCGCTTCGGTTTGTGACTGTGTCTCTACCCGCACAACCATCATGTTCTCTTCAACTGGCTTGTTGGTTGACTCTTCAACTAGACTCAACCTGAAATACATCGAAAAAAAGTCAAAAATACACCCGAAGCATTCAATAGAAAGACATGATTTGTTTTTTAAGAACTTACATAGTTCTAGTTTTGGCTTTTTTTCTTGCCTTTTTTTTCTCGAATAAAACATTAAAGGGCTTTTTGTTCTAAAAAAAATATATACAAAATTAGAAGTAGAAGGTAATAAAAGATAAAAGCAATTGGTATTAGAAAGAGAAATTACGTGCTCTCCTCCGGTTTGTTTACGCTACTTTGATCTGTGTGTCCTTGAGACAAAGGATAATCACTTCCTAAGTTTACCTCCGATATTTTAAACATAGAGTAGATATTATTCAGTAAAAATACCATACAATTAAATCAGGATAATAAGATTTTATCAAATAAAGGTTCTTACATTTCAGATGAGACATAGTGACCTTCTGTCGATCGCAGGTTAGCTTCCTTCTCCCTGGCAAACCAGAAACAATTATTAGCAAAGAAAACACCTTAAAATCGGAAATATACACCCCAACAAGACATACCCCTGTGTAGCAGATTTTTCATTATTTTTCTTCTTCCTAGATTCCCTTAAGATTTCTTCTAATTCTTCAGTTCCAATTTCAGATTTGACAGTACATGCATAAAATAACATGTTAACAAATATAATTTTGATGATAAACGGTAATATACCTTACAAAGTACTCTACCCATGATAGGATTGAGCTTGTTCAGGAGATGAATCCTCAACAATGACTTTTTTTTCTTTTTCGATTGTGTCCTAGGGGGAAAAAACATGTATGAATCAAAAATACAAAAATAAAATTGATAAGAAAATATTATCTAAAGAAGTGCTTACTTTTGGGGTGTTCTCTTAGTCTTTTTCTTTGTTTTCTGCTTCTCTACTGGTGATGATTCTTCGCTTCTGATAGTTAATAAGAGATGTTCTGTTAATACATGAAATTTTGATAATAAACCGAAAGGAAAGCAATAATAATTTCAGAACATTACTCATCATTCGATTCAGATTCTGAATCAGAATCCTCCTGAATCTTCTTCCTTTTTTTGGATTCCATTCTAGAAGGCAAACAATCATTATTTAAAAACATACTAAAAAGGACAAAATACACCCAAATGAATACACAAAATACACCCAAATGAATACACAAAATACACCCAACTAGATAAACAAAATACACCCAAGTATATTACTTAATTTTTGGCTGTTCGGGTGGGTTGTTTCCTTGTTGGATCCTCTGAGTCTTCTTTAGTCTCAGACTCAGAGGTAGAATGGACTTCACTTTTAGTTCTTTCACTCTCAGATGATGATGAACTTGCCTTCCTTTTTTATTTTTTGGTCATTTGTTTCATTTTCTCCTTTGTTTCTTTACAATTCCCTGAAACAGTAGAAATGTTAGTTAACAACAACCACATAAATAAAATACACCCAAGATATTTTGTTCACTTACAATTTGTTCATCCATTTCAGCTCTCATCCTCTCAACCAACTGCTATCTATTCTAGTTGGCAATCCATGGTTGTGCAGCTCTTTCTTCTCCTTTCTTGTCTTTATTTTTTGATAGATGGAAGTAAACTATCTTCAGGGCAAACAAGCATCCGTTAATTGCCTTTTTCTTTTTCAAATTGTAATTTGTTATGCCCTTTATGATGAAATTCAGAACATGTGCTCCTTAGTTTCCCTCTTTTATTATGTCCATCTTGAAAATTGGTGCTAGGTGCACAGGGGAGATTTTGTTTATTGTGGTTGGTAACAAGAATTCCATCTGTATATAGAGGATGAAAATCCTCTTGAACATGAGGCGATCCTGTTCATTATCAACAGCAATAGTCATCATCTCATCCGTCAAACTTTTTAGAGTCTTCCCTTGGAATCTTCTAAAAATCTGTTTGTTCTCTTCAGAAAGTTCCTTATAACTGACTTTTTGAGAAAATAGATTTCCTACAAAAAAGAAAACAAAATAGTATGAAAATCACTTAAAATACACCCAAACATCAGTTGAAATACACCCCAATATGGCTCATAAACACCTATGTCTGTAATGAGTTACTTGATGCGTTGAGGTCAAGCGCAGCCCCTATTGTGCTTGGTCTTACTCTAAATGAACTGTAGTAAGTTTCGAGTGTGTTTTTCCCTAATTTAAAGAAGTTAGCCAACTCCTTTAATAATTTGTGATGCACCCTTAACGGCGGGATGTGCATCAGGCCACCAAACCCCAAATTCCTAACAATTGCTTTCTTATCCTCACTCATATTTCTAAATTTCTCACTCAACAAATGGGTTGCACATTTCAGGTCTTTGGTTTGCTATAAACAAAGCAAAATTAGAGTCAGATATATTTCTATTATGAAGAACTGATTTGATCTAAGACATATATTTATGCTTACATTTTTTTCCAACTTGGTTTTTGCTTGCCATTTTTACTAAAATGAAAAGGAGACTGTCAATGTATAAAAAATACACCCATATATCAGTCAGATACACCCATAGATAAGCCAGATACACCCAAACCGATTTCATAAGTATTTAATTATATCAGTTCAAAATGATGTTCAATTCACTCAAACATGCATAAATATACAAGGTCAAGCAATATTACAAGGTCGAGCAATATACACCCAAGGACAAGCAATATTAGAGCAGTTGCAACAGTTGATTATATTACATTATATGAGTTCAGAAATATACACCTAACAAATTACACCATATACACCCAACAATCAACCATATACACCCAACAAATTACACCATATACACCCAACAAATTACACAATATACACACAAAAATCAGTTAGGAGAAGAACTAGAACTAGAAAAACAGTAAAACCTAGAACAACTTTGAAGAATAGTAAAACCTAAAAGAAGTTAGAAGAATAGTAAAACCTAGAATAAAAAGAATAGTAAAAACAGTAATATGAGATGTAGAACAAAAAGAAGAGTAAAACCTAGAAGAACTTAGAAGAACAGTAAAACCTAGTTATTCGATTTCAAAATCAGAAACAGAAATATGGAAAATCTACAAGTTCAGTAAAATAGTAACTTACCTTGAATAATATTTCTTCGTTTTTTCCGGTGATTTTTTATGGAGAGTTCTATCTTTTGTTCTTGATTTCTTCTAATCTTTGTGACGAGTTCGAACGTCTCTTTAGAATCGTATATTGTTTGGAATGTTCCTTGAAACTTGACGGTTTGTGTTTTTTTTTAGGGAGAGTGCGCCATAATCAGCGTGTTTTGGAAAGCGTAACCATTTGTGTGAGGTGTGTGGGATTGACGCTCCATTCTAAGGAGTGAGTGCGCGTGGATTGTTTCTGGGCTGGGCCAACTTGTAAGGCTTGTAAGCCTTAATTGCTTGTATGTGTAGCAGGCCCCTTTCGTAAATTGCCCTAAAATTAGGGTTCAGTGTTCTTCTCTCGGCAAGAAAAAAAGGTGTCTCCATCAGTCCGTCTCCTCTCTGATCTTTTTTCTCTGAAGTTCTCTTCGTCTGGTCTCCACTCTACTCTTCTTTCTTTTAAGCTTTGTACATCTCGTCGCTGGCCAAAAAGAAGACAAAGCTCTATTCGAATTGTCTCCCCTCTCTTCCTATTTGTCTCTAGCAAAGAAGAACAATCCAGTTTTTTCACGTCATCTTTTCGAATAGCTCAAGTGTTGTTGAATTTTGCCTTGTGAATAATGGTGGATCTGTCACCAGTTTTAATTTTGAGTGGGGATACGAGGGAGTGATGGTGTCAAGTGGGCTGTTTGGTTGGTACCCGTCACACATACAGGCTCTCACTCCAGTGTCTGAGGTTTCGGAGCCGCCATAGTCGCTGTCTCCGTATATTAATCCCAATGCCGAGACTTCAGCATCGCAATAGGTTGAAGTAGAGGAGGAGATCGAGGAACTGAAGGAGGTTGAGCCGCCACCAGCTGTTGTGCCTTTCTTCCACCTCTTCACCTGTGCCAATCGTTTTGAGTGGTACTTTATGATCCTCGGTTCCGTCGCCGCTACAGCTCATGACACTTCTCACGTTGTTTTTACTTGCATTTTTTTGCCAAAATCATCTAGGTTCCTCAGCAAGATGACCAGTTTTACAGGTTCAAGGAGGTTTAGTTTCGTTCTCTTATAGTGCTTACCCTAGATTTTATTATGCATAGCGTGTCTGGATTTTCATTTCTGGTAATTTGATTTTACTTTAGTTGTGAAATGCATTTGCTGCTTGTGATGTTGGATGAGATAATTGAGCAATTAATTTTTTTTTCATAAATACTGAATTGATTACACTCATTTTAACACTTTTTTCTGTAAGGGATTTGCTGGTGCTTGAAAATGTTCTTTCTTACTTATACAAGTCAATGTGCATTTAATTTTTGTTCATTTAGCCTTATTTTTTAGACATTAGAAAGGGATATTAAGTTCATTTCACCAGCTAGTTATGTGTTGTCGACGATAATTACAGAGTTAGGAATTTGACCATTTTAAAGTAAATTCAAATAAGGAATAATTATGGCTTTGAGGAGCTGGAATTATGCAGCCATCTGCCAATGAAAATAAATCATGGGTAGAGTTAAAAAGTTAAGAAATCTTATCACGCAAATACACTATTTGGAAGAGAGC
The DNA here is from genome assembly GCF_003086295.3 of Arachis hypogaea. Taxonomy (NCBI): domain Eukaryota; kingdom Viridiplantae; phylum Streptophyta; class Magnoliopsida; order Fabales; family Fabaceae; genus Arachis; species Arachis hypogaea. Next base: position 2,923,543 of record NC_092043.1, on the reverse strand, counting down.
AAATTGCTACCTTTATTCATAGATCTTTTTCTTTTGGGTGCTACACTGTTAGGAGTCTAGGACACAATATAATTCATGTAGCTATTCCTCTATTTGAGAAAAATGGTTTTTTATCCTAAATCATAACTCGGTCGATACAAATACTTTGAACTCAACTATAGTGAGCAGTTACAATTAGTGAGAAGGAAAAAAAAAGACAAAATTAGACATAGTTGACCAACAATTACTAATAAGAAATGTTTCTAAAAATCTGATTTTTGCCAGAGAACCTATGGATATAAATGTTTTTATTTTTTATTGGTTTATTTAGGGAAAAATAGACAAAAGTACACCCGGATTTCATACGATGGACATATGCACTCCTCAATTTTTTAATGAGTCATTTGCACACATGAATATAAAATTCTGTTGTCAATTACACCCTTCTATGGCCAGAGTAAATTTTCCGATGGTGGTGGAGGCTAGGTGGCACGGTATTATATGATATGGCCAATTTGAAGTGACACTGTGGAAAATAGAAATATTCATTATGAAATTTGTTGAAATAAATATAAGAAAAGGGAATAATGAAATCACTGTTTGTCATCTTCCTTCTCTAATTTCTTCAAACCATATGAACCCTAATTTCAACAACAATTTTTTGAACTCCAATCAGAAATCTGCAGGTCCAAATGAGAACACCAAAGCCAAAAAACTCTTTTGTCCAAAGCAACTAATTTTGAGTTGCAGCCATTATTCCAATTCTACTTGCTAATTTTCTTCCATTGCTTCAGATCAAGCTTGTTCAGATACTCCCATGCTCCAGTATTGATCCATTGCAGCCTCAACATTGCAGCATCAAATTCTTGAGTTGTGGTGGCTCGACAACACTCCCACACTGTCCCTTTAAGTTGTTTGTCCTTCCATCTCTTTGTGAAATTATTCCAAATATGTATAGCACAGAAGCGATGATGAACTCCAAGCATAACTTGTTGCATAGCCGAAATCAGACCCTGTTCAATTAATATGTCAGTGGTTAATACAATTGAAGTTCCAACCATGTTAACAATAACTGCATTCCTTTTGTTGGTCACTAATGAAGTTCCAATGATGAACCTTGTAGTTGCCCAAGTCATTGTATAAATGCTCCAAGAACCATTTCCAGTTATCTCTAGTTCCTGAATCCACCACGGTATAAGCAATTGGGAAAATCTGATTGTTCGCATCTTGACCTATTGCAGTGAGTAGCTGTCCTCCATAGAAGCACTTTAAGAATGTGCCATCAAGTCCAATGAAAGGTCTACACCTTGTGTTAGGGTTCACATGGTTCGAAGAAATTAGAGAAGGAAGAGGATGAACAGTAATTTCATTATTCTCTTTTCTGATATTTCAACAAATTTCATAATGAATATTTCTATTTTTCACAGTGTCACCTCAAATTGGCCACATCATGCAATACCGTGCCATCTGGCCTCCACCATCACCGGAAAATTTACTCAGGTCGCGGAAGGATAGAATTGACAACGAAGTTTTATATTCATGTGTGCAAATGACTCATTAAAAAATTGAGGAGTACATCTATACTCCGTGTAAAAATCTAGGTGTACTTTTGTCTATTTTTCCGTTTATTTAGTCTATCAAACCAATTTACATCCTAGCTACACATTTAATTTTGCTGCCTCTATTGTTTCTTCTGCAGCTGGCTTTAACCATTGTTTATGTTATTAGGGGAGTTTTTTGTAACACCGTACCACACAGAATTTTACGCTTAAGTCGTAAAGCTGAGGTGGCGAGGTATTACGACCTCTAAAAATAAAATTATATATACATAATATAGTGAAAAATATTTATAACTAAGAGTCTTTGAAGAAAATGGTTAAGAAAAATCGTTAAATTGAAAAGCGCAACACTCCCGAGTGCGATGCCGTAAGCGAAACGAGGTAAAAGGTAAGCTAACACGGATATATATACAGAAGAGTGCCAAAATACAGATAACAAAGCTCAAGACTCAGTTCGTAAAGGTAACCGGCCCGAGAATTGTAAAAACCATAGTTTTTACATAAAATCGCTTTAATAAAATAATAATTTTAACTGCCCAGAATGGGTTCGAAAATATAGAAGTATTTCTTTTAAAATATAAAGGTGAAATTTGAATTTCATGAATTTTTCTGAGTGAAAAAATGTATCTTTTTCGGAAAATTTTTATAAAAATGCGTACCATCACTTAAACCAGCAGTACTGGCTCTAGTCTGTCTGGTACCACATATTTTGGAAAACGAGATTTTAAAAATTGAATTTATTGCTTTGGAAAGACAAAAATAGTTTAGAATTAAAAATCGGGTACTAATCTTAAAGGTTTTGGCACAAAGTGGGCCAAACAGACCTAAAACGCTAACAGGTTGGACCGGGTCCAAACCGGACACAAGGTCCAACATATATATACAGGTTTAATGAGCTTTCATCTTATTTTAACCCTAAAACAAGAAAGGGACCCAGCTTTGAGAGAGAAGAGAGCAAAGGGTTTGGTCACTATTCATCCCCCACTTCCGATGACCATAACTTGAGCTACGGAGCTCCGATTAATGAGCTGTTTACGGCCACGTGTCGCTCTCGCTAAGCCCATCATTTTTAACTAGGTTTTGTTGGTAAGAAACTCTTTCTCTAGCTTCATTTTTCTGCCCTATCCCAAAACTCAAAAATGGCTTTAGATTTTTGAGTTTCTTTGTGTTTTTGGTTGTTTAGGGGTGATCTAGCATTAGAGTATTATTGGGTTTTACCCCAAATACCGATTGATAAACCACTATTTTATGATTTATCTTGCGCTCAATTGAGTGATTTTATCAATTCTTCACCCACTTATTCATATGAATTGCATGGTTTTACAATTCCTTCCTTATTTTATGATATATGTGAAAATATGTTTCCTATGCCTTAAAAATGCTAAATTTAATTATCCTTTATTACCATTCGATGTCGTGATCTGTGTGTTGAGTATTTTTAGGCTTTATAGGCAAGAATGGCTTAGAGGACAGAAAAGAAGCACGCAAAAATGGAAGGAACGCACAAAATGGAGTTTTTGAAGAATCGGCAGCGACGCGAACGCATGGACGACGCGATCGCGTGCCTTGCGCAAAATGGTATCAACGCGAACGCGTGAACGACGCAGACGCATGACTAGCGCAAAACACAACTGACGCGGACGCATGACTGACACGAACGCATGGAAGAGAAAAACTCCAGATGACGTGGACGCGTGACCCACGTGAACGCGTGATGGACCTCACGTGCAGAAAATTGCAGAAGTCAGCCCCAGCAATTTCTGGACCCTTTTCGGTCCAGATCCAAGCCCAGAAAACACAGATTAGAGGCTATAAAGTGGAGGCATCCATCCATTCATATAACAATTCACACAACATTCATAATTCATAATTTTAGATTTTAGATGTAGTTTTTAGAGAGAGAGGCTCTCTCCTCTCTCTCAGGATTTAGGATTAGGATTTATCTTAGGATTAGGATTTCATCTTCTTCATTCCAGGTTCAATGTTTCTTTTATTTATTTTCCAATTTAATTTATGAACTTTTCCATGTTAGATTTGATTTCTTTTATTAATACAATTTGAGGTATTTCAAATATATGATTTTTATTTAAGCTCTCTATATTTTTGGCTTTGGTTGAGTAATTAAGAGACTCTTGAGTTATCAAACTCTTTTATTGATTGATAATTGGAAGTTGCTAATTGACTTGAGTTCCACTAACTCTAGTCTTTCTTTGGGAACTGACTAGGACTTGAGGATTCATATCGATTTATCCACCTGACTTACCTTCATAGTTAGAGGTTGACTAAGTGGGAGCAACGAGCAATTCTCATCACAATTGATAAGGATAACTAGGATAGGACTTCTAATTTTCATACCTTGCCAAGAGTTTTCTTAGCTATTGATTTATTAATTCCTGCAATTTATTTCTCTTATTCAAACCTTTCAAAAAAACCCAAAAATACTATTTTCCATAACCAATAATAAAACACACCTCCCTGCAATTCCTTGAGAAGATGATCCAAGATTTGAATACTTCGGTTTATAAATTTTACTGTGTTTGTTACTTGTGACAACCAAACTTTTGAACGAAAGGATTTTCTGTTGGTTTAGAAACTATACTTACAACGCGATTATATTTCTATGAAATTCTATACCATCAATTAATCCGATCGTAAAAAATGGCGTCGTTGCCGGGGAATATTGTTGAAAAGACCTCATGATGTTTGCATTGGTACATTAAATATTGTTGATTGGTTAGGAAAAGAACAAAGTTTAGAAAACATGATTAGAGAAGGATAGAGTGATTACCCTATACACTAGAGAGATTAGAGTGCACATACACCATCAGTGAGGGTTCAATGCTTGATCCTATGTTCCCTGCTTTTATGAGCTGTCTTCTTACAAATTTACCTGTTCTTAATGTATGACTTGAATTAGTGGAATTTGATTTATGTTTGTCTTAAAGAACTTATTTGCTTTTAACCAAGTAGACAAAATCATATAGTTGCATTCATATATATATAGGTTGCATTGCATTGCATGAGTCTTACATTTCCCATACTCATTTATTTTATCTCCTTGAACTAAGCATGAGGACATGCTAATGTTTAAGTGTGGGGAGGTTGATAAACCATTATTTTATGATTTATATTGTGCTTAATTGAGTGGTTTTATCAAGTTTTTACCCACTTATTCATATGATTGGCATGATATTACAATTCCTTCCCAAAGTTGTTCTATGGTTGAAAAACCTACTTCATAGAGATCTTTTTATTGTGTATTTTAATTCTCTTTTATACCATGCCGTGATCCGTGTGTTAAGTGTTTCAAGTTTCATAGGGCAGGAATGACTTAGAGAATGGAGAGAAAGCTTGCAAAAATGGAAGAAACACAAGAAGTCAAGGAGATGACCAGAGAACACCGACGCGGACGCATGGCTCACGCGACCACGGGAAATGGAGAAAATCGCAGTGACGCGTTCGCGTGCCTGACGCAAACGCGTGGATTGAAATCTGCACGGATGATGCGAATTCGTCGACAACGCGTATGCGTGGCAAGGGAAAACGCTGGATGACGCAATCGCATGGACGACGCGTACGCGTGACATGCGCGATCAGCAGAATTTACAGAAACTGCTAGGGGCAATTTTGGGCCATGTTTTGACCCATTTTTTGGCCCAGAAACACAGACTAAAGCCGAGAAACATGCAGAGACTCGAGAGAGATTCTCATTAGGATAATTTTTAGTTTTTAGATCGGATTTTATCCCTCCTCTAGGTTTTTTCTCTACACATTCATAATTCTTAGAATTTTCTTTGCTTTTGGATTTGGATATTGAGAAGAGTTGTTACCTCCGCCAAGACTTTGTCATTCTAGTTTGTTTTCTTACTTTTCACTTACTCTTTCATATCCTTAATTTGTCCAGAGTTACAATTGGATTACTTTTAGAGTTTATTAATACAAGAACTATTTTTATTTTTAATTGATCTCTTTGATTATTGTTTATCATGTCTTTCTTTATTTTCCCTTTTAATTTTGTGAAGTCTACATTCGTGATAATGGAGTAGTTCCCCAACTTGATTGGGAGTTGATTAAAAGGAGAACCTTGAGTTGGAATACTCAAGAGTCAAATTGTAATTGGGTTTATAGTTGGTTGACTCTCTAGTCACTAACGCTAATCCTTCCCAAGGGAGAGGATTAGAACTTGTGAATAGAAGTTGACACCCAACTTACTTGACTTTCATTTATTTAGTAAAGGATAACTAAGTGGAAATAACTACCAATTATCAATTGATCTTGAGAAAAACCCAACAAGGATAGAACTTCCAATTAATCTTCTCCCGGTCAAGATCTTTATTTAAATTACATAAATTCTCTTATTTATTTTCCTGTTTCTCAAACTCAAAATTTCTTGGAAAACCTCTGACCAATAAGCTGCACTCTTTTGTCAAGTTGTTGGGAGACAACCTGGGATTCATACTCCTAGTATTTTTATTCTAATTTTGTGACAACCCCTTTTAAATTGATAAGCGGATTTTCACTAGTTAAGAATTGTACTTGTAACGTATTTATTCAATTAAATTTTTAATCGGTCAATTTTCGCCTCCGTCAATTTTTGGCGCCGTTACCGGAGAATTGCAAACGTGTGCCTTATTATTGGTTATTGTAAATATTTTTCTTGATTGTTTTCTTTGCTTTGATTTAAAAATTCTAAGTTTTGTGTCATTTTACTGTTTTTCTCTTTCCTTATTAATTTCAAAAATATATTTTCTCTTTATTTTAATTGATTTTTTCGAAAATTACAAAAAAAATCAGCTTTTTATTTTAAAATTTTTATCTTATCTTATCTTAGTTTTAAATTTCAAAATTCAAATCTTTTTCAAAAAATCATATATTTTTCAAAATCTTATCCTATCTTATTTCAAAATCAAAATTTCAAATCTCAATATTTGGAATTCCAAATTTCAAAATTCAAATTTCAAAATTTAAAATTCAAAATTTAAATTTCAAAACCTTTTAATTTAAAAACTTATCTTCTCTTACCTAACTTACCTTATCTTTTCTAATCTTAAAATCAATTTTTTTCAAACATTTTCTCTTATCTTATTTTATTTTATTTTCTTTTGCTTGTTTATTTGTTTTTTTATTTTTTATTAGCTACTATGAGTTCTCACCCATGTCGCTTTGAGTTTGGTTCTAATGTTGTTGTAAGGGATGGAAGCTATAACAGGAACATGCATCAAGGTCGAGACAATCAAAGATGGAAGGAGCCACGAGGATCTGATCAACCCTTTTGGCAACAACACTCTCCAAGGTATCAGGAACAATGATCATCCTACAATGCATGCCAAGACAATAGATATGGTGGACCCCCTTGTGGTTACCAACAAGGCCCACCATATGCTTATGAACCACCTCCCCAACACACCTTTGAACCACCATACTCACAAGCCCCCTACTACCACCATTCGCCTCCATATGACCCTAACCCATATCCACCATACCAACCACCTTATGAGCCATACTTAGAACCACCACCTCAATATACACCATGTCCATATCCATCAATCCAAGAGCACTATGATCCTACTTATGATAGCCGAGCGAAACAAGAATCAAAGGATCGTCTCAAGGAAACAGTGGAAAAATTTGCAACTCTTCGCCAACTGGATCAAGCAATAAATCGATTACCTTACCGACGTTCGGATACTCAAGGAACCCCCATGGCTTCATGTGGGAAATCTAACGAAGAACGTAGCATGAAGGAGATACTAGAAACTCCGATGGACAGTGATGCACCCTTGAGATGAATCTCTCCATCTCCCATGACTCGAAGGTAGAAGCTTTTGCCTTCCCTTTCCTCTTTCTAGAGGTTTCTCCGGCCTTGGATGCCATAAATGGTTATGGAAAAACAAAAAGCAATGCTTTTACCACACCAAACTTAAAAGGTTTGCTCGTCCTCGAGCAAAAGAAGAAAGAAGAGAGTAGAAGAAGAAGAAATGAGGAAGAAGGGAATGGCTTTGTGTTCGGCCAAAAAGGGGGAGAAGTGGTGTTTAGGTTGTGTGAAAATGAAGGAGTGAAGGAGGGTTTATATAGGAGTGGGGGAATGGTAGGGTTCGGTCAAGTGAGGGTGGGTTTGGGTGGGAAAGTGGTTTGAATTTGAATTGTGAGGTAGGTGGGGTTTTATGAAGGATGGATGTGAGTGGTGAAGAGAAAGATGGGATTTGATAGGTGAAGGGTTTTTGGGGAAGAGGTGTTGAGGTGATTGTTGAATGGGTGAAGAAGAGAGAGAGAGTGGTAGGGTAGGTGGGGATCCTGTGGGGTCCACAAATCCTGAGGTGTCAAGAAAAAGTCATCCCTGCACCAAATGGCAAGCAAAATTGCGTTTCTGGCCAATTCTGGAATAATTGGAGGAAGCCGAAATTATCCAAGAAGAAGACAAATTGGTTGAAGACTTAGGAGATGCTGAACCTCCATGGAAAAGTCAAGTTATAGAGCCTCCTTAAAAGACGTTTAAAAGTGATGTTGAGGAGGGTGTACAACCTCCAAGGCATATCATGGTTGAAGACTTTGAAGGGGATGATTAAGAGATGGATTCAATCATTGATGAATTCTTATCTACAATGAATCCTCTCCCACTAGACTTGACATGGAGATTAAAGAAGAAGAAGCACAACCTCCCATGCCCTTGGTGAATAATGAAGAAGAGATTGAATTGGAAGAAATCTACCAAGAGGAAGAGGTTGATATTGAAGAAGCTTGTAAAGAGGTGGAAGTTGTCAAGAAAGAGCTCGAGGGAATGGAGCTGGAAATCACCTTGCCAAAGTTGTTGGAGACTTCTCCCCCAAAGCCATCACCATCCATTCATTCATTCAAGTGGGTAAATCTCTCATCTCTAAGCTTAATTAGCTCACTTGAATATGCTTTACTTGAGACAGATGGTCAGCTTAGAGCTCTTTGTGGCATTAAGCGTAAGAGGAAGATGGTTAGTGGTTAGAGTTGTCAAGTAAGGTTCGGCATGGTTGTGTGCTCAAAGTTTAAACGCAAAGGTTGGTGTAGAGCTCAATTGAATGGGTCTAGGATGTTGTTTGGCCGCTTCAGTGAGAATTCAGACTGCTTGCCACCCAGATGGAACAATATTGCTCAACAAGAAGACGGGTGCAAAAGCAAGATTTGGGACCTCAAAATTCAGTCTAGCAATCAATACTCTTGGGGCCTCGTCACTTGCTTTAACTTGCTTGAAGGCTTTCTGCGCCTAGTTTGGGATCCCGGAGGCTACTGGAATTCCAAACATTGATGGAGATTTTTGGATGAATTCAAGCACAAACCACCATAGCAGGGAGCTCACCAAATGTCTAACTTAAGGACTTTAACTAAAAGTGCTAGGTGGGAGACAACCCACCATGGTATGATCGTTCCTTTTTCAATTTCAATTTTTATTTCGTTTTGTTTGTTTTTAAGTTTTATTTTATTTTATTCTATTTTATTGAACCTGGAAATATTCATAACATCCATATCAGCATTGCATTCTGCATTCTGCATATTAAAAAAAATATTTCGCACGCTGACGCATCTGCGTCAAAGGAGAATTAGCGAAAAAAGGGATTTGAACAGAAAGTCACGCGGGAGCGTGGCTGGAAGCGCACCTTTTGGCACCAACACATGCATGCGAACGCGTTCGCATCGTTTGCAATTCCAGCCCTCCACGCGTGCGCGTCACCCACGCGCACGCGTGACCCCAAAAAATCGACGTAAAGGGGTACATGGCAGAGAGTTAGGATGGAGTGGGGCTGGAATGGTGCTAGAAGCACAAAGCCCCATCGTGCGAACGCATACCTCACGAGTTCGCGTCAATTTGGAAGTAAAGCCATCGACGCGTGCGCGTCACCCACACACACGCGTCACCCTAAATTTTGGCAAATAGGTGTTTAAGACAGAGAGTTGCACAAGCGCACGACTGCTCTCGCGCCACTAGCGCAAATCAAGTCACGCGTCTGTGTGACTGACGCGTCCGCATCACTTGACGATTTTGGAAATCACGCGAACGCGTGACCCACGCGTCCGCGTCACATGCGACGCACAGTTTCATATCCTATCTTTTCCCCAATCCCATTTCTCTCTTCTCCCTTTTTAATTCTCTATTATTCCTTCTTTCTTCCTTATCCTTTCTTACTTTCTACTTCTTTATCTCTTTAACTTCTCATCCTTCTTCACTCTCATTCTATTTTACTTAATTTATTTGCATACTTTCATTGATTGTATTTTAATTTCGTGCATATTTTTATTTTCTTTTCTAAATTTATTATTTTTCATTGGTGTTAAATTTTCCTATTCAACTGTTGTATCTTTTCTGGTATTATTTTGGTGCTTAGTGACTTGTTTTACAATGTTGGGTGATATTATTTTTCTGTCAATGTCAATCTTTTCTGATCCTTGTAATCCTTTTGCATTGACATGATCTTATACTATCTTACATTACCCACACTATTTGCCCCTTTGTTGCAATTCTTGCACTATTGATATGCCATGTGCTTCTATTGTTCTCTCACTTGCATGTTGTAGCTACCATGTCATTGAGACCCTCATTATTTAGCATTAATCCAACCATATTTTATTTGTGGGTTACCTTTCTCCTTTTTCTCTTCTTTCAGGATGGCCACCAGAAAAGGAAAGGAAAAGAACTTCTATATGGGGCGACAGACAAGTCCCCTGCACAATCTTTGGAGAAAAGCATCAGTTGGAGCCACCCATCCACTTGAACATCTTAGCATGCACCGAGGACGGTGCAATCTTTAAGTGGGCCTAGCAAATTTGTTGATCGCAAGTGGTCCCTTGTGTTTCCTTAACACTCCCTTTTGGGCCCAAAATGAGTTTCTCTTTACATGAATGGGCCTTATTGATTTTTGTTAAAAATTAATTCACATTCTTTAAATTTTTCTTTTTGTACATTAAATATTTATTTCAAGTACAAGCTTTTTAACTTTTATCAAATCCTTTTTCAAAGCTAGTCTTTATTAGGTTTTGTCTTTTCCTTTCCAAGAAGCTTTCATAACTAGTTGTAGTTACCTTTGCTCTCATATCACATCATCATATAACTTGAAAACTCTTCATATTTCTCATTATCATCATTTCAAATTTTTTTTGAGAAACTGCAACTCTTCTGTGTCATTAAGATGAGGAAGAAAGCTGTTACACAAACAGGCACATTCGTTCAAAACCAACCCAGAATCCCAGAAACCTGTTGAAAACCTTCATCAGTACCAACCCACACTACATCCACATTAACTCTCACTCTTTTTCTCCATCTCCTTCTCCTCCACATAAGGAACCCATGGCTAGAACCAAATATGTTGCTCGTCGTCCTTTCGCTTCCCAAGTAGCTGAACTATCTTATCCTCTGTCTCGCCCTAGCACCTCAAAGGGAAAACATCCAATGGCTAAAGTGGAACCATGTTCTCCTCCTGCTTGTCCTTCCACAAGACCTAACCCTCGGTCTGTTCCTCATCCTCCTCCTTCTCACCCTCAAAGAGGTAACCCTCGTATCATTCTTCATTCAGTCAAAGAACCCTTTGACCTTGACCCATTTGCTTTCAAATTTCACTTTGAAAACTTACCTCACTCACATTTCAACTCTCTTCATTTTTTATCCGCAATGAACTTTAAGTTTTATAGGGTTGTAATCGTCCTTTGTGATCTTCATATCTTGCCTATCTCTCTTCTTTCGCAACCAAAGGACTTGATTTTGTTAAAAATATTGTTTCTGGACTGAAACCACTTGTTTATTATTCAAAAACCTGTTTACCTTGACTTCGTCTGTGAGTTTATGCTAACATGACCTATCATAATGAAAATGTTCACTCTTATGTTAAAGGTTGTAAAATAAATTTGAATAGAGATACAATCAGTCAAGTCCTAGGTTACATTGATGTTGGTGTGAATGCTTATACCTATGATAAATGGGATGAAGAATTAGGTCTTTTGTACCAAGAAGCCTTAGGCTCTATATGTGTGAACATTTTTTTCATTGATGGTCTTACTCCTAATTACAAAGCCTTAAGTCTTGTTCGTGCTCAACTCCATCGAATCATAAACCACATTATCCTCCCTCAAAACGGTTCATATTAAAGAGTTTTCTTTTGTAACACATTGGTGTCGTATGCCATTCTTATAAAAATTTAAATTTTAGTTACATATTTGATGATGAGGCATATGTATGACTACATCAAGAGTGATAAGAATCTATCACTCCCATATGGCATATTTTTAACTTGCTTTTTTGAATACTTTGGTGTTGACCTGGCCCATGAGTCCTATAAAAATAAAAACTCTTACCAAAAAGGGGGTGGTGTAGTTAAGCAACAGAAGAAAGGACTAATTCGATTGAAAAGGGTGGATCTTGATGAAAAAGAAGAGTTTAAAGACATTCCTCCTAGATCTACAACTAGAACATTTACCTCCTCAGGCAACAGGTCTCTTCTAAATGGTGTTGCCAAAGATGTCTTGCAGGAGTACATAAATTTGTCCAATTACCTAATCTTTTCTAGCCAACAAGAGAGAAAATTTGTTGTTCACAATGAAAATGCGTTGCACAAGTCAAAAGATAGAGTTACTGTACTTTTAAAGTACGTGGACAACCAGAATGATGACGAAACACCATAGACAGATCATGAGGAGCCTCTAGACTTGGAGGATGAATGTTCGGGTGCCTAGGAATGTCTACTGCTACTGACTTAGATTTCTATTTCTCTTCACTCTGAATTTATGAGACAATTCTGCTTTTGCTACTATTTCAATATTTTCTAGATAATTGTAAAACTTACCTAAATCTTTGACACTAATTTCCTAGTGATAATTTCATCTTTAGCATTTAAGCTATTTGGTATTTCTTTTCCCTCCTTAATAACAAAAACGAAAGTAGTACCATGAAATATTGATAGAGATTGATAAATGTGTTTGGTTATTGCATTTAGATGGCTAATTCATATGTGGCGCATCTAATTGCATTTTTAGGTTAAATCCTTTTAATTGAAGCACAATCATAAATAGCATATTTTTAATTGTATTCTTAAGAATTTGTGACTCGGGTACCTTGTCGATCTTCCATCAAGTGGGAACATAAATCACAAAAGAAAGAGGGAGCTATTCATGCAAATCAAAGTAGTATAACCAAAGAAAAGTTTCTAATCTTAATTTTGTACTTCAATCCTTTTAGTTCTTTTATGAATGATGTTTGTCATCAAGAGAGAAATTGTTGAGTTGAGAAAAGAATAATCATATTTTTTGTTGACAAACACATTAAATTTGGTTAGGTTGGTGCACGAAATTGCAATCACACTTCATCAAACACGCACGGTTCCTTCCATGGCAAGCTGTATGTAGGGTTTCACCGTTGTCAATGGCTACCTCCCATCCTCTCAGTGAAAATGTTCCTATGCTCTGTCACAGCATGGCTAATCATCTGTCGGTTCTCGGTCAGGCCGGAATAGAATCCAATGATTCTTTTGCGTCTGTCACTAACGCCCCGCCTGCTAGGAGTTTGAAGCACGTCACAGTCATCCAATCATTGAATCCTACTCAGAATACCACAGACAAGGTTTAGACCTTCCGGATTCTCTTGAATGCCGCCATCAGTTCTAGCTTATACCACGAAGATTCCGGTTAAAGAATCCAAGAGATAACTACTTAATCTAAGGTAGAACGGAGGTGGTTGTCAGGCACACGTTCATAGTTGAGAATGATGATGATTGTCACGGATCATCACATTCATCCGGGTTAAGAACAAGTATTATCTTATAATGGAAGCAAGCATGATTGAATGAGAAACAGTAGTAATAGCATTAATCCATCAAGACACAGCAGAGCTCCTCACCCCCAACCATGGGGTTTAGAGACTCATGCCATGGAAGATACACAAAGAAAACGTATATAGTGTCATGAGGTACAGATACAATGTCAAAAGATCCTATTAATAGTAAACTAGTAACCTAGGGTATACAGAAATGAGTAAATGACGTAAAAATCCACTTCTGGGTCCACTTGGTGTGTGCTTGGGCTGAGCAATGAAGCATTTTCGTGTAGAGACCTTTTCTGGAGTTAAACGCCAGCTTTTATGCCAGTTTGGGCGTTTAACTCCAAGTTTTATGCCAGTTCCAGCGTTAAACGCTGGAATTTCTGAGGCTGATTTGCCACGCCGGTTTGGGCCATCAAATCTTGGGCAAAGTATGGACTATCATATATTGCTGGAAAGCCCAGGATGTCTACTTTCCAACGCCGTTGAGATCGCGCCAATTGGGCTTCTGTAGCTCTAGAAAATCCACTTCGAGTGCAGGGAGATCAGAATCCAACAGCATCTGCAGTCCTTTTCAGTCTCAGAATCAGATTTTTGCTCAGAACCTTCAATTTCAGCCAGAAAATACCTGAAATCACAGAAAAACACACAAACTCATAGTAAAGTCCAGAAAAGTGAATTTTAACTAAAAACTAATAAAAATATACTAAAAACTAACTAGATCATACTAAAAACATACTAAAAACAATGCCAAAAAGCGTATAAATTATCCGCTCATCACAACACCAAACGTAAATTGTTGCTTGTCCCCAAGCAACTGAAAATCAAAATAGGATAAAAAGAAGAGAATGTACTATAGACGCCAAAATATCAAGGAAACTTAGCTCCAATTAGATGAGCGGGACTAGTAGCTTCTTGCCTCCGAACAGTTTTGGCATCTCACTCTATCCTTTGAAGTTCAGAATGATTAGCATCTATAGGAACTCAGAACTCAGATAGTGTTATTGATTCTCCTAGTTAAGTATAATGATTCTTGAACATAGCTAATGTATGAGTCTTGGCTGTGGCCCAAAGCACTCTGTTTTCCAGTATTACCACCGGATACATACATGCCACAGACACATAATTGGGTGAACCTTTTTAGATTGTGACTCAGCTTTGCTAGAGTCCCCGATTAGAGGTGTCCAGGGTTCTTAAGCACACTCTTTTTGCCTTGGATCACAACTTTATTTCCTTCTTTCTCTTTCTCTTCTCTCTTTTTTTTTTCGATTTTTTTTTGTATCCACTGCTTTTTCTTGCTTCAAGAATCAATTAGATGATTTTTCAGATCCTCAATAACAGTTCTCTTTTTCCTCATTCTTTCAAGAGCCAACAATTTCTAACATTCTCAAAACAACAAATTCAAGAGACATATGCACTGTTCAAGCATTCATTCGGAAAACAAAAATTATTGTCACCACATCAAACTAATTCAACTAGTTTCAGGGATAAATTTCGAAATCCTGTACTTCTTGTTCTTTTGTGATTAAAGCATTTTTCATTTAAGAGAGGTGATGGATTCATAGGACATTCATAGCTTTAAGACATGAATTTTAAATTTTATTAATTATGAATTAAAAACAAGACTCAAAAATAGATATAAGATTAGACTAGAAAAATAAAATTAGAAAACAAAAATTTAAACTAGGCTCCTATTGATAGAGGTTTTCACAGAGTTAGGACTCAACAACCTTGATTTTGAGAAGTGGATGCTCCCTCAGCTTGAGAGGAGAGCTTTTGGCGTTTCAACTCTTGGAGTTCACGCCCCTGCTTCTCTTGTTCCTTCAGCAATTTGCAGAGCATGCAGTTCTGATTCTGCTGTTCTTCCTTCAGTTGCTCCATAGTCTCTTGCAATTTAGTAATAGATGCTTCTAGGCTGGTCCAGTAGTCAATTCTTGGGAATTCAGGGAGGAATTCCTGCGCCCTCCTCTTGATAGAGTTGTCTTGCATTTGTCCTTCCATTGACTTCTTGGTGATTGGGTGTTCAATGGGTATGAACTCATCTACTCCCATCTTCACCCCAGCCTCTTTACAGAGCAAGGAAATCAAACTTGGGTAAGCCAATTTGGCTTCAGTGGAATTCTTATTTGCAATTGTGTAGATCTCACAAGCAATCACATGATGAACCTCCACTTCTTTTCCAAGCATAATGCAATGAATCATCACTGCTCTCTTGATGGTGACCTCAGAACGGTTGCTAGTGGGCAATATGGAACGCCCAATAAAGTCTAGCCAACCTCTTGCAATTGGTTTGAGGTCTCCCCTCTTGAGTTGGTTTGGGACACCCCTTGAATTGGTTATCCACTTAGTTCCAGGGAGGCATATGTCCTCTAGAACTTGATCCAACCCTTTATCTGCTCTCACCATCCTCCTATTAAAGGATTCAGGATCATCTTGCAGTTGAGGTAGTTTGAAGATTTCTCTTATTTTGTCCAGATGGAAGTACATAACTTTCCCTCTGACCATGGTTCTGTAGGTATGGTAAGCAGTTCCAGTCATTCTCTGCTTATCTGTTAGCCACAGATTTGAGTAGAATTCCTGAACCATGTTCCTTCCAACCTTTATTTCAGGATTGGTTAGAACTTCCCATCCTCTGTTTCGAATTTGCTCTTGGATCCCCGGATATTCATCTTCTTTCAGATCAAATTTAACTTCCGGGATCACTGACCTCAGACCCATTATTTTGTGATAATGGTCTTCATGTTCTTTGGTTAAGAACTTCTCTTGATTCCAAAGATTCTTTGGATTATTCTCTTTCTTTCCTCTTAAATTGGTTTGTTTTCCCTTAGGAGCCATGATCTTGATGAATCTTGGCTTAGTGATCACGGAAAAGCACACCAAACTTAGAGGTTTGCTTGTCCTCAAGCAAAAGAAAGGAAAGAAGAGAGAGAGAGGAAGAGTAAATTCGAATGGTGTGGTGGAATGAGGGAGGCCAAACGTGTATTTATAAGGTGGAAAGGGGAGATTTCGAAAAAAAGAAAAAAAATTGAAAGGAGATTTGAGAAGATATGGAGAGAAATTGAGAGAAGGGTGAGTTTTTGAACAAAATTTGGGAGTGATTTGAGAGATTTGAAGAATGATTTTAGATTTTTGAAAATTTGAAAGTGAATGATGAGAGATTGAAATGTGTTTTTGTAGAAAAGTATGGGTAAGAAAAGGAAAGTTTGAAAAAATTTGATTTGAAAACAAAATTGTGGTCCCCCCACCTTTCTGGCGTTAAACGCCCAGAATGGCACCCATTCTGGCGTTTAACGCCCATTTGTTGCCCCTTTTGGGCGTTTAACGCCCAGCCAGGTGCCCTGGCTGGCGTTAAACGCCAGAATTCCTTTATCACTGGGCGTTTTTCCAAAACGCCCAGGATGCTGCACACCTGGCGTTAAACGCCCAGAATGGTGCCCATTCTGGCGTTTAACGCCCAAAATGGCACCATTCCTGGCGTTAAACGCCCAGAATGGTACCCATTCTGGCGTTTAACGCCCAAAATGCCCCTTACTGGCGTTTTTTCGCCAGTAAGCTCTTTTTCTCTGCTTTTTGAGCTGAATCCTTCTATAACTCTGTGAATTCCTTCATTTTTTGATACTTGCCTCTGTAAGAACGAATCATATAACCTCCTAATGACTGGGTTGCCTCCCAGCAAGCGCTTCTTTACTGTCTTTAGCTGGACCTTTACTGAGGATCACTCAAGTCTCAGTTTTGAGCATTCCTGCTCAAAATTGCCTTCAAGATAATGCTTGATCCTCTGTCCATTAACAATGAACTTTTTGTCAGAATCAATATCCTGAAGCTCAACATATCCATATGGTGACACTCCTGTAATCACATACGGACCCCTCCACCGGGATTTAAGTTTTCCTGGAAACAGTCTGAGCCTAGAGTTGAAGAGCAGAACTTTTTGTCCTGGCTCAAAGACTCTGGTTGACAACTTCTTGTCATGCCATTTCTTTGCCTTTTCCTTATAAATTTTTGCATTTTCAAAGGCATTGAGTCTGAACTCCTCTAGCTCATTTAGCTGGAGCAATCTTTTTTCACCAGCTAACTGAGCATCCATGTTTAGGAATCTGGTTGCCCAGTAGGCTTTATGTTCCAGTTCCACGGGCAGATGACAGGCCTTCCCATACACCAGTTGGTATGGAGAGGTTCCTATAGGAGTCTTGAATGCTGTTCTGTATGCCCACAGAGCATCATCCAAGCTCTTTGCCCAATCCTTTCTTCGAGCTATCACAGTCCGTTCCAGGATTCTTTTTAGCTCTCTGTTAGAGACCTCAGCCTGCCCATTTGTCTGTGGATGATACGGAGTTGCCACTTTGTGGCTAATTCCATATCTAACCATAGCAGAGTATAGCTGTCTATTGCAGAAATGGGTGCCCCCGTCACTGATTAGTACTCTGGGAACACCAAACCTGCTGAAGATGTGTTTCTGGAGGAATTTTAGCACGGTCTTGGTATCATTAGTGGGTGTAGCAATTGCTTCTACCCACTTAGATACATAGTCCACTGCCACCAAAATATAAGTGTTTGAGTATGATGGTGGGAATGGCCCCATGAAGTCAATGCCCCATACATCAAACAACTCTATCTCTAATATCCCTTGTTGAGGCATGGCATATCCGTGAGGCAAGTTACCAGCTCTTTGGCAACTGTCACAGTTACGCACAAACTCTCGGGAATCTTTATAGAGAGTAGGCCAGTAGAAGCCACATTGGAGGACTTTAGTGGCTGTTCGCTCACTTCCAAAATGTCCTCCATATTATGATCCATGGCAATGCCATAGGATCCTTTGTGCTTCTTCTCTGGGTACACATCTGCGGATCACTCCGTCAGCACATCTCTTAAAGAGATATGGTTCATCCCAGAGGTAGTACTTGGCATCTGAAATTAATTTCTTTCTTTGCACGCTGCTGTACTCCTTGGGTATGAACCTCACAGCTTTATAATTTGCAATATCTGCAAACCATGGAGCTTTCTGAATGGCAAACAGTTGCTCATCTGGGAAAGTCTCAGAGATCTCAGTAGAAGGGAGGGACGCCCCAGCTACTGGTTCTATCCGGGACAGATGGTCAGCTACTTGGTTCTCTGTCCCTTTTCTGTCTCTTATTTCTATATCAAACTCTTGCAGAAGCAACACCCATCTGATAAGCCTAGGTTTTGAATCCTGCTTTGTGAGTAAGTATTTAAGAGCAGCATGGTCAGTGTATACAACCACCTTGGATCCCACTAGATAAGATCTAAACTTGTCAATGGCATAGACCACTGCAAGTAACTCTTTTTCTGTGGTTGTGTAATTCTTCTGTGCGTCATTTAGAACACGGCTGGCATAATAAATGACGTGCAGAAGCTTGTTATGCCTCTGTCCCAACACTGCACCAATGGCATGGTCACTGGCATCACACATTAGTTCAAATGGCAATGTCCAATCTGGTGCAGAGATGACTGGTGCTGTGACCAGCTTAGCTTTCAAGGTCTCAAATGCCTGCAGACACTGTGTGTCAAACACAAATGGTGTGTCAGCAGCTAACAGGTTACTCAGAGGTTTTGCAATTTTCGAAAAATCCTTTATAAACCTTCTGTAGAATCCTGCATGCCCCAGAAAGCTTCTGATTGCCTTAACATTGGCAGGTAGTGGTAATTTTTCAATTACCTCTACCTTTGCCTTATCCACCTCTATTCCCCTGCTTGAAATCTTGTGCCCAAGGACAATTCCTTCAGTCACCATAAAGTGACATTTCTCCCAGTTTAAAACCAGGTTAGTCTCTTGGCACCTTTTCAGGACAAGTGCTAAGTGGTTAAGACAGGAGCTGAATGAGTCTCCGTATACTGAGAAGTCATCCATGAAGACTTCCAGAAATTTCTCTACCATATCTGAGAAGATAGAGAGCATGCACCTCTGAAAGGTTGCAGGTGCATTGCACAGACCAAAAGGCATCCTTCTGTAGGCAAACACGCCAGAAGGGCAAGTAAATGCTGTTTTCTCTTGGTCATGAGGGTCTACTGCAATTTGGTTGTAGCCTGAATAGCCATCCAAAAAGCAGTAATAATCATGACCAGCTAGTCTTTCTAGCATTTGGTCTATGAATGGTAAAGGAAAATGATCCTTTCTGGTGGCTGTATTGAGCCTTTTGTAGTCAATACACATACGCCACCCTGTGACTGTTCTTGTAGGAACCAGTTCATTTTTTTCATTATGAACCACTGTCATGCCTCCCTTTTTGGGGACAACTTGGACAGGGCTCACCCAGGGGCTATCAGAAATAGGATAAATAATCCCAGCCTCTAGTAATTTAGTGACCTCTTTCTGCACCACCTCCTTCATGGCTGGATTTAGCCTCCTCTGTGGTTGGACCACTGGTTTGGCATTATCCTCCAACAGGATTTTGTGCATGCATCTAGCTGGGCTAATGCCTTTAAGGTCACTTATGGACCACCCAAGAGCTGTCTTGTGTGTCCTTAGCACTTGAATCAGTGCTTCCTCTTCCTGTGAATTTAAGGCAGAGCTTATAATCACTGGAAAAGTTTCACCCCCTCCCAGAAATGCATATTTCAGGGATGGTGGTAGTGGTTTGAGTTCAGGTTTGGGAGGTTTATCCTCCTCCTGAGGAATTTTCGAAAATTCCTTTGCTTCCTCTAGTTCTTCTTGATCAGGCTGAGCATCCTTGAAGATGTCTTCAAGCTCTGATTCTAGGCTTTCAGCCATATTGATCTCTTCTACTAGAGAGTCAATAATGTCAGCGCCCATGCAGTCATTTGGTGTGTCTGGATGCTGCATGGCTTTTACAGCATTTAACTTGAACTCATCCTCATTGACTCTCAAGGTTACTTCCCCTTTTTGTACATCAATGAGAGTTCGTCCAGTTGCTAGGAAAGGTCTTCCTAGAATAAGAGTTGCACTCTTGTGCTCCTCCATTTCCAGCACCACAAAGTCAGTTGGAAAGGCGAATGGCCCAACCTTGACAATCATATCCTCTATTATGCCTGATGGATATTTAATGGAGCCATCAGCAAGTTGGAGGCATATCCGGGTTGGTTTGACTTCTCCAGTCAACCCAAGCTTTCTGATAGTGGATGCAGGTATTAGATTGATGCTTGCTCCAAGATCACATAGAGCTGTCTTGGTGCAAGCACCTTCTAATGTGCATGGTATCATAAAGCTTCCTGGATCTTGAAGCTTTTCTGGTAAGCTTTTTAGAATGACTGCACTGCATTCTTCAGTGAGAAACACTTTTTCAATTTCTCTCCAATCCTTCTTATGACTTAAGATTTCTTTCATGAACTTAGCATAAGAAGGTATTTGCTCAAGTACCTCTGCAAACGGAATCTTTATTTCAAGAGTCCTTAGATAGTCTGCAAAGCAGGAAAATTGCTTATCCTGCTCCGCTTGGCGGAGTTTTTGAGGATAAGGCATCTTGGCTTTATATTCTTCAACCTTAGATGCTGCAGGTTTATTCCTTACAGAAGTGGTTGAAGAAGCCTTGTTAGAGGGATTACTGTCAGCACTCTCAGGTGTCTGATCATCCCTTGGCATATGAATGCCAGGATTGAGTGGAAAATGGGCGTTTAACGCCAACTTTTCCCCCTTTTCTGGCGTTTGAACGCCAGAACTGGGCAAGGAATGGGCGTTTAACGCCAGCTTTCCTTCCCTCTCTGGCGTTTGAACGCCAATAACATTCCTCTCCGGGCTCTTACTGTCCTCAGAGGGATTTTGAACAGTGGTTTGGTTGTCCCCTGTCAATTGCTCATTGTTTGGCTTTTTGCTACCTTGAGCAGTGTTATTCAGTGTCTTCCCACTCCTCAGTTGAACTGCTTGACATTCCTCTGTTATCTGTTTAGATATTTGCTGTTTTGCTTGATTCAATTGCAGTTCTATGTTCTTGTTAGCAACTTTAGTTTCATAGAGCATCTCTTTGAATTCTGCTAACTGTTCTGTCATCAGGAGCAATTGTTGATTAAGCTCAATCATCTGTTCTTGAGGATTAGTGTCAGTGACTATTGTCATGACCTCCTCTTTTGGAGAGAACTCATTGCTAGAGTACAAATATTGATTTCTAGCAACAGTGTCTATAAGCTCTTGAGCTTCTTCAATTGTCTTCCTCATGTGTATAGATCCACCAGCTGAGTGGTCTAAAGACATCTGAGCTTTTTCTGTAAGCCCATAGTAGAAGATGTCTAGCTGTACCCACTCTGAAAACATTTCGGAGGGGCATTTTCTTAGCATACCTCTATACCTCTCCCAGGCATTATAAAGGGATTCATTATCCTCTTGTTTAAAGCCTTGGATGTCCAGCCTTAGCTGTGTCATCCTCTTTGGAGGGTAAAAGTGATTCAGGAATTTGTCTGATAACTGTTTCCATGTCTTTATGCTTGCTGTAGGTTGGTTATTTAACCACCTTTTAGCTTGATCTTTTACAGCAAATGGAAATAGTAATAGTCTGTAGACATCCTGATCCACCTCTTTATCATGTACTGTGTCAGCAATTTGTAAGAATTGTGCCAGAAACTCAGTAGGTTCTTCCTGTGGAAGACCGGAATACTGGCAATTTTGCTGCACTATGATAATGAGTTGAGGATTTAGCTCAAAACTGCTTGCTTTGATGGGAGGTGTACATATGCTACTCCCATATGCAGCTGTAATGGGGTTAGCATATGACCCCAGAGTCCTTTTGGACTGATCAATTCCACTTAGATCCATAATGGATTGCAAATAGATATATTTATTTATTTTTTTTTTTGAATTAAACGAAAAAAATAAAATAAAATAAAAGGAAATTAAGATAAAAATTCGAAAATCAAAAAGAAAATAAGATCAAAGCAAATTGAGAACTGAATCAATTAGTTAATTAAAAAGATTTTGAAAAGAGCAATTAAAAAGATATGATTGAAAAAATTTTATAAAGAAGATTTGATTTTTGAAAAGAGGAAAGAGAAAAACAACAAAAAGACACCAAACTTAAAATTTTTAGAAAATCAAACACTAATTTTCGAAAATTTTTAAGGAAAAACACAAAGAGGACACCAAACTTAGAATTTTTAAAGATCAAAAGGAGACTAAAAACATGCAAATTCGAAAATTAAGAGAAAAACAAAAGCATGCAATTGACACCAAACGTAAAATATGAAACTAGACTCAACTAAAAGACTCTAAACCAACAAAACAAAATAGTCCTAATCTAAGCAACAAGATAAGCCGTCAGTTGTCCAAACTCGAACAATCCCCGGCAACGGCGCCAAAAACTTGGTGCACGAAATTGCAATCACACTTTTGCAACTCCGCACAACTAACCAGCAAGTGCACTGGGTCGTCCAAGTAATACCTTGCGTGAGCAAGGGTGGATCCCACGGAGATTGTCGGCTTGAAGCAAGCTATGGTTATCTTGTAGATCTTAGTCAGGAGATCAGAAATTATCAGGATTGATTGTGAAAAGCAAAAGAACATGAAATGGTTACTTGTTTTGCAGTAATGGAGAATAGGTTGAGATTTTGGAGATGCTCTGTCCTCTGAATCTCTGCTTTCCTACTGTCTTCTTCATCAAACACGCACGGTTCCTTCCATGGCAAGCTGTATGTAGGGTTTCACCGTTGTCAATGGCTACCTCCCATCCTCTCAGTGAAAATGTTCCTATGCTCTGTCACAGCATGGCTAATCATCTGTCGGTTCTCGGTCAGGCCGGAATAGAATCCAATGATTCTTTTGCGTCTGTCACTAACGCCCCGCCTGCTAGGAGTTTGAAGCACGTCACAGTCATCCAATCATTGAATCCTACTCAGAATACCACAGACAAGGTTTAGACCTTCCGGATTCTCTTGAATGCCGCCATCAGTTCTAGCTTATACCACGAAGATTCCGGTTAAAGAATCCAATAGATAACTACTTAATCTAAGGTAGAACGGAGGTGGTTGTCAGGCACACGTTCATAGTTGAGAATGATGATGATTGTCACGGATCATCACATTCATCCGGGTTAAGAACAAGTATTATCTTAGAATGGAAGCAAGCATGATTGAATGAGAAACAGTAGTAATTGCATTAATCCATCAAGACACAGCAGAGCTCCTCACCCCCAACCATGGGGTTTAGAGACTCATGCCGTGGAAGATACACAAAGAAAACGTATATAGTGTCATGAGGTACAGATACAATGTCAAAAGATCCTATTAATAGTAAACTAGTAACCTAGGGTATACAGAAATGAGTAAATGACGTAAAAATCCACTTCTGGGTCCACTTGGTGTGTGCTTGGGCTGAGCAATGAAGCATTTTCGTGTAGAGACCTTTTCTGGAGTTAAACGCCAGCTTTTATGCCAGTTTGGGCGTTTAACTCCAAGTTTTATGCCAGTTCCAGCGTTAAACGCTGGAATTTCTGAGGCTTATTTGCCACGCCGGTTTGGGCCATCAAATCTTGGGCAAAGTATGGACTATCATATATTGCTGGAAAGCCCAGGATGTCTACTTTCCAATGCCGTTGAGAGCGCGCCAATTGGGCTTCTGTAGCTCCAGAAAATCCACTTCGAGTGCAGGAAGGTCAGAATCCAACAGCATCTGCAGTCCTTTTCAGTCTCAGAATTAGATTTTTGCTCAGAACCTTCAATTTCAGCCAGAAAATACCTGAAATCACAGAAAAACACACAAACTCATAGTAAAGTCCAGAAAAGTGAATTTTAACTAAAAACTAATAAAAATATACTAAAAACTAACTAGATCATACTAAAAACATACTAAAAACAATGCCAAAAAGCGTATAAATTATCCGCTCATCAGTTAATAATCTAAAGTTGTTTGAAGTATATTTTATCATCCAAGCCACGTCAGTCTTTTGGTAATGAAGCCCAATTGGATCACAAGACCAGCAACCCATTGAGAAATCAACGTTGGATCCACTGTTGAAGCTTTACCCAAAAGAGGCAAAGCAAATCAAAGAGAAAATTGTTCACTTTTTAATGGAACCAAAATCATTCACCAAACAAGCATTGGAGGGAAAAGCAAAAGATTAGAGAATAAGTCAAATCAATGGAGTCAAAATCAAATCCCTAAGCCAAGGATATTCAGAAGAAAACGGTAAAGCAAATTTACCTTTCGTGTGCACACAAGATAGCTTGTTGAAACTACTTTGAAGAGCAATCACAATTTGGGTAAAAAGAAGAAAATAGAAGTTACTTTTCTCTACTGCAATTCAAAGGCCTAAAATAAAATTTGAAGTCAAAGTACAAGATTAAGGGCATTGATTTGGCAAACACATTGAAGATCTGTTGACCAAGTCATCGTTGCTGCCCATCTCTCTTCTACACAACTCATCTTTGATTTTCAACCCTGATTTTCTACTTAAATTTTTTGGGAGAAGAAAAAGAACTTAGCTGGTTCAATGCTCAAGGTGTTGACTCTTACCTCTAATCAAACTTGGAGGCATTACACCATACAAAAGGGAGCAATCAGCCAAAGATTGAAGTAAGGAGAAAGAATCCACAAATCTAAACCTACGCAATACCCTCAGCACTCAAGTCTGAAGTTTTGAAAGTAATGCACCTACACTAAAGGGTGCATTCTGTCAAGATAGAAGGCAACATTTGAGAGTTTTGAAATCGGGTTATGCTTATAGCTTTCAAGTTATTTTATTTCTTCTTCTTCACGATTTTTTATTAAATATTCTGGTTTTTTAGTTTATCTTTCTTTGTTTCATTGAATGGAAAAAATGCATAAATGTAAGAATTTAGAAAAAGTCATTGAGAGAAAAGGCAAAGAGAGTTAGCTTGGAGAAAAGCCAAAAATTATGTCAATCTCTTTTGTAATTATTTTCTGTTTTATTTCTTGTACATGAGAAGTATCCTTTGCTAAGTTGGATGAGCACTTAGTGTTGATAGTTTAGGGAGTAAACCTAGCCAAATCAAGCTTGATTAGAAGTTTGGTTTGTTCCGGATAAGATTAGGAAAAATCCTAGAGAATTAGTAAATGTAAATCTTTGAAAAGATAGTAAAAATTCTACTATAGTTATGGTGGAGACTAAATGTAGACCGCATTGTATAAGATGGTTGAACTAGGATATATGACTGTGTATTTTTCTATTCTCTGCTCTATTTCTAGTGTGTTCATTATGAGACAAAAATAATTTGTCTCCTGCATAATTACTTTCGCAGACTCAGCAAAATCTATTTTTATTAAAGTTTACAAGAACTAAAAAGAGGTCATAGATTCAACCCCCTTTTTTAGGCCATTGGTAACCTTTAATTACCACAGTTCAATTTGTTGCTGAAAATTATTAATGAGCTGAATTTATTGTTTTGAGTTGAATTTTTTGTTGAACATATCACTAAGTTACTTTTTTGTTAGAAAAATCATTGAGTTAAATTTGTTGCTTATTATCATCACTAAACATTGATTGATGTCTTGATTAAATAATCACTTAACTAAATCTTTTGTTGTTGTAAATATTTTTTTGTTAGAATTTTAAAAATGTCTTTATTACAAACCCCATCAGAGCCGCCATCATCTCAAGGACAAGCATCATCAACTCATGATGTTACAATCAATTTTAGATAATCTTGGTATGTAGTTGAATTACTTGAACATTTTAATTGTCAGTTGCTGTTATGAATTATTCTTAATATTGATTTGTGAAAGTACACAAATATAGATCAATTAAATTTAGAAGATGGTCAAGATAATGATAGATCGAGTAACAATGCTACGAAAGTTATAAATATAAATCAAAATGGGAAAAATATTGGTTAATCTCCAAATTTATTCTATGAAAATATAGATGCCGACTTTGAGATCATCCATTGGATTTGATTTATTGTTTTATCTTTTGGTTTCTCTTGTCAATTTAAATTGAGAAAGTATTTTATACTAGTGACTAATTTATTATCTCTTTTTACATCATTAGTTATGTTTAAGAATTGATACTTAATTTTATTAATATATTTGTAAAGACGTGTATTTTAATTTTTAATTTTTAATTTTATTTTTATTTTATTATGATCGGATCAACCGGGTGAATAAGTGACCCACCAATTAAACTAATGACTGAATAAACTGGTCGTATGACCAGATTAATAACTACTTTAGTTCTAATAACTATGCCATACAATAGCCATCACCTTACCTTTGATTTTTTACTTTCTTTTTTAATTGTATCATTAGACCATAATATACGGGAAGAAAAATCCATAGTTGTAAGTAAGGATGGCAAAAAATCCAAACACACGGGTATCTATGAGGATTATCCGCAATCGAGAGGAAAATGGTGAACCACTAAACTTCCACGAGGACGGGACCCGTCTGCACGAATAAACGAGGATGAGGGTGGGGACTGAGGTACCCGCCCCATAAGGATCCGCTAAATCTCTGCTAAAGTGAAATTACTTTAATATCTTTTATATATGTATAATGTAAGTATATGTTTAATTTTTTTTAGTTTTACTTAAAAACAAATTAATGATTTCATAATATCTAAATATGTCCCAACTAATTATTCAAATTTGTATCATTACAAGAAGAGAATATTATCACCGAGCTATAATCATGGACCAAGATTTGTTATTTTGTTATGTTGAAAACTTTTTTATTTTGTTTTATTTTAGTTTGTATGTTGGAGATTTAGTTGAATAATGTTAAATTGGGTTAGTAATGTTGAATGTGTTTGAATTAGATTTTTTTTTTGGACTTGGTATTTGAATTAGATTTGATTTGATACAAGGGTTTTTTATGTAACTGCAAGGGTTTTACTTTGGGCACGATCCATTGTTTCTGGATCGTTTGGTATTATCCAGAGGATTTTTGGGTACTGGTGTTATTAACATTTACGAATTAGTGTGCCATGCCCAAAATGAAACCTGGGATTCATACGACCAAAAAATATATATGTAGTTCGTACTGTTTAGGTTATGAATTTCACAGCCAAAGATTCATATTTTTTTAAACCATATTTGTAATTTTGTTAATTGAAACATAATTTAATTACACAATTAATTAATAACAATTATATTATTGTATGAGTATTGCTTTCCTTTAGTTCATCAATTACCAACCAGCCTAAATTTTATCGTAATATAAAATATCAGTAACTATAGCTCTATAGCCCCACGAAGAAAGATACCGAGACTACTAGTTTTGTCAGGATCACCGATCATCAGCATTATTAGGTTGAAAAATGCAAACAAAAATTAAAACTAAGCCGTTTGATCCTGACTTGTCCTTTTTCCCTTAGATGTTCTATTAAACTTAAACAAGAACCAGAATACACGCGTAGGGACCGCTAACTAAAACCGTATAAAAGAGTTTTGGTTGGAATTGTGCTGGTGTTAATGATTGGGTATTTAAGCTATACATAAGTAATAAATACACATTCGAAACTAACCAGATTTCCAATTTGGTAAATTGATATAATTCAATGATCCCATTACGATTCTTTTCCCACTTTAGGATATATGAGTTGACTAATTAGCATGGTGTACCCAGTGCATAAACCATGGTGGGAAAGAACCAAAGAAGAAAGGGTGTTAAATGTGATACACTTTTACTTAACACACGCCTAGGTGGCGTCGTCACGGGAACACGATGAGAGCAAGGATTGGCAGATCCAAAGCAAGTGCTGGCCAGATGTCGTTAACATGTGTGGCACGTCAGCTTTTAACAAGGAAGAAAGAAAAAAAAACAACATAAAAATCGACGCACAACGTGACAAGAGTAAAAGCACACAAAAAAAAAAAAAAACAACAAAGCAGGGCCAGATTCAGATTCAGACCTCAGAAAAGCACAAGCAAGACCACGTTACGGGTACTATACTACGAGTCTAAAGTTATCACTAGTGGTTGCCACCTAAGCGCACGCTAGTGTAGATGTAGTCATCTAACATGTGCGGGTACAACTCTTATTTCATTTTCAGACTTTCACACATCTACACACTTTTTTAACCATCTAATAATCCCATCTAATCAAAATCAAAATCAAAATCAAAATCAAAATCAAAATCTTTAACAACTGGCACCCTAATTCTGAAGTATGCGAGTTTTCGGAATCATTCAATCGAATAATTGAAGTGACCCCCCTCTCTCCCCTTAAAATACGCCAGTTAAATCAGACAGTTCTCAACCTCCATCAAAGACCAACCACCAAACAATCAGAAGGAATTCTACTAAATTAAAGGAGACATTAACATGAATTAATTATAAGGCGACTGCTTGAACAAAAAGCTAAAATCAAAGATCTCAAAAACCAAACTACACCGAGTTCACATAAATAACAATAAGCTAAATCCAAATTGAAATTAAAATTATAAAAAAAAAAAGAAACGAAGAATAAATTTGGGGATGGTGGTGGCAGCTAGCGGAGGCACATTGAAACAGGTTACCAGGTTTTTCCTTTTTTTTTCTCTTTTTTTTTCTTTTTCTTTAACAGATTACCTGAAAATGATGATGACTAAGATGAGGTTGTAGAAGTAGGAGGGGATTTTGGTTTTCTGCAGAGGACCATGTGCATCGGTGAGAAAATCCCAGTGTCACCACCTCTGGTCAAATAGTCAGCGGTCTTGAATAGCATCTCGTGAACATCCACGGTACCCTTGGGAGCAATCCCCAGCGCCGCCAGAACAGTGACCACAATGTGGTTCCTCCAGTAAGCGATCCGACCCATCTTGAGCCGGCTCCACCACGGCTGAGCCGGCGGTTTAGCCAGATCCTGCTCCTTAACCACCTCAAACCCTACCTTCCTAGCCGTCTCAGCAATATCAGCGTAGCTCCTAAGCCCAGGCAAAGCGTCACCTCTCTCGATTCCCTGAATGATCTCCACGTGTTCAGGGTTTTCCCCTCTATACTTGTCCGTCGTAACCCACTCATAAGAAACGTAGAGTGCGCCAGGTTTCAAAACCCTAAAGATTTGAGCGTACACATCTTCGAGCTTGGGTGCGTGACAAGTGGCTTCTATGGAGTACGCGCCGTCAAAGCTGTTATCAGGGAACGGCATCTCCAAGAAATTGCCGCACACAACTTCGCAGAGTGAGTCCAGCCCGGCCTCCTTGTTATGGATCCTGGCCCGGTTCACCTGGTACTCGTTGATGGTGATGCCCACCACGTTGGCTCTCGAGTGGGCTGCGATGGCACGCATGGGCCCACCTACTCCGCACCCGACGTCCAGTATTCTGTGACCAGGCTTCGCCTCGATGAGATCGACGGCCATCTCCTCGTGGAGGCGCGTGGCGTCACGGTGGGACTTGCCGGGTATTGAAGGGGAGAAATGGAAGGACTGACCCCAACCCCACTCGTAGATGTCAGTTACGAGGTTGTAGAATGTGTCGACGAAGTCTGGAACCTTCTCGGCGGTTTCGATTTCCTTTGGGCGGCGGAAGAAGGACCAGTATTGCTTGTAGTTGTCTTGGACTTTCTCGGCGGATATGGAGCCGCCGGACAGATCGGTGGCGCGCTTGCCCTTCTGCTCGGCGGGGCCCAAAATGCACACGAACCAGTAGAGGCCGCCGGCGAGAAGTGCTCCGGTACAGAAGAGAGAGAGCGAATCCATTGGGAGAGGGAAGAGAAAGAAGAGGGGCAGAGAATTTCTCAGCCTACTTTACTTTGGAGGCGCTGGATGTGTTAACTAGTTAGTACTCCTCTCTAGTTAAGTGAAGCGAGACCCTTGGTCTTTCTCTCCCACATATTTATTATTATTATTTTTTTAATTTTATTATTCATTTCAACAAAATAGATACATCCTCAAAATAATAATCTCACGAAAAAAAAAAAAAACACTAATGACAAATTATGTTATAATATATAGAAGAGAAATTTTTCGAATGGGTAATTTTTTTATTAAACCAAATTGTTTTAGCATATCAGATATTTTCTGCGACGTTATTATATTTATTTATTACTTATTAATTTCAAGGGAAAAAAAATCTTGTGTGTCTTTTGTTTTTGTGTCCGTCCACGTGCTTGACGCGTGAATTCTGGTTTGTTTTGTTTAATCAGATGAACAACCCAACCCCCCATTGTTTAGGCGATGGTGAAGATCTAAGAAATAAATCTTCACATGAAGAAGACAAATCTAATGGTAATAAAAAGACATGTGGCTTGGTATGACATATAGCCAAGTTCCCTCGAATACACCATAAAACTTGTCTAATGTACCTGCTGCCGCATGTTAAACCTGTCGCCGGCCAAGTATCACCGAATGCCGCCTATCGTGTTGGAGATTGCCCCCTCCGGGCCACAACGGACATTGGACCCTGAATAATTTGGACGGCACTAGAGCTTGAGTTTAGCAGCTTAAAGGGAGTGTTTTGAGCCGCCAAAAAATAAGGAACAAGCAATTTCGAACCAATTTAAATTAGCTGAGTGATTAGTTCAATCTTTTGTTTAAATAAATGTTCGATGGTCCAATTCCACCATTTCAAAGCAGTAAGTATTTGTGTCTCAACAAATTCTTAACTAGAATTTAAATTTACGAACTTGCAGTGGAGGATGTACCACTTTGGGAGCACTAACGACAAACGTGCAGGCTAAGAAAGAGGGAACTTACAGCGCCGATGGAGTTATTGACGAGATGGCGCCAGGGTCACGGTGGTGGTTTGTGAGTCATTCTTGACTTCTTGTGATGAGAGAGGTAGAAATTAGGACCAAAGAAGATGACATGATCTTCTCTCATCATAAACACATGGCATACATCTTCAGAGGTAGAAAGGACAATTTTTCTTTCTTGATTATAACATCCACTAATTTTCTATTTTTCGTTAATTATCTTATTTAAATGAATAATTTAGTGTCACTATGAATACTTAATAATATATGAATTATAAGATATTATGGGCTAGACAAGAATGTATAATTCAAAAATTAAATTGTCACAAAAAATATTCAAAAATTAAATAAATATATTAAACTAAAGTTAACATTTTAACATAGAATCTGGAAGTCCTAAGATGGCCGCCTCAACCACATGTAGAGGTAATTAGATTTAAACTCACAAATTAATTACATTAATTATATTTGATAGGTGAATAACAAAAAGTTAACTTATAATCAGTTAATAAAAGAATTGAAAATCATGTATTTAAAATTCATATAAACTGGTCATTAGTTAATTTTTATTATTTTTAATTTATCCATTATTGATTGTTGATTAATAATTTAAGTTCACAAAATTTAAAATTAAAAAAATGCAATCACAAGGCTTTGACCTATCTTATTATTATTATTATTATTATTATTATTATTATTATTATTATTATTATTATTATTATTATCATTTTTAAAGTTATGAATTAGACTCAAACCCGCAAATTTTAAATAAATATGAAAAAACTATATTATTTAAGCTATAACTCGTTGATATTATTATTATTATTATTATTATTATTATTTCTAGAGTCTAAATTATTATTTATTTATTCTTTATTTTTTTTCATGGGTTAAGTCCATTAACCTTATCCAGATTCCAGGGCTCCATCTGGGTGGGTAGAGACGAGTATTTGTCCTATTTGATTTCCCTCCATCCTCCTTGCACTCCTGTACTACCCGCTTCACCCCTATCCGGAGTATTACTCTAACTCGCCCCACCCTTACTTGTTCTTCTAAAAAATAAATAACATTTTAATTTTTACATATTCTTATATAAATTAAGATAAAAATTAAAATTTATATTTAAATTAAAATACAAACATAAGATTTATACAATGTCAAATAACTTGAAATTAAAAAAGTTAATGATTGATCATTACAAATTTAACACTATAATAAAAAAAATTGCATCATTAAATATAAGAGAATCTTCAATCTTTATTTTTGATCACTTTCCACATCTTCATCATCACTAAAGGTTTGAAGGTCAAAATTTAAACTTGAAAATAAAAAAAGATAGCAATTAATTGTCACCAAATTAAGAAGTTCTATTTCTAAAATAAAAACAGAATACTGTACATCGAAAACTTATTGTAAGATTGATACATACTAGAGATGAGTCCCCAATGTGCAAAACGGGCAGCGTAGCATCCCCATGAACACTGCAGTTGCAGTTGCCGTTGCGCCTGATTCATCCTCCTCTCTATTCATTTCAAGCCTTTAAAAAATGAAATACTGTCTAAACCTTCAATTGAATCGTACCAATATAGAAATCAATTCAATTAGACACATTTTATGGATTCCCTACTTTGTAGACTAGTTTATTGACTTTACCGTTTCAATAATTTGGTGTAAATTTTGGCAAATGCTTCCTCTCATGCTTTTTCAATGGCTTTGAAATCTTTTTCAACCAATATTAACCCACCTTGTAAGAGTTCAAGACACTCCTTGTGGAACTTCTTCCTATAGTTTGCAGTGGCACATCAAATCAACAAATCAGATTATGTAAAGAATGATAATTCAACCCATTACATATCCTTAAATTAATTAATAGTATGTATCCTATGAAAGCAATTAACAATGTGTATTAACATAGAAGGTGCTTGAAAAACTCAACAAAAACACTCCTAACATTAGCCTTATTGTCACTTTTAACAGGAGTTGATCCTTCTGAATTTGAGACATTATTATCTGTTACTTGTAGAGTTTTTACAATCACACATATTAACATATTAAATTATCATATGTTATATATATGTCCCTATAATCACTAAACATGACAAAATAGTGAAAATCATACCTATCACAAGTATTACACACTGCACTCACCTATCAACTCAATTCATTTTTATTTTTTGAATATTGTCAAATTTAATCGTATGATTTTAGGCATGATTGCCTTAGGTTTGAGTTTGATATCATTTTATTTTTGGATATGGTTGACTATTTATTCATCGGTTATTATTAGAAGGTTAGTAAAATTACCGAAACAAATTTAAACTATTTTAATGGTAGCCAAATTAAATTGATAACAGTATGCACATAAGGATAATTAATTAAAAATCATCTTCACCATAAGACTAGTTTCAATGCAAAATCATGAAATGCCATATGTACACTTAATTCAATTGTGTTCACACGATAAACATGTAAGTATTTTTTTTTTTGAATAATAATTGATATATCAGATTTTTTTTGTTATAGGTTGTTGTTCATTATTTGCCAAATTTTCAGTTCAATTTTTTTTATAGTTATTTCAAACTGAGCTTCCTGTATTTTTTGCAGAGATGGTAGAGCATGCTTGTGGGATGGCAAATCTGCAAAGACAAAGGGGCTCAGAGACTTACCGACGGCCAGAAACAGAGAAAAAAAAGGCTCCGGTGACAGGCTCACATGCAATGGCGATGGTCAATCTCACAGGGACGACTACTAAGCGATGAATATGTGGAAGAACAAGAGAAGAAATTATATCTCACAATGATGGAAAGATAGAGAGCACGAGAGAGCAAGAGATAGTGGAACTTACGGAGCTGTGTGAGCTGAGCAGTGACATGAAGGAGCAACGGGACTAAGCGGTGACATCAAGGAGTTGTGGCGACGGCAACGGCGTAATGGCGGGGAGGAGATGAGAGGCTGAGCTAAGCTACAAGGAGCTTTGGTTCTATGAGGAAGAAGAAGAAGACGTAGGAGTTGGGGTCTAATGGTTGGTAGAGGCACTTAAAAACCCTAATCTCTAAAAACATGTATATATTATGTACTCCAGGGCGGGTACGGGCGAGTTTACCCTGACCTTGACCCCACCCCGCCCCGATCAAAACCCATCCGCCTCGAGTCAGGTTTAAACCCGCCCCAACCTGGTAGATGCGGCTCGGGTATCCGTGGGTTCGAGTATTCCTGCCACCCTTGTCCATTCTCAGATCCCCATTGTTACTTGTAATTCTTTATTTCTTTGGTTCATCGCACAGAGAAAGCTCTCCATAGTTATTGTTGTAGGACTCTTCCCAACGGAATCTCTCATGTTCTTTGAATATGGAATAAATGAAGATGATGCTGCGTTTTCCGATCGAATCTCTCCATTGGCGGCGTCCTCAAGGAAGCTCTACCGTAGAGGATTGAGAGAACGAGCTCTCCACACAACCTTTTCTCCGCCAGTACTTTAAATTCCGATAATACTTCCTTCGGTCCTTGCTTCTTTGGCTATTGTTGTTTCCATTTTGCTGCTCATATCTTCATCAACGGTTGTCTTTACCTCGTCTAGTGTGTCCATCACACCGCTAGGATTAACTTCTGTTAAGATCCTTCTCACCGACGATGCTACTTCTCCATTATTACCGGCTACCGCTCCTCTAAGATCTAGGTTCGTCTTGGTTCCTACAACTACTCAGCCTTGATGATTAGATGGTGTTAAAAGTCAGTAACCTAACCCATTCTTAGCTTTATTGTTCCCTGCTCTTCTCCTGAATCCATCAACTTGTCACATTTCTCTGTTCACAACTAATGATATTGTTGTAGGCAGCGGTGATGTCCAAGTGTTTGGGAGCCAGTCTTCCATTGTTATGTTTGGATTCATTTCTTTGTCTTGGTACATATATTCATTTTTTTATTTTTAAATTGTCTAGCACATTAATTCCATATTTCCAATCAACTCTTCCTACATTTCTTTTCCTTCAAGTTTTATTTTTCTAATTGTTTGCAATATCCATTGTCCAAATGATTTTATTGTTCACGCTGTTGGTACTACTTGAATTTTCGCTCTAAACCATGTGGGTCTTGTCCATGGACATAGAAAGATAGCATGCTCTAAAGTTTTTTCTTTTTCTCTGTAAATCCTACATATAGGATTATTAGTAACTTTAAATAGGTTAGTGCCCACTGTAATATATTATGTACAATTTCTCAGAAAAATTTTATTTTGTTTGGGATTTGTATTCTCCATATCTCATTCCTATACCTCCTTATTATTCTCACTCAAAGATTTTTGTTTCTTTTCCCTCGTATCTTTTTCCTCTCTCGCAATATAATATCTTGATTTTACTGAATATTTTTCATCAAAGTTATATGGCCAGATAAAACAATCTTCTTTATTTACTATATTCACATGTGTGTGTGTAGGACTGCTTCTTTTAGCTCTAAGAAAAAAATGTATTGAATAATTCTCTCATTTCATCCTTTCTCTTCTACCAACAAATTCTTTATCTTTGTTGCTCTATTATTTTGAAATCCTGATATGTGAATCTTTTCCACAATTCAATTATCTTTTCACACATCAATTTTGCTATCATCTCTTATATTACATCTTCTATTTCTCTTAATGAAGTCATTTCCTTTCACTAAATTTTTTCACACCCACAAATCTTCTCTTAAGTTTTAGCCTCCCAAGCTCTTTCATCTGAGAAGTATAATTCTTTTAGGATACTTAGCCATATTGAGTCCTGATTTTCGACTAATATTCATACTTGCTTTGCTAAGTAAGCAATGTTTTGACTCTCTAAATCCTTGAATCCCAATCCTCTCTTTCTTGTTTGTGGTTATATTTTTCCAATCTTTTTTTTTTAATTTTCTCTTTCTTTTTTGGTACTAGCCCACCAAAATCTAGCTATTTTATTTTCCAATTTCTTACAAAAAATTTTTAGAAACTTCACCACATTCATAGCATATGTAGGTATTGCTTGAATCATTGTCTTAATAAGGACTTCTTTCCCAACTTAGTTAAGTAATTTTTCCTTCCACCATTTAATCTTTTTTAATACCTTTTCTTCAATCCACTATTGGGCTTTGGATTTTGATCGTTTCCATTTTGCTGGTAACTCTAAGTATTTTCCTGGATTATCCCAAGAGGTAATTTCTAAAATCTCCTCAATGTTTATTCTGGTTTAAATTGATACTTAGTCTAAAGAAAAAATTAGATTTTTCTAGATTTACTCTTTGGTCATATGCTTCTATGTAGACATTCAAATTTGTATTAATAGATATATTACTTTTTTTTTTGCTTTGAAAAAAATAATGCAATCATCTGCAAATAATAGATGGGTTATGTTAAGGGCATTAGAAGTTAACTTTATTCTTGTAATATTTTTCCCCTTTTTAGCTTTGTCCATTAAAATTGTGAAAACTTCTACTGCTATAATAAACAAATAAGATGATAATAGGTCTCCTTGCATTAATCCTCTTTGCGGCTTGATTTTTGTTGTGAGTTTTCAATTAATATTAAATCTGTAGGATGCTCCTCACAGCTCATAAATAACCTAACCCATTTTTTACAAAAATCAAAAGCCTTTAACACTATTTTCAAACAATCTCATTCTAATCAATTATATGATTTATTTATATTTAGCTTAATTGTCAGACATTTTATCCCCTCTTTTTCTTTTTTAGTAATTCTAAAAAAACTTCGTAAACAATAATAATATTATCTTGTTTCAGCCTTCCTCCTACAAAGTCACTTTGAATTGGAGATACAATCATATCCAAAATCTTCTTTAGTCTTATCACTAAAATTCTTGATATTATCTTATCTATAACAATATATAATGGCAAAATATAGGTTTTAGTGTCCAATTTTATTTTTTAATATTGTCCTTAATAAACAGAAGTTATTATTTCATTTTTAAACCACTTGTCATCTTTTCTTTCCATGTATGATCTATAATTATTTCAAATAAAAAAGACTTTCACTATTTTACTTTGCAATCAATCTGTCATAACAACAACTCATTTTCTTCTATTTTATTTTTATCTATACATTCCTTATTTCAAACTAAAAAAGTTTTCACCAATTTTCTTTTTTTTTTCTAAATACATAATATGGAAACCTCAGTTCAAAGTACTTAATATGGCCAGTGATTCTTATTCTGTATAACTTACTCCCATAGATTTGCATGAAACAAACCAACTTTATTCTCTCTATGATTATTTCCAGTCCTAAAATGCCTCGCAATGACATAGATGTCTACCTACAGCCTCTGATCGATGAGTTGAAGCAGTTGTGGGCCGGGTTGATACATTTTACTTTGTGAACTAGCTTATTTACCCTCGTCCGTTCACGAAAACGCGGGAACCCTTGCTCATTTAACACTACATCCGAGCACCGATGCAGCAGCTCTTGCTCATTTGACACCGTACTCGAGCCATACAGCGCGTTGCTTCCGGGCAACAACCTAACTTTAGCGCAATAATGTCTTTGATTCATGTCATGGAGGTTCGACTAGGTTTTTATTTTGGTTGTCGAAGACCTAACACAACCCTCCTCCTTTATCCGGGTTTGGGACCGGCTATGTACCGCAAGTGTAACATAGGCAGGGTTTATATTGAATATGCCAATGATTTTTTTTATTTTCATAGAGGCCTCGCTTTCTACTTCTTAGACGAGTTAGTCACACTCTTGCACCACCAGACGTCATTCTCCCATACACGAGGGAGGTTGGTTTTGGTGACATAGTGCATCTCATAGACTTTATGTTTCATAACACCCTAATGTCTACATTCTTTGAGCGTTGGCGTCCGATGGCCCACACTTTTCACCAGCCATAAGGTAAATGTACCATCACCCTGCAGAATGTGGTATACCACCTAAGATTACACACTGATGGAAACTTAGTGAACAGTTGCTTGAGGGACTTTCAAACATGGTATCAGCACCCAACTTGGGATTATGTAGAAGAGCTTCTTGGTGTTAGGCTCCTCAGCAGTCGGAGAAGAGGAAAGAGTTGTTTTCTATCATGGTCATGTCGCTTAGGGACAGAGTGCGGCATATTCTAGTTAAGCCAAATCCCGACACTCTCTGCCAATACATGAGTTGTTACATCATGCTATTAATTAGGGGTTACCCAATGATAGATAAGACAAACAATCTTGTTCATATAAGTGGCTCCCCTTGTTGGTCGACTTTGATCAATGTCGCAGTCTGTGTTGGAGATCTGTGGTGCTTACATTTACTTATCACTTGTTGTGCTTTGCAGCACATTGCACTACAGCAGACATCACGGGATGCATGCCACTGCTAATGTCGTGGATATACTATCAATTTCCTATATGGTGCCCATTTGATAGGCAAGCGTCGACCTTTTTCCGTTGGCTGTGATGTATATATATTTATTAGCTTTTCATTTAGTCTTTTTTTATTAATTAATATTATTTTTGCATATGATCACATTTATTTTTTTTTCTTGTTGCATGTGGTGGTAAGTTAATAGGTATGGTTCATGTCCATCAATATTAGGCTCTTTAACGCAAACAAATAATGCAAACAATGAGTGCGCAAAAGAATCAGACTCTCACACTCAAATACAATTCCTTTTTCATTATTTCTTATGTGACAATTAGGATATACACTCACAAAAACATACTCCTACTGGACATTATTAATCAACTTACTGAAAAAGTTCAGAAGTACGAGTGTAATTTTTGTGAAGAATGCTATTACTTGCATCTCCTTATATAGCTAAAAAATTTGCCGTTTTATATCTGGTTTACACAAAACGAGATGATATTTTCCGTATCTCATTTATATTAAACTCGAGATCACGTTTTTTATATCTCGTTTGCTTAACTGTACACCCTAATTTTATTTTGTTTGCACTCGAATCACCTTTAATTAAATTTATATCTTATTTCGTTTATAGTATAAAAGAAATATGCCTATAATTAACTCATTTTTATTGTAAATGAAATAAATAATAAAACACAAATCAATAAAGTATCTCCAAATTATCTATATATGTAAATAAAACATTTAAATTATTTATTTACAAAACAAACTAGTTCAAGCATATCTTTCATATCAATTATGAAACGGGATTCTCAAAATTCAAAGGGATAAGTACTTTTTTCATCCCCAAGGTCTGGGGTCGAAATAAAATTAACCCCGACCTTTTTTTTATTAAAATCATCCTCAACGTTCAAAAACGCTTTAAAATCATCCTTTCCCGAATTTTTGGACCAAAATACCCTCATCATCATCATTCTCCTCTTCACCTTCCTCACCACACCACTTCCACTGCCACCAACATTACTACCACCACCACCACCACCAAGACCACCAAACAGCAACAACACCATACCACCACAACCACCATCAACAGCAACAACACCATACCACCACAACCACCATCAACACCAACACCAACACCACCACCACCAGCATCAAGCCCCTAACCGTAACCCACCACCCCTTACCCCATTCTCTCACCCCCTCACCGTAACCCCCTCCCCCCACTCCTCACCCCCTCACCGTAACCCTTCCCCCCACCCCCTCACCACACTCCCTCACCGTAACCCCCACCCCCTTCCTCATGCCCCTCTCTTCATGGTCATCATCATCATCATCATCATCAACAGAAGAAGAAGAAGAAGAAGAAGCGGTGGTGCGGTGCGGTGGTGCAGCGGTATGGAGAAGAAGAAGAAGAAGAAGAAAAAGAAGATAGTCGTGCGGTGGTGCGGTGTGGTGCGGCAGGACGACAAAACAGCAGGGCAAGGCGGCGGTTTCCCTTCTCTCCCCCTCCCCCCTTTTTTTCGCGGCCTCCCCCTCCCTTTCTTTCTCTCCCCAATCCCACCCCATTTTCTTATTTATTTATTTATTTATTTTATATTTATTTTATTTTATAATTTTTTAATAATGAAGGGTAATTTGGTAAAAAAAATAAAATTAAAGTAAAAAAAGAATGATTTTATAACATTTTGTAACGTTGAGGATGATTTTAATAAAAAAAAAGGTCGAGGACGATTTTGATTTCGACCCTAGACCTTGAGACGAAAAAAGTACTTATCCCAAATTTAAATTATGTAGAAATTTCATTTGTATAACCATGGCCGCCAACGCACGAGACCATGCACTAATATTTTTTTAAAAAATAGGTTGTTAATGGGACTAACATACTGTTTGAAGTTTTAAGAGATAATGAACTATTTTATCGATTATTGTTTTACATGAATTTAGGGATGAGCACGGGTCGGTTTGGTTCGGATTTATAGTAAAATTAGAACCAAATCAATTAAAATATAATTGATTCGGTTTAATTTAAATTTGTATTTTTTTGTATATGTACTCGAACCAAACCAAACCGATTAAGAACAGATTAGTTCGATTCGAATAATTGAGTACATAATGACTTTGAAATTCATAAAAAAATCAAATTTTTATTTTAAAAATTCAACAAGTACAACAAACATGTAACATCAATAGAAATAATCCAAACATGTTAAATACCAAATACATTAAAAACTAAACTCATTAAAATCCAAACATATTAATAGTGAACAATCTGTCTAATGAAAAAGTCATATATATTTTTTATTTTTTATTTAATTAATATATGATCGAGTTCGCGGGTTGGTTCGAGTTCCGCATCTCCAGAACCGATACCCGAACCAATCACTAACAAAGACCATCAGTTTAGTTCGGGTTGAATCCATTACCCATTGGTTCCAGAACCAATTTAATTGGTTCGCTTCGAATTTGAACAAGTAATCGGATACTCGCTATCCCTACTCACCCCTACATGGATTAACTTCGATCTCTTTATCTAGCACTAATTTCTGCAATATAAAAGTTATGTGAATTTATAAATTTACTCTGAAGTAGGAACAAGAAAGTACAACGTTGTGATTTACAAATTAATGCTCCAATTTACAATTTAAAGTAGGAAAAAAAAATTCAGAATAAGCTAGAATATGTGGATAAGTTCTCTTCAAGGGGAAAAAAAAGTCTAGGTAGATCGGTTTATTATTTTTATCAAAATTCTTTATTTTCAATAATATATTATTTATTTATGAATTCAATTAAAAATTAACATCTTTTCAATTAATATCAAATAATTTTTTTAAAATTACGTTATCATTTAAAATTTTAAATTATAAACTATAAATCCTCTAAAAAACTAAGAACTAAAAAATTATTAAAAAAAATTACTATACCTATTTTTTATATTTTACCTCCAATGAGTATTCGAATGTGGCAGGACTAATATATCCAATACATTTTTTTTATAAGTCAATAAATCTAGTATGAAATTTATTAAAGATGAGTTTTTGGTGAATTTGATTTTATATATTTCTTTTAACTTTCAGATGTTTTTATTTTTAAAAATTTTGATATGTTCTTTTCCTTATGGTTCCAAGACTTTCTCATATCTAATCCAAAAGAGAGAATATCCATAAAAAGGCGATCAAGACCACATAGAGTGAACAAAACACCGCCATCTAATTATAAGCTTACAGGGTCCCGTTATGAAATTGAATGCTTTGTGAAGAAAGCCCCCTCATTGCTAATCTTGCGAAGTTGGTTTAAAATCTCATCAAAGTCTGCAGGTGGTTCGCACGAAAAGTGCACCTCTTGCCCCGTATGGGGATGCTTAAACCTGCAAAACAACAGGAAAAACCAGCGGCTTTATCAAGTTTCATAAATCACAGTCATGAATGACATGAACCTCTTGCTAAAGACTTTTTAGCGAGGAAACTAAAAGAGGCCGTTATCCTCTCACCCGAGAGTCAAAGCATGAAGACATGGTCTATCTATTCTGGAAACCATTTGTACAATTTTGCTATGTAAACCGGAGGGTGTCCTGGGACGAAGCAGTGAAAGGACCATGCTCCTCGTTGCTCCATAAACCTCGTCACCCAGAAGAGGAACTCCCAAGTACTTGGCATGAGCACGGATCTGCAAAAAGAGAAATAATCAAAGCCTGAAGCGATAAGAAACTGAGTCAGTAAAATATTTTCACATGCTTCGATCCAAAATCACACTTCACAAGGGCAAAGGGGGCATAATCTTTGTGCAATGTAACATTTTTGTAGAAGTACCTGATGAGTGCGTCCAGTTTCCAACTTCCACTCGACCAACGCACAACCACCCCTGGCAAGTATCTCAATTACCTTGTACCTGACGGATATGTTTAAACATTTAGATGACAGCATTTCATTTGTTATGAAACTTTATCTCAAATAAACACTTGAGTACTAAAGAAAGCAAACCAAAAACAATGACTGATGACATAAATACATCACAAAAGCTGAAATATTTCAACTGTTCTCTTTAGTTTTAACCGGTTGATTAGAAGACTATAATTGCTATAATTGCTAGCCAGCTACGTTAACCTACTTCCACTAGAAAATTGTAATACAAATAACAAAGCTAATTAACAAGGACACATGGTTTGAATAAAAGCGAACTCAAATTTAGTATCAATTTTATGCAGCACATGTTTAAGTGTAAAAGTACCATAAATCACCTACTAGCAGCATGCCGGGATTTTCTAGGATTGAGTGGTCCAGCTACAGCAGTCATACGAAGCCGGTTATTAGGATCACGACCAACAGGAACCTCAACACGCCCAGCAACAGGAGTGGGTAGCCCTGCAGTAAGGCTAACATACACCCTCTTGATTGTACGTAGCTTAAATTGTTCCGACAATTTCATATGAGAATGTTCATCCTAATATCAAAGTACATTTAGCTAAATGTTAAATTTTTGAAGTATTAACAAGAATTTGTTACTTTACTAGAGGTGGGCACTAGCCATAAGTTTTGAGGCTGCCAGAATCACCTTTGCAACAACTAGTAACCCACTTGTGCCTTTATCCAATCTGTGTACAATCCCTGGGCGAATGGATGCCACAGCTGGCCTAGAAGATAATCCTTCACAAGAACTTGCATTAGTATAGAAGCTATTAAACTCATCGTCAGAATCTTCAGTATTTGAAAGAGCTTCCTCTTTAGAATATTCAACATTCGGAAGGTTACAATGGTGAAGAATGCCATTGACTAATGTTCCAGATGTATTCCCAGGTGCTGGATGCACAACCTATGTTACACATATAACAAAATTTCGATGTCAGTAATATGACTTAGCAGGTATCACTTTGCCCTTTTAACCATTTCTCATGTGCCTTAAACATTGGAGTAATCAAGATAAACATTGGAATTCAAACTTTACAGAAGTCTCGGTGGTTTAAAAATCAGTAGAATCAACTTACAAACAAAAAGCCAAACCTTCACCAAACACAGAACCAACTCAGTAAGTACATGACTAATGATTTATTATTAATTAAAAAAGAAGAAAAACACTTGGGTAGATATAGAGAATTACCATGTGTGCAGGTTTATTTATGACTAACACATGCTCATCTTCATAAACTATATCCAACGGTATATTTTCTGGCACAGCTCGCAAAGTCTGCAACTCAGAAATTGTGCATGATATCTCATCCCCAGCTTTTACATTGAAGGAAACCTGCTCAAGCAAGCATCACCAATTAAAAGTTGGTGTCACAAGTCTATGTAGCTCATATGCAAATTAAACAATTAACAGAGGACACCAGATATCAGGCATCAAGAGACCAAGGATCCAGTTTATTTTTTATCAAAAGATTTGGGATTAAAGCCCAACTACTGCTGTTTGGAACATGTTACGCTGAGTGCATCAAATCAGTTAAACAAGTTTCTTGCTGCAACAAAGAAAGCTAGCATTATGAGGCGTAGCTTATCA
This sequence comes from Arachis hypogaea, assembly GCF_003086295.3. NCBI lineage: Eukaryota > Viridiplantae > Streptophyta > Magnoliopsida > Fabales > Fabaceae > Arachis > Arachis hypogaea. The sequence goes on along the minus strand of NC_092043.1, from coordinate 2,879,907 downwards.
TTTCCACAGCCAAAGAATTCAGATTTATGAGCGTCATCTAACAAATATCTTAAGAGTGTAGTTAATCATTTCCACATCTCATGTTCATCAATAAACCATAAATCATACATTATTAACAGGGATAAACCAGAACCATGACCACTCCAGATATATAGAATATCCATAATAAGTCTAATGAACAAACATAATTATGCCACCAGCAGTCCAGAACTAAGATTCAATTATCCTAGTTCAATTTTTGTGTTGCCGTTGAAACATGAAAATTGAAACAAACTACTATACACAGAATAAGCTACACGCATAGCTGTCGTTCCAAAATAGTAAGCGAGATGAAAACAAAAATCAGCATCAGAATCAAAATCAGTTTACTAGTCAGTAGTCACTACCGATAAGTTTAATCATATTGACACGAAGTTCTTTACAGCTGAAACACACTTTCACAGACAAAAATAATCGCACATACGCGGCCATTGACTTGAGAAATTACCTTATCAACGACGCGGCCATTGACTTGAACTAGTCCAGCTCTGATGCTCGATTGAACGCGAGCTCTACTGATTCCGCTGATGCGAGAAGAGATCCAACTATCGAGTCTCAGTTTTCCAGATCTGATTCCGTTATCCACCGTCTCCTCCAGCCGAACACCGGCATAGTTCGTCCTTGTATCGGCGATGGTTTCCTGCCTCAAATCAGAGCCTGAGTCTCCGGCGAAGCCAGAACTAGCGGCGACTCTTCGCGCAGTGCCAACACGAGATTTATAGTTCGGAGTAGAGAAGAAGAGCGAAGGTGTGGTTTGAAATTGGATTGCTCTTGCAGCGAAAACACGGCAACATCCACAAGAGTGAACTGAGAGCATTTCTATATTTTCTTATCATTATTTTTTCAAATTTTCTGTTTCTTGGTCCCTCTTTTATAGCTCGGCGTTGGGTATACGAGAAGGATATGAAATGACGATCCTAAAGTTGAAACTTGAAACGAGAACCTTGTTTCGGGCTTGGGCCTAGGCGAAACATGGACCAAATTCCTAGATAATAAATGACAAAACAAAAATATGTCTTAAAATATTTTTCTAATTCTAAAATACTTACCATTTATCAATTTATTAGAAAAATAATTTTTAACAAACTCTAGGCATAAAGTTTACAATAATATCGAGGGCCAAGTAAATTATTTAACTGCCTATGAATAATAACTCAAATTGTATAATTTTTCTATATTCATTTAAAAAATTGTGGACTTAAATTTTCTATCTTTGATAAAAAAAAAATAAATTACTTAACTAAGTTGATATAATTATTTTTTACATATTATTTATTTTATCTTTTTTGAATATATTTTTTTTTACTTACTTACACATTCTTATTATTACTGCTTTTTTTCATTTTTTCATTTTTCTCTTTCGTTATTGCCTCCTCCTCCTCCTCCTCCTCCTCTTATTTAACTTCTTTTCTTTTTTTTCTTTCTCCACCTTCTTAGTCATCATCCTCCTCCCCTCATTTGATTTTTTCTTTTCATTTTTCTTTCTCCACCTCCTCTATCACCGTCATTATCATTATCATCATCGTTATCGTTATCATTATCGTCGTTTTCTTCTTCTACGTAAATAAATTTGTTCATTTTCTTTCAAATTTTTGCGCTTATTCTACTTAATTTTGCAGTGTTATCTACTAATTTTTTTATTTATTCTCTTTTCTATTAAAATTTGTGAATTTGCAACTCAAATTTTCTTAAAATAAGTTCTTAGTTCTATCACTTCATTTAGTTAAAAATTTTGATATTAGAATAATGATATTTCAATGTCATTTTTAAAATTTTTACTAGTGCATGACCTGTGCTAAACACGAAAAATACTAAACTAAACCACTGCTTTAATTTACTATAGTATATAATAAATTTTAATCACAAAAACACATACGATTCTGCTGAATTTCTCTTTAACACATGTTATATATAATTGCACACTTAACACATAGACAACAAATTAAATAAATTATGATCTTCACTTGAAAATGGCAATAAATATTAAGTTAACTCTAACAAAAATTACTAAAAAAATAACATAATGCTAAAAAAGAGTGAACACTCAAAAATAAAGATCTATGTAGTTACTGACTATAAAAAAAATTCCTACAACCTAAAAAAGAAAGAAAAGTCGCAAAAAATGCAACAACATCCTAATTGTACAAAGCATAAAAACTTTAAAACACATCATTAGAGATTCTGAAAAACTTTCCTATATACAACATTTATGGTAGAATCATCACTTAGTGATCCATTATTCTTTATCAAAACTCTCAAACCCTCTCTAGACTTTACCCTAGACAACGCAACGTATAATTGTCCGTGTGTAAAAACAGGTCTAGGTAAGTATAAACCAAATGTGCTCAAAGTTTGACCTTGAGATTTATTTATGGTCATTGCAAAAGAGACTACCAAAGGAAATTGTCTATGTTGAAACCTGAAAGGTAGAGTTTCATTATTCAAAGTCATATTCATGCGTGGAATGAGAACTACTTCACCACACTTGTCTCACTTGTCTCCTGTTAAGATGTTGCATTCAATTACATGATTTCCAAGTCTACAAACCTGTAATCGAGTACCATTGCAAAGTCCATTACTTTGGTCTATATTCCTTAGAAGCATCAAAGGTACACTAATTTTGAGTCTCAACTGATGGTTGGACAAGCCTGAGCAATTTATCGAATTTAGAACATCAGTTGTAATAGCATCCAACTCGTATTCCATGTTGTCCTCTTCAGCACATAATGAGTCTAAACTAAGATAAACTTTTTCATCACTACTAATATATTCCATAATTGTGTTATTGACCTCATGGACAACTTTGAGAATGGGCGCCAGAATCGTGCGCTCTTTGAAATAATTAATGTTATCCAAGTTCATCAATAATCCTGTGTAGACAAATGTAACCAAATTCTGAAATCCATCATCAGTATCATCAATAAGTATGTCTTTAGGGATGACTACTTCCGACTCGCCATCTGTTGAATCACCTGCCAATCCATTCCCAATTTGAATTAACTAATCTGCAAAAGCTTTGATATCATCATCAACTTCAACCATACCACCAGCAGTAAGCCTCATATTTTTTGAAAGCTTTAAGACTGCGCAAAAATCCCATAAATAAGATGAACTAATGCATGCTTGCACAATATCTTACCGTGAACCCATAGGTATTACTGGATGAATTTGCCCGAAGTCTCCGCCACGTACAACAACTTTGCCATCAAATGGAAGGTTTGGATTAAACGATGGCTGAAAGCGAAGAATATCTTATAAAGACTTGTCAAGAGTTTTGTAACAATACTTGCTTAACATTGGAGCCTCATCCCATATAATAAGCTTTGCTTTACAACTACGTTTACAAATAGGTGTTCCCAGTTTTATGTTGCATATAGAGTCCTCATTGATGCTTAATGGTATTTTGAATCCTGAGTGAGCAGTACAACCATTAGGAAGTAGTAAAGAAGCAATGCCACTTGAAGCAACATTAAGAACAATGTTCCCACCACATCTGAGATAAGCAGAACGAGTATTCTAGATGAACGTCTTGCCTGTTCCACCATAACCATATAGGAAAAAAAATCCGCCGCGATCATTGTTTATGGAATCAACAATGATGTCAAATATCGTTGTTCATCTGTCATGGTCTTTAGAGATTGCATATACTGCTGCTTAAGTAAAGAATGATCAAAATTAACCTCGTCCAACAATAAGCGATCTTCTAAACCATGAGATCTAATGATGGGTAGAGCATTGCTGGAAACTCTTTAAGAGACCTTCCATTAACTTGCATCTTGTGTTCAATTTTTGCAAGGGTCAAGTTCATGATATGCTCGTCAGACAAATGAAGATCTATACAAAATATAATTTTTATATTAATACATGTATCAATTTTATGTTAATAACATATCCATAAATAAATTAAAACCATAAATTGTACAATTTTTAACTAAATACCTTGAACATGATAAATTCTTCTTTGCTCAAATAAAATATCCTCAGATAATTCTTTATAGCATCTTTCCAAAACAAAATCAGGACATGCTACATTATTTGAGATCAGAAGCATGACCGAAAAAGTCACAAACATAGTTGGCTATAGCCCAAGTACTTGCTTCAAGAATAGCATCAATAAATTCTTTGTCGTCTTGCAAGAGACCTAGTGCATAGCATGCTTCTTTGAAAATGTTGTGTGTATGACAATGACCAAAAGCATAGGTTTGGATTTTCACACTTAAAATAGGTTTGACGTTGCAAGTATAGTCCAAACCCAACTATTGATCATTAATCAAATTATAATTCAAGGGATTGTCACAAATCAAAGAAAATAATAACCGAGAGTATTTCGACTCCCAGGTTGTTCTCCCTAGGAACTAATGCCAACAAGTGCACAATTTTGGTTGCAAAAAAGTAAGGGAATTTTTAATGATCGAAAGCAAACAAAATAAAGGAGTTAAACTGGAGCTTGGTAAAATCTGGCTGGTTTGTTCGGTTCAACGGTTAACCACTGGTTTAGCCAATTTTTTTTCTAATTTTTTACAGGACGATTTTGTAGGTGGACCGGACCGGCCAGATGACCGGTTTCTGGTTAACCCTATTGAACTGGTCGGTCTGGTTCAGTTTTCAGAACCTTGCTTTCAGCCAACCACGATGATCAGGACGATATCTCTCCAAAAGTTGTTTATATCCTCAAACGATCATGGTAGTACGATTGCCCTTTTGAATAGTTTTGTCTATACCATCACCATTAGCATTAATAAAAATCAAAGAGTTGGAGATAACATCTTGGAAGCTCCTACAAAAAAGTGCAGGAATTTCTCCAATTTTCTGAATGTACACGATAAAAGTTATGTATATAACTTCAAATGATGATAGAAATATTTTTAAAAAAGAGTTGAACACTATTCAATAGTAAAAAATAATTGATAAATTTGTAGATTTAAACATATGGACTAAGGAATGGTATATTACCATATCAGGATTGATCTCAAGAAAAAAAAAAGAGCCTCAAAATAATTTCCATACATCATAAGAAAGACAGAGAGAGTGAATGAACTTTTGGATAAAGAGAAAGACTTATAAAATGTAATACTCTTCTGGTAGATAGTGGGTATTTTAAAGGATGAAACCATGATAACAACAACTTGTTGTATTAATGACTTCTGATTGCATTTAATAAAAAAAGTGTAATAGTGGCCTTTGTATGAGATAATGGCCAATACTTGGAAAATGATATCTCACAGGAGATAAAAGAATTGATATAATCAAAGAGGAGAAAGGTGTACAATATGAATACATGCAGAATGGATATAAAGTATAAAGGGGATATTAATTGATATCAAACATGTTGCAGAGTACATGATTGGTTTGGAATGAAAAAAGTAAGTTGCAAGTACAAAAGCTGGTATAGTATGTAGGCAATGATTATGTAATGCTTATTAACGCTGGTAAAATATGTACGCAATGATTATGAAGTGCATTATAACTGATAGGTAACATGTGTAAATGCAACTTGGAAAAGTTAGATTTCTTTTTGCTGTGAAGATATAAATAAAAATAAAGCAATGAAGGATAGAAAATGGAATGAAACATGAAATAAGTTATTGAAAAAATTATTGCTCTAATAATAAAACAAATTAATTATCTACCATAAAAAATTATTGTTTCGATAAAATATTGATAACATGCAGTATTAAACACATAATGCGTAATGATTTATAAAATTAATTATCTTTATAACAGTTAAAAGAATCAAATGTTAAACATGTATTACGTTTTTAAATACTAAAAAGATAAAATACACAAAATATAGAAAATCATATTGTGTTTCTATTAAAGTTGTAGACAATTTGTTAAAGATTGCAACCACAATTATTAGAGTACTAAAATATGTATTCAATTTATTTGATTTAATTCAATCTGGTAAGAAAAAACTGCAATATTGTTGCAATGTGGGAAGAATTAAACATGAGATTGAATTATTAGAAAATATTTAAAAAATTACTGAAAAACGAAAAAAATTATTAGGAGGATGAATTAAATCTATTAGTTTTTTTAAAATAAATTAAAATTTTTAAATATTCAATGTTATCGATAAAAAAGAAAGTTAAATAATAAAAAAAACTAAAGCACTTGGCAATTAGATTGAAAGTAAATATAATTTTCTGAATACAATTATCTATAAGACATAAGCCTTATTAGTTAGTGCACACACGCAAAGGACAAAGTAGTATAATTTATTGGATAGCTATGTAGTACATAAAGTAATTTGTTTGTTTTAAAAAATAATGATTAGAGCTTTTATAGACCATAAGTAGATTTAAATAAAATGAAACTTGATCAAAATGACACTGACCATATTAAAAGTAAACACAAAAGCATGGTATTCCATTTTATTAATAAGTAGATTCAAACTAAACCATCAACATACGTGTCAATAATTACTTAATATAACAACAATGTACTTATATATTCTATAAAATTTAGAAATAACATTGGTCTCTCATTACATTTAAAATGAAAATGAATGATACAACAAATTTAATCTATATATAAAGACAACTTTCTAATGTATTGAAATTAAGAAGCCTCTCAAAGTACTCTTCTGGAGTTCCATTTGTATCACTTGTATAGCAAATCATTCAAAAGGATTGAAGATTACAACTTCTCTACATCCAAATCTAAAAAGGCAAGTGTTACCAAACCAAACCTGCAAAAAAAAAAAGAATAAGCTTGCTACCAAACCAAACCTATAATCCAAATAAACAGATAGTGCACAAATTTGATTTCTATAGATTGTTATACCCAAAATGTCTCTTGGCAAAATGTAACATGACATGTATAGTTCAGCTAAATTACCCAAAAAAAATATTTATTTAAATAGTAAACACACCAAGAATAGCATGAAGAGAAATTATAAATTCCAAAGCAAACATAAAATCCAAGAGAGGTATGGAAAAAGGTGGAACTAAGATGATAAACAACATGGATTAAGGTGCTAAAGATACATGTGCTAAATTCATTTTCAGTTTAGCAAATCAACAAACAAAATATATGCATTCCAACCCCAAAAATTAAGTTTTTTAGCAACTGCAAGTATAGTATACACAATAATAACACAAATATACATTCATCATATCACATAATTATATTGAAATTGATAACCTATAAAGCAGCCGTTCCAAGTATAGAAGGTTTAAGCGCACTATAGAGACCACCCCAATCCTCATTTCTAATTACTAACAAAAAGAATACAAATTTTATAATCAAATTAAAACATCATTCGAATCTCAGGATAAAATAAATGACAACAAAATAAAAATAGACAAATAAAATTAGAACTCTAAAAATCTGAAAAAGAGTGCCAAGGGCATAAGTAATGGCTTTATTGGAGGACCTAAGAAGCAAACCCTGCTTATTCCTCTTTACAATAAAGGATAACCATTTGCAACTTCCATTTTAATTTAAGGAGTGTCGATTACAAAGTTTGCTGCATGTTTTATATTTCCATGTCAATTAGCATGATTATGAGAAAAGAGTGCATAGATCCATCATAAGTAGTGAGAAATTAAAAATTATAATTTAAACCATAAAATAAATCAATAAGTGAGAAAGTAAAAAAAAAAAGATATAGGAGAGATAGTTTATGCATTTTTTTAATCCATAATCATGAAAAATTATGGTGTAAATGTTTCTGTAATAAGCATTGAAATCAATTAAATAATATATAATCCAAAAGCTTTAAATCCAAAATTATATCCCTCAAATGAAAAAAAAAATCAAAACACAATGTATAGTCAAATCAAAATCTAACACACAACTTTTTCAAAAAAACATATAAAAAAGAAAAGGCAGATATATAGAATCTTCTTATCCATTTAATTACTCAAGGACTCTATCATATCAGATTTATCAATCACATGAGCATGTCTTTCAAGAACTTCTTAATCCTACTTCATTTTAGAAACATAAATGGTTATTTGTCTAGAAAGCTAGATACACAATGTACAAAACTGAATAAAGAGGACGAAATCATTAAGAGATGGTAGCCTAAGTTCTTTATCTAAGATCAGTATAACATATAAAATACAGAAAAATAAGAGTTATATCAGTAGCTGAAAGACAATAATAAGCAGACAGCGATAAAAATATAGAATTCAAAGAAAAAAGTTCGATGAATTAAGCTAAGTAGGTAGCAGAAAATAGAAAATTGTGCAGGCTAAACCGCTAAAGCAAAGATCTGCAAAGAAATGATGATCACAGCAAAAAAGGAATAGTAGAATAATCTTGAAATAGATAAAAATTAAAAGTTAGCAAGAAAATGAATGAATTTTGTTAAACCATTAAGAATTAAGATAAACAACAAAATATCTCAACCACAATTCTATAAATCTATAAAAAAGGAAAAAAAACAAAAATATTGAATCAATAAGTCACCCAAATTGCAAAACAAAAAGATTTTAAACAACTAATATTCAAATCCCAAATCCAACAAAATGAATTGTGCATCCGTCAACAGTAATACTTATCTCACAACACTTGTTAGTCAGTCGGTTAAAAAATGCCCAGAAATCCCCATAGTTCTAGCATGCACGACCAATATCGCATCCAATCAACTTTGTTCATCACGTACATGTCGACCATAACCACCGCTCACTAGGACCACCGCTGCCTTCGACTCCTTCAGCACCATAGCTGCTGCCGTTGCCACCTTATCCACCACCCCTGTTGTCCCTTCCACCACAATGACTTCTTCGATGGTTAGAGCCATCAGGTAGTGACATCAACCATTTTGATGCGAAAAAAAATACCCTACAATCTCCACATTCAAGTCAAAAAATAAGGGTTCAAAAATTAGGAAAAATAGAATCAGAAAATTGAGAGAGCAATTAAAGAAAATGAGAAAAATATACCTTTTTGCTGTGATTCAAATTTAAGATTTTAAATTTTACCTTTTCAATACTTGTTAGTTGAAAAAAATAAATGTTGAAGTAAAGACTGAAATAAAAGTAAATGAGAGACTGCGGAAAACAGGTACAGAAGAAGAAAATTAATTGAGAGAATGAGAGAGGGTAAAACTTGAATAACTCAGAGAATGAAAAAACAGTGATGCAGAATAAATAAGAGAATGATATAGTACAGATGAACCTTTGCAGAGAGAACACTATGATTAATCCAACTCTAAAGCTCTCTCTTTCAAGATATATTAGATTTCTACTACCTAACAACTCTCTATTAATGGTTTAGTATTAGATGTGTTTTTATATAAGAGAAAACATTCAATTCATTGAATGTGTAAAATTTTTTAAAAATATTTAATATTTCTACGTCACTGTTAAACATTTTCGATGTCAAAATAAAAAATTTTCTGTCACGTTTAAAAAATTGCAATGCTATTTTTCTGATAAATTCTGCACAATTCAAAACAACAACTCCTTCTCCTCCTCTTCTCTCTATCATCATCGTCGTTATCATCTTCTTTTTTTACATTCTCATAATTTTTGTTTCACCTTCTTAATAAAAACCTGCATTATAATTACGAAATTTTAGTGTTAAAAATAAAAAACTTCTTGTGTCACAATTAAAAAATTTTGGTATTTTTTTTATAAATTTTACATAACTTAAAATTGTATTCCTCCTCTTCTTCTTTTTCAGTTTAATACCACACAATTAATTCAGTGATAACAAAACATACACCATTTAGCTACACAAAATTTTTGGTAAATGACATAAAAATTTTTTAAAGAATAAAAAATATAAAATCTTAACTATTCAACCAACAAAATACATTCAAATATGTTTTGAAACTAAAAAATATATTAATTTATTGTAAATAACATAAAAGAGTGATGCTAGGTAGCCAAAGAATAATTACAATATAGAAATATCATGTAAAAATTTTCATTCTCTTGATAAGCAAGTGACATACACCTTCTTATCACTTATTCTCCTTATCACCTATCATTTTGCTGCATGTTTGGAGTTATTGATGTTCTTTTCAAAATCAATTTCAATTTCTCTCAAATTAAATCCCTAATATCTCTCAATCATATTATTATCCATTAAATGCAATAATTCTCTGCAGAAATTATAGAAGTTAAATTTAAAATTTTCAGCAACTTTTACTATACAACTTATATTTTACATATAGACTATTAAAAAATAAAAATTAAAATATAAAATATAAACAAAAATTTAAAAATAATTATTAACTCGTCATATTAAAATCAATAAATAAGTATACATATGAATATTAAATAAAAATGTTAAAATAATTAAAATCATGACCTACTAGTGCACACATGAGATAATTTGAAGAATACAATAAAACGTATAGTTTAAAATTTGATAATATTAATTCTAAAAATTTATTAATTATATACATCATAGGTATGAAATTATGAATATTATGAATATAAATATGGATGTTATTAATATGAAATTATAGATGTTATGTGTATGAATTTATGGATATTATGAGTAAATTTATCAATTGAATAAATTAATTTAAAAATTTGATATTTTTTAAATTTAATTATGATAAAATTTAAAAATATTTGTGTTAACTTTATAGTTATTTATGCAATAACTAAAAAATGATAAGTGCATGAATGTAATATCTAATAAACATGAATTTAATTTTTAGATGTTAGTTGTATATAATTATGGATGTTATGTATATGAACGTATGAATGTTTTGTGTATGAACATAGTAGTACAATATAATTATAAATACACATAAAACACAAAAAAAATCAGTTTATTACATACCTCATCAAAACTAGTGTAATTTTTCGTATTCTCAATAATTGGTTGATTGACAACAACCTCGTTGGGTGAGTCTATCTGTTGTTCATATTCTTCATCAGCACCTTCTACCGTATCAAGGTCAAATTCAATTACCATACTATTTGCAATGATAAAGATGACTTCTTATAAAATTCCTTGGTCTATTCTAAATTTCTAATTATTCTTGTAATGGTTTTAGAGTTGTGAATTTTGAATGAAAATAATTGGATTAACGGAAACAAAATCATATTAGGGTAGCTTTCAGGTTTTGTATCTCCATTGAATGATTATAAATGATTTAACAAAAATAAAAAATTAATTACAATTAACTCATTTAATACAAATTATCATTACCGTTCTTTATAAATATTATTAGTCTTTATTGTATTCTTAAATATAAAAATTAAATTATAAAAGGAAATATTAAGTATTGATTACAAGAATGTCTAATGGTAAGGAATATGATATTATAATTAATGTTATTTATAAATGGGACTGATAAGAATATGATAAGTGAATTGATAGGAGAGTAAGATAAAAAAAATAAATAAAACTGTTGTTAAGTTATATAAATAAAGTAAATTATAGAAAGTTTTGGCTAATTATGGTTGGAAATTTTTTGTTGGCAAATTTTTTCCAGCATAAAAATGGCCAAACCTCTTGTATATGAAATTAATACCATCCAACTATTTTAATGATAAGAAAAGTATCTCATTTAGTTGGAAATGACACCGTTAAAAAATTTTTATGTAATAGTTAAAAGATTTCGGTGTCAAAATAAAAAATTTTTATGTCATAGTTAAAAAAATAAGAAATTTTACGTAATTCAAAACTCTTCTTCCCTCTTATCTTCTTTCTCTTCTTTTTCTTTATCCTCATTATCACTATCATCATCTTTTTCTTATTTCACATTCTCGTAATGCTGCAAAATACTATAAAAAGAAGGAGAAAAACTTCTTTTTCTTCTTATTTCACATTTTTTATAATGCTCCATGAAGAGGAATAGAAAAAGAAAAAATGCAAAGAACAACAACATCAATAAAAAAATAACCATGAAAAGAAAACACGCGAAAAAATAAAAGAAGAATGTGAGATACAAACATTTAAATTAGTGAAGAATTGGAATGTGTAGACACACTCTTACTAATAAAATTGATTTTTATTAAATTTAGACTAATTTAATTAAATTTTATTATTAAAAAAATTTGAATATGTAATAAGACAGTAAAATTTATATTTTACTCAAATAGTATATAAAATTTTAATTTTATTAACGTTCATCTTAATCCAGTTTAGAAAAGTATAGGTAACCAACAATTTTTTTTAAACAATGTGAATTAATAGGATTAAAAGAGTAAATTTAATTAATAACATTAAATTAGAGTGTAGCGTATTTTCATTTGATTGGTGATTGTTCATATTGTTCAAAATAGTCGTTCTTTCCCTAACATTTCTCATCAAGTTTCTAAGGCAGTAAAAGGATTAATTGTCTTCTATTGTTTAATCAACAACATAAAGGCCTCTCTAAGGTCAATTTTCATATCACTTCAATTAAAAATTCGCAACATATTAACCACAATTCTAGTCATTATTCGATGTCACAAGGCACATGTAGTTTCTTAATCTCCTTTCTGTTGTCACTCTCATCCTCTCTTTGTCTCCAATTCCTTTGGTAGAAGCAAAGTCACTCTCCTTTTCCATATAATAGCAACAAGAAGAAAAGCCACACATAAAATGTAAATCCTATATAATCAATTCTAAAATAGAATCTCAATCCGTGAAATAGATTAGGACAAATATAACTCAAGGGTTCACTATACCCTCTTTCTTGGCCACTGACACAGGAAATTAAATGTAATCAACCATGATCATCATCATAATCATCACCATCATCATCAGCATTATCATCAGCATGCATAGCACCACTAGGCCTAGCTAGGGGTGTCATCTTCCCACGACGACATTATTGTCATGTTCTGGAGCATTAGTAACGCACCTTGGATGCACTTCATAGCCACATTCGAGACACTGGTAGGCCCAATTAGATCCTTGTTCATCACACACACAGCATATGAATGGCCCACCTCCATTCCCATCAGACACCAAATTCAGCTCATGTCTATGCCCTTCATGGCGCACCAATCTCGGAAGCCCCTTCGCCTCTTCAGTTAGTTGTTTCTCCAGCTGCAGCACTTTCTCACCGGTGAAAGGGTATGCATTTTCTTGGTACAAGTTTATTAAGTTCCTCCCGTGCCCCGTAATGGTTTTACCAGTGGGGCCTATGATTACCAAGCAAGGAATCCCTTGCACATCGAAGTGCCTAGCGAGGTTCTTGATCTCTGGGTCCCCAAAAGGCAAAGCTAGCCATGGCATGGTACCGTAGTAAGAGTCAAATGATGCTTTGTCACGGTCGTGGGAAACCAGCACTATTTCAAAGTCTTCCTCTGAACCCTTTTCACTTAGCTCCTGCTTGATCTTGTGGTAAATGGAAATTAGTTTCGGAGTGAACTTCGCGCATGGCACGCACCATTCCGCTGAAAAGTAGAGTCCAACAGTTTTACCCACTAAAGATGCAATAGGTACCTGTTTTTTGATTAACAACCCTTCTGTTAAACAAACAAATGATAGAATCCAAACTACCAAGAGTTTATTTATTTCCAGGTTAACCTACGCATAAATGGGTTCTATAAGCTAGGTTGGGAATAAATATGGTCAATTCCCCCTTTTTTTTGGTTCGAAGACCGTTAACTTATAATCTAATGAAGCAACTAGCTAGCTAGAGTAAGAATCTCACAATATTATTAATACACTAAAATTAATCATTAAAATTAATTATCAATATATATATTTATGTATAAATATACGTATAATTTAATTTATTTTTAATATATATTTATATTCTAACATATAAAATATTTTATACTATTGAGTGACTATATTTTATATACTGTTGAGTGACTGATTTTAGTGAATAAAAATATTCGATAATAAGATCACAAATTGAAAACATATTTTTAATTTCTACAGAATTATATTTTTTTGATATTCCCTACGTCATTAATTGTCACATTAAAATAATCCGTACAATAAAATGTAATGTTACAATTATATTTTCACGAAGTGAGTATAATAACTAAAAGAATACAAGGAAATTGTTATTTTATATATATATATATATATATATATATATATATATATATATATATATATATATATACTAGTCGCTATAAACAAGCTAAGTTGGAACTTGGAACAGTAGCATGCAAGCAACTGAACAAGTGCAAAAGGATATGAAGAAATAATTGGAGCAATTTACCTGAATGAGTCCGGTTTGACCCAAAACATAGTCTCTATGGTGGTTAGCAAGTAAATTAGTGAGAGTCTGGTTCTCACGCTTCTCTCTCTCTTGCTCGTGCAACTGCTCCAACCTCTCCTTACTAAAAGGATAAGCTTGGATTCCATAGCGATATATAAGTTCAACCCCATCGCGAATTGTTGCATCGTCTTTGCTTCCATCGGGTTGCAACATAATCAAGCATGGAATGCCTTCCACGTCATACTTTCTGTTCAAGGCTTTCTTTGTTTCCAAATCTGAGAATGGAATTGCAAGCCACGGCATGGTTCCATAGAAGCCATTAAAGGCGTCCAAATCCTCATCAGAGGACACATACACAATCTCAAATTGTTGAGGGACACTGCTTTTCAGCTCCTCGTAGATTCCAACTAGCATTTGGGTGAATCCACGGCATGGTGGGTACCAGTTGGCACCGAAAAATAGGCCCACTACTTTTCCTTCAAGATCAGAAACTTTCACCTGTACCCACCACATATATATTAGCAATTATTAGCTTTTTACGCTCCAATTCTTACCACAATTGTTAACCGTTATTACTAGTGATTACTTATTGCTTACAATCAATCCTTAAATTTTGTTCAAGTACAACTCAGAATTACATTGCAAAATAAATAATGCTAGATGCTAGCTAGGTGCTAACCAAGAAACTAAATATTGTAGCGGTGCACATGTAACACGTTAAAAACATTAAATATCCCTAATACGCACACATGCATGACATATTATGAATGCTTATTCATGATGAGAGGTAGTGGCCTGGTGTCAAATATAATCACAAAATTGCCAAATATAATAATCCTTGCTACTACTTTGAGTTTAGAAGAGTTTGAACTAACGGCCTGAAATATAACGAAAAAATGAGGTAGTACATATCTTGTATATACATTTATCATGATATAAAAGTAGGAGATACCGAGGTACTAAGAAGGGAAGAGAAGAGAAGCGGATAGAATCGAGTCCCTTCCAGATTCACGAAAGGGACATGGCACCGAAATGGCCCACTGTTTGTAGGCAATAATAGGCCACGTGTACAAAGCAAAGAGTAAATGCTAGATGAACGGTTTAGGTGACACTTGTCCTTCGCCTGGGATGCTCGGTCCTCCACGAAAGCAACATCGAAGGAACTCACCATCACATAATGAAAAGAACTATAAAACATTGGCCATGTGTAGCTCGTGAGTGCGTTTGCCTCTTCCTCGCATCTTATTAAGATCTAACAACTAATTAAGAAACTAGTTTAGCTCTAAACGAAACAAGTAAACACAACCTTTGTTAAGAAAGTGAATGCAATCTATGGTTTAATTAATTTTGTTTAGGATGGTTTCCTAAAATAACAAAGAATGAAAAGGAAAAAAATGATGGCAATTCACTGTGTGTTTGTCAAGATAAGTAGATAAAGGACAAATGGTCCCTTATGCAGCACAGCAAAAAATGAAACCTGCTTCTCTCAATAGTTCATTTATACCCAAATAGCCAGCTAGCTACCCCGTTTGTTTGGGCGGTGAAAAGGACTAAAACGGGTACGGCTTCTTACTTGGCGGGGTATATATTCAGTACATAAAATATAAAGAAGAATTATTTTTAATCAAAGTATTCTATCTAGGGAAGACTTTTACCTCTGTGCTTCATAATTTATATACAGTAGATACTATAATAATTATTTACGTCTTCAGCTGACCAGGATCATCAAGCAAACCATAACCAGCCACTTTTTGAAATTGAGAACATTTTGTCAAAATACTAATAAATTTTAAAACCCTAATAATCTAGAACTTAATTGGAATATAGATTCATCATATAGAGTCTTCTAGAGCTAGCTTCTATCCATCCATTTCATAAATAATTTCAAGAATTATAGTATGTGAATACATAAATCGGGAAGGTTGTACCAAAATCTGCCAGGGAAAAGATGACAGACAAAGTTCCGGCTCTTGGTAATATAATATCTCGATGACCAATATAATTTAATATTGTAAGGATTATTTGAATATGAAGGATAGAAATTTAAATATTTTTCTCTTATTTACTTCACGCGGCGATTCAACATAATAAGGTCACCCACCATCAGCCACCGCGGCAAAGCCTACCAAGCAAACAAATTTTCTCTTTTCTATATTTTTTAAGATGTTATTAAAATAATTATACAAAAAACTACATCAGATAGAAGTCTCAGCAAATTAAGACGAATACAAAAGCAGCTTAGACAAGAATTGCACACAGTGATTTGTAAATAATCATACTATTAATATTTACTATGCATAAATTTCTTGAGTATTATTATCATCCAATTAATTTCTGAGGGAGCTCATGTTAATAATTTCCGGCCAAGTATAAATAAAAGCTAAACGGTCATGGAGAAGCAAATGAGGCCAACGGCGAAGATGTATGAAGGAGCTTCACACAATCATATATATCACAAAAATAGATATATAAATATCAGAAAAAATAAATAAATAAAATAGATGATGAAAAAGAGGGTGGAGGGAACTGACCAGCAGTGACCACCGTCCCAAAATAACACTTGGAACTAAAGAAGAAGAAGAAGTAGTAGTAGTAGCTTAGGAGCATAGTTTGGTTTTCGTTTTCGGCTATTACCCGATGGACGAAACTAGGTAGAGAAAGATGGGGAAAGAAAAAACCTGAGTCCCCGTTGGAGAGAGCAGAAAATCACGATCTTTGGAAGAAAGCAGTTGTGAGAATCTATTATAGCTTGAAACTTCATCTGAGTTACCATTATCCTTCACCACACCTTCATGAGTTCCTTCCTTCATTATCACCGTCCTCATCACTCTTTCTCTCTTTCTCTCTTTCTCTTTCTCTTTCTCTTTCTTAAACTAGCTTTGATATTATATATATGTTGATATCAGTGTATGGTTGAAATTGAAGGCACTGTAAAAGGAGAGTGGAAGAAGAACTTCCCATACTCTCCTCTTCCGACATTTATATTCCATATAAGTGGAACCGTATTCTTTCCACATCATTGCATCCTATGCACATCCACAAATCACACATCAACACCTTCACACGTAGCATTCATCCGCACCCGCGATGGGGATTTCTTCCCTACACCGCACGCACATGGGGGATGATGCTGCAGCACCACTTGATTGCAGCCATATCATTATATGTGCGCGCTTTGAGCCTTTCGCTTGGTGTGTTTAGGTCAAACCGTCAAAGGGTGCCAAGCTACACACCACGTGTAGGGCCCTGCTTCTTCCAATGGAACGTGCTGTCGCACTCTTTAGTGTGCCGTGGCAGCTATGATATTATGAGGTCCGTGCTGCTATAAAAGACTCTTGAATTTTGAGTTAAATTGATGATGCTTGGATACGGCAAATAAACCCATCTTATGACACCTGTCACTCCTTTAATTCCCCTTCTGCACTTCTTTTTATCATCTAGCCTTTTTTTTTTCTCATTTTGTTAAATATATGAAAAAGTTGCGTGTGTTTTTGCTAGAAATGGATCAATTTAGTATAATTACAAAGAGGTAGAAGTCGCAAAGAGTTATCTAGCATGTAGATGGTGTGTTGAGCTATGTCGGAGACATTTTTCAATATGTAAATTGTGTGTTAGACACGTATTTTATATTAGTTTGATGTTATTTAACATATGATTTATATATTGAATATTTTTTTATTTATCTAAAAATTTTGTTTATAAATAATACAAAATTCGTTATTATTTTATTTAAAAGGTTATTTTAGTGCAGTTGTAATAAAAAATACTTTAAAAATATTAGTGTATTATAATGACGAAATTATATAAAATATACATAAAAATATAAAATTTGTGTGTGAGAATCTAATTTTATTTGTAATTTTATGCACTATAATATTTATAGAGCTATAATACAGTCTGTAATAAAAAATATAGAATAATTATTATCTACTAAAATATATAAATTAACCTCAAATATTATAATTTACACATAAATTATATATGATAACACTAAAAATAATTATAAATGATAACACTACAAATGATATTAATTAAATAAATAGTAACAAACTAATTACAAATAGTAACATTAAAGCTAATATTAATCAAATAATAAACTTTAAATAAATAAAAATAATAAATTTACATAATCAGTATATTTTAAATAATTGATAATATATTTTATCGTCCACGTATAATTACGTATCACTTTTGTTAAATACACACTTATAATTTTTTTTACGCATAATATAATATTCCCTCAAAATACACTAACTACTCTATTTTTTTTAACACACGAATAACATAATATTTTCTTTTTTAACTTTTTTTCTCTCCTAGATGATGCTTACTATGATAGCAATGTTTCTCTCCAAAGCCTTTTAAGAACTCCTAAACATGTTTCATTGTTCGTTTGAGTAAAGTTTTGGTTTTTTCTAAGGGATAAGTTTTAAAGTTGTCTCTAACGTTTTAATCATTTTATGTAAGTTTCTAATGTTTTAAAATTGATTCAATGTTATCCTGTCATTATGGATCCGTTAACAGAATTGACGGCAGGATAAAATTGAGACAATTTTAAAACATTAGGAACTTAAATAGGACGAAAATATTAAGGACAAAAATGATACATAAAAATAAATTTTTATTTTATTTTATTTTTTAATAATATTAATTTTTTACTGTACATAGTATTTAATTATTTTTTAATTACATCTAAATAAATTACACTTAATCACATTACTTTCATTTTAAATAAATTTATTTTTTTATAATTTTAAATAATTTTAATACATTAGAGATAAAATGTATAATTTATATTTTATTGTATATATATTATTTTTTTCTTTTCTCCAAATTTATATACTAGTCATTCTACAAACATTTCATGATAACTAAAAATCTTTAAGAGTAAAATTATAAAAAAATTAATTTATTTAAAATGAAAGTAATATGATTAAGTGTAATTTACTTAGATGTGATTAAAAATTATTGAATACTATGTATAGTAAAAAATTGATATTATTGAAGGATAAAATTAAAATTTATTTCTATGTATCATTTTTGTCCCCAATGTTTTCGTCCTATTTAAGTTCCTAATGTTTCAAAATCGTCTCAATTTTGTCCCGCCGTCAATTCTGTTAACGGATCCCTAACGGCAGGACAATATTGAGTCAGTTTTGAAACGTTAGGGACATAAATAGGACGATTGAAACGTTAGGAACAACTTTGGGACTTACCCCAAATGTTGGAGACAAAAACGATACTTTACTCTTGTTCGTTTTCTAAGCTCGTTGTCTTCTACATGTAGAAAGGATTGACACGTACCTTGTGTGTTGGCCAACATGTAATTTACAAAATTTTTTATTTTAATAAATAAAATAAATGTAATCATTATCAAAATAAATAATTAAAAAAATATTTATCAATTTAAATTCTTCAGTCTTATTTCATTTATAGTGTAAACGAGATAAGATACATCAGTATGACATGTGATTATCTCATTTACACTATAAACGAGATAATAGAAGATAAATTTTCAGTTGTTATAAAAGAATGTGTAATTCTTGGTGTTCTCCACACACATTTTATATCTTTTCTATCTCGTTTTTCTGACAAAAACAAGGAATCAATGGCCGGTAACCTTTCTTACATAGTTGTTCTTGTTTATCCCAATTGTCGCATGAGAAATGGCGACAATAGGGTGACATTTGAGTGTGAGGATCCGATATTGTTTCGCACTCAGCATGTTAATACGTTGTCAGATTTAAATAGTTTGATATTCAGCAAGCTCAGTGGTACAGAAGTGAGGGAGATCGGAAGAGTGAGGTATAGGTTGCTGGCACCCATGGAGAACGGAGTCTTTTGTTTTCGGCTATTCCGACTTCAACGTACATGCACCAAGTTGTTGTTGGACTTATCAGTCATCAAATGCCCTCCAATCAGTAACATAATATAGCACCTAGCATACTATCGCAGGGTCTCCGGGTTGTCTGTCGGGGACATCTGGCGGACACGATCCCGCAACCACACAAGCTTCAGCGTGAAAAACTCCTTCCTCTGCACAGCCTGCTGTACTGCCACCGGAGGCCTGGCACCAAGCAACTGCTCCACCAATGCCCACATCTCAGTGCTGTACCACCTACCGAAGTCATGGAGGCACCCCCAACAGGGTTACCATGTGCGCATAGGCCTAGGTGGCACGCTACGTCCTGCAGGGTGATAGTGACCTCACCCCCACGAGAGATGAAACGTGTTCGTCTCCGGAGGCCATCGCTTCACGAGTGCCTAAATCAGGGAATTGTCAAAAGTGAAGTCCTTGAGGGGCGTCGTGTCGCCGAATCCGGCCTTAACCAGATACGGGACGATGACGTCAGGTGGAGGAAGGGTATGACTTACTCGCCGAGGTAGTAGAAGGTGATGCCTCTGAAGAATAAAAAAAAATTCAAGTTTAAAAAATTTAGCTAGATACTGGTTTTTTTGGTCTAGTAACACTACAAGAAAAATACCCATTCAGCCACACTTTTTTTAGGCTACATTTGAAAAGCGTAGCCTATTCATAGAATAGGCTACGCTTTTCTCTGTGTTGCCTTTTTATAAGAGAAAAGGATACACAAATGCAGCATCATTTAAAAAGCGTAGCCTTAGGTATTAAAGATATCACTTAAAAAGCGTAGCCGTAGGTTGATATCTATAGGTTCACTTTTCATATCAAAGGAGACGCTTTTAAAGGATAGCCTATTTATTAAGTTTTGGGTGCGTTTCAAAAGTGATGCCTAATGTCTCTAGAGCCAAAAACTTAACACTTAGTAATTTTTTTCCTTGTTTTTCCTGAAAGACCTTAACACTTAGTAAAACTAACTAAGCAAATTAAACTTCTGAGTCTTAGCTTAGTCACCTTCATCCTCGAGCAACAAACCCTCCATAGCACCCTCTCACTCTCGGTCTCGATAGCTAACCATCGTCGCCCCCCACTCACGCTCGCCATTGACCCTCTCACTCTCGGTCTCGCCATTCACCCTCTCACTCTCGCCATTGACCGCCTCACTACAAGCTGAAACCCTCTCACTGTCGCCGTTGAGAGTCATCGCCTCCCACTCACGACTCACCTGCACTACTCTCCACATTGACCGTCGTCATCTCCTCTTCGCCATCGCTTGCACTGATCGTCACCATCGTCGGTGTGCGACCCTCACCATCGTCGGTGTGCGACCGTCACCATCGTCGCTGCACCGCTCTCACCATCATCATCTCCGTGCTTCTCATCATCGTCTTCGCTGTGCTCACATCATTGAATAGGTATGTATTGATTTCTATTTGCTTCTAAAACTGATCAGTGGCTTAGGGTTCCTATTTTAGGGGTTTTAATTTGGGGCTTTTAATCTCTGAAATATGGGTCTGTGAACTGTAATTTGATAACATGCATGCTGTTATTGATGAAGATGTGTGGTATTTTAGGGTTTGTGAACTGTGATTCAATATACAACTTGTATATTTTCTCTGTATTTTTGTTTCTGAGACTGAATCCAAATGCAGCGTTAATAAGCTTTTGTTTCTGTGATTTCTCAATGAATAAGTTGGCTTTCGTTTCTCTGTTTTCAACTTCCTGTTTTCAGCTTCCTGTTTCTAACAGAGTTCTTACAGTTTGAACGGTTTCTTGGTTAGCCAGAAACAGAAATGGTGTGAAGAATGTAAAGAATGAAAAGAAGACAAGGAGTAGAGAAGAAGTAGAAGAGGAAGAAGAAAGGTGAGCTGAATTGTAAATTGAATTGAAAACTCACATATACATGCTTAGAAGAATTTCTTAATTCGTCAATTTCGTTGTCCTGCAAGGATCTGTTTTTGGATAAGGTATAATTTGCAGCTTTTTCCTCAGAGTTCATGCTTTTATTAGTTATATGTCTAACAGGACTGATAAATAGTCTTTTGCAATCTCCTGGGTAATTCTGCTGCACAACATACCTTGTAGAAAACCTTCTAACTACTGAATTTATTGACTTTGTCTGCACATAACCATTAAAAGAGCTCAAAATACTTAGCTAATGTGGTCTAATCTGGAGAGAAAATAAGTCAAGTTGTAGAGTACTTCAACTGTATCTATATTATCCAAAATTTGTGACAAAATTTTATCCGCAAAGAAGGCTTGGTTTTGGAAAGAAATTAACCCCACTCAAACCCTCAACTTTTCACAAATTAACAGGCCATGAATATTGTTGCCAATAACTTTATAGTTAGAGAAAAAACGTCATTTATGCTTAGTCCTACTATAGTGTTATCTCTATATTACATATTAGATGCGTAAATCCCTTTTCCTAAATATAATCAATTTGTCACCCACCGGTCATTTTCAATATTTTTCCAAGACGATGCTAAAAAGAACCAGCAATATATTTTATAAGCTAAGCATTAATTTCTACTAAAGCTAGTTATAAACTAGCTCAATTGCCAACCTATATTCTCAGTTTTATAATGGGCAGCTTAATAAGTATTTCCCCAGAATAAGAATAAGACAAATAAACCCAAGAGACTAATTTAAAGTAATGGACATAAGAGTTTTCTTACACTTTTAAATCCTTTATGCTTCCAAGAAATAGCCTAATATGACATCATTATTTCATGAAAGAAGACAAACCTTGTGTGTATTTGATAAGCTGCCAAAATGTTGCTTAAACATATCACTGTCTTCTTCACAATTTAAACTGCCAATGGTAGCTTCAAGAATCGGTTTTGACTCACTTACAGATTCATCTAAATTGAGCTACTCTGCTTTTATATCAGAAATTTCTTCAGAAGACAAAGAAGAAATACAACTATTATTGAAGTCAACTTGCTCTTCTGAAACAACACCCAACTCTTCTGAAACAGAAATGGTGTGAAGAATATAAAGAATGAAAAGAAGACAAGGAGTAGAGAAGAAGTAGAAGAGGAAGAAGAAAGGTGAGCTGAATTGTAAATTGAATTGAAAGAAAGAAATCTGATTAACATGAAAACCAATCATATACAATCCTGGTAAGGTGAACAAAGAATGAAAGGGTTATGGATGGGTAAAACTATATAAGAAAATTGAGTTTTCTAAGAATAAATATTTATAATTTACTTTTTTAATTTATCAATTTCTCCACTTTAATTAACAATCAAATCCTTGTATACACACCTGTATACACACTTCTGATATGTCAAGCTAAACTATATAATTATTTTAAACATGTTTTGAGACTTCACTCAATAATTAATTTTAAGTATTGGTTGTTGAATAGCTTAGTTGTTATTAGATTAAGAAGCAGTTACGTTCACACGGTCATAGCCTCCATTTTTCTTTGTTTGACTTCATGACTTTTATGTTAGTCCAAGTCTTACACATGGTCCATTTCTTTCAGATTAATATAAAATAATATGAAATATGAACATGAAACGTTTTTTCTTTTCATGATGTCACCGTTTTTTATAAGATTATATTCATTCATGCAATCATCTATCTATATTATTTAATTAATTAATGAATTTGTGTGGTTTCTTTTTAGGAAAGGGAGATTTAATAACATGTTCTAAGCAAAAGAATTCAGAGTTATTTCACACGGTTCTTGGAGGCTTAGGACAATTTGGAGTTATAACAAGAGCAAGAATTTCTCTTCACCCAGTACCCACAAAGGTACGTTTTCATTTTAAAAAATATAAAAAAATAATTTATTTTTAATTTTATCTTTTTTAAATTAAGATTTAAAGCTTACATTTTAAAATTTAAAATTTAAAGTTAAAAATAATTTCAAGAAAATAATTTATAATTAATTGACAGAAAAAATCTAACTTTCTAATTGACAGAAATCTGGTTGTTTGACATCTCCATTGTAGAAATCTAGGTAGTCATGTATAAAAATGGGGACATTGTAGTTACTTATACCCCTTTTGAGTAAAACTACAATTTTTCCCTCAGTTGCTGATTCTTATGGTAATATTCTTCTGAGACTGAAGTTGATTTCTTGAATAGGTGAATGATTTAATGTGTTATGTGTGTAATATTGAAACACTTTTTGTTTTGAAAGTTTTTGTACTTGATTAAATGTTTCTCTTTGATATTTTTTTTTCTTTTAAACTGTTAGTGCGGTAATTGGCTTTCTGCTAGAATCTGTGGTTTAAAATTGTTTGTGTTTGATTAAGTTATTACTGCGGCGATCGGAACCTGGAATGAGGCCAGAAGAACTAGAAGCTTTATTACAAGACGCCCAACAATCTCCTATTGATGCGAATAGCGGCCATGGATCAACACATTTTCCGAACTTAGATGTGGTATGTCCTTATCTATTCCTTATTCCACAGTTTTTACTTGCATTTACATTAATTGCTATGGCTGAAAATGTTTGTTGGCTTTATTAACACTAAAGTTGTATTGCTATGGCTGAAATTTGTTTGTGTAATTCTGGTGGTTGTATCTTTGATTTTCTGCACTTGGTACATATGAATTTGTCCCTATATCTAATTTAAGTGTGAAAGTTTGGTTAATTAGTGCATGAAAAATGTTATAGGGACATATCAGGATTGTGTTAAAGGAAATGGAAGGAAGAAACACCAGTAGATTTTTATAGTTTGAATGAAACAAGATAATACATAATTCCTTGAATTCACCTCTTCTGCCGTGACCATGTTATTTTTTTAGTATATATGCTTTCTTGGCTTACTATGACTACGTGTTCCATTTAATTTTTATAATTACGAATGTCATTATGAATATTTTTTTAACTACTTATCTATATAATTATGCAGGATAACAATGAAGATTAAGCTGACTATTATTGTGGTTTATTGGCTAAGATAGAGTGCTATTTAGGATCTTTACATGTATGGTTGACTAATGATTTTTATTAGAAGATACCTTTATTGGCCAAGTGATATTATGGTTTTGATATGGCTATGCTTACTTTAATTTGAGTTGTATGAATTTTTACAGTTAATTTCATTCTAGTACTTTTGGATCAATGTTATAAATATATTTTGGTTTGAGACAATTTTTATTATATAAAGAAATTATTTAGTATAATTATGTTTTTATTTTTATTTTGTAATATTCAATTCATTTATACATGTAATCATATATACAGAAGAAAAAAAAAGACCAAAGGCTACACTTATATGTACAGTAGCTATAGTATAGAAAAAAAAATGAGACCTAAGGCTACACTTATATACAGTAGCTATAGTATACAGAAAAAAAAAAACCAGACCTAAGGCTACGCTTATATACAGTAGCTATAGTATACCAAAAAAAAAAAGGGACCTAAGGCTACGCTTATAAAAAGTAGCTATGGTATACAATGGGGCTACGCTTTACAAGTGATGTAGTAGCATTGAAAAGCGTAGCCTATTCTGGAAGAATGAAAGCTGAAAAGCGTAGCCTTTGGTCCTGAACAGCATCACTTGAAAAGCGTAGCCTATTCCCAAACGCCAAAAGCGTAGCCCTTGGTGTAGAAAAGCGTAGCCTTTGAGAATAGGCAACGGCCGAATAGGAATCACTCCAAAAAGCGTAGCCGTAGCCCAAAAAGCGTAGCCGTAGCCTAAGGCATCATTTTTTTTCACTTTTGGCTACACTTTTCAAGTGTACCTGAATGGGTGTTTTTCTTGTAGTGTAATTAGATCAGCTTAACCTGATACACAACACATTAGAGGTTACGCAAATATTTCTTTCTAACTTACAACTACTTCTACTTAAGCACATACTTCGATGTTTCTAGCTTACACATGTCTCTAAATTGCATATTCCATACTAAGCAAATCCTAACTAAAACGTTATAAATACTAACAACCTAGCATAAGTAAAACAGAGTTCCAAACTAATAATTATATCATAACAAGCAAATATAGTTCTAAATTCCTCCTAAAGACCTATATCTAATCCATTTAACTACGTTCTGCCTCTTCAGAACTACCCTAACAATGACCACATACTTAGATTAAACAAACAGAACACAACTAACTTCGAAGTCGGCCGCCCCTGCGTAATGTGACGTCTCGTTCAGCCTATTGATATCTTTGTCGTTCCCTGCCTGGCGCGCCATCACCGTATCAGTCTAAAATAGGGTAAGAAAGGGTCAAAAGAGGGGAGAAAGAGTTTGACAAAGTCAAATGGAGCTCGAAATGAAGCTGTAAACGATTTCTACTTATAGAGCGGACAAGTCTTATCTCATTTACAGTGTAAACAAGATAAGCATACGCGTATCTCATTTACAGTGTAAACGAGATAAGATTGAAAAATTTTAAATCAGTAAATATTTTTTAAATTATTTTTTTTGATAATTATTACATTTATTTTATTTATTAAAATAAAAAATCCGTAATTTGCGTGTTAAAAAAGAAGTTGAAAATTTCTAAAAAAAGAATGATGAGAAATTTTGAGAAAGATGACTCCACGCATGCAACATACAACCTGTGTGTTGTCTAGAGTGTGCCATGAATTTCCTTTCTTGTCTTCTTTTCTATAACACGCTACTTACATGTTGATCAATATGTTGTCTATTTATTGACTTGTAAATTTACAATCCTATATAACACGCAATGAATCAAATATCTGTATAACACAATAAATTTTTTCATATTAAAAATAATATTGGTATTTTTTTACTATTATTATTATTATTTATTTATTGGGGTTAGAATATTAAAGGGGATGAAGGAGTGTTTTTTTTTGTGGTACCTATCAATTAGGGTTAGAAGCGAATCAAGTTCAGTTGAGTAAGATTAAACTTAAATTTCAAAAATCAAACTCAATTCATAGTTCAACTTATTAATACGTACTTGAATTTATTTGTAAATTTAAACTCATCTCACTAAAACTTCACAAATTTATATAAACTATATGAACATAATTCACACTTTTATATAAATAAATAAATAAATAAATTATAACATATATAAAAACTTATTATATATGTTATTTATATATCAATTATAATTTATATCCTAATTGTAGTTATACATAAAATTATATATGTTTGTGTAAAATTATTATTACAAATTAAAACTAAAAAAATATTACATTTAAAGTATAAAATATGTAATATATATTAATATAAATAATTATAATAAATAATATATATAATAAAATCAGCTCATAAACTAATAAATTGAGTTTACCTAAATTTAAATTGAACTCATCTAATATATGAGTTCAAATTCAGATTCAAATTTGACTCACAAACTCATGAGATTAATTTATTGAGCTGTTAACAAGTCGATAACTTAGCATTTAGCTAATAACTTAGAAGCTATCATTCTAAAATTTTAATTTACTTTTGATATGATTATGGATATTAATATTTGGGTAATTTACATGCATAAAATGAAGGAAATTCAAAATTACACAGATATGATGAACACAATTCAATTACACGCCTGTCCTATTTACATTTTTATATAAATTAAATCAACTTAATTTGATTTATGCTAAATACATGTAAATCGAATCAAATTGATTTGATTTACTACTTATGCAGTATATATATTACTACTTATACAGATTATTGACATTTCTTACGATTAACTTAAATGTAAGAAATGTCAATAATCTGTTGTTTTGTCGATTTTTAACAAATTGATAGTGGTTCGATATCTAGTGGTCTGGGAGCAAAACTTACTCCTCTTTGTAGGTACCAATTTTTTAAAAGTGCATCAAAGTGTCTTCATTTAGATGACTATCGAGGTAAAAGATAAACTAAAATTTGTAAAAACAATAAAGAAATGAGGAAATAAAGATTTCCAAAAGAAAATGTACTGAAATTCGAAAATTGCGTTGAAGTTTAAAGAAAGCAATAAAGTGCCTTCGACTGGCTCAAAGGGCTTTGGTTTAAAATTTAAAGATGCATGAATGTAAATTAGACAAGAAAAATTAAAGAAATGCTTGAAAGATAAATTTACTTGAAAAATAAAGTTTACAAGAAGATAAACTGAAAAGGTAAAAACATGGAAGGAACCCTAGGGTTCTCATTCCATATTGTATTGTTATTTTTCAGATGCAGGTCGAGAGGCTCCTCGCTAGGCGTCTGGATTCTGGAAAGCGAAGTAGTCCTTGGGTATATTTTGGTTTCTATTTGTATATATGTATGTATATGTGTAGCTTACTCTCCAAGTAACTTATGTATGCTGCTCCTCTTAGAGGTTGAGGGAGAGATAGGAGTTTACTTTGGTATTTTGGTATATTTTGGGGACACTTATGTATGTTTATATGTATATATGTATCCTTCGGCCAGCCTTAGCTTCGCAGGCTGAGTCAGAGGCTAGTTATGCTGTTCCTTGGCTTTTCTTTATCCCTTCGTTTATTGTTTTATCATGTTCCTATTAGGTTTCTTAGCACGCAAGTAATCCTATTCCTTGAGCGTTGCGCTTTTTATTTTGCGATTTTTGTTTACCCGCTCTGTTTCAAGGCTCCTAGTATATTATTTCTTTCAGTATTATATGTATATCCTTACTATTAAAGGTCTGTAATACCACACTACCTCTGTTCTATGACTTAAGCATAAAACACTGTGTAGTAGGGTGTTACATTATGGTATCAAAATAGACTCGATCGTAGACTCAGAAATTCACAGAGGATGTGAATGTGCTTGAGTGTTTTCTGAGTTAAAGTTCCAACCCTTATTCCCTAAAACTTTCTAGTATTTATAATCCACTTTTGTAATTGACAATTAATTACAAAAATACAGCCTTGAATGCACACTCCTTGGTAACCGTTCCCACCCTTTGGCTAATAAACGCTTACTCATAAATTCTCCACATAGTAAATGCCTTCAACTTTTCCACTTACATAACCACTCAATCTGATTTTTGAAATAAACCATTCGATTACCTCTTTCAAACACTTGACCTAATAAGCCTGTTCGATTCAATAAAGTGTTTCGAAATTGAATCCGGGTCGAATACCTCCAGCTTATGCTTGCACTTGTATCTTTTCGAAAAGTGCTTATGTCTTCGACCTCTTTATTACTTCGAACTAACTTACCTTTATCGAAAATATTTTTCGATCAACAAATTGCCCCCTTGGATTAATGTGTTTGCCTTCGATAACGCTATTGGAAGATGAAACACTTAATCCAAATTTAAATTTCAATCTCTTAAATCAGTAATAATTACCATTTAACTCCCATTAATACTGATCCATTCGACACGTTTCTCGAGACTTACGCTTTATCTTTCCACCATTTCGCCTTCTTTGCAAAATTACCTCTTTTGCATTCTTTCTGCAATAACGGCTACAGTACCACATTCCTTTAAATTCAACATTCTCGCACTTGTTCAATTTTTCTCGAACCCTTGCTCTCTAAATCCCTCTTGCATTAAGCTTTCTTGCATTACCCTTAACCTTTCAAACTTCCTTCTTCTCTGTTCTAGAATGGCTGCTTCCTCTTCTCATGCTACTGCCCAAGACAATGGTAAAAGTCACGATGTAGCGCCACCAGCTCCACCAGCCCTTTATATACTGAATCAAGTCAATGATGAAGTCATTGACGACCCACAGTTTCAAACTAATGATACCAGAATTTTGATCCCTTTCACAATGGGTGCAGATACTCATTATTTCCTTGGGCCTGTCGAATCCCTAGAAAGGGCGAATAAGAAATCACCTTTCTTCCCTAGTGCTCAGGGGGAAGATACATTGATCAACCAAGCCCTTAATATCTTTTTTTATTAATCAAAAATCTTTCAGGAATAATCCAAAGATTAATCCTCGAGGATCCGATTTTACGGCCTGGTATCAGTGCCTTGCACCCACCAAAAATGCTGACTGAGGGACTTTAGGGATCCAAGAACTACTGAGGCTTTCCCATTTTTCACCTTCAACGCTCCCTTGGATGATTGGAGCTGTGACTTGTTTTTGAAACAGAACAACCAACAACTTCCACCTCTCTTGTGGAATGATTGGTATGTCTCTTTTAGATGTAGCTGCTATTACAGGCCTTCCGATAAATCCTCCAGACTGTACTCCTAACATGCAGCCTGAGTGCCAGTACAACATTGTCTTAACCAATTCTTATAGTGATTTCGTCGCTCATAAAATGGGTGCAGAGGGAACTGATGTTACAGATGACGAGCATGTAGCTTTCCTGTTCTATTGGCTGAAAGTGATCATTTTTTGTTCTCGAAGCGTTCAGATGTTAAAGCTTTTTCTTCCCTTGACTGCTCTGCTTCATGAAGGAAAAGCTCTTAATTTGGCCAAACTTCTTCTAGGGCATGTTTTCGAAGAGCTTGGATAATTCGTTCATTGTCTCCAAGACAATAGTATAATCAGTACAGGAGGCCCTCTTTGGCTCCTCCAACTATGGCTTAGTGCCATTTTTGGAAAATTTATGACAAAACATGGAAGTAGCGCCACTAATAAACAGCACATTGAAGGCTTTTGATTGGCTGATTACAAGCCCAATTTTTCAAAATACACAATTGGATGAAGACCAGTTTTGGGTCGTTTTTTGCCTCTTCCATTCCTATAAAGATTTTTACAATGAAAACCTCAATTTCGCCCCTTTTTTGCATTGAAATTATGGTCCTGCGTGGCTCGATCGCTTGCTCTTTTCACAAGATACCGAGGAAAATAAACTGGCTAATCAAAACTGGACAAACCTGCTAGCTGTTCAAGTAATTGTTACAGGGTTACCCCAGCACAAAAAAGAAAAGCTCAAGGTGACCCTGTACGCTCTTCATTTTACAGCTAGACCTCACAGGCCATTCCAACCCCTTTTCTTCGGAACAACAAGCCACTTTGCTACATCACTCTGACTTTTCAAAGTGACCTTGATTTCCTCCTTGCAACAAATCAACAACACAAGGAACATTTTAATTTTCTTGTTTATGATCGCAATTCATACATCACCAAGTCTTGTCTTGAATGGTGGACTGCTTACCACTCTAGGTACAATTGTACTTTAGAGGAAATCTAGCAATCTGCCATTCGAACAGACCCTGATGCTGAAGGTTCTCCCAAAAAATCTCAAAAAAGAAAAGCTGACACCACAGCTTCTTTCGACAACCACAACACAAAAGTCGAAAGACTCCCAGCAGGACTTCCAGAAGGATAACTTTTATTTTTTTTTACACATACCCATGTACTTCAAATTAGAATATTTTGAAAATCATATCTATCTATCAATTCTTGATTTCAATTTTTCTATCAGTTACGATTACAACCATCAAGTGAAAGCTCTGATGGAAGTGAACAAACCATCCGGAACATTCTTACTGCCTCCTCTCAATAAGAGAATACAACTGATTCAGACCCTGATCCTAAGTTAATTCGAAAACCAAGAGTAATTCTGGTAACGTCATCATTTCTAAATATATTTTGTTTGAGTTGGAATAAATCTCAAATTATAATTGTGTACCTTTTATATCAGCCTATCACTACTGCTCACTCAATCACATCTCCTGTGGCACTTGATCAATCACTTCTGCAACAACACCTTGATTTGGAACATTCCACATCTCATGATTCAATCTAGGCTACAGGGTCTGTTGAACCACTACAGATTGCTTTTTCTCGTTCCCCTGGAACACAGGTGATTGATCTGACAAAAGACCCTACACAACATTCTCCAACACAAACTCAAATCCTTGGACCAACCTCACCAAACAATCAGGCTGCACTTTCTGTTGAGAACCAAGTGGCCCAAGATTCTGATTTTGTCTCTCGAGTTGTTGGGACTACCAATTCAGACTCATCTCGATCCAGAGTTTTAGAAACTCCCCAAGGATTTTCCAGCCCCCCTCAACTAGCTGAATTTTAAACTCCTCCTGGACAAAGATCTGGAAATTCAGGCGCTTCTACCACACCCACAAGTGCTACATTGGCTAACCTGATCTATGTCTTAAATCGAGTTATCCAAGAGGACGAAGTGCCTGTTCTGCTCCAATACTTCCTAGACCTTCTTCATCTAGTCCTCTATTCGAGTTGGATGTTGACACTCGAGAACAACTTCAATCACTTCTGAAACTCTTGGATTATCCACCTGTTGCATGGATCAAGGATGCCCTCCTCAACCAGCTTTTGTCTGATCTTTTGAATTCTACTTTTGAATTTCTGACTTCTACTCCATATTCTGCCATAGTCCAACAATTCAAACAGCTTGCCAACAACAGTGTAGCCTCTCAAAATAAACTCCAAGAGATTGAAAACAAAGAGGCTAAGATCAAAACCGAAATAGATAATTGTGCTTCTACTCTTCAACTGAAAAAAGCTTCTCGTAAAGAATTTGATTTGAGGATCTCTCATGCTATTTCTATTCAAGCTTTTTATAACAAGAAAGAGATAAGGCTCGAAACAGAGCTGGCCCAAATTAATGAAAAGCTTGCAAAAGTGTGCGAGAGGTAGGCTGAAATAGGTGTACCTCTTACTACTGCCCAGCAAGAACAACAACAAATTATTCAAGAAATTGTTTCTATTGAGACCAAACAAGAAGAATATAAGAAACAATTTGAAAAGGTTCGATTCGACAAGTTCAAGCATGTTAAAGCACTCTCAACTTTGGACAATAGAAGGGCAAAGCTACGTTCGGACTTGGTAAAACTCTTGGCACCTTGAATTTCTTTATTTCAGGCTTTACTTTTTGTAATGGTTTTTATCTTTTCTGGATTTATGCATGTTTGACTTTAATTTAGCCAACAATAATATTGCTTCAAATACTTTCCATTAATCGAGTTAATCATTTTTCTTGGCTCGATATCCTTGATTTGATATGCATTTCCATAATATGACCCTGTTATTTGAAAAGGGCCTTCCCAAGTATAGGACCATTTGCCAAGAAATTTCGATTTTTTCTCCATCGGCAAAATAACTTTTAAAACCAACTCGCCTATACTAAAATATTTCTCTCTTATTTGACAATTATAACTTTAAGCAATACTTTCTTTTTGTTGAACCATATTTTCAAGTGACAATATTCGCTTTATGTCTAGTTCATTCAACTCATCAAACATTGCATTCCAGTAATCATCAACTGGCAAATCATTCTATTTTGATACTCTCAAAGTATTCAAATTAATTTCTAGTGGTAGCACCGCATCATGGCCATAAACCAATTTATAAGGCGAAGTACCCGTTGACCCCCTTAGCGAATTTCGATAAGCCCATAATACTTAGCTTAAAGTCTCATGCCATGTTCGAGGTTTATTCTTGATATGCTTTTTGATCAAACTTATCAGGATTTCATTCGCTGCCTCTGCTTGCCCATTAGCCTAGCATAATAAAGGGTTGAGGTAACCATATTGATATTCCTCGAAGCTGTAAAATTTTTAATTCGCTGACCAGTAAACATAGTTCCTTGATCAGTACCTAGTGTTTGAGGAATTCCGAATCGATGGATAATATGTTCCTCGATAAAATCTATTATTTCGCTTTGACCAACTTCTATTAGAGGAATTACTTCAACCCAATTTGTTAAGTAATCAATTGCTACCAAGATAAAGTTGTGTTGTTTTAATGAAGGAGGGTAGATCAGCCCAATCAAATCTAAAGCCCAACCTCTAAATGGTCATGATTTTATTATCGAATGCAACTCAGATGCTGGAATCTGCTGTATCGAATCATGTTTCTGGCATTCTTGGCATGCCTTTGCATAATCAATACAATCTTTTATCATAGATGGCTGATGAGCAGATAATTTATACGCTTTTTGGCATTATTTTTAGGTAGTTTTTAGTATGATCTAGTTACTTTTAGGGATATTTTCATTAGTTTTTATGCTAAATTCACATTTCTGGACTTTACTATGAGTTTGTGTGTTTTTATGTGATTTCAGGTATTTTCTGGCTGAAATTGAGGGACCTGAGCAAAACTCTGATAGAAGACTGACAAAGGACTGCTGATGCTGTTGGAATCTGACCTCCCTGCACTCGAAATGGATTTTTTGGAGCTACAAAACTCCAAATGGCGCGCTCTTAATGACGTTGGAAAGTAGACATCCAGAGCTTTCCAGCAATATATAATAGTTTATACTTTATTCGATGTTTGACGACGTAAATTGGAGCTCAACGCCAGTTCCATGCTGCATTCTGGAGTCAAACGCCAGAAACACGTCACGAACCAGAGTTGAACGCCAAAAACACGTTACAACTTGGCGTTCAACTCCAAAAGAAGCCTCAGCTCATGTAAAGATCAACCTCAGCCCAAACACACACCAAGTGGGTCCCGAAAGTGGATTTATGCATCAATTACTTACTTCTGTAAACCCTAGTAGCTAGTCTAGTATAAATAGGATAGTTTACTATTGTATTAGACATTTTTGATCATTTTCTGCGATCTTAGACATTGGGGGCTGGTCATTCGGCCATGCCTGGACCTTCATCACTTATGTCTTTTTAACGGTGGAGTTTCTACACACCATAGATTAAGGGTGTGGAGCTCTGCTGTACCTCAAGTTTCAATGCAATTACTACTATTTTCTATTCAATTCCGCTTGTTCTTATTCTAAGATATTTGTTGCACTTCAACATGATGAATGTGATGATCCGTGACACTCATCATCATTCTCACCTATGAACGCGTGACTGACAACCACTTCTGTTCTACCTTAGACCGGGCGCATATCTCTTGGATTCTTTAATCAGAATCTTCGTGGTATAAGCTAGAATTGATGGCGGCATTCATGGGAATCCGGAAAGTCTAACCTTGTCTGTGGTATTTCGAGTAGGATTCCGGGATTGAATGGCTGTGACGAGCTTCAAACTCGCGATTGTTGGGCGTGATGACAAACGCAAAAGAATCAAGGGATTCTATTCCAACATGATCGAGAACCGACAGATGATTAGCCGTGATGTGACAGAGCATTTGGACCATTTTCACTGAGAGGATAAGATGTAGCCATTGACAACGGTGATGCCCTACATACAGCTTGCCATGGAAAGGAATAAGAAGGATTGAAGGAACGCAATAGAAAAGCAGAGATCCAACAGGGACAAGCATCTCCAGACACTTATCTGAAATTTCCACCATTGAATTACATGAGTAACTCTATCTTTATTTTCTGTTTTATTTATTTACTATTCGAAAACTCCATAACATTTATTATCCGCCTAACTGAGATTTACAAGATGACCATAGCTTGCTTCATACCAACAATCTCTGTGGGATCGACCTTTACTCACGTAAGGTATTACTTGGACGACCTAGTGCACTTGCTGGTTAGTTGTGCGGAGTTGTGACTAAGTGTGATTCACGTTTGAGAGCGCTACCAAGTCTTTGGAGCCATTGTTGATGATCACAATTTCGTCCACCAATGGCCAATACACATGATTGCGATATAACACCCATTTCATCTTCTTCCTATCCTGATGGGCACCACAGATCCCATTATGAACTGAAGATCATCTTGGCCTAAAGATCTCGATAGACTCCTACCGATCCCTTTCTTATACAACTCATCAACCATCAAGACAAAATTTTTTGCTTGTAATTTCATCTTTCTATCGACTGGAGTATTGGGATTCTTTAAATACTGAGCAATAGGCTTTCTCCAATCAGTGTCTTCCCATTCATCTATGAACAAAACTTCTCTTTCACTCGCAGGTACTAATATTTGACGGATACTAGCCAATTTTTTAAGAGTTTCTGGACCGATTCTATATCTCGAAGCAATTTGAGCTAATTCATTAGCAATTTCATTATGAATTCTGGGGATATGAACTAAAGAAACGTTTCAAAAAGAATTTAACAACTCCCAAACGGTTGTTAAATATGTTTGCAACTTCTCATTATTGTATTTAAACTCCTTCGATAACTTCTTTAAAACTAACTGGGAATCCCTTAATATTTGAACTTCTAAAGCCCCTTTGCTAATTAATATTTCGAGACCCAAAATCAAAGCTTTGTACTCTGCCACATTATTCAAACAGGGATATTTTAGTTCAAACAAGAATTCTGATGGAATCCTTTCTGGCAAAATAATAAGAATTCCAACCCCTGCACCATCTTTGTGTTTCGATCCATCAAAATATAACTTCCAATAATTGATTCAACGTCGATTACATTTGCCCCCTGGTCATTCAGATCTTTCAAATTATCTACAAGAAAATCTACAATGACCTGACCTTTCATAGCTTTGGCAGAGACATGTTGTAAATCAAACTCTGTCAAGGCTAGCATCCATTTCCCTAAACATCCTCGTATCATCGAAAAACTTAACATATATTTGATGAGATCAATTTGTGCTATAACATTCACTAATTTAGCCACCATTTAACATTTAAGCTTCATACAAGCATAATATAAAGATAAACATAATTTCTCTATCGGAGAATACCTTATTTTGATATCAGTTAGAACTCGACTAAGGTAATAAACGACCCGCTCATGCCCATTCTCATCATCTTGGGCTAACATACACCCAATCGTGTTCTTAGATGCTGCAATGTATAATTTTAAGGGCTCATATGGATGAACATTCGCCATAATTGGAGCCTTAGACAAATAAGCCTTAATCGATTCGAATGCTAATTGATGCTCATTCGTCCATTCGAACTGTGAATCATTTTTTAGTTTCACTAAAGGTGCAAACACTCGAGTCCGATCAGAAAGATTTGAAATAAACCTTCTGAGTTAATTTACCTTACCTAAGATGGATTGCACTTCTATTTTCGATTTAGGCACAGACAATGCTAAACATTGCATCCGTCTTATTTTTATCGATTGCAATTCCTTTTTTATGAACAACAAAACCCAAAAATTTTCAGCCGATATCCTAAAAGCACATTTTTAAGGGTTCATTTTTAATCCCTTCTTCCTCATAGTGACAAATGCTTTTCTTAAGTGATCAATGTGTTGACTCACTGAAATCGATTTGACCATGGCGTCATCGATATACACCTCCATAAATTTTCCAATAAACTCATGAAAAATAGCACTCATCCAATAAAAGGCATAACTACCCATTCATAAGTGCCTCAGGACAACGGAAAGCAGTTTTGGACACGTCATCTTCTGCAATAAAGATTTGGTTATATCCTAAATAACCGTCCATAAAACTTAGGATTTTGTTTTCTATTGCAGAATCAATCAACATATCTGTAATTGGCAAAAAGTATTCATCTTTTGTAGTAGCATTATTTAAATCTCGAAAATCAATGCATACTCTTAACTTCTCATTTTTCTTCATCATAGGGACAATATTTGAAACCCACTCAACATAGCGTGCATTTCGAATAAATTTTGCTTTAATTAAGCATTCTATTTCTTCTTTAATCTTTTCATTGATTTCTGGAGCAAAACGTCATGGAGTTTGCTTCACAGGTCTAGCATTTGGTTTTAATGCTAATCGATGTTCCACAAGAGAATGATCGAGACCAGGAATCTAATGATAATCCCAAACAAAACAATCTTTAAACTCATGTAAGAGATGAAAAAGTTCAGTTTGAAAAGGATCAACAAGACCCTTGCAAATGTAAGTTATTCGAACATCATTAGGGGTCCCCAAATTAATTTCTTCTAAGGGGTCCTGGGATTCAAATCCCTTAAAATGCTCCTCTTCTTTTACAAAATGTTTTTCGAAACCTAAAGGTTCTAAATCATAGATGCAGTCGAAGGTGAAATCAACAATTTCATTATAAATAGAATAAACTGCATCATTTACCTTACTGATGGTATTTCGATTTTCAACACAATGCGCCTCTACTATTAAATGAGCAGCTTGGCTTGTAACATTACTTTCATTACATAAAAAAGGAACATGTAAACAATGATTAAACTCGACTGAAGATATCGAATCGCTACAACTATTATTAAAAGAACTTCTAATCCTATGTGATTATACGTCATCAGAAGAATCATCTTTATTTCCTATAGAAAGACAATTATTTAAATAATTATGCAAAGTTACCAGCTAGTCGGAAACTTCTTCAACCTGGTCCATATGACAATCTTCAAGAGAGACAATCCCAGCCAGTTGGAGTGAAATTCAATTCTGGGTAGAGCAACTTCATGGACAAACCTTCCGAGGATAAGTAACAACCTTCACAATTATAAGAGTTCAGTGTTCTGTTGATATTCAGAGGTTTCAACTTAAGATTATACATCCTGAAATCAATGTGCAGATGTTCGACATATAGGTTCGAATCTGCCTTTATGACTTCAAGCTTGCCATCCTTTGACCAAAGAAGCACGCTTTGATGCACAGTAGAAGGTATAGCCCCTACACCGTGGATCCAATCTCGCGCCAACAAAGCATTATAACTGGCCTTTGATAGAACCACCACGAACACAGTATTTTGTTCGGATGATCCAACCTTCATAGTCAAAGTAACCAGCTCTTTCGCTGGAGTTGAAGCCCTACTGAAATCAATTACAATAATGTTTGTAGGGACTAAATCATCACGATACTTTCCGACCTTCATTAGCATCCTCTCAGGCAACAGACTGATTGCCATTCCACTATCGATCAAGACTTTGTTTACTTTGATCCCACTCAAAGTAGTGGTTATATGAAGTGGGCGGAGATGAGACATTTATTTTTCAGTAGGCCGAAGAAAATACCCCGGCTCATCTTCAATTCGGATGAAGAAAAAAGCTTCCTCATTTTCCATATCATAGTCTTCTTTTGGGTCACCTTCATATTCCCCCAGATACTCAGTCGGAATGATCGAAATCATTTCGATCACATCATTATCTCCTTCTTCAAAGTGTTCTTCATCGACATCAACTTCTTTGCTTTTGTCGACCCCTGAAGATTGGGCTATCCCTTTGCCCTTTTCCATTTTTGCAGGAGATGTGATTTCCTTTGGACAAGTCTCTCCATCAAAAGGAAAGACAATTTCGGAAGGCACAGAAGGGGTTGCCCCCTTGCTTACTTCCACCTAAGGTTTCTTATTTTGATTGAAGTTTCTCCTGCCTCCTCTGCCTCTCGAATACCCTCTGGCTCGACCACGATAATAGGGGTATTAATTTCGAGGAAGTCCCTGATGTCCCCACTATGGGTTGCGTCGATAAAGAGCATCCCGCTTCTAGAACTCCTGACAGTTTCGAATCCATTGAACACCTATAGCCTGGGAACGGCTTAAAGGTGCAACTATATTTTGTTGAGGAGTCTTAGAACTTTGACCCTCAACACGCCGAATCGGTTGCCTCTGGCGCACCTGCTCTTCTCTATGAGTTAATTCTTTCTTCATTTTCTCCTTTTCGAAAATTACCGTTGCTTCGGCATCAAAAACAACATTACACCGTAGACACAGAGATACGTCCCGGTCTTTAATCTTTTGTTGAACTAGAAAGTCTAATAAACCATCACCCACCCAGGAATACACCGATCTAACGTGTGACTCAAAAGCATCAAGAGCTACATATCAAAGTCATAGGACATGCCAACCATATTTACTTTGAAACATGGCTCAATAAAGCTGGCATCAACATCGAAGGGATTGACATCAACCTTCATTTCCTTCTTACCATCATCAAATTTCAACCGTCCTTCCATTATTGCTTCCTGAATTAAATCCCTGAAACGAACACAACTGTTAGTCGAATGGCTGGTTTCTTGGTGAAACTTGCAATAAGGTTTCCCTTTTAAATCTTTCATCGAAAGTAAAATTCTACCCTCAGGCAGAATTAATTGTTTATCTTTAAGCAACACATAAAAAATCTGATCAGATTTCAAAATATCAAAACTATATTTCTTTTCACTTTTTAGTTTTGAATCATTTGACTTTTTATTACTAGGAGGCTTTCTAAGTAAAGAACAAATATACGGAGGGCCTTTCTTAAGTTCGGCCAAATTGACCTCTTTTTGAAATCGAGTTCCTCTTCTGAGGACTCCATAGTCACATAAGCAACTTTCTCTTTTTGAGTAAACAGTTTACTCTTTGATCATTGCTCACTCCTATGTTTCTCCTTCTGCTTTTTCATGAGTTCGGTCTGACGAACCTTTTCAGCCAAATGGGCTAAATAAGGGATATGCACATTAAGTAACTTTCTGCGCATATAAAATCCTAGCCCCATAGTTGCTATTTTCACCACTTCGCTCTCAGGTAATGAAACATAGCATCTACTTCTAGCGTTCTTGAAACGTATCATATAATCATCAATGGTTTCCCCATCTTCACGTTTCAAAGCCACTAGATTAGTAACTGCCACATTCATTTCCCCTCAATAGAACTGTGCATGAAAAGCAGTTTCCAATTGATTCCATGTTGTTATCGAATTTGGTATAAGATTCGAAAACCAAGTAAATGCATTCTTCGTTAACGAAGAAAGAAAAACTTCATTTTCAAATTTTCATCATTGGATAAATTTTTAATCTCAACCAAATATCGGGCAACATGTTCAGTGGTTGATTCTCCAACTTCCCCAGCAAACTTTGTGATTATCTTTGGATTTTTCACACCCTCTTGGCACTTCAGTCATTTGAACAACTTAGGGAAAAGCAGACACAAAGTGAGGTCGATTCATAAAACCAACATTCAGACTGACTCGATTAAGTATTTCTTCCACAATTCTGGTGACTTGATAACCTTCACCGTCGTGATTAGCACGTAATCTGGCTAGAAATTCATCAGCATTTTGATCATGGGGAACCATATGAGGATTTTCTCTATTAAAAACATTGTTTTCATTTTGAAATATATTTTCAAATCCTTCATTATTTTCCCTGGCATTATGCCTTTCACCTTCCTCATAATCTACGATTTGAGCAATACGTTTGACTTGTCTAGCAAGACGTTCAAATTTCGATTCGTGATCAGCCATCATAGGATTTAGAATTGTGGTTATTTGTTGAGTCAATAAATTGACTAAGTCATGATGACTTTCCTCTACTTATTGTCGATATACCACCATTGAATTAGCAGCATTCGAAGTAGAGACCACATTGTAATCACGAGAATACTCAAAATATTGTTGTGAGTTTTGAGAATTATTTCTCCCATTTATACTCCCAAATCGAACAGGAGGAACAAAACTACCCACCGGTGGGGTATACCCAGGAGGAAGGCCATAAGGAGGCAACCAGCAGTTAATGGAGGCTGGAACGGTGGCAAAGTACCACGCGGACGAATATTACGCCCAATGTTCCTAGTTTGAACAGTTGTAACTGCTATACTTTCACTTCCAATTGCACCCTCCGAACGTGAAGTCACGTTTGCTTGTTGCACAATTACTAGTAAGCTATCATTGATGGAGGAACCACCATTCACATTTGACACTTCATCAGCCATGTGAATGATTTTTTCACTTCTCAATCACATACACCGAATGATACAAAAACTTTTTGACACACTTCATTTTTTTTAAAATTGTCCCACCGGACGTGCCAATTTATTTTGTCGATTTAGCAAATCGATAGTGGTTCGATATCTAATGGTCTGTGAGCGAAACCTACTCTTCTTTGCAGGTACCGATTCTCTAAAAGTGTATCAAAGTGTCTTCGATTAGATGACTATTGAGGTAAAAGATAAACTAAAATTTGTAAAAACAACAAAGAAATGAGAAAATAAATATTTTGAAAAGAAAATACACTGAAATCGGAAAATTACGTTGAAGTTTAAAGAAAGCAATAAAGTGTCTTCGACTAGGTCAAATGGCTTTGGCTTAAAATTCAAAGATCTGGGAATATAAATTAGACAAGAAAAATTAAAGAAATGCTTGAAAGATAAATTTACTTGAAAAATAAAGTTTACAAGAAGATAAATTGAAAAGGTAAAAACATGGAAGGAACCCTACAGAAAATAGACTCGATCGCAGACTCAGGAATTCGCAGGGGATATGAGTGTGCTTGAGTGTTTTCTGAGTTAAAGTTTCAACCCTTATTCCCTAAAACTTTCTAGTAATTATAATCCACTTTCGTAACTGACAATTAATTACAAAAACATAGCCTTGAATGTGCACTCCTTGGTAACCGTTCCTGCCCTTTGGTTGGTAAATGTTTACTCATAAATTCTCCACATGGTAAATTCCTTCAACTTCTCCACTTACATAACCGCTCAATTTGCTTTTTGAAATAAACCATTCGATTACCTCTTTCAAATACTTGACTGAATAGGCCTGTTCGATTCAATAAAGTGTTTCAAAACTGAATCCGCGTCGAATACCTCCAGCCCATGCTTACACATGTATCTTTTCGAAAACTACTTATGTTTTCGATCTCTTTATTACTTCGAACCAACTTACCTTTATTGAAAATATTTTTCGATTAACATCTATATAAATAGTAAATCAAATCAACTAGCTAGATTCAATTTACATGTATATGCTATACAAGTAGTAAATCAAATTTTACACATATATCCTATACAAGTGGTAAATCGAATCAACAAATCAACTTGACTCGATTTACATATATTTTGTGTACTAGTAGTAAATCGAGTTGAGTTGATTTGATTTACATAGAGATATAAATAGGACTGACGTGTAATTAAAGGTGAAAATTTAGGTGCACACGTGAAGTTGATCACTGATAGCTATTAAATAAAAATTTAGTCAAATCATTTAAATTATTTAAGAACTTTCATCTATCAACTTCACGTGAAATTGACTGTACTTGAGGTTTTACATAATTAAATTGTGTTTATGGCATCTGTGTAATTTTAAAACATTCATTTTATGCATATAAGTTACCCTTAATTTTGTTTGACAAAATATATTAAATATGAGATTATATTTTGATACATTCTTTACAAATATATTTTTAAAAAATGAAAAGTTCTATGAACTTAATTTGATATTTGTACGACAAGCAGTGTTTTATTGCGATGTTTTTGTATGTAATGCCAAAAAATTAAAAAAATGAAAATTTTTACTAATTTTAATTTTGAATAATTATCTAATATTTTAAAAAAATCAAATGTACAAATTATTTGTCGTTTATAAAAAAATATGGTGCATTTTATGTAATAAAATTAATCTTTAGATGATTATAATATCATTTATTTTTTCAGAATTATTTTATTCACAATTAAATCTTTTAAAAAGTTATTTATTATTCTTATTTTAGCCACAATAATAAGACTCTCATTTCTCTTTCCTAAATATTTCATTAAGAAAAAATGGTTAGTCTCAATACCTTCTATTCAAAAGATCACACGACGGTTATTCTTTGTATTTCATTAAGTGGGTGCTAATAAAGTTAAAAGCACAATTTTTCTGGATATTTTGGATTATTATAAATAAATTTTCAGACATTGTTTTTATTTAAAACTCTTTACTCGAGAACAAAAAGTAAATGTATTATATGATTCGGTTTATATGAATTATGACCAAAAATAAATGATCCCATCGGAATGTTTGCATGCTAAAAAAAAAAAAGAAAATAGTTAATTTGTTCCATGAAAAGAAAGAAGGAAGAAGAAAAAATAAGAGTATTAGTGTATTGATCGATATGATTCGGTTTATATGAATTATTATGACCAACTAACCCTTTTCGCTGAACAATCCATACCTAGTTTGATAACGCATGATACTCGTATGCAGCTATGCGGTCAACATTATTATTCTACAAGATACTTTAATGGCTTTTCTGCTCCGTACAATAAAGTGCACCAGCAAAGTGGATCTTCAATTTTATAAAAATATAATTTTTAAATAATATCAAAT
Source organism: Arachis hypogaea (assembly GCF_003086295.3). Taxonomy (NCBI): domain Eukaryota; kingdom Viridiplantae; phylum Streptophyta; class Magnoliopsida; order Fabales; family Fabaceae; genus Arachis; species Arachis hypogaea. The sequence continues at coordinate 2,836,267 of NC_092043.1, read as the reverse complement.
AATCAATTTTTTAATATCAATTAATTTTTTAAAATTAATTTAAATTTAAATTTTAAATCATAAAATTTTAATCTTAAATTTTAATTATAAATTTAAACTCTGAAATTAATTAATATTGATTAAATAAAAATTAATTCTCTATATTTAAGAAATTAAACTTTTATGTATTTTTAAGTTAAAATAAACGATTTTAATACAAATATATTTTGCAATATTAAATTTTGATCTGAATTATTTCAAATAATTAAATACTATTTTTACATTATATTTTAATTGAGCCCCAAAAATCATAATTGAAGTGACTTATAGTGATAAATAATTGTTTTTTTTTTGGACATGTAGTGACAAATAATTGTTAAGGAAATGTATTTAGAGGGTTTGTTTGTTTGTGTATACAATTCCCACATTACTACTTGATTGGGCACGTTCAAAAACAAAGGAAAAACCGACCGGTCACTTTTTCTTCTCTACAATTTTTTTAGATGCGTTGAAAATATTTTTAAATGAAAAAGAAAATAAGCGCCAAAGAAAGGCCATTATTGTATAAATTAAGTCAAGATACTTAAAATTATGTTTGCGTAGAAATCAAATAGACAATAACCAGGTTTTAGGAGTACGCATGCGGAAACTAAATAGACAATAACCAGGTTTTAGGAGTAGATACTATTTTCACATAGATTTAGGGAGAGTACAACATAAGTAACAGAAGAGTGACTTGTGAGAATTGAGTGAAGTATCTCAGAAAAAATACGATGAGACTTTACTAATTAAGAAGATTATGGGAGAGAGTGCGAGAAAGGTTGCTTCAAGTGACAAGGAGGAATTGCATAAGGTTAGAGCTAGGGTGACTCAAAGTTTCATTCCGTGATAAAGTAATCAGGTCTTCTAAAACCTTAGGGTTTGGCAGGGGTGATGTCTTGAGTAATAATACGATGGCAATAATCACATGGAAATAAAGTGATCCAACACTTTCGAAGGTTAGTTTTACTGAAGAAACTTGGAACACTCTATCATAACCTTACGAGGAGGCCATAGTGATTAAAGTTTTTGAGAAATACTTCAATCATATGGTCTTGGTGCAAGAATCGAAAGAGGTATGGAGGGTTAAAGGTGGCTATAAAATTTTGGATGTTGGGTTTAATTACTTCCTCGTTAAATTTGATCTCGGGAAAGATAGGAAAAATGTTTTATTAGGAGATCCATCGATGATGTTAGGTTATTACATCGCGGTTAAGCTATGGTTTCCGGATTAACTTAATGCGCCTTCGCGCGAACGCGTCGTCCACGCGTCCGCGTCGCTTGCACCGCACAGCTTATCCTAATTTGCCAAATATTTTATCTTTCTCTTCCCCCAATCCTACTTTTTCTTTTCCCTCCTTATTTCTTTCTTCCCCCTTCTTCCTTCTTCCCTCCTTCTCACTTTCTACTTTCTCTCTCTCTTCCCACCATTATCAAGGTTTTTCTTCTCTTCTTCCCTCCTTACTTTTCTATTCTTCTTCTTTATTTATGTTTTCTTCTTCCTTCCTCTTTCTTTTTACTTTCTTTGCATATGTTTTCTTTTTCTTTCTTTTTCCTTTTTATTGGTGTTGAAAACTTATTTGGTTATTGTGGATTGTTTCATAATTATTTGGCAATTATATTTTTTAAAGGGGTTGCTTGCATGTTCAATTTATTATTTTCATTGGATTATTTACCATGCATGCTATGTGTTTGTGAAAAAGTCCGTATGGCATTATGTACTTTTCTACATTATCCTATTCTACTATTCAATGCATGCTTTTCACAAATTCTCTTTACTATTTTATTAATTGAATTTAATTGCCAATACAAATGTGATAGTTTGTTACGAAGTGATGCTTGATCTATGCTACTCATGCCCTTGCCGGCACGCCAATAAACATCTTGCATATACTTCCCTATCGTGCACTTGTTCTATTCCCTTTAGTGATCTTTTCACATGTTGTTATGACCATGTGTTTATTTCATTCATCTTTACCGTGCATTGATTATCACTCACTCAATCCCCTTCCTTGCTTTATCTCTTTGGATTTAACTTACTTTCTCTTCCCTTTTTCAGAATGGCCACTAAAAAGGGAAAGAGAAAGCTACCCCTAAACCCACCGCAAGGAAAGGAACGAAGAGAGCACTAGTGGCAGAGCCTTCTTCAACTGCAGTCAAGCCCTCAACAAAAAGAATTAAAAGGATTATTAAGGTTGATGAAAAGGAGAGAGCCTTCCCAGCCAAGGACACTGTACGATTCCCAAATCGCTACTGTGAGCAGATGTTTCATATTCTGGCAGCTCGAAATTACAACAATGAACACCTTCTTATCCTTCCGCCTCGTATTGCTGAATTTGTTGAGCCACAAATTGCACAAAGACATTGGAGATTCTTACAGAGACAGCCACGACAGGTTAATCTTTCTCGGGTTGTTGAGTTCTACTCCAACTTCCACCTGCCGACTCTGCAGTCCGTTTATTTATGCCAGAAGCAAGTCCCCATTACAGAAGAGACCATTCAGCAAGCCTTAGATCTCCCCCCTGCTCCGGAAGGATTAGACGCTTTTCAGAAAGCCACCATCAAACGCCAGGCGTACACCTTTGATTGGGACGCTATTCTCAGAGTTATCGCTTAACCTGGCAGCAAATGGATCTTCGGATACCATCGTTCTCGTCCTAAGGAAATCTCGGCTTCCGCACTCACCTTAAAGGCTCACGTATGGGCACAGATTATGTCCCATTATGTCTTCCCGAGTACTCATGAGTCCTCCTTCACCGCAGACATGGCCGTTCTACTATGGTGCATCCTCACAGACCAGCCTCTTAATTTACCAAGACATATCCGGAATGCTATGGAACATGTGCAGATCACGGGCAACCTGCCTTTCCCCGCATTGGTCTCTGATCTTATCTCAGCAGTATCCTACAGAGATGGAGACACCAAAGCCATTCTTTCACGGGATGATCAGTATGTCCCTAACGGGAGATATCTCAGGCCACAACTTGCCACTACCAGCAAGTTCGCAGAGGGTGCTGCAGCTCCTCCACCATCTACTAGTCAGCTGCTGCACCAAATACTGAAGCGATTGGACCAACAAGAAAAGAAAGCAAAGCTCCGAGAGCGCCGTAACCACCGCCATTTCAAATACCTCAAGAAGCTACTTACAGGCAATCACAGACCAAAAGACGATCCAGGCACTCCGGACTCCACTTCTTTCACCAGCACAGGGAGCCACGACGGTCCCGACTGTGGAGACACTGCCACTATCCCACCACTGTTCCTGACAGATGGCACCGAGGACGGTGCAAATCCTTAAGTGTGGGGAGGTCGGTCAGTACCTGACTTCCGGAGGTAATTTTTCTTCCCTAAACACCAATAAATTAGGATATTTAGTTAGTTTTACTTTCTTTTGTAGAATAGGATAAATTACATAGTAATAGATTAGTTGCATGCATGTTCTACTTAATTGAAAAGACAATAAATTTCTTCTAAAACTCTATCTTTGGAACAAAATTTCACTAATTCTAATTAAAACTCTTATGTTAAATTTGCTTGAAGTTGTATTTGGAACATGATTTTTAAAGCTAAAGAACACACAACCTGTGAGAATTGAGCCTTTATGCATGGTTACATTATTTAACCATATTTGTTTTATTCTTGTGTGTTTACTTCTCTATGATTGTAACCTATATTTTGTTCCATTTTATATTTCTAATGTTTAATATATTTATATGCTGCATATGATTGAGGCCATTAATTGTTTAGTTCACTTATCCAAATTAAGCCTACCCTTTCAATTACCTTTGTTAGCCACTTTGAGCCTTTAAATCCCATTTGTTCTATAATTTACCACATTACTAGCCTTAAATGGAAAAAATAATTATATACCCCAATTTGAATCTTTGGTTAGCTTAAGATAGAATCGTGTGTGCTAATTAAGTATGGAAAATTGTGGGAACAAAAGATAATACAAAAGATAATAAGGGGATATGTCATGATAATATAATAGGAATTTGGACACCTACTCATGTGAAACTATGAAAATCAAAAATTCATGTGCATTAATAAGCTATGTTTAAAAAAAATATTTTATTCAATAAATAAATAAGGGGACAAAAATTACCCCAATGCCGAGTTAAGAATCCAAAGATCCATGCATGTATGATAAAATCCAAATAAAAAGTTGATACATGAGTATGGAATGTGAAAAAGAATTTTGGGTAGCTACGTACTGACGATTGGATTTTTGACGGTTTAGAATTTCACTAATGAAATCTCATTGTAAAGTATAGTTTCTAAACCAAACAATAATCCTTTCATACAAAAAGTTGTTTGTCACTAGTACAAACCCCTAGAATTTATAAACCGAAGTATTTAAACCTCGGGTCGTCTCTCAAAGGACTTGCAGGGTAATGTTCTTGTTATTGGTTATGGATTTATTTATTTTGGGGTTTTAGATGAGAAAAATGAATAGTAAATGGTAAGAAAACTTTATTAACAAAATGGTCTTAGCAAGATTTGATTGTCAAGGGTCTTCATCATTATCACTAGCCACAAGTATGGTAGTTGCAAGGATTAATCCCACTTAGTCATCCTTAAATCAATTAACAAAGGGAAGTCAAGTGAGTTATATCAATCCTAGTCCATAAGTCCTAGCTTTCCACTAATTGGATTAATGAAGGCTAGAGTTAATGGCTATCAACTAGCAATCAATTGGACACTAGTGACTCAAGAAATCCTAAGTTACCTTCTCAAGCCAAGAACATAAAATCCTACTCTAACATCCTCTCAAGCATTTCATCAAACACTTGGAGGGTAATGAAAGAAAGCATTTTTATTTGTAAGAATAAAAGGAATCAACAACCAACAATTACAAAGAATTAACAAAACAACAATCAACAACATCACAATCACATGAATTATCTCAAATTGCATTATTAAAAGGAAACAAAAGAACAAGAATATCTCAATTACAAAACCTAGAGACAAAATAAGAGAAACTACAACAAGAGGATAGGGATAGAAAGAAGAACCAAAGTGTAGCAATCACCACTTGAAGGTAGAAGTAGAAGGAGACTTGAATTAAACCTAGAACTATGAGATCCTAATCTAACCCTAATTCCTAATCCTAGAGAGAAGTGAGAGCTTCTCTCTCTAAAACTAACTCTAACTCCTAAAACTAAGCTAATGATCAAAAGTACCTAAAGTCCCCTGATTTCCCTTCAATACTTGACTTAAATAGCATCAGAAATGAGTTGGATTGGGCCCACATGGCTCCTAAAACCGCTGGGGACGATTTCATTAAAGTGGGCCACGGACAGAATCGGCGCGCGCGCGCAAAGTGCGCGTGCGCGCCCCTGAACGCGAAGCAACATATGGCAAAATTTATATCATTTCGAAGCTCCGGATGTTAGCTTTCCAACCCAACTGGAACCGCATCATTTGGACCTCTGTAGCTCAAGTTATGGTCAATTAAGTGCGAAGAGGTCGGCTTGACAGCTTTCCGGTTCTTTCATTTCTTCATGAGTTCTCCAACTTTACATGCTTTTTTCTTCATTCCCTTGATCCAATCTTTGCCTCCTAAATCTGAAATCACTTAACAAACATATCAAGGCATCTAACAGAATCAAGGTGAATTAAATTTAGCTATTTTAAGACCTAAAAAGCATGTTTTCACTCTTAAGCACAATTAAAGGAGAATATACAAAACCATGCTAATTCATTGGGTAAATGTGGGAAAAAGGTGATAAAATCCCCTAAATTCAATACAAGATAAACCGTCAAATTGGGGTTTGTCACGTACGTACTCCAAGGTTATATAAAATATATATAGGTTAGGTTAAAGCTTGGGTTAATTAAAGATTCAATTTATAAGCTCACTTAACCATATATGTATCCTTACCTTTACCTTGGCCCCATTACAACCTTGAAAAGACCTCATGATGCTGCATTGGTATATTAAATGTTGTTGATTGGTTAGGAGAAGAACAAAATTTAGGGACCATGATTAGAGAAGGATAGAGTGATTACCCTATACACTGGAGAGATTAGAGTATACATACATCATCAATGAGGGTTCAATACTTGAAATTCTATGTTCCCCGCTTTCATGAGCTAACTTCTTGCATTTTTATCTGTTCTTACTAAATGAGAATTGAATTAGTGAAACTTGGTTTGTCATTGTTTGAAGAGCTTATTTATTCTTGATCAAGTGGACAAGAATCATATAGTTGCATTCACATATATAGGTTGCATTGCATTGCATGAGTTTTTACATGTTCCTACTCATTTATTCTATCTCCTTCAACTAAGCATGAGGACATGCTAATGTTTAAGTGTGGGGAGGTTGATAAACCACTATTTTATGATTTACAATGTGTTTAATTGTGTGGTTTTATCATGGTCTTTACCCACTTATTCATATAATTAGCATGCATTTATATTTCCTTCCTAAAATTATTACATGATTGAAAACTTACTTCCTGGAGACCTTTAATTAGGTATTTTAATCCCCCTTTATTCCATTTGATGCCGTGATCTGTGTGTTAAGTGTTTTAGGCTTTATAGGGCATGAATGAGTGGGAGATTGGGAAGGAAGCTTGCAAAAATAGAAGGAATACAAGAAATTGAGGAGATGACCAGCGAGAAGTGATGCGTACGCGTTGGCAACGCGACCACACGGAAGAGAGGAATTCGTAGTGACGCGGCTGCATGAGTGACGCGAACGCGCGGATTGGAAAAGCAGAAGCGACGCGGAGGCATGGACGACGCGCCTGCATGGAAAAGCAAAATGCCGAAAGACGCGTCCGCGTGACATGCGCGATCTGCAGAATTTCAAAAGGCGCTGGCAGAGTTTTTGGGCCGGATTTTAACCCAGTTTTCGGCCCGGAATTACAGACTAGAGTCAGGGAACATGCAGAAACGGGAGATAACAATTCATTCTGCATAATTTTTAGTTTTAGATTTGGATTTACTCCTCCCCTATGACATTCATAATTAGGATTTTTGGAAAGATTTTGGCTTTACCTTTTGAGAAGAGTCTACCTCCGGTACTAGTCATCTTATTTTGTTAGTTACTTTTTTATATTTATTCTTCCATATTTTTAATCCCTCTAGAGTTGACTTTGGCTTATTTTTACAAGTTATTAATATAAACTATTTTTATTTTCAATTAATCCTTTCATTATTATTTATCATGTCTTCTTTTATTTTCACCATTAATTCTATGAATTTTATAATTATGATGAGTGAGTAGTTCCATGACTTGATTGGGGATGATTGAAAGGAACCCTTGAGTTGAACTACTCAAGAGAGAAATTATAATTGGGTTTATTGTTGAATCACCCTCTAATCATTAACTCTAGTCCTTCCCAAGGGAGAGGATTAGGACTTATGACTAGAAACCGATTTCCAACTTGCTTGACTTTCCTTTACCTAGTAAGGGTTAACTAAGCAGAGTAACTTCCAATTATTAATTAATCTTGAGAGTATTTCAACAAGAATAGGGCTTCCAACTAATCTACCCCCAGTCAAGGCTTTTATTTAGAATTAATTAAATTCTCTATTTTAATTTCCTGCTTACCAACTCAACCACTTTTGAAAACACCCGATTGATGAAATAGCACATCTCTCTGCAACTCGTTGGGAGACGACCTGGGATTCATACTCCCAGTATTTTAATTTTCAATATTGTGACAACCCGTTTTTAAATTGATAAGCGGATTTTCGGCTAGTTAAGGACTGTACTTGCAACGTATTCCTATTAATAAATTCTTAACTCGCCAATTTCTGCCACATCAAGCTCTGTAGAGCCCCCAGACATCAATTTTAAGTTTGGCGTTGGGCAACCCTCAATAAGCTCTAAGCACAAAGGTACTAAAAAGAAAGTACCTAATGGCTGGAGGGATAAGAAAGTTCCAACTAAAGGCCTATCACCTGGCATGAGCGTTGTCTTCACTAAGAATCCAGTCCTACCACATACAGTGAGTCGTGTCCTATCTCTAGAGCATGTAGAGCTCATTCATGAGAGGACAAGCAAAAAATTCACTGTCAGGGGCAAAAATCTGAGCCAATACTCACCTCCGTAAGGAGCTAAAGGTCAAGCTAGTGACGTTAAAATAGCGCTTATTGGGAGAAAACTCAACTTTACTCAACCATATTTATTTTATTTCATTTTATTTTTCTTTTCAGTTGTCAGTGTCATAATCATATGCATCAGTAAGAATAGAGACAAAATTTCACAGCAGTGAAAATAGAGCACTCTGGATGGAGTGTCAAAGTTGAACGCTAGTGAGGAAGCTCTCACTAGGAGTTTAATATCCCAAGAGGGGAGCATTGCTGGCGTTGAACGCCAGCCAGGGAGCTGTCCCTGGGCGTTCAAATGCCACTACAAAAGAGCAGGGAATCTGGAATTTCCTAGCCTCTCAGGACCTGTAGGTCCCACGAAGCTCCACCTACCCCACTTTCTTCTTCCCCATTGATCATATTTGCTTGAGGACGAGCAAAACTCTTAAGTTTGGTGTTGTAAAAGCTCTGCTTTGCGACTTCTACCACTCTTAAGTATAGAAGAAGAGGATGGAGCAAACTAGAGAGCATGCACATGAGCCTGTGCAGCCGCCTCAACAAAGACAAAGGAGTGATATTGAAGAGATGAAGCACTATATTGGATCCTCAAGGAGGAGCACTAGCCACCATCATTCAGGTGGATTCGTTCTCTTTTACTCCTTTCTTATTTTTTTCTATCTGTTTTATTATTTGTTCTCTTGTTCTAGTTGCATGATCATTTGCATTTGATGTCTTAAAACTTGTAAAATGTTCCATATATCTCTCACCTTACTTAAATAAAAAAATTTATTGAAAAGAATTGAGAGATGCATGAATTTCAAATTTAAAATAAGATTAGTTTAATTAGTTTGATGTGGTGTCATCTACTTTTATTTTCTGAATGTATGAAATAAACAATGCATATTTGAAGTTGTGATTTTAAAATGTTGGCTCTTGAAAGAATAAGGAAAAAGAAAAAGTATTATTGATAATCTGAAAAATCTAAAATTTGATTCTTGAAGCAAGAAAAATCAGCAAAAAGAAAAAAAAAGCATGTTACAAGAGAAAAAGAATTATATGCATGTAAGAAAGAAAAAAAATGGCAAAAAAAAAGAAAAAATAAAAAGAAGAAAAATCCATTACTACCCAAAAATGCAGGAATAAGATGGCAGATTGAAAAAGCCAATAACCCTTTAAACTAAAAGGCAAGGGTAAAAGGGCCCAAGGCTTTGAGCATCAATGGTTAGGAGGGCACAAAGGAATAAACTCCTGGTCTAAGCGGCTAAACCAAGCTATCCCTAATCATGTGCTTGTGGCTTGAAGGTGTCAAGTGAAAAGCTTGAGACTGATCGATTAAAGTCGTGGTCCAAAGTAAAAAGAGTGTGCTTAAGAACTCTGGACACCTCTATCTGGGGATTCTAGCAAAGCTGAGTCACAATCTGAAAAGGTTTAGCCAAGTAAAGTGTCTGTGGCATGAATGTATCCGGTGGTAATACCAGAAAACAGAGTGCTTAGGATCACGGCCAAGACTCAAAAAGCTATGTTCAAGAATCAAAATAAAACTTAACTAGGAGAGTCAATAATATCATATGGATTCTAAGTTCCTAAAGATGCCAACATCTCTGAGTTTCAATGGATAGTGAGATGCCAAAACTTTTCAGAAGCAAAAAGTTACTAATTCTCGCTTATCTGATTTTAACTAAGCTTCATTTTGAAACTTAGAAATTTATTGTATCTTAATTTTCTTTTTTATCCTTCTGTGTTTTTAGTTGCTTGGGGACAAGCAACAGCTTAAGTTTGGTGTTGTGATGAGTGAATATTTTATACGCTTTTTTACATCATTTTCATATAGTTTTTAGTATTTTTTATTTTATTTTTATTAAGGTTTTATAGGTTTTAGTGTTAAATTCATATTTTTGGATTCTACTATGAGTTTTTGTGTTTTTGGACAATTTTAGATATTTTTTGGCTAAAATTGAGGAGTTGGAACAGAAGTCTGATTCAGAGACAGAGAAAGCACTACAAATGCTGCCCAAATCTGATCTGCCTGCATTTGAAAGAGCTTTTTTGGAGCTACCAAAGTCCAAATGGAGCGCTCTCAACGACTATAGAAAGCTGACTTCTAGAGCTTTCCAGAAATATATAATAATTTATGCTTTGCTTCGGATTAAAAGGCCCAAAACTGGCGTCCAATGGCAGTTTCCTGCCCCCTTCCAAGCATCCAATGTCCAAAGAGCAAAGACCAATGTACAAATGCCCAGATAGAACCCCCCCAGCTGACGTTCCACACCCAAGGAGCCTCATAGCACGTGGATCTCATCAAAGCTCAGCCTAAACACTCACTAAGTGGGCCTCAGAAGTGAATTTTAGCACTAAATAGACTATTTTACCCTTTCTGTGTAATCCTTAGTCATTAACCTAGTATTTAAAGAACTTTTACACCTCTCACGAAGGGAGGTCTACCATATTTTCGTTTTTCACTTTTTTTTTACTTCAATATGATTTTCTAAACCTCCTAGGTTAAGGGGAGGAGCCCTGCTGGGTCCTATGAATTAATAAAGTACTAATATTTCTCTTCGATCCATGTTTGATTAATTCTAAGATGTATATTTGTACTTCATCATGGTGAATAGGATGATCTAACCAATTAGCTCTGTTCATCACATTAAGACAAATGTGCCAGACAAACACCCGCATCTACTTGGGTCAGAATGCGTCTTTCACCAAACAAGGACAACCAACAGCTTGAATATATATTTCTCAAATGGCTAATCCACGACTTCGTTGGAGACTTCTCGAGACATCTGTTCAGCCAAGTTTTGGGGAGATTAGGGTCTCTGTGGTAGAGGCTAGAACCCAAAGATACATCATTCTCTGATCCAGAAGATCCGACCTTGTCTGTAGTGTTTTGAGTAGGATCATAAAGGAGAATGGACTGTACGCGCTTCACCCTCAAGTAGAGATGGATTCACACTAAACCTGGGGTTCAGATATGGAGGAGTATTGGCAGCTGCTCAAACCAGTGTCAATCACATATAGCCTGCCATTGAAGAAATCATTCACCAGCAAAGAAGACAATAGTACCAGAGTTAGTTCAGAAAGACAAAGCAACTCCAACTCTCAACTCTATTCCCATCATATAATTTCTATTATTTAATCCAATTGGTTTTACCCTTTCAACATTCATGACATTTAATCAATCAACATACAATCAACAAACTTTAAATTCCGCCTGACTAAGATCTGCAAGACAACCATAGCTTGCTTCAAGCCATAATCCTCGAGAGATCGACCCTGACTCGCTCAGGTATTACTTGGACGACCCGATGCACTTGCTGGTACTGCTGCTGTATGAAATAGTGTGGGTTTTGTGTACACGCGCACCATTTCACAATTATAACAACCCTAATTCTCTCAAATATTTCTCATCATCAACACTCTTAACCATTATCAACTCAAACTACACATAATCATCATTCATACAAGCATCATCCTCATAATTCAATATCATCATTTATCATCAAACTTCTTATCATCAATACTTACCATCTCAACAATACATTCCCACACCTTCCAACTCCAATATACTCATTATTCAACAATTTCACATACATACATACATATCACTCATCAAATTCTTAATTTATCATCATCATTATTCACAATCATCCATAATCAATCATCATACATTTCAACCCTTCACTCAACAATTCTAACCACAAGTCTCTAATCCTCAATCATACATATCATACAACTTAACCTAAGGCCATCTAGCCTAAATTTTCATAAAACATTACATGTTATCTATGAGAAACCAAAACCATACCTTGGTTTATTCCTCCCTAGCTCGAAAGACCACAAATTATCACCATTCCATAATTGCCCAAAGCTCCAAAAGCACTCCAAGCAGAATTTTAGCCACCAAGAATCAAACTCAAGCCTCTAATTCCATCAATCTGCCTCCATAATCACATAATTTAATCTAATACCATATAACTACCAGTAAATCAATATAGGATTCGCTATATTCCATAATTTCACAAGGGTTTAAGAATTCTCACCATACCAACAGAAAATTGAAGCAAGCCCCAACAATTTCACAAGGTCAATTTGATCATAAACACCAAAGTTTGACAAAGTCTCAACACATTTCTCTCTAATAATTTTGAAATAAGGGTTGAGCTACTTGTAAGGAGAATGAGGATTACCTTCAACTTTGTTCGGTGGGTTTTGTAGAGTTTAATGCGGTGATCGTGTGGCCGCAGACAATGCGGTGATCTGAGCTTCGGATCGGAAGTTATCTTTATTTGAAATCAAACCAAGGGTTTGTGATTTGTTCTCCTCCCTTTGTATGTGTGTTCAGCATGTTCTATGATGGGGAGGGAAGGAATGAGCTAAACTCATTAATGTAGGTGGGTTTGGATTAAGCCTTGGGCCCAATTATGGGCTCAATTCGTTCAGTTCGGCCCGTTTGACCCAACTTTGGGCCAAAATCTTTTAAATTAGTCTTAAAATTCATATTTTAATTATTTCTACTTCATTAAACTATAAGATTTAAGTTTCTAATTTCTTTAAATAATAATTAATTTATTAACTAATTATTCATTAATTACTCGGAGTTTACAAATCCGCCACAGATGAGGGTTTCCCGACATTCCTTTCCCTTGGGGCATTTGTTCTCTCTCAGGGTGGAGGTAATGCCAGCGTCAGGTCATCATGGTGGGGCTCTGGTTCTGACTCAAGCGCCATATGACTATCTTCATACTGGTTGTCCGCCATACGTGGATGTAGACTTCCAGGTCACCAGTAATGGCGCCAATGTTCCGAGGGTTATCTAAAACGATGATTTGGGCCTGAACGTGAGGTCTATACCCCTTCTGAGGCAGCGTTTGACTTGTTCTGGTGCCGAGGTGCCGCCATCCGAGTTTTTCATGAGGAGGTGGGGGTGATACCTGTAAGAAACTCCGATGCTTAAGTTAGCAAGGGTTTTAAGCAGATTTTTAGTAGATTAGGCTCTGAATTTACCTGAGTGCGTCAGTGTATTTATGGATAACCACCTTTCTAAAGTAGTTCCACCTTTATGGGTAGATAACGGTTTCCTTTATCATGGGATTTTGTTGAGATCTACCTTCTAAATAAAATAGAGATAGTCAGAGATGTTTCAGGGGGTAATTACTTATTCAGATAAATAGGGTTAAACTACCCTTATCGTGCCTGACCTCTATAAGGTCGGGTAAGCGGATGAGGCCACCTTATTTGGGTAGGCCTTTACATTTTTGGGGCAGGGTATGATATCAATAAAAATAAGTGACAAATTTTTAAATAGAGTTTAAATTTACAACGAATTAATTGTTAATCTATTGAATTATGAAATATAGTAAAAAAATAAAAAAAATAAATATATTTTTTATTCTTAAAAATTGTCAAAAATTTTTAAAATATTTTTAATTTTTATTTACATTAAATATATCTGTCAGCTAAATTTTTAAGAAATTTAATACTAATCTAATAATAATACTTGACTATTAAGGGTCAGTAATGAAACTTTGTTTCTGTCTTACTAGTATTATAGGTTGTCTTTATAAAATTATTATTAAATTAATTATAAATTTTTTTAAAAATTAACTATCAAAATATATTTAATACAAATTTAAAAATTTAAAATAAAATAAAATTTTTGATATATAGACAAAAGTATACTTTATCTCGAATAATAAAACAAAATAAACCATGCGGCAATTATCTATCAACCTTTAAGAATTGACCCTCTTTTCTTTAAAAATTTACATGTTTGGTATCCTCATCAAATATCATAACACCATTTGTAACTCAAGCCCAATTTCTAACTTTCGTTGAAAATTGACAAACAAAAGAAAATAAAGGACAATTTTGCAGCTGCAAAGAGGAATATGCCAAAGCTGATTGAAAACACAACCCCGTGTCTTGTTCATGCAACCACAAGAAGGGAACATATAATCAATCCAGCGACGGATCTAGAAATATTTAATAGTAAGAGTAAAAATAATATAAAAAATAAAAATAATTAAAAATAAATATTTAAAATTCAAAATATATTAATTAAATTTTTAATAATTTAACTAACATGCTAAAAGTATATTAATTTAAAAATATTTTGATATAATTATTATTAATACTAGTATTTTGTCAAATATTTTATATCCATCAAATTATATTTTATTGATTTTTATATAATACAAAAAAAATTATAGTTCAACAATTAAAAAAATTATTAAAAATATAATTTAAATGAACTAACTTTAATTTTTTCTAAGTTTTTATAGTTGTGTGAAAAAGATCAACAGAAAAATACATAAAAACAAAAGATAAATTTAAATTTAATAGCTACATATATATATATATATATATATATATATATATATATATATATATATATATATATATATATATATATATATATATAATGTCTCTCTATTTTTATTAAATAATTATTTAATAATTTTTTTATTTAATTAATTGTAAAGTTAAAATTCTATCATATTTATGGTAGATGTTTGTTTGACAAAAAAATTATTATATATAAAGCCAAAATTAAATTAAATAAAATAATGAAAATAAATAAATAATATATAATATTAACTCAATTAATTTTTAGGAAAAAATATTAAATACTAATAATATTATTTTTATTTAAAAATTTAAATTTGATTTTGTATAATTAACTAATTGAATTATTATTATTTATTTTCTAATTTAAGTAAATTTAATTTTTCTAATTTCAATAAATTAAATTCATATATAATTTTTTCATTGTAATGATATTTAATAACTTAAATTTTTATCATACATAAATAAAAAATATTTAAGCATGAAATAAATATAAAGATACAATAAATATTATATACTTTTATCTATACTTATTATTTTTTTTTTATAATTCAATGGGGGCAAATGCCTCCCACCACTTTATATGTGGGTCTGTCCTGTTTTTGAGCTTCATTTTTATTGTCGGATTTCATAAAAGCATTTAATTTATGTGTATAGTTATCAAAAAGTGTACATTTTATTATTTTTTATATCAAATAAAATGTTTAATATTAAATATATTTTTTATAACAAAATAAACAAAATAATTATAACAAAAAAAATAATTACTAATAAAATAATATCAAATTATATATATTTTATATTTTTAAATTTAAAAATTAATAATAAAATTAAAATGTCAAACACAATTTAAAAAAATTAATAACTAATTAATTAATTATTTTAAATTCATAAGAAACAAAATACGGAATGAATGCTTTTTATTAAAATTTTTTGTTAAAAAAATTTAAAATACTTTTTTTTTTCAAAATCAATCCGAACTGATTTTTCAAAAAATTCAAAACTCGACGTTTAAAAATGGTGCCTTTAAATCTAAAAAATATAACTAAGCTTAATGTTAGTTAAGATACATTTGTTACTTGTTAATAATATTAATAAAAATAGTTATAATAAAATAAGTTAATCTCACAATTTAAAAAGATGAGATTATCAAAATTTTATATTTATAAAAATAAATATATTATTATACATTATCAATCTCTAATAATAGTGTATTTGATAAATTTGTTATTCTTTTTAAGAGTTTTTTTACTCCTAATTTCAGTAAGATATCCAATAACATTTAAAATAATTTAAAATAAAAAAATTATTGTCAACGAGTTTGTTAAGAAAAAAACACAGCTAAAATTATCAATACAATAAATAAATTTATAAATAAATTATACTTTTTCTAAAATAATAAACTTACCAACTAAATAGGTGCAATTATATTCAGGAGCACTGAGAGTGTCAAAATTCACAAAATTACCCGAAGTATGTGCACACGTTAGTTTAAATTAACCACATACTTATGATGTGTAGTCTTGAAGTTACCCTAATTGAGTCCAATACTAAAATATCTTATTTGGTAAGATATTTCTTCTTTTAGAAAATTTACGAATCGAGACAGAAAAGCCCTCTTAACTGAAGTGTATATTTTTTCTTCCTTGAATTGATAAACAAAAATTAAAGAAAAATTAGATGGGGATAAATAAATAAATTTAAAATATAAATAATATAAATTTAAAATAAAATAAAAAATATTAGATTTTAGATATATGTAAATAAATGAATTGATGTATTGTGAATTATGGTACTATATATATCTTATAATTTATACTTTTATAATTGATTCATAACTAAATTTTTTTAAATTTGATTGATTTTAATTAAAATTTAAATTAAAATTACAGATAAAATAAATAAATATATTAACAATTTTTAAAACTCTAAATTAACATAAAAGAACGTATATAGCTGAATTTTTTTAAAAATTATATGTAAAAGAACATATGTAGCAAATAAAAAAATCAACAAAATATTAAAAAATATTAAAAAATAATGCTAAAAAGAGTTAACAAATCTTTAGAAAAATAGTGTCAAAATTTAAAAAATAACAACTTAAGTAAAATAATATAAAATTAAAAAAATAACAAGGTAAGTACAATAATATAAAATTTAAAAAATAATAATCTAAACAAAATAATTTGAAATTTAAAAAATAACAATTTAAGTAAAACAACTCAAACAAATAATTTAAAATTTGAAAATAATAATTTAAGTAAATAATAATTTATAATTTATAAATATAAATCTAAAAATTTCTAGTGACGACACCCAAGCAAATAAATTCTCATATTTAATGTATGAACGCCACGTGAACTTTTTATTTGTATTATTATAAAAATAAAGATAAAGTTAAAGATAAAGATTATAGTATTTATGATAAAATAAAATTATAAAAGAAAAGAAAATAACCCCTATCTCTATTAGTGAGATTATATGTCTTTGTCTCATTGGGGTAAACAAAATTAGACGCATATTTTTTCCTAAACCCCTAACACACTCTGGAGAAATCCAACATCGCCCACAGGCTTTTTTCTTACCTGGCTATCCCAAGTTATATCATATGATTGAGCACCCATGAAAAGGACAAACATTGACCAGAGCTATTCAATGTTCAAAGAATAGTTCTACAAAAATTAATGTACATATTTCTCAGGAGATAAACTATTTTGATTTTCTTTAAAATACAGTTGAGAGATTTCATAAAAGGTATTTTCTTATTTGATTTGAAGACGCAATAAAAACGACTCAAAAATAGGTAAACACAATTGTAAAAAAAATTTAAAGAATGAAATTTATTATTTATATTTAAAACAAGAAACTAAGAATGAAACTTCTTTTAATTAAAAATACGTATTAACCTTTGGCCTATCAAATTGGACAATACTCAAATCTAAAAATTTTAATATATGAGGACTGAATTTTATACAAACTTTTTAATTATTTTTTTGTTATATTTTTTATTATATAAAAATAATATCTGCACGATATGTAACTATTGAGTTTTGTTAAAAAAAAGTTTATCAATATATATAGAAAAAGCCATAGAATTTTTTTTAATAATTTTATTTTTGACATAATAATTATACAAAAGAGACGCAACAATATCAATAATATAATAAAATTACAAAATACCAATATTTTTATAATATGTTTAGTTAAAAGTAAGATAAAATTTTTTCCTTTCAACAGTATAAATTAAAAAAAATTATTTTTTACAAAAACGAAAGTCTAAAGTATATAATATAATTATCAAAATATAATGGTGAAAGTTATTATTTTTATATAACAATATTAACGTTAACTATTTAATATTTTAATATTATTAAAAAATTAAATAAATTTTTAAAAATAAATTTAGATATGAATATATAAAAAATTAATTTTAAAAAATATAAAAATTTGAGTGGATGATATTAAATTAATTAAATAAAATTATTAATAAAAAATAATTAAATTTAAATCTATTACAAAATTAAAAATAATTATATATAAAAACAGTAAATTACGTGAAAATTTTTATTTTCTTAAACACATATCTCGTATATAAATCATTAAATCTAGTTCTTCAAAATTTTTGGTAAGAGGGAGGGGGGACACCACTACTTACCCACTTCAACCGTCCTGATCTGTGAGCAACAAAGAAAAAATACGTATATCATACTACATCTTATTAAACTAAACGTAACACCGAAGTATAAAGCTTATTGAACCAAATAATGTCTAAATACATAATAGGCCATTAGAGAGGAAGTTCATACTTTATACCTTACAGGATTTTTTATTTTAATAAATAAAATAATTATAATAATTAATGAAATAAATAATTTAAAAATTATTTATCGAAAGAAATAGTTTCTCATATTTAGTTTACACAGTAAACGAAATAAGTTTTTATGTGTTATATTTTTTTAATTTTTATATATATCATTTACAATATAAATGAAATATATGTATTTATAAATAATTAAATATAAATTTTAAAAATAATAAAAAGTATTAATAATTTAAATTAGACTAAACTATTAAAAATAAAATATTTCAAATAGTAGAGCAAATGTACTATTTTAAATAATAGGTATTAACAAGTTTATTTGAATTGCAGATAAGTGTACTATTAAATTGCACACTATTAACACGGTTACCTTTTTTTCTAACTACGTACTATTTAAAAATTTGAAATATAATTTAAATATACGTAATTTATTTAATGACCCAATTAATACCTGTCACTACTCTATTGGCATAGAATATAGAATCTTTTTTACTAAAATTATAGGGCAATTTACGCATCTAAATTGTTTGAGCCCCAATATTTCGCAAATACATTGTTTCCAAATTCAATACGCAAATGCATTGTTTCACTATTTTATGTAAACCGCTACTGGCAGTAACGGTTTATAGGTGTGCATAAACCGCTACTACCTGCCGCAGTTTATGTGTGGGAGTGTGTGAGTGTAAACCGCTGCTGCCAGCACCGGTTTACGTGCGTGTGTGTGTGAGTGTAAACCGCTACTGGCAGTAGCGGTTTACGTGTGATGGGCTGAATGGGGCTGCCTATATAAACCATAGAGGGGCCAAATGTGAAGAGGTAGAGTGTTATTCACAAATGGAGGGGGAGGATAGTTTTGTGGCTCTGGTTCACTACTCTGGAAAAGTTCAAAAGAGCAAAAAGCATGGTGTAAAATTCACAGATAGAGAACCGCTTAGTGTTTTTATCCGATCGTCGAATACGTTGGCGGAGATTAAGCAAAGCATATTACGGAAGCTCGGTACGTGTGGGACGAAGTGGGTAAAAAAATTATTTTACAAGATTTCCATTGATGTTGTCTCAACTTGCGTGAGATATGAGACCTTCGTGATCGGGTCAGATGAAGACTTGCAGGTCTTGTTTCACTGCAGGCGTAGTTTTCCGGAGGTGAGGGTAACTGAGCTGTTTGCGAAGTTGGAAGATGGTGTGGATAGCTCTGGGGCATCGGCACCTAATCCTCAGTCGACCCCAACTGGTGGTGCATCAACATCGATGCCTGTGGTAGCAGTGGCAGTTCCAAATGCGGAGCCCGAACGTATTGGGGCTGTTCATGCATATGTTGGTCCTGTTGTTCCTGATTTTGAATGCGATGTCGGACCTGATCGAGTTGAGAATGCACTGTTTGACGATGATTCAGATGAGGAGCCTGTCGATATTGGTGGGGACAGTCATGATGATATTCCAAGAGGTGGACGTTCAGCCCATGGAGGTTCCGGTTCTGCAACACAGGAGTACCCTCCCCACCTCTCTTCTTTGAACTTGGAAGCCATCGGCCAACAGCAGAATGCTGATGCAACATGCGACTATGCTCCTCTGTAAGTATCTCTGGATGGACCATGGCAAGTACATCAAGCGCGGAGTAGGGCTCCCATACAATCTGAAATTTCAGAATTCATCATACATTACAACAACAAGTATATATCTACACACGACTAGAGAGCAAACAAAAAATGAAACTCTAACTGCTATAAAACTTACATCACGAGCGGTCAATCGATCCAATGCAAGCCGATACCTAGTGACCCTCTGCTCCTTTCCATCGATAGGAGGTAAGTAGGCAGACCACCTAAATTTAAGTCATATGAGACACAAACTTAAAAAAAATCCCAAAAAATTTGTTAAACTTAAAAAAGCATAACCCATACCTGGATGCCAGCGGGAAAGAGAAAACCTCAAACCCGGCCGGCCTCAAAGACGGAAACCGCCAGAATATCCAACTCTATAGCAACTGGAGCGGGCCCGCAAGATTAGTCACATTTCTATTCGCTACCCGACACATGCATCGGTACAACCACGTCCTGCAATGTCACTGTGCATTCTCCGAAAGGCATGTGGAACGTATGCGTCTCAGGACACCACCTCTCAACGAACGCACAAACAAGTGGCTCATCCAACCAGAACCATTGGCTGTTTAGCCTTGCCAAATGGTACAATCCAGCCCTCTCTAAATACGGATGATCCTTTCATGCATGGGCATATTCTGTTGCTGTCTCACACTGTATATACACCTAGTGGGCTGCACAGAACAACAAAGAAAAACAGAGTCCAATTAAATTCTCCTATCCTTAAACAAATTTCCATATCTAACCGTATACGAATACCTTAAACCATCAACAAATTCTCCTATATAGTATTAAAAAAATTCCCTAGTCACGATAGGGAAAATAACAACACACATACTTTACTAAATAACATCCAGAAATTTTAAAATATTGTAAAGTTTTAAAATTTAAAACTTCATATCATACAAATATCCTAAACAAACTATAATAATTCACTAACGTCAACTATCCCTTTCCCTAAACTAAACCAACACCATGTAGCATAACATTCATTGAAGGGATTTGAAATTCAGGTAACTAGGCATATTTATAACTTACCAAGAAAAACTCAAAATACTAAACCAAAATTAGTGAACTAACATCCTAGCATGCGAAGCCTAATTTCAAACTAGAGGGAATAATCTATAAATTCTAATTCGTCTACCTAACCTACCATTTCTCTGACTAACATATGCAAAGCCTAGAAAAAAATAAATGTTAACTAACCTCGTCACCAATAGAACCGGCAATATGCGCAACACCGTTCAGTCGGTACAGGGTCCTGCCTGCCATGATAACTCGCCAGAAGTCGCCGCTGAGAAACCTCGGGCTCGCTCACAACTTGCTCTGACCTCTCTCTAGAATTTTCTCTCTCTAAAAAACTCCACAAACCATCTAAATGCATAATCCGCGGCTACAACCACGGTTTATATAGGCAAAGCATCACACGTAAACCACTACTCGCAGTAGCGGTTTACACTCACACACACGCACGTAAACCGCTGCTGGCAGTAGCGGTTACACTCACACACACACACACGTAAACCGCTACTGCCAGTAGCGGTTTACACTCACACACACGCTGTAAACCGCTGTTGGCAGTAGCGGTTTACACTCACACACTCCCACACATAAACCGCGGCAAGTAGTAGCGGTTTATGCACACCTATAAACCGCTAGCGGTTTACATAAAATAGTGAAACAATGCATTTGCGTATTGAATTTGGAAACAATGTATTTGCGTAATATTGAGGCTCAAACAATTTAGATGCGTAAATTGCCCAAAATTATATTTCAAATTTTTATGTACTCTCATACAACAAATAAAAAAAAGTAAGTGAATATGGAAGAAGCAGAGTAATTATCTAGATCAGTTCCAAAGATTTTAAAAACAGACATTTTAGTCCCCAAGAAAAACCAATATACAAATCAATTCTCAGCATTTCTCTCTATTAGACATAATAGTCCTCCGTCCAAAAATAAAATAAAATAAAATAATTATTATTATTATTATTAATTACACAATAATATTGTACTATATTTTTTTATTTTTTGGACAAAAATAATTATAAATTTATTCATTAAATTCTTATATATATATATATATATATATAGATATATAATAATAATAATAATAATAAAATTATTAGAAATTATTTTACAAGAAATTTAAAGCTAAAACTATTTGATATTTTTGTATTTAATATAATCAAAAGATGTCCTATGTAAAAAAATATATATTTGTATTAAAAAATATGTATTAAAAAAAGATTATATATATATATATATAGTCACTCAATAATAATAATAATAATAATAATAATAATAAAATTATTAGAGATTATTTTACAAAAAATTCAAAGTTAAAACTATTTGATATTTTTGTATTTAATATAATCAAAAGATGTATTATTTTAAAAAATATGTTGCATTAAAAAAATATGTATTTAATATAAATTCAAATTAAAATATTTTTTTAATGCATATTTTTTAATACAAACATATATTTTTTTTATATAGGACATCTTTTGATTATACTACAAGCAAAAATATCAAATAATTTTAATCTTAAATTTTTTGTAAAATAATCTCTAATTATTATTATTATTATTATTATTATTATTATTATTATTATTATTATTATTATTATTATTGATGAGTGACTATATATATATATATATATATAAGAATTTAATGAATAAATTTATTATTATTTTTGTCCAAAAAATACAAAAAATATAGAACAATATTATTGTGTAATTAATAATACTAAATTTATTTTATTTTATTTTTGGACGGAGGACTATTATGTCTAATAGAGAAAAACATTGGGGATTGATTTGTACATTAGTTTTTCTTGGGAACTAAAACGTATATTTTTAAAATTTTTAGGAACTGATCTGTGTAATTACTATGCCAGAAAATGAAATGTGAATTGATTTATCTGCCGGAATAAAATTTTGGAGATTGATCTGTGTATTAATTTTTTTTGGGACTAAAATGTCCGATTCTAAAATCCTTGAAACTAATTTGGGTAAGTACTCTTTTTATATTTATAAATATATATATCTTATTTACCGTGTAAACGAAATAATTTTTCATGTATCTCATTTAGTGTGTAAATATTTATTTCGGTAAATATTTTTTAATTATTTATTTTAGTAATTACTATAATTATTTTATTTATTAAAATAAAAAATCGTATATATATACCAATCTTCATTTAAAAAAAATCATTGTCATCCCTTTTTTATTGGAAAGTGAAGCATTGCTAGACTTTTACTTGTCAAGGACGAAACATGATATAAGCCAGAAGTTGGAAATACAGCTAGATATTGACTGTGATACAGTTTGAGTAAAGATTTTTTTTTGTTGGTATGTAAAAGGTTTGAGAAAAGATTTGCTGATACATCTCAAATGCTAACCATAAACTTTATTGTTATATTTGATAGTAGGGATGGTTATTTTTCATTAGAAGTGAAACAAAAATGTTTTGCAAAATAATGATTTATTTGTACAGTATTTATCTGAATTAATGATAACACAAAATGATACATTTTCCCCTTAAATAATTATAACTAAATAAAGGTATTGCCATTTCAAAAACAAAATAAAATAAAATAGTGAATATCCATCCTGGTCCGAGTCTTGGGTTGGCCTACCATACTCCCGTTTACACGCAGGATGCTAATTAAGTGTGAAGAAGCCAACCCACTCACTCACTCTCGCGTTCACATAAATACATCATCACGCATTAACCCCCCCATTACATTCGCAAACCTCATCACCTTCGCCGAAACAGAACAAAGGCTCACGCAAACACACACACAACCCTCCAAAAACCACCCACCGCGATCTCTGATCTCTCTCTAAGCTAAGCAATTTTTTTATTTCCCCAGTCACACAATTTCCCATACATACCTTGTTGCTTGATAATTTTAAGCGACGATCGATATGGTGAGAGCCTGGCACTGCTTTCCACCATCATCCCCTTGTTGGGTGCTCCTCCGTCAACCGCCACAGCCACATTAATTCCCTGGCTCTGTGATTTTTCTGTTTGGTGCGACCAAACTCAATCGGAGAAGCCAGCAGCGAAGGTGCAGAGGCAAATGCTCGATTCGGTTCTGTTGGCGCTCTTTCTGCCATGCCTTGGCATGAGCGCCATCTTTACAGTCTACATGTGCCTTCTCTGGTACGCCACCACCCGTCACTCGGCTGACAGGCTACCGGTTAAGCCAGTCTCTGAGAAGGGCCTCTCCTCCTCTGACTTGGAAAAGCTACCGAAAATCCCCGGTAAGGAACTGGTCATGGGCTCCGAATGCGCCGTCTGCCTCGATGAGATCGAGAACGAGCAACCGGCTCGCCTGGTTCCTGGTTGCAACCACGGGTTCCATGTTGAATGCGCTGATACCTGGCTCTCCAAGAACCCGCTATGTCCGGTTTGTAGAGCCAAGCTTGACCCTCAGCTTTTCACTCCTCAGAGCCATTGCTGAATCTGGAAACAATGCAATCTTCCCTTCATTTTCTCCGTCTTCCTCCTTCCCAGTAATTACAGGCTTAGCTTGCCATCATTAAAATTAAAATAAATAAATAAAAATGAAGGAACGGAAAGATTAAATTTTAAGAGCGATAGAAGCCGCCATTTACATTATAGCCTTAATTTATTTGTTATTGTGTAGTCACTAGTGTTATGTTAGGGGTCGTTTGTGAGTGACTATGGTAACGTAGCGCCGAAAGCACACTCTTTTCTCTCTTGGGAGGTTGTCGCTATCACTGATCTTGGAGAGGGTTGAACGTGCGGAGGAGGTTGGCGAGGTGGAGATTCATAAACTTTATTAATTACTGGTAGTTTAATTTCTTATTAATTTGTCAATTTATTTATTGTTATTATTATTATTATTATTAATTGGATGTGGTTGATGTGTAATGTGTTCGAGAAGCTTTCCAGAATTTGTTGCCTTTATTATTGTTATTACTGTTTCCTACTTTTTAATTTTTATTCCCCTCCCAACAAAAGAAATTTATTGCATGCAAAAGGGGTGTTTACTCTGGCATAGCATAATTGTCATGAATAGAGGGTGGAAGAGGACAGAGAGCGGGAAATTCACGCAAACACGTAGTCCTTCAGGTTTCGTCGAAGCAAGTGTTTGTTGGGTTGGGCCGTGAACTGAACGATTTCATGTTCTTTTCGTAATGATCACAGAGAAGCTCGCCGTGATTTTGATTGCAGTTTGATCTTATCAAAAGCACAACTAGGTGCCAGCTAGATAAAATTAATATTATTAATTTATACATGTTATACGAGCTGTAGTACAATGGTCCTTTTTCAATTCCTTTAGGTTAAGCGCCGCTGTGAAAAAAGAGCAATTAATTGAGCACTATAAGGATTGGTTTGTGGTGGGGTTTGTTGAAAATGGCTTTATTCATGAAACCAGGACCCAGGCCAGGATCATTGATTGCATGGGATGGCCCTCAAATGGTGAATGGTGGCGCCACGTCACGGATGTGGACAGTTAGCAGCCCGTGGGAAAAGACCAAATAAGGTCCTTAAGTTGCATCGGTGGCAGAAAGTTTGTTGCATAGCATTTGACTTTTGAAGATTGGGAAGGGCAATCTCCATCACACTCATCATAAACTTTTGTAGGTGTCTCATAAGGATCTACACGAGGACGTGAAGGGTACGGGTAGCGTCTGGTTGAAAGCTTTGCATTGAGAGTGCATTACGGAAGAAGATACATGGAACCTTCACCTCATGATATTTTCGGGGAGAGAAGAGGGATAAGGAGAACACATATATAATCAACGAGTTCATATTCCATTTCACGGGTTTCGACCAACGTAACGTAACTTTACCATTTAAATATCTTGAATCACGTTTAAAGGACATAGATACTTTTAATTAAGATAAAAAATATTATGCAAATACAAAAGCTTAATTATTTATATTTTTATACATTTATGATTTATATGTGTTATTTTATAATTTTTTAATATATATTTTGTAATGGTTGATTTTTTTTATGGACATTTAAAATAGTTGACCATAAGATCTTTAAAAAGAAAAAAAAAACAGTTCACCTTGCACTAGGGTGTCCGCGGATCGGATCGGATCGGATATGACCAAAAATTCGATCCGATCCGCATTAAAATTATCGGATCCAATATCCGCAGCTTTTAAGGTTGGATCCAATCCGATATATCCGCAAAACACAAATATTTTTAAAAACTTATTTTTATTAAAAAATATCAATAAAATTCATTTTTTCTATTCTTTTAAATATGTTTACTCTTAAAATAATATTAAACATACTTTTTTTAAATAATAAATTAAAATAATATAACATATATGATAATTATTAATTAAAATAAAACATAAAAAGAATATTTACTTATTTATTTCTTTAATTTTGCGGATACACGGATATGCAGATCGGATATGCGGATACCAACACAAAATCCGCAATCCGATCCGATTAGTGTGCGGATCCGATCCGAAAGCCTTGAGGATCGGATCCATATCCGCAATTTTCGGATCGAATTCGGATAAATACCGTGGATATGCGGATCGGATCCGATCCATGGACACTCCTACCTTGCACACTAGTTTAAAATTTGAAAACAACAGGTTTTTCCCCCGTAAAATCTTGAATTTCACGATTTTCAGTTGAATTAATTACAGTTGTATTATTTTTGTGTTTTGATTTCTTCCGTGTGAATATTGTTTGCTCGGTTGGTACCGAGAAGCATATAGAGTATCTGATACTAGTGGGTGCCCAGTGTTGCACAAGTATACCAGAACAAAAATGTTAGGCATCCAAATAGTTTTACTAACCAAATTGAATCAAGCTGTTGAAAATAAAACCTACTTAGACACTACTCTCTCTCTCTTATTATGTTCATTCTTTTTCTTCTTTTAGTGAATAACGTCCTTCACACAAACTTCGCTCTTCCTTCTCTTTTGATTTTTCGTTTTATTGTGCTATATCTTTTATGCATTTTGTTTAGGAGTGTTTACGGATATTGGATACTTAATTACTCGTCTGAATTCGAATCGAATCAATTAAATTAATTTTGAAACTAACGGATAATCAGGTATAATTCGAACCCAATCAATGATATTATCTGGTAATTGGTTCGGATAATGGTTCTAGAGGAGTGGAACCCGAATTAATCCCTAGACCCGAACCTTTATTAATTAAATTAAAAATAATATTAATTTAAAATATATAAATATGTTTTACTGATTCTAACCCAATAACCTTAACTTAAACACATTGAAGCGGCAATCACCCATGGTATGAACCTAGCAGAGCTTTTTCACCACCTCACCGTTACTCATCCAACCAAATCAGTGGCAGCTTTCTCACAGCTTTCTCTTTGTCGGCATCTCCGTCAGTGTCGTCTCTGTCAGCATCATCTCTATCAGCGTCGTCTTTTTTAGCATCATCGTCTCCGTGACCTTCAACATCGTCTTCTCTAGTAGTAGCAGGGTTGTCTTCTCCGTTAGCGTCATCTTCTCCGGCAGTGTCTTCGTCTTCCATCAGCGTCGTCTCCACTAGCGTGCTTTGTCCAACATGCGTCAATGTTTGTGGTGTCATCTACTCGTCAACAACATCGTCACCTCCGTCTGTGGTTATAACACTTCGAATTTTTGAAAAAATAAATAAAAAGTTATTCATAATTTATTATATTTATTGATAATTTTACTTAAAAAATTATTTTTTTAAAAGTAATTAAATTAAATTTTATGATATTTTAAATTTAAAATTTATTAAAATTTTTAAATAATTTTTATTATAGTGAAATAGTTCGAGAAAGATAAAAGAATTATTATTATTATTATTATTATTATTATTATTATTATTATTATTATTATTATTATATAACTACTTAATAAACTTTCTATTATTATCATTACTATATTATATTGTTATTTATTTTTCTTTCCTTTGGCCGAAGCCTTAAAAGGAGCTACAATCAAAAGTATAAAAGTATATTATATTGTTATTATATTGTTATTTATATATCTCAATTTTTTTAGATTCATAATTTCAATAAAAAATTTAATCTGATAAAAGCATGCATTGTATTTTTTTTCTATCCGTTGGTATTTTTTTATCCGGTAGAAGTTGATGTTGACGTAGTTCTTTTTTCTCTTGACTTTGACCAACTGAAGTTCTAAGAGGCACGTACAGACGATTTCTAACGTTTTTCTCTTTAGCAGCTCAGTCAGAAAATTTCTCCAAAATTTTCGTTGATTCTTATTTCATACGGAGGTAGAAATTTTATTTTAAAATTAACAATTTTTAATTTATGAATGTCCAACAGTATAGTAAATAATTGCAAATATGTTAGTAATTATAATATTATTGAGATTAGATTTCTTTACTATATATGAATGATTGGCTGTGATTTTGGTTGATTTTGATAATTAATTTGATTAATTCTAAATTGAGTACTGATTTGGATTGAGATAAGTTAAGGAATGATAGAAGTGAAGGAGTCGTGAGGGTGGTGAAGTCTATTTTTAAATGGAGGTTCTGTCCAAATTCTTGTAAAGAATATACGAAAAAGTGATTTTATTTTGGAAACCTAATTTATGAGCTTATTTTGAGAAATAACTCTATGTTAGAAAAAGATTTTGTTTACATATTTACTTATATTGAGAAAAGGATTTTGTATTCAAAGTTTGAGTTATAAATTTATACTAAGGAGTGACTTGGGTTTGATTTAATAGCAAAAGAACTCAAAGGGAGTTGAATTTTATTAAAATGAAAAGTGGCTTGGCTTCAAAGAAAATGTTTTAATTACTGAAAAATTATTTGACATTTGGAAAGGTTGAGAAATGGATTGGTTAGAACCCTTGAAGGATGGCAAAGCCTGGATTTTAGAGAAAATGCTGTCGAAATTTTTATAAAACTTCGAGGCTTTGTTTAAATCGTTATTCAAAAGAAAATTTGATTTAAGACTCATACTACTTGGATTTCAATTTATCAAGAAAAGCACTATGTCTTAAGTTTAACCTATTGAAAAAAGATTCTTGTTTTAAGCTATAATTTGAGTTCAGTTTATTAAGAAAATAGTTTTTATTAAATGTTAAGAGGTTTGACTACCTAGAAACTAATCGATTTAAGGTTATGATAGACAAATAAATATGTGGTGATGTGAAGGTTTGATTGATTATTTGATGATGCAGAGGTATGTGTAATTAAGCGGTGAAACAGAGATATGTTTAATAATATAGGTGATACAGAGGTGTGCGTATGTAATTGGTGATGTGGAGGCATAATAAAGAGAAAGAAAATGAGAAGTCATATCAAAGAGATAACTGGAAATGTTTCGAGGGTTACCTGAAACTATAGGTCGATCTCGGACGAGATCTTCTGTGCTGGTCGGAGCCGACGTGTCCGGCAGGTGTGTAGCAGCCGGAGCTGGTGTGTCCGACTTGTGGAACTGAGAATGCTGCTGATCCCTTGTCACCGAAGGGTGGGGGGTACCTGCAAGGAACTCCGATGCTTAAGTTAGCAAGGGTATTAAACAGGTATTGAGTAGAATCAGAGTATAAGTTATACCTGGGTGCTCCAGTGTATTTATAATGGTGAGATGTGACATTCTTTAGATAAGATAAGTTAGTTATCTTATCTTATCTTTTGTCGAGGTCGGCTTATCTTCTATGGAACCGGCCTTATCTCTATAGGCTTGGGCTGCCCTTGGATCGGGATCGTATTCCTTGAGTTGGGCCCTTCTTTGGGCTTTCCTGTCGATTTGGACCGAGTTCTTTGCGAAGAAGTCGGTCCGCTTGACCTAAAGAGGTCGGTCACCTTGTCTGTAGAACATCCCGGGTCGGACAGCTCGACCCAGGGTATGAACAGTGCCCCTACTTGAGCTCGGTCTTTTTGTTGAGGTGGAGTCCTGGACTTCGGTCCTTCTCTAGTGAAGCCGAACTCAAGGATTTTGTCGATTCCTTTGTAGAAGCTTTTGAATGTAGAATGTTTTTCCTCTAAAAGTGCACGCTTTTGTATCGTTTGTATCGGCGCTTTGGGAATGTGCGAGGGTTTAATGCCTTCATTAATTTTAACATTAATTGCCCCGTTTCTATAGGCTTGGGCTGCCCTTGGATCGGGATCGTATTCCTTGAGTTGGGCCCTTCTTTGGGCTTTCCTGTCGATTTGGACCGAGTTCTTTGCGAAGAAGTCGGTCCGCTTGACCTAAAGATGTCGGTCGCCTTGTCTGTAGAATATCCCGGGTCGGACAGCTCGACCCAGGGTATGAACAGTGCCCCTACTTGAGCTCGGTCTTTTTGTTGAGGTCGAGTCCTGGACTTCGGTCCTTCTCTAGTGAAGCCGAACTCAAGGATTTTGTCGATTCCTTTGTAGAAGCTTTTGAATGTAGAATGTTTTTCCTCTAAAAGTGCACGCTTTTGTATCGTTTGTATCGGCACTTTGGGAATGTGCGAGGGTTTAATGCCTTCATTAATTTTAACATTAATTGCCCCGTTTCCCTTAGGCTCTTTATTCTGATTTTGAAAACCCAGAAATGGTTTCTCTCCTTCGCCCTTTTCGTAACTTCTTTTCTCCACTCTCTTCGCTCTCTGTTTTTCGTTTGCGCTTCTGCTTTCTTGTGTTGTGGCTTTCGTTTGGCGATTTTCTGGGCAGCTTTCATTTCTGCGACTCCATTTTTCTTTCTCGAAGCTTCTTTCGTTTTCAGGTTAGTCCCATTTCTTTGTTTTTGTTTTTGTGATGAGGTTTTGATTTTGATCCTCCTTTTAGAGAAAGTTTGGATCTTTCTGTTTCCATTGTGCCCTAGATTTGTTGAAATATGCGTTCTGGGAGTTTCTCCATCTTCTGCATGATCCTTTTTGCTTTTGCTTGATGCTTTTAGGGCTTTGCATGTTCTTTGTTGTTTCTGTTCTGATACTGCTGTCCGCATCTGTTCCTCGTTTTATTTGAAGGTTGCTTTTGTCTGATTCTGAAAAAGGTTGCATCTTTAATGGTCTCTGCTTGGCGTGTTTGATGTTTTAGGGATGGTTTTTGCTGGTTTAGACTGTAAGGTAATGTTTTTGATGACTTTTTGTGTTTTGCTTTGATGGAAAAATGCTTGCTGTTTGAAGCCTTCTTTTCTTGTTTTGAGAGGTGTTGGGATGCGAGAAGTAGATTTTTCCTAGGAACCTTGCTTTATTATTGCCTCCAAAGGATGCCCTAGGACTTTGGTCTGAGTCTTGGGGTTTTTCTTTTCTGTGTGTTTGCTTGTGTCGTATTGAGTTGTTTTCTCCTTTGTCCGAGATGTTTTTAGTAACCCCATCTTCTTTTCTTACTTGTAGGATTAGTTGGCCTCATGTCTTCTCGAAATAACATTGTAGAGATGTCTTCTAGAGTTCTCGAGGGGATGTCCGATTGGCTGGACTCCCTTGTTTTGTTGTGTGTTTCTGTTGTGGATGCTGAATTTTGCACAGAGCTGAGGAAGCGCCATAGGATTTGTGGTAACAGTGCTCGTGAGGAGGATCATGAGTTTGTTGCTCCTGATTCTGATGAAAGAGTTTGTTTTCCGACTTCCATCGAGAGGGAGCGTCCCTTCTTCTATGCTATGAATACTTCTTTAGTCAGTTGAACGTTACTTTTCCTTTTACTGCTTTCGAGACCGACCTGTTGTGGTCGTGTAATATTGCCCCATCCCAGCTTCACCCAAATTCCTGGGGTTTTATTAAAATTTTTCAGCTTCTCTGCCGAGAATTAGATGTAACACCCTCTCAGACTCTTTTCCTTTATTTGTTTGTTTCCGCCAAGCCTGGCGGTTCTTCAAAAAAGAAAGCTTCCTGGGTTTCTTTCAGGTCCGCTGACGTTGGAATTTTTGCTAGTAAAGAATTTTATAAAAATAGTTGCGTTGTAGATATAGATTCTAAACCAACATAAATCCCTTCGTGCAAATGTTTTGGTTGTCACAAGTAACAAACCCCTTAAAATTGATAACCGAGTATTTAAACCTCGGGTCGTCTTCTCAAGGAATTGCAGGGAGGTATGTTCTTATTATTGATTATGAAAAAGTGTGTTTTGGGGTTGAGAATGAGGAATAAATACGTCAAATAATTTAAATGGCAATTAAAATAAATAAATACTGTAAAGCAAACCCTTTGGCAAGGTATGAGAAATTGGAAGTCTAGACTTAGTTATTCTTGTCAATAATAATGAAAGTTGAATCTTAATTCCACTTAGTTGACCTTTGCTAAAGCAAAGGAAAGTCAAAGGACTAATTAATTTGACCTTCGAATCCTATTTATTTCCTAAGAAAAGGTTGAGATTATTGAAGTTCAGTTCAATTAGCAAAGATAACAGTTATCAATTATGTTGAGCTAAGATAACTCCTGAGTTACTGATTTTTTAACCAAGACCAAAAAGGGAAAAGTAAATCAATTCTATTGGAATGAAAATGTCTTCAGATTGGGAATAATCAATGGCATAAATAAAAGAAGGCAATATTAAACTGAAATACCTCAAATAACATTAAATAAGAAAATCATCATGAATGTGGCATAAGCCAAATAGGCAACATAACTAATATAAGTATTAAAGTATCTGAGAATAAGAGATAAATATAAAGTAAAAGAACATTGAACCTCGGATCGAGAGTCACTCCTAAAACTAAGAGAACTCCTAAATTCTAATCCTAAAGAGAGAGGAGAGAACCTCTCTCCGCACTAAATCTAAATCATGGAAAGTGACTAAAAACTCTCCCCTTGAATGGAATGTATTCCCTCACTTCATAACCTCTGGTCTATGCCTTCTGGACTTGGATTTGGGCCAAAAAGGGCTTCAGAATTCGCTATGAGCGTTTTCTGCAATTTCTGGTGCGTGGCCTCTGTCACGCGTCCGCGTGGGTCACGCTGTCGCGTGAATTGGAGTTTTCCTTATCGCGCGGTCGCGTCAGTCATGCGGCCACGTCATAGGTGTTCTTCTTTAGGTGCGCGGTCGCATCAGTCATGCGGCCGCGTCGCTGCTTCTTTGCTCTTGGCACGCGGTCGCGTTGTCCATGCGATCGCGTGGATGCCAGTTTCTCTAAAACTCCATTTTACGCTTTCCTTCCATTTTTGTATGTTTCCTTTTCCATCCTTTAAGTCATTCCTGCCTTAGAAGATCTGAAACTACTCAACACACTAATCATGGCATCGAATGGAAATAAAGGTAATTAAAATAATTAATTTTAAAGCAAAGAAAACATGTTTCTCATAAACATCACATAATAAGGAAGAAAAAGTAAAACCATGCAATTAATATGAATAAGTGGGTGAAGGATTGAATAAATCACTCAAACTAAGCACAAAATATATCACAAAATATGGGTTTATCATCCGCCCAGGGCCATAAAGTTTTTGCTATGTATGATGAGTCCTTTAAGGACTTCAAGAATTACCTCTTTAGGGTTCATGCTGTTGACGGGGCCCGCCCCTTTTTTCTTGATGAAAATGATGAGCCTTCTTTCCCTCTAGAGTGGCAGAGGGATGTGAGAGTGTCTCGCTATACCTGGGAGATGCTTGATGATGTTGAGCGTGCCTTTGTTGTTGTTCTTGAGGATCAATGGGGGGCACCACCCCATCTTGATACAAAAAGGTTTTTGAATGACCCGTCCTTGGTTCGAACTGTTTTGGGTACTTGTCTGACTTGTTTCTACACTTGTTTCTTGATTTTTTCTTCCTCTTATTGTGATTGTAACTCTTTGCTGTGGCTGATTCTGTATTTGCAGAGATGTCAAAGAACAACGACTCCATGAAGGCCTTTAAAAACGCAAAGAAGGCAACTGCTGCTCTGAACATCTCGGCCAAGGTGGCCGGAGAGGGATCTTCTCAGGTCCCAGTGAAGCCTCCTGTGCCGAGTTCTCCCGGGCCGAGGAAAGCAATTCCTACTCCTCGATTTCGTCAGGTTGATCCTCCACAGACTTCTGCTGTTGCTTCTGGTGCTCCTCCCTTAAAAAAGCAAAAAACATCAGAGCCTTTTAACCTGGATGCCCCGGATTTGGATGCTGTCGAGTTTGTTGACCAGCAAATTGCCCCCTATGGTGGGCTCTCCATGGACGATGTGTCTCTTCTTCAGCATCTGGATTTTATCACCAAAAGTAGTATGAAAATGGCACATATGGGTGCGGCTATTTTCCGAACTGTTCAGGGGATCCCGATTCATGCCACCAAATCCTTCATGGAGGAGGCCAAATCAGAATTTGATCGGATCAAGGGTCTGAAGGATGAGTTGGAGGTGAAGTTGGCGAATGTAGAGAAGGAACTGGAGGGTGAGAAGGCCAGCTCTATTGCCTTGGCTGCTTCTTTGAAGTTGGCTGAGGACATGGCACTGAAGCACAATGATAGCTATGTCTCAGCTTATAGGGAGTTGATGCATCTCCGGGATGATTTGGAAACTGCTCGGGTTAATTATGCCGAGCTTCAGGGTCACCTTGTGGGCAGCGTGACTGCCGCCTCTGAGAACCTGATGGAGCAGTTCCGGATTGTTGCTCCTGATGCCGATTTGACTCTCATTAGTCTTGATAACGTAGTAAAGGATGACAAGATTGTCCCAGATGATCCCGATGATGATGTTGAACCTCCCCCAGTGCCTTCTATCAAGGTGTCAACCTCCTCAGTTCCTCTAGTTGTGTCTGATCTGGATTGTCAGATTCTGAACCGGGATGATGGAACTGTAGATGCTGTGCCTATTCAGACTCGCCCTCCTTTTTCCCGTACTGATGCTGCCGGGAAGGCTCCCGATCTTTGCTGATCTTCTTTTTAAGTATTTGTGTAAATAGCCCGGTTTGTGGGCTTTGAACTATATTGTTTTGTTTAACTGCTGGCGCTTTTTAGTTGCCTGCCTGGCAACTTTTACTTTGATAAACAAAGGTAGCTTTCTGAGGTAGATTTTTGGTAGCCTTTTGAAGTTTTATTATACTATGCTTCCATTGCGCTTTAACATGGTATCTCTTCTGGTTTCTGAGAGTGTTGGAATCTTGCTGCTTGACCTCTTTGGATTTCTTTTGCACTTTATTGTTTGTAACTTGGATCCTTTGAGGCCGTGACTGTATGGGTCCAACTTGTTTCTCGGTTTTCTCGCTTTTGCTTGTATTTTTAGCGTCCCATAATCGATTTCTTTTATGTTGGTCCCCTTCTAAGTTATTTTTGTAATCCTCTTTCTTGGACCTTTGTCAGGTCTCTTTTAGGGATTACTTTTATAACTTATCTTGTAGGAGACCGACTTCGTTAGGTCGATCTCTTCTAAGTTATTTTTGTAATCCTCTTTCTTGGACCTTTGTCAGGTCTCTTTCAGGGATTACTTTTATAACTTGTCTTGTAGGAGACCGACTTCGTTAGGTTGATCTCTTCTAAGTTATTTTTGTAATCCTCTTTCTTGGACCTTTGTCAGGTCTCTTTCAGGGATTACTTTTATAACTTGTCTTGTAGGAGACCGACTTCGTTAGGTTGATCTCTTCTAAGTTATTTTTGTAATCCTCTTTCTTGGACCTTTGTCAGGTCTCTTTCAGGGATTACTTTTATAACTTGTCTTGTAGGAGACCGACTTTGTTAGGTCGATCTCTTCTAAGTTATAGCAATTTCTCTTTAATAGGGTTGGCCAGACCTCTTTCCAGGGATTTGCTGATAACTTGGGTTGACTTGGTCCGACTTTTTAGTGTCGGCCAGTCTTTTTAAGTTATTATATAGCAATCCGTAAGACCTCGTCAGGTTCTTTTTGGGATCACTTTCGATAACTTCTTGCATTATTCTGTGTTCATCTTTGCCGATTTGTAGATGGTGGTTTTTGTCCCGGTTTGATCGTCCTTTAGGTGAATCGCGTTTTCACCTTTGTCGGTCGATCATTCCTATCAAGATCGTACAGTGAATCTGTTCTTCACTTTCTATCGATCTGTTGCTTTATAATCGGACGATGAATGCTTCAGATTAATGCGTCTTGGGAATTTGTAGAATATCTGAAATGTATTTTATTCAAAGAAAGTGCAAATATATACATGCGGGAGTTTTCCGTACCCTTAAGTCGGATTAAATCTCAATCTTGACGCCTCATTAAAAAACCTTTTCAGGAAAAAGAGTGCATCTTGTGATAAGATCTTTTACCTGTCCTAGCTATAGTACCTTCTTAGGTTACAGGCGTGCCATGATCTGGGGAGTTCTCGTCCCTCGAGTTCAGACAGTCTGTAGTAGCCCTTCCCAAGTACTTCTGTGACTCGGTAGGGTCCTTTCCAATTGGCTGCTAGCTTTCCTTCTCCGAGTCGAGTTGTTCCAATATCATTTCGGATTAAGATGAGATCATTCTCAGCAAAACCTCTTGGCACTACCTTTTGATTATACTTGGAAGCCATTCGCTGCTTTAGTGCTTCTTCTCTGATCCGAGCTCTTTCTTGGATTTCCGGAAGTAGGTCGAGCTCTTCTCTTTGAAGTTGAGAGTTGGTTTGTTCATTGTAGTGGACTACTCGGGGAGACCCTTCTTCGACTTCTATTGGAATCATTGCCTCCACTCCGTATGCTAATCGAAATGGTGATTCGTTTGTAGTAGAATGGGGGGTTGTTCGATACGCCCATAGGACTTGTGGAAGTACCTCGGCCCAAGCCCCCTTTGCTTCTTGCAGTCTCCACTTCAGTCTGGCCAATATGACTTTGTTGGCCGCTTCGGCTTGTCAATTGGCTTGGGGATGTTCGACGGAGGTGAACTGGTGTTTTATATTCAAGTCGGCCACTAGTTTTCTGAAGCCTGCATCTATGAATTGGGTGCCATTGTCTGTGGGGATGGAGTATGGGACCCCGAACCTTGTAACGATGTTCCTATATAGGAATTTCCGGCTTCTTTGAGCAGTGGCGTTGGCTAGGGGTTCTACCTCAATCAATTTTGTGAAATAATCTACCCCTACTATGAGGAATTTACTTGTACCGATCCCTATGGAAAGGGTCCAAGAAGATCGAGTCCCCACTTTGCAAATGGCCAAGGTGAGGTTACGCTGATGAGTTTTTCCGGCGGGGCGATGTGAAAGTTGGCATGCTTCTGGAATGGTGGACATGTCTTTACAAATTCTGTAGCTTCCTTTCGTAGAGTTGGCCAATAGAATCCCGCCCGGAGTATCTTTTTGGTGAGAGCATGCGCTCCAAGATGATTGCCGCAAATGCCATTGTGTACTTCCTCCAAGACTTCCTTTGTTTTGGAGGTCGGTACGCATTTTAACAATGGTGTTGAGATCCCTCTTTTGTACAGGGTCTTGTTTATGATAATGTAGTACTGTGCCTCCCTTTTTAACCTCTTTGCCTCTTTTTCATCTGTAGGGAGAGCTTCTGCTTTGAGGTATTTAATTATGGGGGTCATCCATCCTTGATCCCGACCTGTTATGGCTAGGACTTTTTCTTCTCCCGATATTGACGGGTTCTGCAGTATTTCCTGGATAAGGCTTCTATTGTTGCTCCTGGTTTGGTGCTGGCTAGTTTTGAGAGTGCGTCAGCTTGGGCGTTTTGCTCGCAGGGTATATGGCAGATCCTATATTCCCCGAGTTGTCCGAGCTGTTCCTTGGTTTTATCCAAATACTTTTTCATTGTAGGATCTTTGGCTTGGTAGCTCCCTATTATTTGTGAGGTAACGACTTGTGAATCGCTGTAGATGTTGAGTTTCCGAGTCCAACTTCTTTAGCCAGCTTCAAACCAGCTAATAATGCTTCATATTCTGCCTGGTTATTTGAGGCTAGGAATCCGAATTTGAGGGAAAGCTCAAGTTGGGTTCCTTGGTTGCTTTCGATTATCACACCTGCACCACTTCCGGTTTTATTTGAGGAGCCGTCCACGTATATATTCCATTCTATGGGGATCTCCGGGGTTTCTGTGAATTCTGCAATGAAGTCGGCTAGGTATTGTGATTTAATGGCTGTTCGCGCCTCGTATTGGAGGTCGAACTCGGACAACTCGATTGCCCACTGTAGGATTCTTCCTGCTAGATCTATTTTCTACAATATCCCCTTTATGGGCTGGTTGGTCTGAACCTTAATGGTATGCGCTTGGAAGTACGGGCGAAGTCATCGGGATGTGAGTATGAGAGCGTAGGAAAACTTCTCTATTTTCTGGTAGTTCAGCTCTAACCCCTGCAGTGCTTTGCTAATGAAGTAGACGGGTTGTTGCCCACCCTCGTCTTCTCTAATTAGTGCTGAGGCTATTGCCCGACTGCCTACTGCGAGGTACAATATGAGTGGTTCTCCTTCTCGTGGTCGAGATAGGATAGGTGGCCGTCCCAAGAATTCTTTGAAGTCTTGGAAGGCTTGCTCACATTCCGTTGTCCACTCGAAGTTCTTTTCCTTCCTTAAAGTAGCGTAGAAAGGGAGGGATCTTATCACTGACCCTGCTAGGAATCTGGACAAGGCCGCCAATCTCCCATTGAGTTGTTGTACCTCTTTGACGCAGGTCGGGCTCTTCACGTTGAGTATGGCCTGGCATTTATCTGGATTTGCCTCGATTCCTCTTTGTGTGAGCATAAAGCCCAAGAACTTACCTGTTTCCACGGCGAAGGTGCATTTAGCCGGGTTAAGTCGCATGCCATGCTTCCGTATGGTGTCAAATACTTGAACCAAGTCGGACAGTAATGTTTCTTCACTTTTACTTCTTATCAACATGTCATCCACGTAGACCTCCATGATTTTTCCAATGTGATCTGAGAAGACCTTATTCATTAGCCTCTGATGAGCGGATATTTTATACGCTTTTTGGGGTAATTTCATGTAGATTTTAGCATGTTTTAATTAGTTTTTAGTAGAATATTATTAGTTTTTAGGCAAAAATCATATTTCTGGACTTTACTATGAGTTTGTGTGTTTTTCTGTAATTTCAGGAAATTTCTGGCTGAAATTGAGGGAGCTGAGCAAAAATCTGAGTTAGGCTGAAAAAGGACTGCTGATGCTGTTGGATCCTGACCTCCCTGCACTCGAAATAGATTTTTTGGAGCTACAGGAGTCCAATTGGCGCGCTCTCAACGGCGTTGGAAAGCAGACATCCAGGGCTTTCCAGCAATATATAATAGTCCATACTTTGCGCGAAGATAGACGACGTAACTTGGCGTTGAACGCCAAGTACATGCTGCTGTCTGGAGTTAAACGCCAGAAAAACGTCATGATCCGGAGTTGAACGCCCAAAACACGTTATAACTTGGAGTTCAACCCCAAGAAAGGCCTCAACTCGTGGATAGCTTTAGTCTCAGCCCCAGCACACACCAAGTGGGCCCCAGAAGTGGATTTCTGCACCAATTATCTTAGTTTACTCATATTCTGTAAACCTAGGTTACTAGTTTACTATTTAAACAACTTTTAGAGACTTATCTTGTACCTCATGACATTTTCAGATCTGAATTACATACTTTTTGACGGCATGAGTCTCTAAACTCCATTGTTGGGGGTGAGGAGCTCTGCAGCGTCTCGATGAATTAATACAATTCCTTTGTTTTCCATTCAAACACGCTTGTTCTTATCTAAGATGTTCATTCGTGCTTAATTATGAAGAAGGTGATGATCCGTGACACTCATCACCTTCCTCAATCCATGAACGTGTGCCTGACAACCACCTCCGTTCTACATCAGATTGAATGAGTATCTCTTAGATTCCTTTATCAGAATCTTCGTGGTATAAGCCAGATTGATGGCGGCATTCATGAGAATCCGGAAAGTCTAAACCTTGTCTGTGGTATTCCGAGTAGGATTCTGGGATTGAATGACTGTGACGAGCTTCAAACTCCTGAAGGCTGGGCGTTAGTGACAGACGCAAAAGAATCAATGGATTCTATTCCAACCTGATTGAGAACCGACAGATGATTAGCCGTGCTGTGACAGAGCATAGGAACGTTTTCACTGAGAGGATGGGAAGTAGCCATTGACAACGGTGACACCCTACATAGAGCTTGCCATGGAAGGGACCTTGTGTGTGGGAAAAGGATTTCAAGGAAGAGTTGAAGTTCAGAGGACAAAGCATCTCCAAAACTCCAACAGATTCTCCATTAATAAAGTAACAATTCCTTATTCCAAATACTTTGACTTCTTATCATTAAATTCAATTAATCTTATTGGCATCCTGACTAGGATTAATAAAATAAACATAGATTGCTTCAAACCAATAATCTCCGTGGGATCGACCCTTACTCACGTAAGGTATTACTTGGACGACCCAGTGCACTTGCTGGTTAGTTGTACGGATTACAAATTCGTGCACCAAGTTTTTAGCGCCGTTGCCGGGGATTATTCGAGTTTGAACAACTAAAGGTTTATTTTGTTGCTTAGATTAGGAAGAATTTATCCTCTTTTTTTCACTAGAATTGCATCTTTTATTATCCCTTTTTTAAAAAAAAAATTTCAAAAATATTATTTTTCTTTATCAATTTTTAATTGTTTTCGTGAGTTTAGTGTCTTGTTCTAAGTTTGGTGTCAATTGCATATTTTATATTTTTTCTTTAAAAGTTTTGAACTTGTGTTCTTTGTTCTTCATTGATCTTCAAATTGTTCTTGTTTATTTTTCTTGTTTGATCTTGAGTTTTTCTTGCTTTGTGTCTTTTCTTGTTTTTCTTGTGCTTTTTCAAAACATTAACTTTCAAAAATTATACTTTTATCCATAAATATAATACATCTTTAAAATCAACACTGAAGTTACTGCCCAATTGGCTGGAGCATTAGTAGTTGTTCTTCATAATTGGGTATCCTCTTTGGAATCTTTTTCAAAAATAATTTTTCTTTGATTGAATCTTGTGCCAAACTCTAAGTTTGGTGTTTTCTTGTTAATTTCTCTTTAATTTTCGAAAATTTATCTTGTTTTTCTAAAAATTTTAAGTTTGGTGTTCTTTCTTTTGTTCTTGGTGTTCTTGTGAATCTTCAAAGTGTTCTTGAGTCTTTCTTGTGTTTTAATCTTAAAATTTTTAAGTTTGGTGTTCCTTGGTGTTTTCCCTCCAAAATTTTCGAAAATAAGGAGCATTGGATCTAAAAATTTTAAGTCTTGTGTCTTTTGTGTGTTCTTCTCTTTCATCATAAAATTTAAAATTCAAAAAAATATCTTTTCTAACTAATTTTGAACTACATTTTCGAAAATTTTATATAAAAATTCAGATTTCAATTTCAAAATATTTTCAATTTCTTTTATTTATTTCATTTTTATTTTATTTTATAAAAATTAATTTTTATAAAATAAATAATATCAACATACATATCATCTCTTTTATTCCATCATGGAATTAAGTGGGAATGAACAGTCCAGGAGGACTCTGGGGTCATATGCTAACCCCACTACTGCTTCATATGGGAGTAGTATCTGTATACCCTCCATTGGAGTTAGTAGCTTTGAGTTGAATCCTCAGCTCATTATCATGGTGCAGCAAAACTGCCAGTATTCCGGTCTTCCACATGAAGAACCTACAGAATTTCTGGCACAATTTTTACAAATTGCTGACACAGTACATGATAAGGAAGTAGATCAGGATGTCTACAGATTATTACTGTTTCCATTTGCTGTAAAAGATCAAGCTAAGAGGTGGTTAAATAACCAGCCTAAGAACAGTATAAAAACATGGAAACAGCTGTCAGAAAAATTTCTGAATCACTATTTCCCTCCAAAACGGATGACACAGCTAAGGCTAAGCATCCAAGGCTTCAAACAAGGAGATAATGAATCCCTTTATGATGCCTGGGAGAGATACAGAGAGATGCTAAGAAAATGCCCCTCTGAAATGTTTTTAGAGTGGGTGCAATTAGACATCTTCTACTATGGGCTTACAGAAAAAGCTCAGATTTCTCTAGACCACTCAGATGGTGGATCTATACATATGAGAAAAACAATTGAAAAAGCTCAAGAGCTTATTGATACAGTTGCCAGAAATCAGCATCTGTACCTAAGCAGTGAATTTTCCATGAAAGAAGAAGCTAAAACAGTAACTGCTGAACTCAGTCCGGTGGATCAGGCTAATGAATTCAATCAGCAATTAGACTTTCTAACTCAGCAGCTAGCCGAATTCAGGGAATTATTACAGGAAACAAGAATGGCTAACAGGAATATGGAAGTACAGTTAAAGCAGACAGAAAAACAACTATCAAAACAAATAACAGAAGAATGCCAAGCAGTTCAACTAAGAAGTGGGAAAACATTAAATACCTCACTTCAAAGCAGCAGGAAGCCAAGAAATGAACAAATGGCTACTCAAAATCACTCTGAGGACAATCAGAGCCCAGAGAGGAATAATGCTGGCGCTGAACGCCCAGCCCATGCTCATTCCTGGCGTTCAACACCAGAAATAAGCATGAATCCGGCGTCGAACGCCCAAAGGGAGCATAGTTCTGGCGTTCAGATGCCAGTAACAAATGGGGAGATGGCGTCTAACGCCACTCCAGCTTCTACCCCTGGCATTCAAATGCCAGTGGGGGATCAGTCACATACAAGTGCTGATGACAACCCTTCTAAAAAGGCTTCCCAACCCACTTCTGTAGGTAATAAACCTGCAGCAACTAAGGTTGAGGAATACAAAGCCAAAATTCCTTATCCTCAAAAACTCCGCCAAGCGGAACAGAATAAGCAATTTGCCCGCTTTGCAGACTATCTCAGGACTCTTGAAATAAAGATTCCGTTTGCAGAAGCACTTGAGCAAATACCCTCTTATGCTAAGTTCATGAAAGA
Source organism: Arachis hypogaea (assembly GCF_003086295.3). Lineage (NCBI taxonomy): Eukaryota > Viridiplantae > Streptophyta > Magnoliopsida > Fabales > Fabaceae > Arachis > Arachis hypogaea. The sequence goes on along the minus strand of NC_092043.1, from coordinate 2,793,810 downwards.
GATCTTAAGTCATAAGAAGGATTGGAGGGAAACTGAAAAAGTTTATCTCACTGAAGAATGCAGTGCAGTCATTCTGAAAAGCTTACCTGAGAAGCTTAAAGATCCTGGGAGCTTTATGATACCGTGCACATTAGAGGGTACTTGTACCAAGCAAGCTTTATGTGATCTTGGGGCAAGTATCAACCTAATACCTGCATCTACTATCAGAAAGCTTGGTTTAACTGAAGAAATCAAACCAACCAGGATATGTCTTCAACTTGCTGATGGCTCCATTAAATACCCATCAGGTGTGATTGAAGACATGATTGTCAAGGTTGGGCCATTTGCCTTTCCTACTGACTTTGTGGTGCTGGAAATGGAGGAGCACAAGAGTGCAACTCTCATTCTAGGAAGACCTTTCCTAGCAACTGGCCGAACCCTCATTGATGTCCAAAAAGGGGAAGTAACCTTGAGAGTCAATGAGGAGGAGTTTAAGTTGAATGTTGTCAAAGCCATGCAACATCCAGACACCCCAAATGACTGCATGAGTGTTGATATTATTGACTCTCTGGTAAGAGAGGTCAATATGGCTGAGAGTCTCGAATCAGAGCTAGAGGACATGTTTAAAGATGTTCAGCCTGATTTGGAGGAATCAGAGAAAATAATAGAACCTCTGAAAATCCCTCAAGAAGAGGAGAGACCTCCAAAACCTGAACTCAAACCATTACCACCATCCCTGAAATATGCATTTCTGGGAGAAGGTGATACTTTCCCTGTAATCATAAGCTCTACCTTAGAGCCACAGGAAGAGGAAGCACTAATTCAAGTGCTAAGGACACACAAGACAGCTCTTGGGTGGTCCATCAGTGATCTCAAGGGCATTAGCCCAGCCAGATGCATGCACAAGATCTTACTGGAGGGTGACGCCAAGCCAGTGGTTCAACCACAAAGGCGGCTGAATCCAGCCATGAAGGAGGTGGTGCAGAAAGAGGTCACTAAGTTACTAGAGGCTGGGATTATTTATCCTATTTCTGATAGCCCCTGGGTAAGCCCTGTCCAAGTCGTCCCTAAGAAAGGTGGCATGACAGTGGTTCATAATGAAAAAAATGAACTGGTTCCTACAAGAACAGTTACTGGGTGGCGTATGTGTATTGATTATAGAAGGCTCAATACAGCCACCAGAAAGGATCATTTTCCTTTACCATTCATAGACCAGATGCTAGAACGACTGGCAGGTCATGAATACTACTACTTCCTGGATGGATATTCAGGTTATAATCAAATTGCAGTAGATCCAAAAGATCAAGAGAAAACGGCATTCACATGTCCATCTGGAGTATTTGCATACAGAAGAATGCCATTTGGCCTGTGCAATGCACCTGCAACCTTTCAGAGGTGCATGCTCTCAATTTTCTCTGATATGGTGGAAAAATTTCTGGAAGTCTTCATGGATGACTTTTCAGTATTTGGAGACTCATTCAGCTCCTGTCTTGACCATTTAGCACTTGTTCTAAAGAGATGCCAATAGACTAACCTGGTTTTAAACTGGGAAAAATGTCACTTTATGGTGACTGAAGGAATTGTCCTTGGGCACAAAATCTCGAACAAGGGAATAGAGGTGGATCAAGCTAAGGTAGAAGTAATTGAAAAATTACCACCACCTGCCAATGTTAAGGCAATCAGAAGCTTTCTGGGGCATGCAGGATTCTATAGGAGGTTTATAAAGGATTTTTCAAAAATCGCCAAACCTCTGAGCAACCTGCTAGCTGCTGACATGCCATTTATCTTTGATAAAGAGTGTCTGCAGGCATTTGAGACTCTGAAAGCTAAATTGGTTACAGCACCAATCATCTCTGCACCAGACTGGACATTACCATTTGAATTGATGTGTGATGCCAGTGACCATGCCATTGGTGCAGTGTTGGGACAAAGGCATGACAAGCTTCTGCACGTTATTTACTATGCCAGCCGTGTTCTAAATGACGCACAGAAGAATTACACAACCACAGAAAAAGAGCTACTTGCAGTAGTTTACGCCATTGACAAATTCAGATCCTATTTAGTAGGATCAAAAGTGATTGTGTACACTGATCATGCTGCTCTTAAATATCTACTCACAAAGCAGGATTCAAAACCCAGACTTATAAGATGGGTGTTGCTTCTACAAGAGTTTGATATAGAAATAAGAGACAGAAAAGGGACAGAGAATCAAGTAGCAGATCACCTGTCCCGAATAGAACCAGTGGAAGGGGCGTCCCTCCCTCTCACTGAGATCTCTGAAACCTTTCCGGATGAGCAACTATTTGCCATCCAGGAAGTGCCGTGGTTTGCAGACATTGCAAACTACAAGGCAGTGAGATTCATACCCAAAGAGTACAGTAGACAGCAATCAAAGAAGCTGATCACAGATGCAAAGTATTATCTTTGGGATGAGCCATATCTCTTTAAGAGATGTGCAGACGGAGTAATCCGTAGAAGTGTGCCTAAGGAAGAAGCGCAAAAGATCCTTTGGCATTGCCATGGATCACAGTATGGAGGACATTTTGGAAGTGAGCGAACAGCCACAAGAGTCCTCCAAAGTGGCTTCTACTGGCCTACTCTCTATAAAGATTCCCGAGCGTTTGTGCTTAATTGTGACAGTTGCCAAAGATCTGGCAATCTACCTCACAGTTATGCCATGCCTCAACAAGGGATCTTGGAGATTGAGTTGTTTGATGTATGGGGTATTGACTTCATGGGACCTTTCCCACCATCATACTCAAACACTTATATTCTGGTGGCAGTGGATTATGTATCCAAATGGGTGGAGGCTATTGCAACACCCACTAATGACACTAAAACAGTGTTAAAATTCCTCCAGAAACACATCTTCAGCAGATTTGGTATCCCTAGAGTATTAATCAGTGATGGGGGCACTCATTTCTGCAATAAACAGCTTTACTCTGCTCTGGTACGTTATGGAGTTAGCCACAGGGTAGCCACTCCATACCATCCACAGACTAATGGGCAAGCTGAAGTCTCAAATAGAGAACTCAAAAGAATCCTGGAACGGACTGTAATTAACCGTAGAAGGGATTGGTCAAGGAGCTTGGATGATGCTCTGTGGGCATACAGAACAGCATTCAAGACCCCTATAGGGACCTCTCCATACCAGCTTGTGTATGGAAAGGCATGCCACTTGCCAGTGGAACTGGAACACAAGGCCTACTGGGCAACCAGATTCCTAAACCTTGATGCCAAGTTAGCTGGAGAAAAACGATTGCTCCAGCTAAATGAGCTAGAGGAATTTAGACTCAATGCTTTCGAGAATGCAAAAATATACAAAGAGAAAGCGAAAAGATGGCATGATAAGAAATTGTCATCTAGAGTCTTTGAGCCAGGGCAGAAAGTTCTGCTATTTAATTCTAGGCTCAAATTATTCCCTGGGAAATTAAAATCCCGGTGGAGAGGTCCATATGTAATTACAAGTGTATCACCATATGGATACGTAGAGCTTCAGGATAATGAATCTAACAAAAAGTTCATTGTTAATGGACAGAGAGTTAAACACTATCTTGAAGGCAATTTTGAGCAAGAATGCTCAAAACTGAGACTTGATTAAAAGCTCAGTAATAGTCCAGCTAATGACATTAAAGAAGTGCTTGCTGGGAGGCAACCCAGCCATTCACAAAATTTAATTTTATTTATTCTTTTTTCTAATTGATCAAGTTTTACAGGTAGATGCCAGAGTATCTTCAAAAGGTGAAGTAGCAATTGATTGAAGTCACAGAGTTACAGGGAAATTTGGAAAGCTTACTGGCATCAAAAAGCCAGTAAGAAACGTTTTGGGCGTTGAACGCCCAAAAGAAGCACCCACTCGCGTTCAACGCCAGTAAGGGTAGCCATCTGGGCGTTAAACGCCAGAAAGGAGCATCTTCTGGGCGTTGAACGCCAGAAAGAAGCACCTTCTGGGCGTTCAACGCCAGATTGTTAGCATCCTGGGCGTTCAGAAAAACGCCCAGTGACAAAGGACTTCCTGGCGTTCATCGCCAGAAAGAAGCATCAGCTGGGCGTTGAACGCCCAGGAGAAGCAGCATTTGGGCATTAAACGCCCAAAACATGCATCATTTGGGCGTTTAACGCCAGGATGGTGGGAGGAGGTAAAATTCGTTTTTCTTTATAATTTTTCTAAATTTTTATGTTTCAATTCATGATTTCTTGTATAGACATGTTTCTAATTGTCATCCCTCAAATCAAATTAGTTTTCTAAAAATCCTAATTTCTAAAATCCCTTTTTCAAAAGTATCAAATATATCTTAATTCATAAACACAAATCTTTTTTCAATCCAAATCTTTTTCAAATCTTTTTCAACTCATCATATCTTCTGGATTTCGAAATTGCCTCTCCCTCTATTCCTCTCCTTTTCTTTCTTTTGCTTGAGGACAAGCAAACCTCTAAGTTTGGTGTGAGTTGCCATGATCACTGAGCTAAAACTCATCAAGATCATGGAACCTAAGGGAACAGGAAGAGCAAGGATGTGAACTGAAGGAACTAAAGCGTCAGAAGCTATTCCTTGAAGGACCAAGCACCCCACAGACTAGAGAAACATCCACTTCCCAAAAATCAGGTTGTTAAGTTCTAATTTTAAGCTTTAACTCTGTGATAGTATTTTTATAGAAATTTACCTTAGAAGTTATATCGGAGTAGTAGTAATTAGTATCTCTATTTTGATTTTATCTCCAATTAAGCTATAATTTATTTTTCTCATCATTATCAAACATGAATAAATTAGTAGATTCTTAGAATAAAGAGGCAATATTTTTTCGAGTTCTTAACAAGGAAAATTCTAATTATTTATATGTGGTGGCAATACTTTTTGTCTTCTGAATGAATGCCTGAACAGTGCATATTTTTGATATTGAATTTTATGAATGTTAAAATTGTTGGCTCCTGAAAGAATGATGAACAAGAGAAATGTTATTGATGATCTGAAAAATCATGAAATTGATTCTTGAAGCAAGAAAAAGCAGTGAAAAACAAGCTTGTGAAAAAAAAATTACAAGGAATCATTGGATAAAGAAAAACGAAAAAGCCAATAGCCCTTAAAACCAAAAGGTAAGGGTAAAAAGGATCCAAGGCTTTGAGCATCAATGGATAGGAGGGCCCAAGGAAATAAAACCAGGCCTAAGCGGCTAAATCAAGCTGTCCCTAACCATGTGCTTGTGGCATGCAAGTCCAAGTTACAAACCTGAGACTGAGTGGTTAAAGTCGTGATCCAAGGCAAAAAGAGTGTGCTCAAGAGCTCTGGACACCTCTGACTGGGGACTCTAGCAAAGCTGAGTCACAATCTGAAAAGGTTCACCTAGTCATGTGTCTGTGGCATTTATGTATCTGGTGGTAATACTGGAAAACAAAGTGCTTAGGGCCACGGCCAAGACTCATAAAATAACTGTGTTCAAGAATCAACATACTACACTAGGAGAATCAATAATACTATCTGAATTCTGAGTTCCTATGGATGGCAATCATTCTGAAATTCAAAGGATAAAGGGAGATGCCAAAATTGTTCAGAAACAAAAAGCTACAAGCCCCGCTCATCTAATAAGAATCTGAGCTTCATTTAAAACTCTAAAATATTATTACTTCTTAATTTCTGTTAAAACCTATTTTATTTATCTAGTTGCTTGAGGACAAGCAACAGTTTAAGTTTGGTGTTGTGATGAGTGGATATTTTATACGCTTTTTGGGGTAATTTCATGTAGATTTTAGCATGTTTTAATTAGTTTTTAGTAGAATATTATTAGTTTTTAGGCAAAAATCATATTTCTGGACTTTACTATGAGTTTGTGTGTTTTTCTGTAATTTCAGAAAATTTCTGGCTGAAATTGAGGGAGCTGAGCAAAAATCTGAGTTAGCCTGAAAAAGGACTGCTGATGCTGTTGGATCCTGACCTCCCTGCACTCGAAATGGATTTTTTGGAGTTACAGGAGTCCAATTGGCGCGCTCTCAACGGCGTTAGAAAGTAGACATCCAGGGATTTCCAGTAATATATAATAGTCCATACTTTGCGCGAAGATAGATGACGTAACTTGGCGTTGAACGCCAAGTACATGCTGCTGTCTGGAGTTAAACGCCAGAAAAACGTCATGATCCGGAGTTGAACGCCCAAAATACGTTATAACTTGGAGTTCAACTCCAAGAAAGGCCTCAACTCGTGGATAGCTTTAGTCTCAGCCCCAGCACACACCAAGTGGGCCCCAGAAGTGGATTTCTGCACCAATTATCTTAGTTTACTCATATTCTGTAAACCTAGGTTACTAGTTTACTATTTAAACAACTTTAAGAGACTTATCTTGTACCTCATGACATTTTCAAATCTGAATTACATACTTTTTGACGGCATGAGTCTCTAAACTCCATTGTTGGGGGTGAGGAGCTCTGCAGCGTCTCGATGAATTAATACAATTCCTTTGTTTTCCATTCAAACACGCTTGTTCTTATCTAAGATGTTCATTCGCGCTTAATTATGAAGAAGGTGATGATCCGTGACACTCATCACCTTCCTCAATCCATGAACGTGTGTCTGACAACCACCTCCGTTCTACATCAGATTGAATGAGTATCTCTTAGATTCCTTTATCAGAATCTTCGTGGTATAAGCCAGATTGATGGCGGCATTCATGAGAATCCGGAAAGTCTAAACCTTGTCTGTGGTATTCCGAGTAGGATTCTGGGATTGAATGACTGTGACGAGCTTCAAACTCCTGAAGGCTGGGCGTTAGTGACAGACGCAAAAGAATCAATGGATTCTATTCCAACCTGATTGAGAACCGACAGATGATTAGCCGTGCTGTGACAGAGCATAGGAACGTTTTCACTGAGAGGATGGGAAGTAGCCATTGACAACGGTGACACCTTACATAGAGCTTGCCATGGAAGGGACCTTGCGTGTGGGAAAAGGATTTCAAGGAAGAGTTGAAGTTCAGAGGACAAAGCATCTCCAAAACTCCAACAGATTCTCCATTAATAAAGTAACAATTCCTTATTCCAAATACTTTGACTTCTTATCATTAAATCCAATTAATCTTATTGGCATCCTGACTAGGATTAATAAAATAAACATAGATTGCTTCAAACCAATAATCTCCGTGGGATCGACCCTTACTCACGTAAGGTATTACTTGGACGACCCAGTGCACTTGCTGGTTAGTTGTACGGATTACAAATTCGTGCACCAGCCTCTGATAAGTAGCTCCCGCGTTCTTAAGGCCGAAAGGCATTACGATGTAATAATAGTTTGCTTTGGGTGTTAGAAACGAGGTTTTTTCTTGATCCGGTGGATATATTGGGATCTGGTTGTACCCCGAGTATGCGTCCATAAACGAGAGATACTTATATCCCGATGAGGCATCTACTAGAGCGTCGATTCTTGGGAGTGGATAAGGGTCTTTTGGGCAGGCTTTGTTGAGTTCGGTGTAGTCGGTGCACATTCGCCACTTCCCATTTGACTTTCTCACCAAGACGACGTTTGCTAGCCATAGTGGGTACTTAACTTCTCTTATGAACCCTGCCTCTAGTAGTGCTTGCACCTGTTCTGCTACAGCCTGAGACCGTTCTGGCCTGAGTTTTCTTCGTCTTTGTTGTACCGGCCGGGATCCCGGATAGACTGCCAACTTGTGGCTCATCAGTTCGGGATCTATGCCTGGCATGTCGGCAGCTTTCCATGCGAAGAGATCAACATTATCTCGTAGGAACTGTATGAGTGATTCCTTTGCATCTCCTTTCAGGATCATGCCAATATTAGTTGTCTTATCCGAGGTGTCTCTGATCTGAACTTTCTCTACTTCACCATCGGGCTGTGGACGGAGTTTTTCTCGCCTCTAAACTCCACCAAGTTTGATTATGTGGAACTCTCCTCCTTCGCCTCTGAGGTTTAGACTTTCGTTATAACAACGACGCGCCATCTTTTGATCTGCTTTTATTGTAGCTATCCCTTCTGCAGTTGGGAATTTCATACATAGATGTGGAGTTGAAACTATTGCGCCGAGTTGGTTTAACATTGTCCGACCTATTAAAGCATTGTAGGCTGAGCTTACGTCGACCACGATGTAGTCTATCTTGAGTGTTCAGGATTGGTTCCCCTTTCTGAAGGTTGTATGTAGCGATACCTATCCCAGTGGTTGTACTGGGGTATCCCCAAGTCCGAACAGGCTGTTCGGGTATGCTCTTAGCTCTTTTTCTTCTAAGCTGAGCTTGTCGAAGGCAGTTTTGAATAAGATGTCAACGGGGCTTCCTTGGTAAATTAATGTACGGTGGAGGTTGGCTTTTGCCAATATGGTAGTGATGACCATGGGGTCGTTGTGTCCTGAGATGATTTCGGATGCGTCTTCTTTAGTAAACGTGATTGCTGGGATGTCTGGCGACTCCTTTTTTCCTTCGACATGGTATAATTTTTTGAGGTGTCGCTTGCGAGATGATTTGGAGATTCCTCCTCCCGCAAATCCGCCATGTATCACGTGGACGTGTCTCTCCGGTGTGCGAGGTGATCGCTCAGACCGTCCGACATCTTCATCCCTTCTTCTTTTTCTTGGCTCTTCGTCCCGGTTGGCCAAAAACCGATCTAGTTTTCCTTCTCTTACGAATTTTTCTATGACATTTTTCAAGTCGAAGCATTCGTTGGTGGAATGTCCTCGGACTCGATGATACTCACAGTATTTGTTCCGATTTCCTCCTCCTCTTTTGCCTTTGAATGGCCGAGCTGGGGGTATTTTTTTCGTATGGCAGACTTCTTTGTAAACATCTACCAAGGATACCCTAAGAGGGGTGTAGTTATGATATTTTTTTATTTTCTCCCCGGAGCGATCTTCCTTTTTCTTGGATTTTTTGTCTTTATCTCGGTAGGCAGAACCGAACCTCGAGGCTTCCCCAACTCGAGAATTCTCCTCTATGTTGGTGTACTTTTGCGCCCGTTCTTGTACTTCGTCCAGGGATGCAGGGTACTTCTTAGATATAGATTGGCTGAAAGGTCCTTCTCGTATGCCATTTATGAGGCCCATAATGGCAGTTTCTGTTGGTAGACTTTGTATGTCCATGCATGTTTTGTTAAATCTTTCCATGTAGTTACAAAGACTTTCCCGATCTCCTTGCTTGATTCCTAGTAGGATGGGGGCGTGTTTAGCCTTATCTTTTTGTATGGAAAATATGGCCAGAAATTTTTTGGCCAGGTCGTTGAAGCTCGAGATGGACTTTGGAGGTAGGCTGTCGAACCATCTAATGGCTGTCTTGGTAAGAGTTGTTGGAAAGGCTTTGCAGCGAACTGCATCCGAGGCGTCAGTGAGGTACATTCTACTTCTGAAATTGCTGAGGTGATAGTTGGGGTCTGAAGTGCCGTCGTACAGAGTCATATCCGGAAGTTTGAAGTCATTTGGGATTTTGGTCTTCATGATTTCCCTGGTGAATGGATCTTGATCCTTGCGAGAGCTATCCTCTGGAGTGGATCGAGTAGCTTTGGTTTTGAGATCGGCTTCGAGTTTTAGAAGCTTATCTTCTAATTCCCGGCATCGCCTTATCTCCCGATGTAGATCCTCTTCTTTTTCGCGTTGATGTTGGGCTTCTTTCTCGAGTTATTTTAATCGATCTTGAAGCACCTCTATGGCTCCTGCATTTGGAGAATTCTTTTCGTTGTTAAGTTGGGGAGTATCCTTTGGTGTAGTGTCCGCATTTTTGTGCGGCGTTCTATCCTCTAGATCTGAGTCGTGGTCGTTGTCATGGTCGTCCGCCATGGTGATGGGATGACTTCCAGGTTCCCCGACAACGGCGCCAATATTCCGAGGGTTACCTGAAACTGTAAGTCGATCTCGGACGAGATCTTCTGTGCTGGTCGGAGCCGACGTGTCCGGCAGGTGTGTAGCAGCCGGAGCTGGTGTGTCCGACTTGTGGAACTGAGAATGCTGCTGATCCCTTGTCACTGAAGGGTGGGGGGTACCTGCAAGGGACTCCGATGCTTAAGTTAGCAAGGGTATTAAACAGGTATTGAGTAGAATCAGAGTATGAGTTATACTTGGGTGCTCCAGTGTATTTATAATGGTGAGATGTGACCTTCTTTAGATAAGATAAGTTAGTTATCTTATCTTATCTTATCTTTTGTCGAGGTCACCTTATCTTCCATGGAACCGCCCTTATCTCTATAGACTTGGGCTGCCCTTGGATCGGGATCGTATTCCTTGAGTTGGGCCCTTGTTTGGGCTTTCCTGTCGATTTGGACCGAGTTCTTTGCGAAGAAGTCGATCCGCTTGACCTAAAGAGGTCGGTCGCCTTGTCTGTAGAACATCTCGGGTCGGACAGCTCGACCCAGGGTATGAACAGGAATGGAGAGTGAATCATGAAAAGTGTATGATTAAATGAGCCTTGTGCCAAAGTGCTAATGTGAAAGTACCCCGCCTGATTGATAGCCTGAGGTTGCTAATGTGGGAATGTCCGCCTAACTGATAGCATATTGCTTGATTGAACGGGCCTTTGTGCCAAATTGCTAATGCGAAAGTGCCTGCTTAACGGATAGCCTAAGATTGCTAATGCAGAAATGTTCGCCTAACTGATAGCCTGTTTCTACCGTGATGCCAATATATCCTAATTGAGATACCCATGATGATAATTGTACCTGACTGACACGGTAAAGAGATCATATTCGGGGTTCGCCCCAAGTAATGTCGGGTTGGGGTAGACAACTGGTGCACGAAATTGTGATCATCAACAATGGCGCTAAAAACTTGGTAGTGCTCTCAAACGTGAATCACACTTTGTCACAACTCGGCACAACTAACCAGCAAGTGTACTGGATCATCCAAGTAATACCTTACGTGAGTAAGGGTCGATCCCATGGAGATTGTTGGTATGAAGCAAGCTATGGTCATCTTGTAAATCTCAGTTAGGCGGATAATAAATGGTTATGGAGCTTTCGAAATTAATAATAAATAAAGCATAAAATAAAGATAGAGATACTTATGTAAATCATTGTTAGGAATTTCAGATAAGTGTATGGAGATGCTGTGTTCCTTCTGGATCTCTGCTTTCCTGCTGCTTTCATCCAATCCTTCTTACTCCTTTCCATGGCAAGCTGTATGTAGGGCATCACCGTTGTCAATGGCTACTTCCCATCCTCTCAGTGAAAATGGTCAAAGTGCTCTGTCATAGCACGGCTAATCATCTGTCTGTTCTCGATCATGTCGGAATAGAATCCATTGATTCTTTTGTGTCTGTCACCACGCCCAACAATCGCGAGTTTGAAGCTCGTCACAGTCATTCAATCCCTGAATCCTACTCGGAATACCACAGACAAGGTTTAGACTTTCTGGATTCTTAATAGTGGCCGCCAATAATTCTAGCTTATACCACAAAGATTCTGATTAAGGAATCCAAGAGATACTTGCTCGTTCTAAGGTAGAACGGAAGCGGTTGTCAGTCACGCGTTCATAGGTGAGAATAATGATGAGTGTCACGGATCATCACATTCATCATGTTGAAGTGCAACGAATATCTTAGAACAAGAATAAGCTGAATTGAATAGAAAATAGTAGTAATTATATTGAAACTCGAGGTACAGCAGAGCTCCACACCCTTAATCTATGGTGTGTAGAAACTCCACCGTTGAAAATACATAAGTGATGGTCCAGGCATGGCCGAATGGCCAGCCCCCAAAATGTGATATGAATTCAAAAATAGGGAAAACGGACCAAAGATATGGTCAAAAGACACTAGTACAATAGTAAAAAGTTCTATTTATACTAAAACTAACTACTAAGGTTACAAAGATAAGTGATTGATGCAGAAATCTACTTCCGGGGCCCACTTGGTGTGTGCTTGGGCTGAGCTTGAGCTTTACACATGCAGAGGCTTCTTCTGGAGTTAAACACCAAGTTGTAACGTGTTTTTGGCGTTTAACTCTAGTTTGTGACGTGTTTCTGGCGTTTTACTCCAGAATGCAGCATGGAACTGGCGTTGAATGCCAGTTTGCGTCATCTAAGCCCGAACAAAGTATGGACCATTATATATTGCTAGAAAGCTCTGGATGTCTACTTTCCAAAGCCGTTGAGAGCGCACCATTTGGAGTTCTGTAGCTCCGGAAAATCTATTTCGAGTGCAGGGAGGTCAGAATCCAATAGCATCAGCAGTCCTTTGTCAACCTCCTATCAGATTTTTGCTCAGGTCCCTCAATTTTAGCCAGAAAATACCTGAAATCACAGAAAAACACACAAACTTATAGTAAAGTCCAGAAATGTGAATTTTGCATAAAAACCAATAAAAACATCCCTAAAAGTAGCTAGATCCTACTAAAAACTACCTAAAAACAATGCCAAAAAGCATATAAATTATCTGCACATCATGGCCGTACAGATAGGCGACGCGAACGCGTGCTCCATGCGGACGCATCGTAGTGACGAAAAACCAGCGTGGCAGATATCACAATCAGCAATTTATGGGCTGTTTTTGACCCAGTTTTTGACCCAAAAAACACATATTAGAGTCTATAAAGTAGGGGAATCCTTCCATTCATTCAACAATTCATACACAACATTAAATTGATAATTTTAGCTTTTAGATGTAGCTTTTAGAGAGAGAGGTTCTCTCCTCTGTCTTAGGATTAGGATTAAGATTTCATCTTCTTCAATCACAGGTTCAATATTCCTTTATTTTATATTTCTCTTCCATTTTTAGATACTCTAATGCTTTTATTTGATTTATGTTGCCAAATTGACTTATGAACTTTTCATATTAGGATTTTCTTAACTAATGCAATTTGAGGTACTTTCAGATATATGATTTTTATTTAGCTTTCTACATCCTTGGCTTTAGTTGATTAATTGGTAACTCTTGAGTTGTCAAACTCATCGTGATTGATAATTGATATCTTTGCTGATTGATTTAGATTCATATAACTCTAGTCTTTCCTCAGGAGTTGACTAGGACTTTAGGTGTTAAATTGATTTATCCACCTGACTTACCTTCATAGTTAGAGGTTGACTTAGTGGGAGCAAAAATATAATTCTCATCACCATTGATAAGGATAACTAGGATTGGACTTCCAGTTTTCACACTTTGCCAAGAGTTTTTTCTTTGCTATTGATTTAATTCCCTGCAATCTATTTTTCTCATTCAACCTTTCAAAAACCCAAAAATATTGTTTTCCATAACCAATAATAAATCATACCTCCCTGCAATTCCTTGAGAAGATGACCCGAGATTTGAATACTTCAGTTTATAAATTTTATTGGGTTTGTTACTTGTGACAACCAAACGTTTGTACGAAAGAATTTTCTGTTGGTTTAAAAGCTATACTTACAACGCGATTACAATTGTGAATTTCTTTACCGATAGGAAATCCGATTGTCAATAATCATTTATTTTTCTATTTCCCAACTCTAAAATTTCTCAAAAAACTCCTGATCACTAATCTACACTGCTGTGTCAACTCTTTGGGAAACGACCTGAGAATTCTACTCCCAGTATTTTATTCATAAATTGTGACATCTTCTAAATTGACAGCCGGGATTCGTTGGTTAAGACTGTACTCACAACGTAACTTTTATTAATATTTCTTAACCGGCATTTTTTCGCCCGTCAGTATCAAAGGGAACCCTTTTTATCGCAACCTTAAAAAAACGTTGCCTTTCCTACAAAATAAAAGCAACTCCACGAAAGGGTTGCCTTAGAGGACCCAAACACAACGCTTTAAATAAGACCTTATGCCAACACTTTTTACGAATTGTATTTTCTAATACATAAAATAATACTTATCCAAATTCTTTTAAGTTACCTTTTGATATACCTAAAACAACACTTGTTCAGTTTTTTTTTTTTAAATTACCTTTTTAATAGACCTAAAGCAACACTTATCTAAATTTTTTTTATTGCCTTTTCAGATATCTAAAACAACATTTATCTAATTTTATTTCTAATTGTCTTTTTAAAAGAATATATAGCATATTTTAATAAAATTTAATTATTTAAACTAAATTTAAAATAAAAAGAAAAGATAAGCTAATAAGCTAATATATTGCATATATATTAAATTAAAAAGTTGTTTTAAATCCAACTAAATAAGTTTTAAATATGTATACTTGCAGTTGATAATTCAAATCAAAATACATATAACCAAACAAAAAAAATACACGTTTTCTCATGAACTTCAACAAAAATAAAAAACAAATAAATGCCTAAGTTCATCAGCTTTCGTTCTCTTCGTCAGTTCTTCCATAATGCCAATGTATGTCGGGGTTGATCTCCATAGTCTTCTTACTAGATATGTAGCCAGTCATGCCGTTATCTCTCAAGGCCTGAGCCTTCATATTCTTCTCCATGTTTGCAGTCCAACCATACTCACCAGTGACCAAACAACAAGTAACTTATTAAGCTAAACATCTTTGTATCATATAAAATACCAATCAAAGAATAAAACCATATTTAATACTAAAGAAAACAACGATATAGTGTAAATGTAACATAATATAAGGACCAAATGAACATCACGACTTTTATCATTCTCAATCTGAATAAGATAATAACATTCATCAACAACCAAATTATCATAAAATATAAAGGCAATAAAAGGATGAATAAAAAAATTAAAATATACCAAAGAAAGGTCAGAAATAGCATCTTATAATATAAGTTATTTTTTTCAATGTAATATGGTGACCCTCATCATTTGCAGCTGTATTTATCTGCAAGTAAATAAATTTTTTTAAGGGCTTTGATATATTATAATTCGAGATTTTGTAATATTTTTTTAAATCATCCATTTAACATTCAAATTATAAAATAGATTTTCTAAATCCAAACAATTTAATAGTAAATAAATAGCAACAAACCTATGGCTAGTTAAAATCAATGAACATGCCAATTAATCACCATGCCATAACTAATAAACTCCTCTAAAAAATTAGCATACAATTCAAAACACAGTTACACAAGTCCTATGTAAAACTTGCACATACCTCGAATTCTAAAAGAATAACACCCCTGGCAATAACATCATGAGTTGGAAGAGGGAATTGAGACGGCTTCAGTATCATATAGAAAGAACAATAATAATTTAACTCAAATTTAAACTTCAACACTAAAACAAACGAATGAAAATAGTATTTCGTTTTTATGTAAATAACTATGATAACTGTATTTTGAAAGATACTACAACAAAAACATTAGAATATCTCAGAAGGTTTAGCATCCCATAAAAACACTCGCAGTCAAAATTGAGGCAAGCCATAAGCTCTAGCGGCCAAAATTTTCAAGCTCCACCACATATTACATCAGCATCTCCCTACAAGACAACAATAATGATATATATGACATCAAATAGTACTAAAAAAAACTAAAAAAAAAATAGACACCTTGAAAACCAAAATTTTAATAGTGTCACAAACTGCTCTTTTTGTTCCTTCTTTCTTTCCTTTTAACTTGAATCCTACTGAAAGAGTTTAAAGATGTCACATAAATGAATGAAAGAAGAAAAAAAGAAAAGAAAAGAAAAGCCACTACCTAAAAAAATGAAGATGCTTATTATTACCAAATATTGATAAATGATAATTCAACCATATGAATATATGATCTATGAGGTGCCTAATACTCATATAATTACTAGTCACATTATTTAACTTAGGTACATAAATTCTATCATCAATTTTTCTGAATGTTCTGACTTTACCTATAGTAATATCCATACTAGACCAGCTTTTGAATTGGATTACCATGTTGGTGACATCAACTAGTATTTTAAGTAGCTTTTTAATCATTTTTACATTATTAGCTAAAGAATTAATGTACTACTCTTCATCAAAGATATCAAAGAAATTGTTACAAAGCAAACAAGAGAATATAAAATCTAAGTATAACCAGTTAATCAATTAATCAGTTACCTATTGTCCTGAAAAAAAACATGGAGACATAAAGCTTAACATATATAAACCTACGGTTCAAGCTTCTTCTCAAAGGATTGGGCCTTGGATTTGAGTTGGGTTTTGAATTGGGTCATGGACAGCAACTTCTTGCCACCCTGTTACCTTGGATATCGGTTACCACCGTAGACGCGATTCTGGCAATTTGACATGCTTACTCGTCGATTCTACGCGAACACTACTTCTCTGAGACGCAGAGCATGAACGTTATGAAAGGAGGAATAGAATCGCCAAAACGTACGATTTTATAAGTTAACTCGCGATTCTAACTACCTTGGCAGCAGCACTAATAATTAAGCATTAACAAATTAAAATCAATAACAATTAACAAAGTGGTAATCTTTCTCTATAAAGGAGTAAAGAATAAAATTTACATTATTCTCTATAAACTATTTGACTCAATCCAAGTGGCCAACAGGACAAACAAACAAAAAACAATAATCGATTCTATATGAAATAGTTAGCTCAGTGAATTATGAAAATTAATTATTCTGTAATTTACATTAAAAATGAAGAAATCAAAGGATAAAAGTACCAAAATCATTGTGAAAAACCAGAAATTGCTGAATCAGCAACAACCAGCATAGAGAATCGCACCTCAGTGGAAAAGCAGTTAAAAACCTGAAATTCAACAAAATATCAATCAAGCCAGTCCAAATAAATTGAAATTCCAGACTCAAGAATTATAATAGTACGCTTAATTAACTATGAACTAAGACAAATGATGATAAGAAAATCCTAATTTTAATCTAAATTAGCTTAATTAGCAAAAATAAGTTTGACTAAAGAAAATTACTAAGTAAAAATAAAATCTAACTAAAATGTAATGAATTAAATCAGAGAACAGAAAATTGGTTTTTTCCAAAAACCTAAAAATTGAAGAATAAAGTAATAAGAAGGCAGGGGTGAGGAGCTTGCAGCTGAGGGATGGTCATCGTGTTGCCAGAGCATTAGACTAGCGATTCAATGTGTTCTTTAGAGTTCAACCACAGACAAAATTCAGAATCAAAGCATTCAGAAATTTCATTTCCATACTAAAATTTAGAACATTCTTATTATAGAACTTAGAATCAATACATTCAGAAATTCCATTCCTATAGTAAAGTTCAGATGTTTCTTACCAATATGCAGAGAAAGAGGGGGGTTACAGCTGCGTGTAGCATTGTAAGAGCTCGCGAAGAGGAGGAGGTGAGACAGGGAAAGAAGATGAAGAAGGAGAAGAGAAGGGAGAGGGGTTTCTCGACGGTGGTGGTTCGGCACAAAATGAGGAGCGCACCGCGCCGTCGCTGTAGAGCAGCGTCCGTGGAGAAGATGACCGTGCCGATGCTCGTGGAGGAGAGCACTGCACCGATGCCCATAGAAGGGAGCACCGCGCAGTTGCCGTACATGGAGGAGAGCACCGCGATCGAGAGCTGCTGTCGTACGTGGAGGAGAGCTGCGATCGTGGAGGGTATGTTGCCGTTTGGGATTGCTTTCGAAGGGTTAGGGCTAGCTTATGTTAATGATAAACTGAAGCACGTTCCTTCTTTTCTTTTTTTTCTATGTTATTTAATTGGAAAAATAATTGGTGGAAATATAATTAAAGTTTTCCTCTAAAATTTTTAGTTATGAATAATTTTAGGCAACTTTTTATAAATGTTATTTATCTAAATTTTTTTGACAACCCTTATAAAATGTTATATTTTTATTTAAAAATGTTATCTTAAATTTTGTATAATGCAACATTTTTTAAGTGTTGTTTTAGATATCAAAGACAACTATTTTAGTGGGTGGCCATAAATTATGTTATCTTTGCCTTACTCAAAGACAACTCGTTAAAAATGTTGTCTTTTTCTATCTAAAACATCATTTGTTAAATGTTGCTTTGAATAAGGGTTACCTTAAGCAAAAAATATGTAGTGTTCCGAGCAGCCATGGAGAAAAGAGCATATCTGATTTCTTCAAGTGAGATATCCCTACCCAAACGCTCTTTTTCTTCATTAGTGAGTATAGGAAACAACCCATGATCTTCAAGCTTCTCATATTCACTATCATCCATATAGAGATTTAGAAAATAATTAATAGTGAGATCGTTCAGCTACTGGTCATCTTCAATCCAGCTGCCTTCTTGATTTTTCAGCATACTCACTTTATTCCTTCTTCTCTTAGTCATGGCTAAGCTATAGAAATAAGAGGTGTTCCGATCACCATAGTTAATAATCCACTTGCACCGAGAACATTGCTTCTAATAGATTTTCTCTTGAATTAATAAAGCTTCCAACTCCTTTCATTGGGACGTTTGCAAATTATTCAGAAAAGGGTTCACTTCAAGAGATAAGCTTGTAGAAATTTTCTGGAGCCTAATTAGAAACCGTGATTTTCTTCTAGCTAAGTTTCCAAAGGCCTCTGCATTCCAAAGTTTAGCAACAGACATGAACGACAACACATTTTTCTCAAGAGGATTCGTAGTGCTCCAGCTATTAGCTAGCAAATTCTGAAAATCTTCATGAGCCATCCATGAAGCTAAAAATCTGAAAGGCCGCATCAGAGCATTTTCCGGGCCCCTTATATCCAACTAAATGGAGACATAATCAGACTTTAGTTTCAGTAAGTGTTTTGTAGTAGCCTGATAGAATCACTGAGATGACAAGTTATTCACCACATACCTATTTAATTTTCTTTGAACTGTGCCACGTTGCCAGGTGAAGGGCTACCTATGAAAAACCAATATTCTGTAATTCAGAATCTAATAAACAATGCAAGCAGCAAAACAATGATGATCTCTTGACATATTTGAGTTCTTACCGGTATCAACACTACTTAAGACACAATTAAAATTACTTCCAACATACTATTCTCCTTATATCTGATCCGCTAACCATCTAATATTAGATCATAATTCTGATCGAAGATCCAGATGCGACAAACTATATACTATAGTCAAAAACCAAAGCACCTCATTATAAAAAGAGACTTTGAGATGAGGAAATTGCTTATAAAATTCTAAATGATCAACCTTTTAGCTATAATCCACAAGATCTATATTCCACCTGAAAATCCGACAATTTTCTAAGATACCAAGAAGAAAAACCTAATTACGTATTGGTAATGCTAGAAAAACAAAAATAACAGACAGAACTTATCTTATTTAGCATTTATCATTTATTAATTGTCTTAACAATTAATAAATACTAAATAAAATAAATTATAACTATTTTTGACTAATAATTTTCTTTAATTACCTAACATTTACCTATACTATTGGAAGGTTGGCACCTTGAATTCCACACAACAATGTTTCAGCATATTCGTATTTAGACCGCATAATGTGCATAATACATTAACATTGAATGACGTAGGAAGTAGATACTAAATTCCATTCCATAAAATGATAAAACAATGTTTCAGCATATTTGTACTTAGAAGTTAGAAAACTTAATAATATAGAATAATATTATATATATATATATATTAATTATATTTTATATTAAAATAATTAATAGAAAATAAAATTATACTGTAAAAAAAGTGTAAAGAGAAAAACAAAAAAAAAATTGTTGCCAAACGTAAATAATTATATTTCTATAGCTTCATGATAATGACCCACATAGTGCTTTGGTGTATAGCACTAAAACCACACACATGATTTTGACAATTAAATAATTGTACTACCACAATACTACAAAATAAAACAACCACATTTTGAGCAGAAAGAGAAGCCTGAAGCCCAAGCCCGTTGCCTATTGACTCTTGCGTTGTGGGAAGGTGGACTCAGAGATGCAAGCGACGGCGATGATACAGATACTGGTATCATTGGTGCTGCAGTTACTGGTTTTGAAGGGTGGTGCCGATTATATTCCGCCGTCAAGATTGGAAGGGTTCGTGTACCAGCCTCGGCCATTCGATTGGGACGACACCGTTCTGATTGAAGCGTTCTACGATCCGGTGTGTCCTGATAGCAGGGATTCTTGGCCCCCACTCAAGAAAGCTATCCACCATTATGGCCATCGAGTTCAACTCGTTGTTCATCTCCTTCCTTTACCGTTAGTCTCTCTTGCCCTTTTCTCTGTTTTCTCTTTTCATTATGATATTTAATAACGAAAAAATCTAAGAGTCAATAATTTTATTAAAATTTGGTCAGTATTTAATTATCAAAAAATAAAATGAATAATTTTACATTATTAAATATAATTTTTTATCATTAAACACATTTATAATGACTAATTAATGACTGTATATCACAATTTCTGTTGACCCTTAATACTCTCCTTAATAACATAGCTGAGAAATTGCGTATTGGCATAATAATTCTTTCTCTAATTATTATTATTATTATTATTATTGCCCTTGTTATATGTTTACTTTTTTGAGGGGTCCTTTTTACTGTGTTGCTTTTTAGTCAGAAAAAATTCATGGGTGATTGACTGGTTAACTGATTGCTGGTTTGGTGATCGTACAAAAAGATATATCTTGTTAATAAATATAAAAATTCTTAAGAATTTTATTAATTAAATAAGGAATTATTATTTATTTTTAAGATGTTAAAACAATAAAGATATATTCATTTTTTTTAGATTAGTAATGAAAAGTTCAACACTTGCACGGTACAAAGTTTTAGTATAAGTAATTAAATTTAATCCTTTAATTTTTAGTATTGTCATCAAAGACGAAATTCAACCACCAAAAATAAATTAAACCATAAACATAAAATTAATAAGTAAATAAATAAAACACAAAATTCAATCATTCCTCAAATGTAATATGTTGGTTCAAATTTTTTTGATTGTGCTCTTTCATTATCTCTACTGCATAAAAAGTCAATATACTTATTTCTCCTACTTTATTTATTTATAATCTTTCATTGTTGCCTTTGATTCTCATTCTTTTCTTGACTTGTATTTATTTAAAGATATATTCATATTTTCTTCATTTATTAAATAATTAATTGGTTCACTTATTTATTTTGGTAATTTCATTCCTCATAGGCAAAATAATTTGACTATACCCATTCACTTGCCCTTTTTCTCTATTTTTTCAAGTCCATTATAGGATCTGTATGTATATTGATTTCAAAGAGAGGGTTTACTTTGGACACATAATAATAAATAGGAGCTTTTTAACAAAGAAAGGATGGGTAAACTTTTCTTTTTTTTTTTTTTGGGTGACTGAAAGGATGGGTAAATGATATCCTAAGTATTATTTTGTGAAATTCTGATTTTAAAAATTTTTTAGAGAAGTGTTTATCGTCTTACATTTGGCAAATAAAAAATTTGTATGTTTATGCTTGAAATTTTTAAAAATAAATTTTTTTTAAAATATCTAATAGAAAATTTTTTAAAATTGTCTTGTACTTATTAAAATTAAAAAATCTAATATAATTTTTTATATTAATTAATATTTAAATTTAATTTTATATTAATATTTATTATAATATTTTTAAATTTTAAAAATTATTTTACTAAATAGATTTATTATTATTTATATTTATTAAAAATTAGTTTAAATTTAATTTACCAAAATATTACAATTTTTAAAAATTAATTTTTATAAACTACTTTTAAAAAACGAAAACTTTCCCAAACTGAGCTTATATCGTATCATTGGTATTTATTAAGGGGTTGGTTTTGTCTAGTTGTGGAGTAGATGATATAAAACCGTTGAATTATATATGTCTTTTGTGTATCGGTATATTATAGATTTTTATTTTATTTTGAAAATTGCAGTTACCATGACAACGCTTATGTTGCGTCTCGTGCTTTGCACATTGTGAATGGATTGAACTCATCGGCAACATTCCCCTTGTTGGAATGGTTCTTCAAGCATCAGGTTCGTATTTGTATTCTCAATCCTTGTTTTGGCTATTAATTAATCAATAATCATTAGACACTAGACAATTGACCTAATTATGCTTTCAGCTTTTGCCTTGTTTGGATGTAAGATCAGCCTTATTGATGCTTATATATTGTTCAAGTTTTTTGCTTAATTACCAATTCTGCTGGATATGATTTATCAGGAGAAATTCTACAATGCTCCAACGAAGAACTTGTCTAGGGCTTCTATTGTGGAGAAGATAGTGAATTCTGCAGCAAAAGTAGCTGGCAGCTCTTATCATACTGCCATAAAGAATGGATTCAACGACACCCAAAGTGATTACCAAACTAGAGTTTCTTTCAAGGTAAGAGTAAATCCCCTATTCAATTCCATCTTATAACAATTCACAGCTCGAATTTTATTAATTATTTGAATACTTGATTAAACTCGTTCATAAAGTTTACCCTTAAATCAAATATAATCCATCACTTTTCATGCTACATTGATACCAAATTTAATTTCTTCCTTGAAAAAATGCAGTATTCAACTTCGAGAGGGGTGTATGGAACGCCTTTCTTCTATGTGAATGGATTCTTGTTGCCGGATACTGGATCCGCCGTTGATTACAACGCATGGAGGAAGGTCATTGATCCATTGGTTGGTGCAAAGAGTGTAAAAAATGAAGAATCCCTTCACTACTTCTTGTAAAAGTTGTATGCGCTTGCTTGCTGAGTGCCAAGAATAGCGTCGATGCGTCATATTGGAAGTAAACGTCACCTTTTATGAATAACAACCATAAGAATAATGATGAATTGATGATGCTGTATTGCTATGTGCCTGTGTAGGGATGGCAACGGGTACCCACGGGAGCAGGGACATGCCTCCCGCCCCCGCCTCCATATCCAGTTTCTGTTCCCAGCCCGTTCCCACCTCCGTATCCAGTCCACGTTCCCGTCCCGTCCTCGCCATAGGTAATGGGGACTTCGTATCTGCTGGAAATCGGAGACTCCATGGATATCCACAAATTTTTAAAAAATTAAACAAATTTGAAAAATTTGGAAAAAAAATGAAAAAAGCATATCAATCATCATGTTTTTTGTCTCTAAAGCATTAACAACAACAAAGACATTAATAACATGTTTCTTTTCTCCAAAAAACATTAACAACAACAAAGACATTAACATATTCATAGTCTCCAAAGGCATTAACAACAACAAACAATATCAAACATATCCATAAAACAATCAAAGTATCAAACATATCCAAAATTAAAATTACAAAGTATAATTCATCACATTATAGAATCTTCAAGCCTTTTTCATGATGTAATGGTAGTGATGGTAGATTCTGATTTATTTGAATCCTACATAAAAAAGAAGAATACAATTAAAAGTTAAATCAGATTAACCTAACTTCAGATTAACTCAATATTAACTCAGAAATATAAATCAGAATTAGAAATCAAAATCATATCAACCTAACTCAAAAATATAAGTTAAAAACAAGAAATTCAGAATCGGAATCAGATTAACCTAATCAAAAATTCAGAAATTCATTAACCTAATCAGAAATTAAGAAATCCAATTAACCTAATCAAAAACCACAGGCTGACTTACCCGACGAAGAAAAGGGGAAGACCAGCGAAGATGACGACCGGCGACGAGTCTGTCGCGACCAGGAGAAGACGACGACGTTGCCGAGTGTGCCGCGACCACGAGAAGAAGACAACGTTGCCGTGAGCCCGCAATGGTGAGCTCAACACCTGCAGTGAGCGACCGAGCCACTCAGGGGGTCTGGGGTGGGAAGCTGGTGCACGAAATTGTGATCATCAATGGCGCCATCAACATGGTACGCTCAATTGCAATCTCAACTCTTTATCACAACTTCGCACAACTAACCAGCAAGTGCACTGGGTCGTCCAAGTAATAAACCTTACGCGAGTAAGGGTCAATCCCACGGAGATTGTTGGTATGAAGCAAGCTATGGTCATCTTGTAAATCTCAGTCAGGCGAATTCAAATGGTTATGGAGGATTGATGATTAAAAGATAAATAAAACATAAAATAAAGATAGAGATACTTATGTAATTCATTGGTGAGAATTTCAGATAAGCGTATGGAGATGCTATGTCCTTTCCGTCTCTCTGCTTTCCTACTGTCTTCATCCAATCTTTCTTACTCCTTTCCATGGCAAGCTGTATGTTGGGTATCACCGTTGTCAATGGCTACAGTCCCGTCCTCTCAGTGAAAATGTTCAACGCGCTCTGTCACAGCACGACTATTCATTTGTCGGTTCTCGATCATGTCGGAATAAAATCCAGTGATTCTTTTGCGTCTGTCACTAACGCCCCACAATCGCGAGTTTGAAGCTCGTCACAGTCATTCAATCCCTGAATCCTACTCAGAATACCACAGACAAGGTTTAGACCTTCCGGATTCTCAAGAATGGCCGCCAATGGATTCTAGCTTATACCATGAAGATTCTGATTAAGGAATCCAAGAGATATCCACTCAATCTAAGGTAGAACGGAGGTGGTTGTCAGGCACACGTTCATAGGTGAGAATGATAATGAGTGTCACGGATCATCACATTCATCAAGTTGAGGAACAAGTGATATCTTAGAACAAGAATAAGCTGAATTGAATAGAAGAACAATAGTAATTGCATTAATACTCGAGGTACAGCAGAGCTCCACACCTTAATCTATGGTGTGTAGAAACTCTACCGTTGAAAATACATAAGAACAAGGTCTAGGCATGGCCTAGTGGCCAGCCTCCCAAAGAGGGTTCAATCATAAAAACATGATCAAAAGATGATCCGAAGATTGAAAGATTCTCCTAAATACAATAGCAAAAGGTCCTATTTATAGAGAACTAGTAGCCTAGGGTTTACAGAAATGAGTAAATGACGTAAAAATCCACTTCCGGGCCCACTTGGTGTGTGCTTGGGCTGAGCATTGAAGCTTCCATATGTAGAGACTTTTTTTGGAGTTAAACGCCAGCTTTTGTGCCAGTTTGGGCGTTTAACTCCCACTTTTGTGCCAGTTCCGGCGTTTAACGCCGGGATTTCTGAAGCTGACTTGGAACGCCTGTTTAGACCATCAAATCTTGGGCAAAGTATGGACTATTATATATTGCTGAAAAGCCCTGGATGTCTACTTTCTGACGCAATTAAGAGCGCGCCAATTGGACTTCTGTAGCTCCAGAAAATCCACTTTGAGTGCAGGGAGGTCAGAATCCAACAGCATCTGCAGCCCTTTTCAGCCTCTGAATCAGATTTTTGCTCAAGTCCCTCAATTTCCGCCAGAAAATACCTGAAACCACAGAAAAATACACAAACTCATAGTAAAGTCCAGAAAAGTGAATTTTAAATAAAAACTAATAAAAATATAATAAAAACTAACTAAAACATACTAAAAGCATACTAAAAACAATGCCAAAAAGAGTATAAATTATCCGCTCATCACAACACCAAACTTAAATTGTTGCTTGTCCCCAAGCAACTGAAAATCAAATAGAATAAAAAGAAGAGAATATACAATAAATTCCAAAAACATCTATGAAGATCAGTATTAATTAGATGAGCGGTGCTTTTAGCTTTTTGCCTCTGAATAGTTTTGGCATCTCACTTTATCCTTTGAAGTTCAGAATGATTGGCTTCTATAGGAACTCAGAATCCGGATAGTGTTATTGATTCTCCTAGTTAAGTATGATGATTCTTGAACACGGCTACTTTATGAGTCTTGGCCGTGGCCCAAAGCACTCTGTTTTCCAGTCTTACCACCGGATACATCCATGCCACAGACACATAACTGGGTGAACCTTTTCAGATTGTGACTCAGCTTTGCTAGAGTCCCCAATTAGAGGTGTCCAGGGTTCTTAAGCACACTCTTTTTGCTTTGGATCACAACTTTAACCGCTCAATCTCAAGTTTTCACTTGACACCTTCACGCCACAAGCACATGGTTAGGGACAACTTGGTTTAGCCGCTTAGGCCAGGATGTTATTCCTGTAGGCCCTCCTATCCGCTGATGCTCAAAGCCTTGGATGCTTTTTATTATCCTTGCCTTTTGGTTTAAAAGGGCTATTGGCTTTTTCTGCTTGCTCTTTTTTTTTTTGAATTCACTGCTTTTTCTTGCTTCAAGAATCATTTTTATGATTTTTTAGATCCTCAGTAACATGTCTCCTTTTTCATCATTCTTTCAAGAGCCAACAATTTTAACATTCATGAACAACAAATTCAAAAGACATATGGTCTATTCAAGCATACATTCAGAAGTCAAAAGTATTGCCACCACATCAAAATAATTAATCTGTTATAAAATTTGAAATTCATGCAATTCTTCTCTTTTTCAATTAAGAACATTTTTCATTTAAGAAAGGTGATGGATTCATGGGACATTCATAACTTTAAGGCATAGACACTAAGACACTAATGATCATAAGACATAAACATAAATAAAACATAAAGCATAATTTTCGAAAAACAGAAAAATAAAGAACAAGGAGATTAAAGAACGGGTCCACCTTAGTGATGGCGGCTTGTTCTTCCTCTTGAAGATCTTATGGAGTGCTTGAGCTCCTCAATGTCTCTTCCTTGCCTTTGTTGCTCCTCTCTCATGATTCTTTGATCTTCTCTAATTTCATGGAGGAGGATGGAATGTTCTTGGTGCTCCACCCTTAGTTGTTCCATGTTGGAACTCAATTCTCCTAGGGAGGTGTTGATTTGCTCCCAATAGTTTTATGGAGGAAAGTGCATCCCTTGAGGCATCTCAGAGATTTCATGATGAGGAATTTCCTCATGTCCATGAGTGGGATCTCTTGTTTGCTCCATCCTCTTCTTAGTGATAGGCTTGTCCTCATCAATGAGGATGTCTCCCTCTATGTTAATTCCAACTGAATTATAGAGGTGACAAATGAGATGAGGGAAGGCTAACCTTGCCAAGGTAGAGGACTTGTCCACCACCTTATAAAGTTCTTGGGATATAACCTCATGAACTTCTACTTCCTCTCCAATCATGATGTTATGAATCATGATAGCCCGGTCTATAGTAGCTTCGGACCGGTTACTAGTGGAAATGATTGAGCGTTGGATAAACTCCAACCATCCCCTAGCCACGGGCTTGAGGTCATGCATTCTCAGTTGAACCGGCTTCCCTCTTGAATCTCTCTTCCATTGAGCGCCCTCTTCACAAATGTCTATGAGGACTTGGTCCAACCTTTGATCAAAGTTGACCCTTCTAGTGTAGGGGTATTCATCTCCTTGCATCATGGACAAGTTGAATGCCAACCTTACATTTTCCGGACTAAAATCTAAGCATTTCCCCCGAACCATTGTAAGCCAATTCTTTGGGTCCGGGTTCACACTTTGATCATGGTTCTTGGTGATCCATGCGTTGGCATAGAACTCTTGAACCATTAAGATTCCGACTTGTTGAATGGGGTTGGTAATAACTTCCCAACCTCTTCTTCGGATCTCATGTTGGATCTCCGGATATTCACTCTTTTTGAGTTTGAAAGGGACCTCGGGGATCACCTTCTTCATGGCCACAACTTCATAGAAGTGGTCTTAATGCACCCTTGAGATGAATCTCTCCATCTCCCATGACTCGGAGGTGGAAGCTTTTGCCTTCCCTTTCCTCTTTCTAGAGGTTTCTCCGGCCTTAGGTGCCATAAATGGTTATGAAAAAACAAAAAGCAATGCTTTTACTACACCAATCTTAGAAGGTTTACTCGTCCTCGAGCAAAAGAAGAAAGAAAGGAGTAGAAGAAGAAGAAAATGGAGGAGATGGAGGGGGCTTTGTGGTTCGGCCAAGAGGGAGAAGTAGTGTTTAGGTTATGTGAAAATGAAGGAGTGAAGAAGGGTTTATATAGGGGTGGAAAGAGGGGTAGGGTTCGGCCATTATGGGTGGGTTTGGGAGGGGAAGTGGTTTGAATTTGGATGGTAAGGTAGGTAGGGTTTTATGAAGGATGGATGTGAGTGGTGAAAAGAATAGTGGGATTTGATAGGTGAGGGATTTTTTTGGGAAAGAGGTATTGAGGTGATTGGGTGAAGAAGAGAGAGAGTGGTGGGGTAGGTGGGGATCCTGTGGGGTCCACAGATCCTGAGGTGTCAAGGATAGCTCATCCCTGCACCAAGTGGCGTGTAAAATGCCCTTTCTGCCAATCCTGGCGTTAAACACAGGGCTGCTGCCCTTTTCTGGCATTAAACGCCAGTCTGGTGCCCTTTTCTGGCGTTAAACGCCCAGAATGGTGCCAGACTGGGCGTTAAACGCCCATTTGCTGCCCTTACTGGCGTTTAAACGCCAGCAAGCTTTTCCTCCAGGGTGTGCTGTTTTTCTTTCTATTTTTCATTGTGTTTTTGCTTTTTCAATTGTTTTTGTGACTTCACATGATCATCAACCTATAGAAAACATAAAATAACAATGGAAAATAGATAAATATAACATTGGGTTGTCTCCCAACAAGCGCTTCTTTAATGTCAGTAGCTTGACAGTGGGCTCTCATGGAGCCTCACAGATGTTTAGAGTAATGTTGGAACCTCCCAACACCAAACTTAGAGTTTGAATGTGGGGGTTCAACACCAAACTTAGAATTTGGTTGTGGCCTCCCAACACCAAACTTAGAGTTTGACTGTGGGGGCTCTGTTTGACTCTGTTTTGAGAGAAGCTCTTCATGCTTCCTCTCCATGGTTACAGAGGGAGATCCTTGAGCCCTAAACACAAAGGATTCTTCATTCACTTGAATGATCAATTCTCCTCTGTCAACATCAATCACAGCCTTTGCTGTGGCTAGGAAAGGTCTGCCAAGGATGATGGATTCATCCATGCACTTTCCAGTCTCTAGGACTATGAAATCAGTAGGGATGTAATGGTCTTCAATCTTTACCAGAACATTCTCTACAAGTCCATAAGCTTGTTTTCTTGAATTGTCTGTCATCTCTAGTGAGATTCTTGCAGCTTGTACCTCAAAGATCCCTAGCTTCTCCATTACAGAGAGAGGCATGAGGTTTATGCTTGACCCTAGGTCACACAGAGCCTTCTCGAAGATCATGGTGCCTAATGTACAAGGTATTGAGAACTTCCCAGGGTCCTGTCTCTTTTGAGGTAATCTCTGCCTAGTCAAATTATCTAGTTCTTTGGTGAACAAAGGGGGTTCGTTCTCCCAAGTCTCATTACCAAATAACTTGTCATTTAGCTTCATGATTGCTCCAAGGTACTTAGCAACTTGCTCTTCGATGACATCTTCGTCCTCTTCAGAGGAAGAATACTCATCAGAGCTCATGAATGGCAGAAGTAAATCCAATGGAATCTCTATGGTTTCGGTGTGAGCCTCAGATTCCCATGGTTCCTCATTAAGGAACTCATTGGAGGCCAGTGGACGTCCATTGAGGTCTTCCTCAGTGGCGATCACTGCCTCTTTCTCCTCTCCAAATTCGGCCATGTTGATGGCCTTACACTCTCCTTTTGGATTCTCTTCTGTATTACTTGGAAGAGTACTAGGAGGGAGTTCAGTAACTTTCTTACTCAGCTGACCCACTTGTGCCTCCAAGTTTCTAATGGAGGACCTTGTTTCAGTCATGAAACTTTGAGTGGTTTTGATTAGATCAGAGACCATGGTTGCTAAGTCAGAGTGACTCTGCTTAGAATTCTCTGTCTGTTGCTGAGAAGATGATGGAAAAGGCTTGCCATTGCTAAACCTGTTTCTTCCACCATTATTGTTGTTGAAACCTTGTTGAGGTCTCTGTTGATCCTTCCATGAGAGATTTGGATGATTTCTCCATGAAGGATTATAGGTGTTTCTATAGGGTTCTCCCATGTAATTCACCTCTTCCATTGATGGGTTCTCAGGATCATAAGCTTCTTCTTCAGATGAAGCATCCTTAGTACTGC
Organism: Arachis hypogaea; assembly: GCF_003086295.3. Lineage (NCBI taxonomy): Eukaryota > Viridiplantae > Streptophyta > Magnoliopsida > Fabales > Fabaceae > Arachis > Arachis hypogaea. Next base: position 2,764,221 of record NC_092043.1, on the reverse strand, counting down.
CTGGTGCAGCTTGCATTCCAGACAGACTTTGAGAAATCATATTGACTTGCTGAGTCAATATTTTGTTCTGAGCCAATATGGCATTCAGAGTATCAATCTCAAGAATTCCTTTCTTCTGATTCGTCCCATTGTTCACAGGATTCCTTTCAGAAGTGTACATGAATTGGTTATTTGCAACCATTTCAATGAGTTCTTGAGCTTCTGCAGGCGTCTTCTTCAGATGAAGAGATCCTCCAGCAGAGCTGTCCAATGACATCTTGGACAGTTCAGATAGACCATCATAGAAGATACCTATGATGCTCCATTCAGAAAGCATGTCAGAAGGACACTTTCTGATCAATTGTTTGTATCTTTTCCAAGCTTCATAGAGGGATTCAGCTTCCTTCTGTCTGAAGGTTTGGACTTCCACTCTAAGCTTACTCAATTTTTGAGGTGGAAAGAACTTTGCCAAGAAGGCATTGACTAGCTTTTCCCAAGAGTTCAGGCTTTTCTTTAGGTTGTGAGTCCAACCATATCCTAGCTCTGTCTCTTACATTAAAAGGGAATAGCATAAGTCTGTAGACCTCAGGGTCAACCCCATTGGTCTTGACAGTGTCACAGATTTGTAAGAATTCAGCTAAAAACTGATGAGGATCTTCCAATGGAAGTCCATGGAACTTGCAATTCTGTTGCATTAAAGAAACTAATTGAGGCTTAAGCTCAAAGTTATTTGCTCCAATGGCAGGGATAGAGATGCTTCTCCCATAGAAGTCGGGAGTAGGTGCAGTAAAGTCACCCAGCACCTTCTTTGCATTGTTGGCATTGTTGTTGTTTTCGGCTGCCATGTCTTCTTCTTGTTTGAAGATTTCTGTTAGGTCCCCTACAGAGAGTAGTGCTTTAGCTTGTCTTAGTTTTTGCTTCAAGGTCCTTTCAGGTTCAGGGTCAGCCTCAACAAGAATGCTTTTGTCTTTGCTCCTGCTCATATGAAAGAGAATAGAACAAGAAAATATGGAATCCTCTATGTCACAGTATAGAGATTCCTTGAGATGTCAGAGGAAAAGAAGAATAGAAGGAGGAGGTAGAAGAAGAAGAATTCGAACTTATCAAGAGAGATAGAGTTCGAATTGTTGATAGTGGAGGAGTGTTAGTCCTTAAATAGAATGATGTGAGAAGAGGGGAAGAATTTTCGAAAATAAATTAAAAGATTTTGAAGAAATTTTGAAAAATTGAAGAATGATTTTCGAAAATTAAAGTTGGGATAGAAATAAAGTGATTTTTTGAAAAAGATTTTGAAATTAGAAATAAAAAAGATTGAAAATTATTTGGAAAAAGATGTGATTAAGAAGATATGATTGAAGAGTTATGGTTTTAAAAAAAATATGATTGAAAAGATATGATTGAGAAACAATTTAAAAAGATTTGATTTTTAAAATTAATGACTTGGCTAACAAGAAATTTAAAGGATATGATTCAAACATTAAACATTTCTTAACAGAAAAGGCAACATACTTGAAATGTTGAATCAAATAATTAATTGTAGGCAAGTATTTTTGAGAATGGAAAGAAATTGATTTTGAAAATATATGATTGAAAAGATATGGTTTGAAAAAGATTTGATTTTGAAAAATTATGAAACCTTAAAAAAAATTTGAATTAAAAACAAAATCTTCCCTCTTGTATCATCCTGGCGTTAAACTCCCAGAATGGTATCCATTCTGGCGTTTAACGCCCAAAATGCTACCCATTTGGGCGTTAAACGCCCAGCCAGGTACCCTGGCTGGCGTTTAAACGCCAGTTTTCCTTTTTCACTGGGCGTTTTGAACGCCCAGCTTTTTCTGTGTAATTCCTCTACTGCATGTTCTGAATCTTCAATTCTCTGTATTATTGACTTGAAAAGACACAAATTAAAAAATTTTGAATTTTTAATGATGAGAAATAATCAAAATGCAACTAAAATCAAATAAACAATGCATGCAAGACACCAAACTTAGAAGTTTGTATACTATTGACACTAACAAATTGAGATTGCATATGAGAAACAACAAAACACTCAAGACAAGAGAATTTAAAGATCAGAGCAAGGAAATCATCAAGAACAACTTGAAGATCAATGAAGAACATAATGCATGTAATTTTCGAAAATTAGAAGAATAAAGACATGCAATTGACACCAAACTTAAAATTAGACACTATACTCAAACAAGAAACATAAAAATCTTTTTTTGATTTTAAGATTTTATAAATTTTTTTGTGCTTTTTTGAAAATTGAGTGGAAAAGAAAAACAAGGGTTCAAAATTCTTAATGAGAATTCCAGGAATCATTGCAATGCTAGTCTAAGACTCCGGTCCAGGAATTAGACATGGCTTCACAGCCAGCCAAGCTTTTAGTGAAAGCTCCGGTCCAAAACACTAGACATGGCCAATGGCCAGCCAAGCTTTAGCAGATCATTGCTCACAACAGCAAAATTGATAGAAATCAACAAGCTCTTGCGATGATAAGTTGAAACCTCGGTCCAAAAGATTAGACATGGCTTCACAGCCAGCCATACTTCAACAAATCATCATGAAACTCTAGAATCCATTCTTAAAAACTCTGAAGAATAAAATAGAAATATTTTTTTGTATTTTTGAAAAATTTTTGAAAAGTAAAAAGCTTAAACATAAAACAAAATTACCTAATCTAAGCAACAAGATGAACCGCCAGTTGTCCAAACTCAAACAATCCCAGGCAACGGCGCCAAAAACTTGGTGCATGAAATTGTGATTATCAATGGCGCCATCAACATGGTATGCTCAATTGCAATCTCAACTCTTTATCACAACTTCGCACAACTAACCAGCAAGTGCACTGGGTCGTCCAAGTAATAAACCTTACGCGAGTAAGGGTCGATCCCACGGAGATTGTTGGTATGAAGCAAGCTATGGTCATCTTGTAAATCTTAGTCAGGCGGATTCAAATGGTTATGGAGGATTGATGATTAAAAGATAAATAAAACATAAAATAAAGATAGAGATACTTATGTAATTCATTGGTGAGAATTTCAGATAAGCGTATGGAGATGCTTTGTCCTTTCCGTCTCTCTGCTTTTCTACTGTCTTTATCCAATCCTTCTTACTCCTTTCCATGGCAAACTGTATGTTGGGCATCACCGTTGTCAATGGCTACAGTCCCGTCCTCTCAGTGAAAATGTTCAACGCGCTCTGTCACAGCACGACTATTCATCTGTCGGTTCTCGATCATGTCGGAATAGAATCCAGTGATTCTTTTGCGTCTGTCACTAATGCCCCACAATCGCGAGTTTGAAGCTCATCACAGTCATTCAATCCCTGAATCCTACTCAGAATACCACAGACAAGGTTTAGACCTTCCGGATTCTCAAGAATGGCCGCCAATGGAGTCTAGCTTATACCACGAAGATTCTGATTAAGGTTTATATATTTTTTATATTTAATAATTTATATATATATATATATATATATATATATATATATATATATAATATACTCCGGGGCGGGTGATGAGCGGATAATTTATACGCTTTTTGGCATTGTTTTTATGTAGTTTTTAGTATAATCTAGCTACTTTTAGGGATGTTTTCATTAGTTTTTATGCTAAATTCACATTTATGGACTTTACTATGAGTTTGTGTGTTTTTCTGTGATTTCAGGTAATTTCTGGCTGAAATTGAGAGACCTGAGCAAAACTCTGATAAAAGGCTGACAAAGGACTGCTGATGCTGTTAGATTCTGACCTCTCTGCACTCGAAATGGATTTTCTGGAGTTACAGAATTTCAAATGGCGCGCTCTTAACGGCGTTGGAAAGTAGACATCCAGAGCTTTCCAGCAATATATAATAGTCCATACTTTATTCGTGATTATATGACGTAAACCGGCGTTCAACGCCAGTTTCATGCTGCATTCTGGAGTCAAACGCCAGAAACACGTCACAAACCAGAGTTGAACGCCAAAAACACTTTACAACTTTGCGTTCAACTCCAAGTTAAGCCTCAGCTCGTGTAAAGATCAAGCTCAGCCCAAGCACACATCAAGTGGGCCCCGGAAGTGGATTTATGCATCAATTACTTACTTCTGTAAACCATAGTAGCTAGTTTAGTATAAATAAAACTTTTTACTAGTGTATTAGACGTCTTTGATTGTAAGGTCTTTGACCATTCGGTCTTTTGATCACATTTTGGGGGGCTAGCCTCTCGGCCATGCCTGAACCTTCATCACTTATGTATTTTCAACGGTGGAGTTTCTACACACCATAGATTAAGGGTGTGGAGCTCTGCTGTACCTCAAGTTTTAATGCAATTACTACTATTTTCTATTCAATTCGATTTATTCTTGTTCCAAGATATTCGTTGCACTTCACCATAATGAATGTGATGATCCGTGACACTCACCATCATTCTCACCTATGAACGTGCGTGACTGACAACCACTTCCGTTCTACCTTAGACCGGGCGCATATCTCTTGGATTTCTTAATCAGAATCTTCGTGGTATAAGCTAGAATTGATGGCGGCATTCATGGGAATCTGGAAAGTTTAACCTTGTCTGTGGTATTCCGAGTAGGATTCCCGGATTGAATGACTGTGACGAGCTTCAAACTTGCGATTGTTGGGCGTGATGACAAACGCAAAAGAATCAAGGGATTCTATTCCGACATGATCGAGAACCGACAGATGATTAGCCGTGTTGTGACATAGTATTTGGACCATTTTCACTGAGAGGATGGGATGCAGCCATTGACAACGGTGATGCCTTACATACAGCTTGCCATGGAAAGGAGTAAGAAGGATTGAGGGAAGGCAATAGGAAAGCAGAGATCCAACAGGGACAATTCATCTCCATACACTTATTCGAAATTCTCACCAATGATGTACATAAGTATTTCTATCTTTATTTTATGTTTTATTTATTATTAATATTCGAAAACTCCATAATCAATTATTATCCGCCTAATTGAGATTTACAAGATGACCATAGCTTGCTTTATACTAACAATCTCCGTGGGATCAACCCTTACTCACGTAAGGTATTACTTGGACGACCCAGTGCACTTGCTGGTTAGTTGTGCGAAGTTGTGACTAAGTGTGATTCACGTTTGAGAGCGCTACCAAGTTTTTGGCGCCATTGTTGATGATCACAATTTCGTGCACCAGCGGGTAGGGGCGGGTTCACCCTAGCCCCGACCCCCCCACGCCCCGCCAGTGCACCCGCCCCGACAAAACCCGTTCCCCGCCCCAACCGGGTAGGGGTAGGTCGGGTACTGCGGGTTCGGATACTCCTGCCACCCTTAGTCACCATAGCCCAAAGCACTAGAATATCTTCGTTAAACAAGATTTCATGATTATGTTTTCTTGGAATCAGCATGTATGAAAACAAATACATCAATATACGCTACTCATTACCCAAACCACTGCAACTTATGTTACCTCTAGCATCCATATGTGGATTCTCATACTGCAGACTCTGCAAACCAACTAATCTATTATATTCACCCATTCCTCATCTACCGCAATACCTCTAGTAAATTTTGCCCCATGATAAACTAAATTCCATTGTTCGGCTAATTATTCCAAAGTAACTCTATAATGCCATGACCCTAAATCAAACTTAATCAGCGGCATTACTTCCTCACCCTCTTCATTAGTTTCAGGAACAATAAATTTAAAGTACTATAAACAGCCCTAACCAAGTGGGGATAATAATCATCCTTAGTTTGTACAAAATTAGTCAAGTGATGTGTTTGCAAAGCATTCCAGACTAAATTATAATGTCTATCATGAATGAACTCAGCTGTTATGTACCTGGGAGGAACAATTGCCCTTGACTCGAACTTCTCCACATAGTTGTTCAATATCTTCGGAGACGGCAACCACCTTGCCATGTAATGGGATGAAGCAACTAGTCTGACGGATGCAGAACTTTCATCCTCAACCCTAGCTCTTTTAGCATTTTTAGTTCTAGCCATTTTGGGAATATTGGTTTGGTGGATTTTGTAGGGATTTGGATGCAGATTAATAATATGTATGTAGTTTGGAGTGGATGTTGGTGAGATTGGAGAAGAAGAAGAAAGAAGTTTTCTGGATTTAGAGAGAAAAGAGAGGAAAATGCAGAAATGGTGTTGCTATGTTTTAAAAAGAGGAGGGAGGCTGAATACGCATGGTTACCAGGTTTAATATATAGCACAATTCGAAATTCAATCGATTAGATTATCTTACCAATCGATTGAATGCAAAAAAAACTTATTTACATCACATTCCAATCGATTGAATGCTCATACCAATCGATTGAATTTGAATACACCTTTAGTCACGTACAAACTTCAATCCATTGGGCAACACAACCAATCGATTGAATTGTGAGACCTCAAATTGCTTTGAAACCTTTAATCGATTGGGTAATATAAACAATCGATTGAATTATAAAAAATCTACATTCTAGTCAATGTTCAATCGATTGGGTAATATGACCAATCGATTGATTTTTGCGAAAATTATACTGCCTTGCAATTTTCAATCGATTGTTTTGTGATAACCTGAAGTCCAATCGATTGAGTTATGGAAAACCTGAAATTCAATCGATTGTTTTGTTAATCTAATAGATTGATTTTCTAAGAAACACGATTTTACAACCCTCGACGGATCATGCGGATCAAAGATAAACTTTTCACGGTTTGAGATTGCCAAAAGTTATTACAATCAATGGAAGATCTAATTCGTTATTGTTTTAGTTTTTTATTGTTAATAAACATAATAGATGGCTGATAAAATAATAATTTATAAAATAAAAAATAATTTTTATAATTAAATAAAATATATGGGGTTAATTTGTAATTAAAATTAAATAACGAATATTTAGCAATTATTAAAAAACTTAAAAAACATGTTTTGTTATAGGACCATTTAATGGTCCAAACATTCTAGGACCATCGAATTCGATGTCGAGATAATAGAAGAGATTCAGAAGAGGCAATACTTATTTAAGTAAAAATGTATCTTTCTTACCACGTCCGACCTCTTTGGATGAACCTATTATCCTTATTAGATTTGATTTTTTTTTCTAGGCCAGGTACCAACAGTTTTAATATTTTAGGTTGTTTTCTGACCAAAAAACACATTTAGGTTGTTTTGTGTAAAAAAAAGAAAGAGATAATATTTTAGGCTGTAGGTACGTTGATACATTAGCCAGGACCAAATATTAATCGGGCTTTTATACGTGACGGTTCAGACGATTATTTCAGTCTGACAAAAAACTAAAACGATTACTTCGGCCCAAAACTAGGATTTGGCCCATCTTATGCGGCACGAAACGATGCGTTTGGGAAAGACTTTGGAAGAAACAAGTGCCAGATGTGGACACACTTCTTCTGCTTTAGTCTTGTTGCTTGTTCCTTCCTTTTCCTGCACCGTGTTAGGGTTTGGATCAGAATCTCTCGTTTCTTGCCTTGATTTCAAAGTTAGAAGTAGATTCCATAAAAGATGACTCAAGATCTTGAGATGAAGGATCGTTCAACGCCTTCCAACTCTGTCTCCTCAGCTGTTCCATCTACTTTGCAGCGTAAGATTTTTACTCTCACTACTCCTGTTGCGATTTCGCATATTTGGAATTATGATTCCTACTTTATCCTTGTGATTTTGGATTTTTGGAACTCGATTCGAACTCGCAGATTTGAAAGAGATAGCGTCTCTTATTGAGACCGGTTCGTACTCGAAGGAAGTTCGCAGAATTGCTCGTGCTGTTCGCCTTACAATCGCATTGAGGCGCAAATTGACAGCTTCCGTTATATCATCTTTTCTCGATTATGTCCTCACTACCGGTTCTGAGGCTCACGCCAAATTATCTGCCTATATTCCCAAGGTAAGATTTGCTTACCTACATATCTTAGATTTAGGGATACCTCACTATTTAAAGGGATTTAGATGTAGATTTTTCCTCCTGCTAGGTGTTCATCTGAATTTTTCTTTTAAGTGGATGAGCATGGATAATTGTATTTTCGCCAAATTATGAGTTGCATGGATAATTTTGGCTCCTGGAAATTTGTACTACTAGTGGATGAAATAGCATGAAAATCTATTCCCCGCTTCTTAAACTATGTGTCATTACTAAATTGAATGAGTGAGTAATCTGCAAGATAAATAGCTTGAGTTCAATACAGGTCATTAGGTCATACTACTTTGGTCCTCATTATACTAAAATGCTTCTGTTGACTTAGGAACATTGTTCTATTATTGATTGTGATTGACGAAGTGAAACATTCTTTTAATTAAAATGTCTAAGATGGGTGTTCACCCTGACTAATTACGCAAGTGTTGTTTGGTTATTTTCTTCCTATGCTCTTATTTGTTGCAGTGGTTTAATTATAGTCTTGACACTGATTGTATAGGATGAGGATCATGAGATGGAAGTGGATGCTGCTACGTCTGCAATTCAAACTCCAGCTAAACATTTGTTGCCGGAGATAGAAATATATTGTTACCTGCTTGTACTACTTTTTCTGATTGATCAGAAAAGGTACAATGAGGTTGGTGCCCATCTTGCCCTTTTTTTTTGTTTGCTCCCTCCCATCCCTGCTAATGTTGCTTTGATTTTTTGCCCCCTTAGGCCAAAGCTTGTTCGTCTGCAAGCATTGTTTTGTTGAAGAATCTGAACAGAAGAACTGTTGATGTTATTGCATCAAGACTGTACTTCTATTATTCTTACAGCTATGAGCTTACAGGAGATCTTGCTGAAATTCGGGGGTGAGTTAAATGCTTATCTATGTAGTGTATTTATTGAGGATGTTTACGGCTTAATTTATTTTACACGAATTTTGGAATACTTGTTTTCAGAAACCTTCTGGCTTTGCACCGTATTGCTACTCTGCGCCATGATGAGCTGGGTCAGGTTTGTTTCAAGCTTACCTGGTTCTTAATGCATAAGCCACAAGGGCACACAATCTTGTACTAACACAGTGATGCACTGCAGGAAACACTTCTAAATCTGTTGCTTCGTAACTACCTTCACTACAATCTGTACGATCAGGCCGAGAAGCTGAGGTCCAAGGCTCCACGATTTGAAGCACATTCAAACCAGCAGGTATTGTAATTTTTTATTGTGTGTTGAATAGTGATTTGGTTTGGGGGGAGATATGGCTTCTGTGGCCATTGTGTTGAACCTTAATGATTCTTAGTTTTAGTGTTTTAGCTGTCCCAATTTGTTGGTGTTGTTGTCAGTCTGTATTCTAGTTCATTTTCCTTCACTTATCCATGTTTGTGGTATTTCCCTTTCAGTTCTGCCGTTATCTCTTCTACCTAGGAAAGATTCGTACAATTCAGTTGGAGTATACTGATGCAAAAGAGTCTCTCCTCCAAGCTGCCCGAAAAGCTCCAGTTGCAGCACGTGGTTTTCGAATTCAATGTAACAAGTGGGCTGTGATAGTGCGTTTACTGTTGGGAGAAATACCTGAGCGAACTGTGTTTATGCAGAGAGGGATGGAGAAAGCTTTGAGGCCTTACTTTGAACTTACAAATGTAAGTTCACTTTATCCTGCAAAGTTGGCTGTATTGTTATCTCTCTAAACTAGTTATGATATCATGTTATGTGAACTTGACTAGACTGATTAGATATATCAGACTGTGACCTCAGAACAGATCTGCAATATTGGGGAAATTGAGATATCCTTAACTCCTTTTCTTTTTTCAATATAAACTCCTAATCTCCTCTCTTCTCTTCCTTCCTTCCATGCATAATTAACTGGAAGTTGAAATTCATGTGCTGGCTCACCTTTTAGTCTTTCTTCACCTATTTTTGGTTCTGGTTTTATTTTTCGTCTCCAACACAGACCTGTTTCTATTACTCAATTTCACCATTTGGTGTCTTTTTCTTTTTCCTTGTCATTGTTTCTTTTCTTTGCATAAGTCATTTCGTGCTTTGATTCAATTTACCTGTTATTGCAACATCAATCATTCCATACATTTCTGGTAAAACCATATTTAAAAAAATTGAGTGGAAGAAGCTTCATAAAAAAATTATTTACTGAAGGTTCAATAGATGTTAATTGTTTCTATACTTTGAGGTAATCAGTACCACTCTGGCCATTGATCATCTCTAATCTTTAAATATTTGTTTTCAGAAAGTCCTGTTATTGGGTATTTTAATTTTGTACTGAAGGAAATAGCCCACTGTAAATCTCACTTGCAAAACAGATATCTGAATTACTAATCATCACTTCATCGTTACCAAACAGAATTCCATGCATTTGATAGTATTCTTTTTGTTTGTGTGTATGTAGTTCCAGTTCCCCAATGCTTTATTGGAAGGATATTTCATGAATAGCTGAACACATAATCAGTGTTGTCATTTGATTGCGGGGTTCCCCTTGTCATACCAATCTAGTTATAGCTATATTCTTTCGTGGTTCTTAGTAATACTATTTGCTGCAGTACATCTTTGTGGTTGTGTTGGCTAATGCTGTGGAATTTCAGGCTGTCCGGATTGGTGACTTGGAGCTGTTTAGGAATATTGCAGACAAGTTCGCTACCACCTTTAGTACCGACAGAACCCATAATTTGATAGTTCGTCTGCGGCATAATGTCATCAGGACTGGTTTACGCAACATCAGCATCTCCTATTCCCGCATCTCACTAGCTGATGTTGCTAAGAAATTGAGGTTGAACTCAGCAAATCCCGTTGCTGATGCTGAGAGCATTGTCTCAAAGGCTATCCGCGATGGGGCGATTGATGCTACGTTGGATCATGCAAATGGGTGGATGGTTTCTAAAGAAACTGGGGATATCTACTCGACAAATGAGCCTCAACTGGCTTTTAATTCTCGGATTGCCTTCTGTCTTAATATGCACAATGAAGCTGTTCGAGCCCTTCGATTTCCTCCAAACACGCACAAGGAAAAGGAAAGTGCTGAAAAGAGGAGAGAGAGACAACAGCAAGAACAAGAATTAGCTAAGCATATTGCGGAGGAAGATGATGATGAATTCTGATATCCATTGTCCCGTTAAACTTATCCAGCTGCAGTCAGGATCTCTTTATTTTCAATCTTCTCTCATATTTTTCGTTCTAAGAACTTCCATTGCCATTTTATTTTGAAAAGAATGATTTATTCAATTGCTAAGTGGAAGATATCTGGAAATCTTTTAACAAATTGAAATCGTTACTATGCTTTTCATCCTTGATGACGACTGTGGTTTTTAGTAGTATTGTTTGGAGATGTATGCCTTAAGTTATGAAAGAGAAAAATCAACTATTTAGTATTATCATATTGATTTTATCCAAAATGTTAATCATTTGAAGGTTTTTGACGGTTTGTTGAACTATATAATGTGATAATCTCTCTCGACGGTTTAGTTCAGTTCCTCATCCACAAAGCTCAAGAAACCCGTTTTCTGTCGTCGTGGTCGCGGGCACACTGGTTTTATCGAGACTCTGGAAGCTTGATAAGTCTGAAGCGAAATATATTCTGCTGGAGTACACATTTTTTGATTACAAGATAATACTCGATCTAGTTTCTCAACTTGCGAAGAAATTGTTTTTATTTAGTTTTTAAATTTTAAAAATGTATGCACAAATGTTAATAGAACTGTTTATTAAAATTTGTTCTCTCAAAATAAATGATAAGTCGGTTGTTTTTAGATTAGTTGAGCATCAGAAACAAAGTTATATTATTTTACAGATTTTAGTATGATATTTGATTGTTTATTGCAGTGTTTTTTTAATATTTGTGTGTTAAAAATAATTTCAAAATTTAATGTAAAATATTTATAAAATTGAAGAACTAAATAAAGACTATTAAAATTTTAATAATTAAATTAAAACTCTGAATACAAATTTAGAGACTAAAATGACTAGTATATTAAATAACATTGTTGCAGTGGATAACTACTTTCTTCTTTCCTTTTTTTTCATGGCAACCAAAATAATGACTTTCTCGAAAAGAGCAATTGCTTGCTTTTTTATAGCCACAGACTGTTAGGAAATAGGAACTTTCAGGTCGGTTTGCTTGACGGATCTGGCTTATCGCTGAATAGCATCGTTAGATTAGATCAGGTAGATGTCATTTTCATAACTTTATAATATTCATTTGAATTAAATGAGACAAACGGGCGTCCAACAATCAATTAGGAATTACGTGACTCCGTACTCCCAAAATTCTAGGTGGCTTACTGGATATTATATTATATAAAAATATTTGGAGTTATAGTTTGAAAATCATTAGTTATAATTTGTTTTTTTATTTATTAGTTTCTGTTAAATATATAATATTAGGACTAAATTTTTTATATATAAATAATTTTAATGTAAAATATAAAAATATTTAATATTTTAGTACTTTATAGTTTATACTGTTATAATAATGGTATAAATTGTCATTAATATTTTGTAACAAATATTATTTTAATTTTATAAAGGTCTATAATAATATATAACACATAGTCTAAATTATTTTAAAAATATTCACTCTTAATAATTTAATATAAAAAAATTTTAATATTAAATGTAATAAATATATAATTATAAATATTAGAATTTAATTTTGATGTACTATTAATATAAAGTAATTTTATACGTACATTCAATTATGTAATATCATATTAATAGAAATAATTACGTCGGTTTAAACAAATGTTGAATGTATCGAAATTAAACTCTAAATATTATACATATAAAATTATAAAGGTTAAGTTACATAAAATAATTAATTTATTATTTCTCTAGTATTAATGGGGAGTTTCTTGCTATAGCTAACTAAAAATGACACCCCCAATAGGAAGCATTTTTCAATGTGACCGTGGGTGAATTGGCTCCAATGCATAGACTGTTGCGTCTCTCTTGTGTCCAGAAATAGCTACAGGCCAATTAATAAAAAATAAGGCGATAGAGCAAAATTGGGAAAGATAGACAGAGAGAAGACACGACCAAATGGGGTTGTGGGTTTCTGATAAGTTCACGCCTCCTGTGGGGCGAGGCATGTGGGTGTGAAGGGTAAGTGTAAGAGAACAGAACGTGGGAATTATTGAATGCATGACGCTCAGAACTCTTCAGATTTGCACATATCAATCTAGTACAAACAATTAACAAATAATAATTTTAATCATTTATTTGATTGCTCTCTTGTTGCAGCGCTCACATGGGCCTTCGTTGCCTTAGCGAGTCTACTTTTGTTCCCTTATAAGATTACCTCTGTGCTTGGAAAGGACTAACGAATGTAAAGAGAAATTGAGTAACCGCAATCACATTTCTTTTTTCTTGCTCTAGCTCAACTACATCTCATTGTGTCTTGAGCATTCAGTAGAGCAAGACAATGGCTAAATCCATGCTTGTTTTTGCTACCTTCCTTTCATTTTGTTTTACTACTAATACTTGCGCCTTCTCACCTTCTGCATGGACCAGCGGCCATGCCACTTTTTATGGAGGCAGCGATGCCTCAGGCACAATGGGTAAGCCACACTGCTTAAGGATGAAAAATTAAGAATAAATGATTGCAAATGTTAAATATATTGCGTGTTTTATGTGGGTGCAGGAGGTGCTTGTGGATATGGGAACCTGTATTCAGCAGGGTATGGTACTAGAACTGCAGCATTAAGTACTGCTCTGTTCAATGATGGAGCTTCGTGTGGTGAGTGCTACAAAATTATATGTGATTTTCGAGCAGACCCTAGATGGTGTGTCAAAGGAACATCCGTCACCATAACAGCTACCAACTTCTGCCCTCCTAACTTTGCCATGCCCAACAACAATGGAGGCTGGTGTAACCCACCGCTCAAGCATTTTGACATGGCTCAACCTGCATGGGAAAAAATTGGCATTTATAGAGGAGGGATAGTTCCCGTTCTGTTCCAAAGGTCTGAACATGTTCTGTCTTTGACTCTTTTCTATATCTTCTTAGGTTATCTTTGTTAAGCATCTTAAGATAAAGCAACCATTGACATTAAAATCAGAAAATGAGTTAAACTGAACATGTATATAAATACATGATGGCTGATTTGGTGACTGATTTTTAATATACACATGGCATTTTTAAAGATCAAGATATAAGTAAAAAAACAGGATAGAAAATATATATATTTTTTTTATGGGAAAATCAGATATGTCAATACCAAATCACATGAGCGCTTTCATTATTGTTTTGCAGGGTTCCATGCAAGAAGAAGCATGGAGGGGTAAGGTTCACTGTGAATGGAAGAGACTACTTTGAGCTTGTGTTGATAAGCAATGTGGCAGGAGCTGGATCCATCAAAGCTGCGTCGATTAAAGGATCAAAAACTGGATGGATGACTATGTCAAGAAATTGGGGAGCTAATTGGCAATCCAACGCGTATTTGAATGGCCAATCTTTGTCCTTCAGGGTCACAACCACCGACGGCGAAACCAGACTCTTCCAAGATGTGGTTCCACCAAACTGGTCATTTGGACAGAGTTTCTCTAGCAGTGTCCAGTTCTGAAACGCTTTGTTTCGTGATTTTGGAATTTCTCATGAATGGCAGAGGCGTGGTTTTAATTTTATAGGAGCAGCCCGCCAAACCCATGAACTGTTCTTGAAGGTCTTAATGAAGAGGCTTATATATGAAGTCATACGATTTACGTGCTTTGTTATCAATAAGAAAGAGTGATATGTCAGCTTAGGAGCATAGAACAAATATGCATTTTACATAGTTTATATCATACTCTAGATTGTTGTCCTATTGATATGCATACTGTTATTAGATTCTTAGTGTTTGTATCTGTATTGTGGGGGAATTAGGTGAAATTCTATGCTTTTGTTAATTTGAGTTTGAGTTAACTTCTTGTGTTTTGCCTGCTAAATACGCTATACATTATGCTCTTTTAGCTGAGGTTCATAATGGTTCAGGAATCTGAAAGATTTTAGTCTGATTAAAGCACACGGGTTAATAAAGAAAATGGAGAGTTAGCGCATTAGCTTTTCAGCAAGCTCGCTCCATTCTTTCTTGTGTAACATTTATATTGCTGCACATGTTTTAAGTGCTGAGGGGAACTGAAACGTATTTATCATTTATCAACTTCAGATCACTACAAAATTATAAAGACACGAAATCAAAAAGCATAAAACGAAAATAATAAAAGAAAATTTAAAATTTAAAATTTAAATTGATTTTTGGTGTAATTAAATAAAAAATATTCAAAAAATTAATTATATCAATTAAATAAAAAAATGGCTTATGTGTTTTTATAAATAAAAATATTATTAAATATATATTTTTATTTATTATTTGTGATTTTTTGATACATAATATTTGTGAATTCAGATATGTCTTATCTAATACTAAAAAGTAAAAACCAATTATATTAACATAAATTAGTATAGATAAATGAGAAGATTTCTATTTTTTAATCATCTTTTTTATATTCGATATTCACTAAAAAATAGAAATAAAACTTGCTAACTTAAAAAGGTTGTCCATTTTATGCTTCTACAATATCCGAAAAATTAGTCTCCGGCCTGATGGACATCATATTGCAAAAAAAAAAAAAAAACATTATGGCTTGAGAGGCTTTCTCACCATTTTTCATTTCACATGACATGTATGTGCATTTACTTTGACCTTAGCGTCTGATTCAATACTTCTCGAAGGTTTGGAGTATTAAAATTTAAAACTCTTCTTAAAAGAGTTAAATAAAAGTTAATGTATTTGGAGTTTTAGTACTCCTTAATTAAGAAGAGAGAAAAAAAATCATCATTTAATTATTAAGAAAAGAGAAAAGAATTATTAAATTCTATTTGGATTAAATTTTTTGTTTTAATTTAAATTTATTTTATTTTTAAATTAATATTAAATTATTATAAAATTATGATAAAAATAAAAATTTAAAAGAATTAAAAAGATATAATACTCTTATTATTCTAAATTTTTTTTATTTAAACAAACATATTCATATTATTTTAAAATTGATATGAATAAATTTATTTAAAATTTTTAAATTTTAAATAAATATATTCATCTTATTTTAAATAAATGTTCTCGTATTATTTTTTTAAAACGATTAAACATGATTTTTAAATATTTTAACAAAAGAGATAGATATATGTAATCTTTCAAATTAATAATATTAGAGTGTATATATAAATACATAATATCTGAAAAGATTAATAAATCTTACCTAGAAAATATAGTTAGAGATATTTTTTGCTTAAGATAATAAAAATAATACGAATATATTTATTTTTATTAAATTAAATTATTAATTTAAATTATATCTATCTAAATTTTAAATAAAAAATTTTAAAAATTTAAAATTAAAATATGTGAATAAAATTAGATTAATAAAAAAATAAAAATATACGAATACGATTCAAATGGTATAGAAATAGGAATAAGTTTATCAGTGAACAAATTCATTATTTTTAATGAAGAAAAAAAGATAGTATATTAAATAAACTTTATGAAATAAATTATAATTTTAAATAAATAATTAAAATAAATAAAATATAAAATTATTAATTAATTAGATTTTATTAACTAATTAAATAACTTATATACTAATAGAGCATATTAAATTTCTTATAATAATTATAATTATTATTTATTAAAAATATATTTTATAAGTTGTAATTAATATATTTGTAGTTTTTCAAAAAAAAATATTAATTATTTAATATTAACCTAAATCAACGTAAAGTAAATTAAATTTTAAATTTTAATAGTATTTTTTTTGTTAAAATTATATGAAATTTTAAAATTCCAAACATCAAGAGAGTATTGTAACATCCACCAATTACTTTACATCCCTTCATCTTTCTTCTCACAGTTTTCCATGTCTTCATCTTTCTTCTCACAGTTTTCCATGTACATGGCCTGTGTGCACATACTCTTTGATTAGTCATCTGGTCATCCTAGCATTTGATGCTATAATTCCATTCACCCACTTGTCTTCTTTGGTAGTCCTATGTTTTTTAATTTAGAATAATTACTCAAATCAGTTTCTAAAACTTTTAAAATTGAATATTTTAATTTTTATAAATTAATCTCCAAAATTTTATTCTAGCAAATAAATTAGTCTCTAATTCATTTTTTGGCAGAATAATTACCTAAATAAAATAAAATAAAATAAACATTTTAAAAACTAATATACAAATTAATCTCCAATATTTTTTTCTATTAGACATAATAATCTTCTATCCAAAAATAAAATAAAATAAAATAATTATTATTATTAATTACACAATAATATTATACTATATTTTTTGTATTTTTTTGAATAAAAATAATAATAAATTTATTTATTAAATTCTTATATATATATATATAGTCACTCATCAATAATAATAATAATAATAATAATAATAATAATAATAATAATAATATTTTAGAGATTATTTTACAAAAAATTCAAGGTTAAAACTATTTGATATTATATTTTGTATTTAATATAATCAAAAGATGTTTTATGTAAAAAAATATATATTTGTATTAAAAAATATGTATTAAAAGAAAAGATTATATATATAGTCACTCAATAATAATAATAATAATAATAATAATAATAATATTATTATTATTATTATTATTATTATAAGAGATTATTTTAAAAAAATTCAAGGTTAAAAAAGGTGAATGCTATCCTAGTCCTACCGTCTCTAAAATAACATGTAAGTTACCTTTCTGATGTGTCATATTCTAATTGGGTGTTTATTTTAACCTGAGTTACATGAGAGTTAATAATATCTTTGGAAGACGGTGACGGCCTGACAGAGGAAGAAAATGAAATATCCAATAAGACAACACAACGACGACAACAAAGGAGTGGAGAGGAGTAAAATGCAATTAGAGATAGTTGGAGTACCTTTTCTAGAAAAATGATTTGGGAAGAGAAAACAAGACACCCAATGAGACGGTGATGCTTGGGAGGCGTAATGACGACAATGAAGGAGTACAATGGGGAGGAGTAAACGCAATTAGAGAGAGTTGGAGTACCTTTTCTGGAAGAATGATTTGGGAAGAAAAAATAAGACACTCAATGAGACGGTGATGCTTGGGAGGCGTAATGACGACGACAAAAGTGTGGGAAGGAGTAAACGCAATTAGAGAGAGTTGGAGTACCTTTTCTAGAAGAATAATTTGGGAAGAGAAACCGAAACACCAATGAAACAGTGATGCTTGGGAGGCCAATGACGGCGAAAAAATGAAGAAGGTAACTCAGGTTAAAATAAATGCCCAATTAGAATGTGACACATCAGAAATGATAACTTACATGTTACTTTAGAGAGGGTAGGATGACATTACCTTTAAAAATATGTTTCCATTAAAAAAATATGTATTTAATATAAATCCAAATTAAAATCTTTTCTTTTAATACATATTTTTTAATACAAACATATTTTTTTATATAGGACATCTTTTGATTATATTAAATACAAAAATATCAAATAATTTTTACCTTGAATTTTTTGTAAAATAATTTCTTATTATTATTATTATTATTATTATTATTATTGAGTGACTATATATATATATATAAGAATTTAATGAATAAATTTATCATTATTTTTGTCCAGAAAATATAGTATAATATTATTGTGTAATTAATAATAATAATTATTTTATTTTATTTTTAGATAGAGGACTATTATATCTAATAGAGAAAAACGCTGGAGGATTGATTTGTACATTACTTTTTCTTGGGGACTAAAATATCCGTTTTTAAAATTTTTGAGAACTGATATGGGTAATTACTCTGCCGGAAAATGAATTAGGAACTGATTTGTCTGCCGGAGTAAAATCTTGGGGATTGATCTATGTATTAATTTTTCTTGGGGACTAAAATGTTCGATTCTAAAATTCTTAGAGACTGATTTGGGTAATTACTCTTTGGTTTAATTCAAGGTAGTAGTAGTAAATGCTTTGCTAATAGGGGTGTGCATGGACCGGGTGAAACCAGGTTTGATGTGACCCAAAGTCGACCTGAAATATATACCGGGTCTATCTATTATACCCGAACCCAGCCCTAGACCCGATGAAACCTATACACTTTCGGGCCACGATTATACCGGGTAAAAACTGGGTGAAAACCGGGCCATTAACATTATATTAACTTGATACCTTCTTATAAGCTAGCATGTGAAAATATCCAAATTTCTAAGGCTCCAACTATTATTTGACATGGTAAAATTCACTTAGAAAAATATAACAAGAACCAACTATTCTCTAAAATTAAAGCATAACCATAATCAATACTAATATTGTATAATAACACCAAATATTTAAATTAATACAAATAATACAACATTATGCATTAGTCTAAAATCTTATGCATTTTAAACATAAAGCATTAACTTATAGTCTTATAATAACTAATAACACAAAATATTAAGGTTTACAATACTTAAATTCCACTTAAGAATAGTCATCATCCATCACTAATAACACAAAATATTAATTGTGTATGATGACCGGACCACCGGGCCAACTTCGGGTGACCCGAGCCATGACTCGGGACCCGAAATAATAACCGAGTCTATTTTTGAGACCCTTACCCGACTTTAAACCCGATGAAATCATACCAAATTAACCCCTAAAATACTCGAGACCGAACCGAATCTTCAAATCGGACCAGACCATGCACACCCCTATTTGCTAATGAGTGATATTTTAGTGCTTCCCTGTCTCATACAAGCTTATTTTTTAACGTGAATATAATTTTAACCAAGTGATCGAATATAATTTTTATGGTTTGAATCATATAAGCAATGTCATAAAAATTATATTTTAATAAAATATCCCTTCACAAAAAAATAAATGTTTAAAATAAATATTTTTTATCACTTATTTAATATGTATATAATATGTAGATTTTATTAAATAAATAAAATAAATATTTTAATTATGAATATACATTAATTTGAGAGTATTTACTCGATTTTCATCGAGTGCTTTATCTTATTTGCAGTGTAAACAAGATAAGTTTGACCATATCTTATTTACACGTAAACGAGATAAGGCACGAACACGTGGTAACATATCACGTTTACAAATGTGATACGTGAGAAATAGTTGTTTATCTGTAAACGAGATATGACCAAACTTATCTTGTTTACTGAAAAAAATCTCATATCTTAAACTGTTCAAGCTGTGATGTTGGTGGTTTGAAGAACGGGAAGGGATTAAAACAGGAGAAAAAAATAAGTTATTCATTGTTGAAGAGAATGAAAAATCCTCTTAACAATATCTGTTGAGTTACTACACTTTATATACTATATACTCGTTATGGACTTCAATTAAAAAAATATATAACAAATAAGCCCTACATCTATTATGGATAAAAAAATAATATAGGTAACACCCTCTCGCAAGCTAGAATTGTATAAATCTAACAATCTTAGCTTGGAAACATTAGTAAGAAAAGGACCTGGTGACAGAACTTTGGTTAGAAAATCAGCAAGTTAGTCTTTGGAACGAACTGACATCAGATGAATAAGATCAAACAAATGCTTTTCACGAATAATGTGGCAGTTCACTTCAATGTGTTTGGTTCTTTCATGAAAGATGGGATTATTGGCAATATGAATGGTTGAATGATAGACTTTTGAAGCGGCAAACCAATGAAATCCATTAAGAAAGATAACCAACTAGCTTCACAAGTAGCAAGAGCAAGAGACCTATATTCAGCTTTTGGAGAGGACTTGGCAACGTTTGCTTCTTACTCTTCCAGTTAACGAGAGACTTTCCAAGCATGAAGCAATAACTGGAAACGAAACGACGAGTATCAACACAGGTAGCCCAGTCAGCATCGGCAAATTCGGGAGATGTAGATTAAAAGTAGAGGAGAAGAATAGACCAGTTGCAAGTCTGCCCTTTAAATATCGGAGTATGCAAAAAGTATCCTGTAGGTGAGAAGTGGTTGCACAGTCCAAAAACTGGCTCAAACGTCCCACATCATAAGAGATATCGGGTCTAGTGTTTGTGAGATAAATGAGTTGGCCGATGAGCTGTCTGTAAGTAGTAGGGGTGTTCGCGGTGCAGTTTGGTTCGATTTTTAAGGAAAAAGTCATCCGATCCGATCGTGTAATTAAACTGCGATTCGGTTTAGTTTGGTTTTTTATTGAAACCATCCGAACCAAACCAAAACAATTAAAATCAGTTTGGTTTGGTTCGGTTTATTCGATTTTTTCAATCAATTAAAAAAAATACATCACGATTAGCAACGCTTTGAGCAAGGCTGATGCCCCTTCACTATAATCCGTACCAGTCAAATCAAAGAACCTGAAAAGGTAGCAAGAGTAAGATTAATAACACATGCAATACAACATAAAAAATCTAGATATCTCTCACAAACTAATAGGCAGAATTTCCAAGTACTTATAAGTGTACCTTCCTTCCAAAAAAAGTATGTAATAGTATATACATTTCCATGCCACCTTAATGTAGCAACTTTCTTTGTTTACTTGAATATATCTTTGTTTTTCATGATTTTCACATATTCACACCTTGCTTTTGATGCTATGGAATTCTCATTTAATTAGCAATTAAATATATTTGTGTAAGAACAAATTTATATGGCACAAGATTCACATGCCTTCCGATTTCTAACAATACACATTTTGTTATAATAAATAGTAATTCAGAAATTTGCTAACTTTTACAAAGTCTTTCTTTTCTCTTTTTATATATAAAAGAATTATACAGCATATATTACTAAAAGTGCAGAACATCGCAAGAAATATCATACCCTTGTTTAGCTTATTCTTGGAGAAGCAAACCATTGCCTGTCCCAATGTCAAGTACACTCCAACTAGACAAAATTTTATTTCCTAATTCACTAGCTTCAGCTTTAACATCATCAACATGATTTGGTATGCGGCCTTAAGAGATGTCAATGCACAAGACTTTTATCCAAGATGCAACTACAAGCAAGATCAAATTACCAACATAAACTGAACAATAAACCATTAACCAGCATTCCAGTAATACCAAATTATCAAGAATAAAGTGAACAAAATCTGAACAATAAATTGATAACCCTAAACTGAACAAGAAATTAATAACAAGCAAGACCAAATTACCAACATAAACTGAACAAAAAATCAATAACCAGCATTCCAACAATACCAAATTATCAAGAATAAAGTGAACAAAACCTGAACAATAAATTGATAACCCTAAACTGAACAAGAAATCAATAACAAGCAAGACCAAATTACCAACATAAACTGCACAATAAATCAATAACTATTAACCAGCATTCCAACAATACCAAATTATCAAGAATAAACTGAACAAAACCCGAACAATAAACCAATAACACTAAACTGAACAAGAATGGTAAACAACTAAACATTACATGAATAGATGGCTCGGGCTCCATATTCACTTGAATCGGCTGCTGGGTGGAGGTGGCGAGGTGCTGTGTTGATCGTGGGTGCTGTTTGCTGTGCTGCCCTGTTGGGTCAGTGGGTGGTGGCGACTAGCGAGGTGTTGTATTGATCTGGGTCTCCGTGTTCGTGGTGCACCGGTGGTGGGGGGGTCTCTGCTCTGTTCGGCGGTGGGATTCAGAGGAAGGCTTCGAGGTGGTGGGACTTGGGAGGAACATCGGTGCTGCCGGCCTCGAACTCAAGGACGTGAGTGGCTGCTGGCTTGCTCCGTGGCTGGGTGCGCACTGCACAGAGGGCGAGATATGGTGCGTTGCGTGGTTACTGGTTAGGTTTCCATTGGGAATTTGGGGGTTAGGTTTCGATTGGGGATTTGGGGTGGGTTAGGGATGCAGTTGCGTAGCAGTAGCATTTAGCACACTAGGACTCGTTTGGGGGGGGTGGGGTCTGGGTTTGGTGGGTGGGGTTGGTAGTTTTTAGGGTTTTTTGGTCGAACCGGTTTGGTTCGGTTCAGTTAGGGTTTTCATATTAAGAACTGAAAACCAAACCGAACCGCAGAAAAAACAGCAAAACAAATTTTTTTTGGTTTTTTCAGTTTTTGGTTTGTTCAGTTCTCAGTTTTTTCGGTTCAGTTCATCGGTTTAGTTAGGTCCAGATCGGTTTTGAACGCCCCTAGTAAGTAGTGTTGTCCGTTAAAATGTTATCGGATTCCTTCGAGAGTTTCTTACTATAATCAAAAGGAGTGGAGAGAGGCTTGCAATCTAGGTAACCAAAATCCTTGAGAAGGTCCATGACGTACTTCCGCTGATAAATGTGAATTCCAGAGTTAGAGCGTGCTACTTCCATTCCCAAAAAGTACTTGAGATTACCAAGATCCTTTATTTTGAATTTGTCATCCAAAGTTTGCTTGATGTTATTGATTTCGCCAATGTCATTTCTGGTTAAAACCAAGTCATCAACATATACTAGAATGGTAGTGAAGCTTTCGGATTGTTTCTTGATGAAGAGTGAATGATCATAAAAAAATTGTTTATAACCAGCATCCACAAGAGTCTGAGTGAACTTAATGTTCCATTGTCTGCTTGCTTGCTTAAGCCCATATAGAGACTTTTGTAATTTACAAACCAAACCTGGTTGTCACACAGCCAAACCGGGTGGTATTTTCATATAAACTTCTTTGTCCAAATCTCCGTGAAGGAAGGCAGTATTGACATCCAGCTGTTTCAAATGCCATTTCTTTGCCGGTGCTAATGCTAACATTACTTGTAGGGTAGTCATTTTTACAATTGGACTAAAAGTATCACCATAATCTGCTCCTTGAACTTGGGTGAATCCTTTTGCAACTAGCCTTGCTTTGTGCCTCTCTATGGTGCCATCGGGATTGAATTTTACCCGAAAAACCCATTTGCAACCCACATCCTTCTTGCCTTTTGGGAGTTCAGTGAGACACCAAGTTTTGTTCTGATATAGAGCTGTCAATTCATCTTGTATTGCCTTTCTCCAAGATTCATGTGCAGTCGCTTCCTCATAAGTGCTAGGTTCTGGATTTGAGGTGATAGCTAGAGAAAGTGACTTATATTTTGGAGTTAGTTTATCATATGACAAGTGTTGTGAGATAGGATATAAAGAGTTAGAGTTACCAAAGTTGCTAGAGTGAGCTGTGTGGGTTATCATACAATGATAGTCCTTCAAATAATCAGGCGGTTTCTTGACTCTCTCAGATTTTTTAATGATGCAATCATGTGTGATGTCATAGTTTTATGATGCAGGTGCATTGTTGGTGTGTGGTGTGGTAATGGGTGCAATGGTGTGTGAAGAAATTGGTGAGTGCATTGAACTTGAGCAATATTCATTTGAATCTGTGAGTGTGGTAGGTGTGGGTGATTGCAAATGATGTGTGAATAGTGTATCATATTGAAAAAGATCAATGCATTGTGGAGTACGAGTGGATACCGCATGAATATCAGTGCTAGTGGAATGTAAAAATAAAAAATGAGTTTCATAGAAAGTTACATTTCTATATATGAAAATTTCCTTTGATTTTAAATCAATAAGTCGAAAACCCTTTGTTCTTAATTTAAAACCGAGAAAAACTGTTTTTCTAACTCTTGGGTCTAATTTTGTTCTTGAATTTGTTAATGTGGAGGCATATGCAAGAAAACCAAATACTCTTAAATATGAAAGGTCAGGTAAATTACCATACAAAAGCTTATAAGGACTAGCATTATCCAGTTTAGTGCTGGGCAGCTTATTAATTATGTAAATAGCGTGAGCAACTGTGTATTGCCAAAAATAATGTGGAATTCCTGATTGAAATAACAGTGCTCTAGCAACACCTAAAATATGATGGTGTTTTCGCTTTACAATTCTGTTTTACTCTGGTGTTTCTACACACGAGGTTTGGTATAAAATGCCAGATGATGCAAAAAAGAATTTTAGAGTGAATTCTGACCCATTGTCAGTCCTTATACACTTAACTTGTTTTTCAAATTGTACTATAACAAAATTCACAAAATTGATAACCAATTATGATACCTCAGATTTGGTTTTTATAAAAAAATCCAAGTGAATCTGCTCTTACCATCCACCACAGTAAAAAAATACCTATGTCCTTCATTGGAAGGGACAGAAATAGGACCCCAGATATCCATATGAACTAAGTCAAAACAGTCTTTTATTTCAGTGGTACTAAGATCAAAAGATAATTTCTTTTGTTTTGCAAAATGACATGAGTCACAAGGAAGTTTTGAAGCAATACAATCTATAAAAGGATAAAACTTCTTTAGTAAAATCAATTTATGCATGGGTATATGTCCTAATCTAAGATGCCAAATGTTGTTGTGCTCACTGTGTGAATGTGTTGTGGGATGAGTAGTAGTCGTAGTTGCCGCCAATGAAGCTTACTTTGTTGGAGGAGGGGAAAGTGATAGAATTCTGATTCTCTACTCATTGTATATAACCCTTCTATATACTCAGCAATGCCAATCATCTTTGATGTGGATCGATCTTGTATCTCACAACACTTATCATTGATTAACAGTTGACAATGTAGGTTTGAGATTAATTTTGACACAGAGATTAGTTTAAAATCAAAAGAAGGAATGTATAAAATATTTTTTAAGAAAAAATTTTTTAGAGAATGTGATTGTGTCAATGATGGTGCTAACAGATTTTGTTCCATTTGGCAATAACACATTGATTGGAGCAATATTTTAAAAGCTTACAAAATCTTTTTAAGTCAAAAGTCACATGATCTATTGCACCGGAGTCAATGACCCATAGTGCAGATTTTTGAGTGATAATACTCATAATTCTCACATTAAAATATAATGCAATGGTTTTACTTGGAGTGGAGGTCTGAATGGAATTAGTCAAAATTTGATTTGCATTATGAGTTTGTTGCTACACACTTTTATCTTTGATCAACTCTAACAAGACAAATCTTTGCTCTGGAATGAATCCAAATCTTGATATTTTAGTGTTTTCTTGAAGAAAATTGAGCTGGGATTGTTTGTCATTGAGTATATCATCATGCCCTTCAGTGATCACGTGATTAATGGTGGTGTTATATTGTTACCGTTGATAGAAATGGGAGGAGTACCCATGCTTTTTGTAGCACACATCTTCTGTGTGGCCTTGTTTGTTACAATGATAGCATGCCAATGTAGCTCCATGACCTCTACTACCTAAATTTTTTCTAGGGGGGAAGAAAATAGGAGTTTGATTAATATTGAATCGGACTTGTGGTGTTCTTCAAAATTTGAGATTGAAGATTTGTGAGTTGATGGAGGAGATTGGTATTGCTCTGGTTGTCAAAATTACCACTCGAGGATTTGTTTACCATGTTCGCCATTTTAAAAAATTAATAAATTCCATAATAATAAGGATTCAGATCTTCTTCCTTCCAACTCGTTGATCGGAACAGTTATGTTCACCAGGAAAGAATCTTGCAAAATAGGCTTTCACCAAACTCTATTGAATGAGTTTGAAGGAAGAGGTAAGAAAGGGGAAAGGAAATGTTGAAAGAAAAATTAGGGAAAGAAAGAAAATGACAAAATTGGCAACAATTGGATCTCAATTCACAACTTTTTCAATTTGATTCACAACTTTCTTGCTCTCCACGCTCATCGCACCATGAAGAAAATCTCATGTTGTAAACTATTCAAGCTGTGATGTTGGTGGTTTGATGAATCAGAAGAGATTAAAAGACGGAGAAAAATAAGTTATTCTCATTGTTGAAGAGAATGAAAAATCCTCTTAAAAATATCTGTTGAGTTACTACACTTTATATACTATGTACTCCTTATGGACTTCTATTAAAAAGATATATAGCAAATACGCCTACATCTACTATGGATAAAAAAATAATCTAGGTAATATACAGTGTAAACGAAATATGTGGGAGTGAAAAAAGTTTATACAATAAATGAGATAGAATAGGACAAAAATAACCCCTTGTAAAAGGATTAGGAAACCATTAGTATTCCTTAGAAATGTCTCAATTCTTCTTTCTCTTCTATTTTTCTTCAAAAAACTTAGGAAAAATGTCTAGTGGCAATGGTTTCTTTGTTATGATGATGTATCCCAACTGTCAGATGAGAAACAGTGACAATGGAATTATATTTGAGTGTGAAAGTCTTGCGCCATTCTGAACTCGAAGAATAAATTCGTTGTCCGAGTTAAAGAGTATGATATTGACGAACGTCTGTGGTGGTCGGAGAAAAGAAGTTAGTAGAGTTGGATATAGGATGCACTGATGGGGAATGGTGTATTTTAATTTCGTGTATTCTGGCTCGATGGTGATGAGTATGTGCGCCTAATGTTTGATGTGCACGACAGAATTATGGTTGAACAAGTGATGGAGCTTTCTGCGGAGGTTGGTAATGCTGGTGGTGGTGGTGCTGGCGGCTCGAATTTTGTACCGGATGACCTTCAGCTCGCACCACGACCGTTATGCTAGTCCAGTCCAGGACATGGATATTGAGAATGAGAAATCCGATGAAGAGTACGTTGCTGATAGCCATGAAAGTGGTTCCTCTAACGATGACGACGACAATGAGTTCATAGTTGAGACTTCTATTGGTGGATCAGTTTGATACTTTTTGCCTACTCTGCGTCCAATTCCAGACTTATCAGTTGTACCCAACCACTACCATACATTAGATTTGGATGTGATGCACGAGAAAACTCTGTTTTCTAATATGGGGCCCGATAATGGATTCCGGGAGTGCAAGTGTGTGACTAACCCGCCTAGGTAAATAGCAAGCGAGGCCTCTATTTAAAAGAAAAACTTTTATAAAGATTCGATTCCAAACTAAGTTCTCTAGCATGTCCAAATCTATTCTAACAAATCTAAAATGCAACTCAAATAAATATCACAACATAATAAATAGGATACAAAACCAATACTTAAAAATCCTCTCCTAATTTAAAGAAAATATTAACTAAAAAATATTTAATTAACTAATCAAATCAAAGTAATTACTTATCTAACTTTCACTGTAACGACCAAATTTTCGGCAGGTCCAGATCACTGCCAATCATCAGGTGTTACTTCCCAATAGCCCTATAAAATTCTAGACTCAATAATATTTACTACATATGAGCCTTTCGTACTAACGGAATTGCGTACGTTAGCTTATTTTTATTATATGCTTTTCTTAACAAACCCGTTAGCAATAAACAATAACATCATTAGAGATATACAATATAAAATAAATACCAAACTAATTGTAGAATCAAATGGCAGCAAGATCATGAATCTACGAATCCTTCGTATGGCTTGAGTGTAGTAGGCAACACAAAGTTCTTTGGCATCTGAAATTTGACGATGTCCTCTGAGAATGGATTACTTATCGTCAGTTTTTCTTTTGGTGGAGTGATCTCCTAAGGTCATGCATCATTTGAGGTTGCGTTTTTAGGATCCCCTCTGCCGAACATCCCGTTTTGGCTTAAGGCTAAGAGATCAGTCTTCTTAACTTCAGCCAAGAGGGTAGCGTTCATGGCTACAAACTCATTGTGAGTGGGGGGGGGGGATGAATTTGGGGTACGACATCATCAGCTATGATCCTGCAAAAAGATAGTAAAATAAAATATGCGTGGGGTTAACTTTAAACTTCGGGCCTCACGGTGGATGCCAAGTGTTTCGTTCACGTTGAGGTTGTTGAGCAATAGCGACTCCTTCTGAGCAATGCGGTGCCTGGCTTGGAGAGCTATACATCGACTTGGCTTGAACATCGCGGTAGGAATAAGCTAGAATGAAACCTGTTTATGCCGAGGTTAGTTCCTCGTTTATATAGATGCTTGGTTAACTAGTTTGTAAAATTTGGCCGAAATTTTAGGCAGAATTGTGAGTGTTATTTTTTAGGGTAACAGTTTGTTGATAATATTTTGACTAATTGTGTTTTATAATCGACCTTATCGTTTCTACCGAATTATATGGTTCATTATTGTTTCTTAGCTGAAGTATACGTAGCATTATATAATTAAGTTTTAGAATTATTTTATATATAAATTAAAAATATTACTATGTTGTTATATCTGTTTTGAACGCATTTTAAATAAAAAAACATATAATTCTATTTTAAAGACTAGTTAAATCTTTTTCATACATATCTTGCATATTTTTAATTATAAAACAGAGGTATATCACTTACGAATAATTTTAAATACGTTTAAATATCATTCATATATATATACGTTTAAATATCATTCATATATATATATATATATATATATATATATATATATATATATATATATATATATATGTCAAGATGTTTTTCCATATGTGAATTGCATAGGTTGTTAAGCTTACCTATATGTAAGTTCTTTTTTCTTGATTAGAGAAAAGAAATATTAACTAATTATTAATGAAAAAAGTTGATTCTCAATTTTTTTTAAATTTTTTTTATATGAGCTACTTTTCATTTCTTACTAGTATTTTGTCAAAACTGAGAAATTTAAAGGAAATCAAATTTTTTTTGGTTTTTCATAGTATTTTTTAATTTGATAGGTTAAAGACTAATTCGTTACGTATCAGAGTTCCATTTAAAGATTTGTCGATAGCCGATGTGTTGTTACATGCACAAGTCACAGTTTAAAATCCTAACACTTACTTAAGCGGACTAATAAACTAATTACTATACCAACCCGCCATAGAAAATAAATTTATTAGTCGATTGTTAACCTTTTTTTTGGTTCAGGAGTTAATTGTTAACATAAGCTCCTTCCCCTTTTCATTTCTACTATGTTTTGGTCAGAAGAGCCTGTCTCGTTTTGGTTTACAAAGAGGCGCCAAAGGCCCTATTAGAAGAACTCTTTGTTTTTATACGTTTTTATTGATTCGATTGGGTTTTCTGGAACAGGCTCAATGAAAAAGTCTGTAGGTCTAGCCCATTAACTAGTAACAATGAGACAAAAAATGAACAAATGAAAAAGAAGAAAGGGTTAGTTAGTATCAAATTTGGAGGATGGGAATGGAATTTGTTTTGCCTTTTCAGTATTTGAGGGATTAGCCATTAGACTTTTGGGCCGATGAATACCCGGTGCAAACAAAAAAAAAACTTGGATTGGCCAGTGTGAGAATTGGAATTCCGTTTTTGTATGCAACAACTTAACCGAATAAAAAGAAAAGAAGGGAGGGTTGAAAATTGGGATTCGCATGTTGTTCCTGCGATTTGAAGTACTTCTACAGTTCTACTTTCTAACTAACTGGTCTGTCTGGTCGGTTACGGGTTACCTCAACTGACCTCACCTGAAACCTTAACGTGGTGGTGGGCTGGTGGCAACTGCCTCTGGCTCTTTCCCAGTTCGTAAAGTGCTGCTTCACTCTCCTCATCTTCCTTTTTTTTCCATTTAAAAATTTATATACACACATAATAATTAATAATATGTCCAACCACGTCATCGAAGAATCTACCTCTTCAGCAACCAAAGAACTCGAACAAAAACAAGAGAAGGAGAAGGAAGAAGAGGAAGATGAAGATGAAGATGACGAGTTACAAAAACTCCTACTCCCCGATGTCTGTAATCTTCCTTCAACTCCTCCTTCCGCCGTTGAATCCAACTTCGCCATTTACTTCGCTCTAGGTACTCTTTTTTTTTTACACTCAAATTGAAACTTTTTTTCCCTTGACATAAACCCTAAACCTCTGTTCCATATTGATGTTAATGACAATTAATGAATGAATTAATTAATTAGTATTGTAAATCTAACTGCATTGCTCTGTTGTTTCGATTTTCAGATTTTATGAAGCCAGGGCACGATCAGTACGTTTACCGGCACGCCAATGGGTATAATATGATATAATTGTTAGCCTCTTAATTTTTCTTCCTTAACGTTGCTGATGGTTTTTCATTTTGATTTGATTTTAAAGCTTGTGTGTGATTGGTTTGGCTCCTTCCCACGTTTCTTTCAAGGATGAAGGTGGAATCACAGCCATAGATTTCAATGTGGGAAAGTCTGATCGCAGTGGGGTCAAGGTCACTGGAAAGCGTAAGAAGGTGTGTTTAAACTTGTCATCCATGACGAAAATACGCCAAGCTTATTCTGATAAATGTAAATTCATATCTGTTTGTTGACAATGTACTAATAAATCAATGAGGTTGCATCATAAATCATATTACTGCTTTCTATATTATTAAGATATGGTTTATTATTTATGTAGAATGCTCAACACTTTGAGTCCAACACGGCTTTGTGCAAAGTTTCTACCAAAAATGATTCCTATATAGTGAGGTAAGTTCCCTAGCATGTATGATACAACCTTTATTTATGTCTATGGGTTACCTCTGAATTCTTTGATAACCTGAATTGTGGGGATTTGTCGTAGGTGCTGTGTCAAAGGCTCCCTTTTGGAAGTGAACCAACAACTGATCAAGCAACCAGAACTACTTAATGCTTCGGTAACAATACTAAATTCTTATCCTGTTTCATTAGATCATTGCTGTGATAATGCAGATAAACTTTTACCAGTCCATTTGTCTTTGAGAACAATTGGTACTGCTGCTGAGTATTTGCAAGTCTGTGAATATAAAGTTAAAGCATATACTCCAATTTTCTGTTACTTGTCTTCACCTGAATACCATGTGTTGGTACCATGAATTATTCAATTTCATGTTATCAATACTGCAGGCAGAAAGGGAAGGATACATTGCTATTATAATGCCAAAACCTGCTGATTGGCTTAAGATCAAGGCCTCCCTTGTTAACATTGAGGAATACAAGAAATTGAGGGAAGTCAGTTGAATTAGAACGATGCATTGATTTATGATGACACGTACCATATTTCATTACTTAATCCATGGTTTCCCCATATGATGCTTCAAGTTCTGTGATCTCAGAAAGCTTCAAATTTGAAGAAATAAAAAAACATTTAGGTGCTTATTGTGGGAAACCTCTTTACAAGACTGTGGCACAGTCATTGGGGCTCGA
The DNA here is from genome assembly GCF_003086295.3 of Arachis hypogaea. Lineage (NCBI taxonomy): Eukaryota > Viridiplantae > Streptophyta > Magnoliopsida > Fabales > Fabaceae > Arachis > Arachis hypogaea. Next base: position 2,732,479 of record NC_092043.1, on the reverse strand, counting down.
CCGTGTCAGTTTTCGGCACCAAAGAATAGATTGATTTTGATGCTACTGTAAGACCGTTCTTTAGAGTTTCCATTTTGGTTTTGGTTTGTTTTATGCTCTGTGAACCTTCTTTACCCCGCAAATCAAGATATCAGGATTCGGAATAAAAATTCAAAGCCGAACACATAATTAAATAAAAAGCTGTGTAATAAAAAATCAGTATTACTTGATCTGAAATTTTATCAGTATGAATATATTTGGTTCGCGGTAAAAATGGCATACAAATCATATTAGTTTTTGTAACATTTCATATTGATTTCATTTGCGTAAAATTCCATCTATTTTTACAGTTGACCAAATATACCTTTGTGTGATAATATATATGCTCTACGAAAGGCAAGTCAAAGAATTACAAAAAATGATTTGAAAATTGAAACTCGTTGAAACTCAAAACCACAATCTCAGTTAAAGGGATGAAGAGCCAAGCCACTTGTGAGACTTTCCTGTTTCAAAGGAGTGTGTGACGACACAGAAATTTGTTCTTGTTCCTCCATCACAATTTCTTGCATAACAAGTCTTCTAGATCTGTTTATGGTGAGGAAGCACAGGTAGGTATGCTCTTCAAGCTCTTCCAACTGATCCAAAAAGTTGGACTCATAGTCGTGAAACTCCCTCACAACCTGTTTGAGTATTTCAAACTTGCCATTTCCGCTCTTCAAACATATATCAGCAACCTCTCTTCGGTGTTCTACCTCATTGTGTAACCTATTAACCATACGGCTCATAGTATCCAAATCATTAATTAGTATATAAACCCCTCTTGCAGCAATATCAAGTTGCTCACAAAGCCTCTTATTATCATTAGAAGAAGGGGTTCTGGTGAAGTTGAACCTCTTCCTCATCAACCCAAATGAGCCACCTTATATACACGGTGCTGCCACAAAGCCAACAATGCTATGGAATGCAAACACAATTAAAGCAACAACAAGAGCACTATACGAAGCAATAATAGCAATTCCTCCAACTTTCTTGCAAACTCTCTTTATTGTTAACATTCTTCGAACTTTCCCTCTCTTTGACTTTAGCCTATGCAGGAGTACCAAGTACTTATCGTGAATTTCACGGAACATCATGGGACTAATAATGGACAAAGGGTTCTTTTGCAATGCAAATGAAGCAAGATCTCCACAAATAGCTTTGCGGGGTTGGTCATCCTCATCTATGCCATCCAGAACACTTTTACTTAGCTTGATGATCCTTGTAACCTTTGCATAGGCAATTCGAGTTTCATGGATACCTTGGAGGATTGTGTCGCAACATTGAGATGCTTCTAAGCTGGCTTTGAAGTATTCAAGCACAAGATGGTGCACCTCTGACCTCTCCACCATGTTTGCTATAATTTCTTGCCGCGGTTCAAGTAAATACTCTGTGAGATGCATGAAGAAAGGAAGCGGAGAAGACGTGGAAGAAGATGATGATGATGATGAAGAGAGGCCTGTGGTGCTTCTTATCTTTCTGAGCTGCCCTTGGAATTTTTTGCATATTTCGACGTAGGACTTTGTTCTGAATGCTTTCAGGTATTCTTCATTCACGTTCGGCTTCCTATAAGATTTATCTTCATCTTGGGTTTTCGGTGATCTACCTGCTGGATTTTTAGTAAATTAATTAATGAACGATTTCACTAATGTTTAATCCAAAAAGTTAATGATCATGTATATATATAGTAAATGAGGCAAGGATAAAATTAAAGAGCTGCAGAAATAAAAATTCACCTGCTGCTCTTTGCAAGGAAGAAAGCAATCTACTTCTTGTTGGTGTCATCATCTCTCGAACAAAGCATATATAAGAGGTCAGAGATATGATTTTTTTGATGATGTTGATTATATTAATTATTCTTTTGCTTCCTAAATAATGCTATATTGTACGGTATATATAATCCTATGGTATTATGGGGAACGATCTGGATTCTAGCGAAAAGAGAGAAAGAGAATCAGAGAGAGGTGTCTTGGGAAAAAATCTACAATAAGAGAAGTAACCCCGTTGGCAATCGGAAATGCCGCAAATACTAAATTACGTATATATGTTATGTTATATATGTTGTGATTATTATTATTGTTACCATTACCAATGGCTTTAATCACACGTTAGCTTAGCTCACACGCTCTGTTCTCCTACGTGGAAGCTGAAGAGATCCGATCCTTCTCCATCTCATAAGCTCATCAACCTATCCGTTTACATTCTATTGATTGATCCACAAGGTAACATAAGTCAACTGACACTTTAATTCCCATGGTGTTTATTGTTAAAGCCAAATAAAACATACATTTTCATTTTTTGTGAAGAAAATAATAGTATTTAGTGGATATTGATAAAAATATCTTCATATAAAAATAATAAATATAAATTAAAAAATGTTATATTTAATATTATTTAATTATTTTTTAATTAAAATATATTCTTATTTTTTAGATATACATTGATAATTAAAATTAATTTAAATTTTAAAAATTAAAATTTTTTTAACTTTCTACCTACTTCACATTAGTTATTGTTTCCTTCTTTTACGTTCCTTCTCTTTCTATAATACGATTTTCTTTTATCTCATTCTCTTATACAAGACCGCTTCTTTTACTATCCTTATTTATGTTATATTACTTAGTAGTTGTAAAGGTTAGGTTCATTGGTTCAAATGAATGAGTTTTAGATGTGTGCAGGAACCGATTTAAAAGATAGGATATTATTTTGGATGTGATGCAAGTCAATCTAGTTAGCGTTTGGAAAAAATTTTATCTGCTATAACTAAGTGTAATTTATGCACAATGAATAAACAATTAACAAGTTGGACACACTATACAAAGAAGTAAAAATACTAATTAGTAGTCATAGTAATAACTCCACCTTAAGAACTTGAAGACAATGCTTTAAATTTATTCCTATTACATATCCTAAAATTTATAATATTACACATATAAAATTATACGTTTACACAACCCAAATCACAAGCTTGCACACAAAATAACTAATAATCAATAAAAATCACCAATAAAAACAAATTAATCCTCAACACAAGTATGAGAATAGAACAACTAAGAAGCAGTAAAATTCACATAATATTTTTTTGCAGACAACTAAAACTCACGTAAACACATCCAAAACTCAGTGAAAAACGTAAATACTTTCAGAATACAGAAATTGCACGTACAAAAATAATTTAATATTACAATATATATGAGAATCTCTTCAAATCATTTTAATTAATTTTTAATTAAAAAAAAGAATATTATACAGAATAATAAGAAAAGAAATGGTGTCAGAGAATGCACAAAGAAAAACTCTATGAAAAGAGACCCATCCAAACTTTAGGTATGTTTTCGGCGCGGACGAACGGCGACGCTGATGCGGACGAACGATGAGGAGGAGGAGGAAGGCGGCAACAAAGATGAGCGCCGAGGAAGAGGAAGGCGGTGTTGTGGATGAGCGCCGACGAGGAGGAAGGCGGCGTCGAGGATGAGTGCCGAGGAGAAAGGTGGTGCGGATGAACGGTGGCGGATGACGAACCACGGACAGCGTGAGCCTCTGGGTTTATGATGTGCAATGAATGTGACTGCTCTGCTTTCTTCAAAGTTTTGTAGGTATTAATTAATAATTAGATTGTTTAAGATTTATTTTAAAATTTTAAAATCGAAATTTTTAATTTTAATTAATTTGATTTTTGGATGTGTATTTAAATTGTAATATATTAATAATTAAATATATTAAATCTGAAACAAAAATTTAAAAATTTTAAATTTTAGTTTTATTTAGTTTGTATTTTGGATGTGTATTTAATTTTAAAAAGACACTAAATCTTTTCATAATTTTTAGATGTGTTTATTTTATTTTTTCTTAATTATTGTAATAAAAAACTGAATATTGTACAATTTTTAAAAAATATCTAGTTGAATTTATATAAATTATTAGATAATAAGTTTTTTATTTTTTACGGTATCTTTAATTTGAGAGGCTAAAGACTAATTCGTCGCAAATCGAAGTTCCATTTAAAAGTTTGTTAACCAATAAATTGCACAAAGTAAAATTTAAATTTCTAATACTTATTTAAATAGACTAATAAATTGATCAATAGACCATTCAAATTAGTTATTAGATAATAATTTTTTTTGGATATTAGTTATTAGAGAATAGTTTAATCTGCAATATTGTTTTACGTACAATGGAGGCCCGAAAGTCGAAAAGAAAAACTACACTAAACGGGAAAACAATATCCCACTACAATCAGCAATGAGCTTTAAGGAGAGCTGAGCAAGAATGTGATCAATCATAATGAACTCTTGATTAGTGTCTAAGATCATATTGGCCAATCCATCAGCCACTTGATTTGCTTCTTTGAAAACATGGAGAATTTCCACCTTCTGTTCCTCTTGAGCATGGTTCGGATTCTTCTAATGCTACGAGTGAGAGAGGGATGCGGGTTTGAAGATGAGTTATCCCGCCCCTTTTGAATCCAAGCAAGCTCCAGCCTAGAGAGAATAGCTTCGTTCTTTGCTTCAATAGCCTTTGCCTCACCAATTTTCCTGGCAAAACCATACAACCAACCACCCAATTCATTTTGAAAAGCACTAGTGCAACTGGCCGGTCCCAGGTTCCCACGAGAGGCACCATCCATATTGAGTTTAACCCAATTGGCCGAGGGAGCAGTCCAAGCAATGGGAACAGTGGTGCAGTTCTTTTCCTTGTCACGTATTTGTCTGACATCCATCACCTCTTTAATTGTTGATTTAATGCGAATATCAATGATTCTCAAGGGCGGGTTACTATGGGAGTGAACTTCCTCATTTCTGAGTTTCCAGATCATCGAAGTTGTTATCATAAAAACATCTAGCCAAGCTAGATCCTTATCTCTGCCAATTTCGCTGGATAGGTTGTAATCTATCCAACTCTGAATATCAAGCTTGAAGGAATTATTAATAGCCAAAGAATTTGAGACTCATCCAAATAATAGAGACCTTTGGACAGTCCCCGATAGCATGTAGGGGGATTTCAACATATCAATTGCATCGACTACAATAAGAATTATTATACCTTGACTCCATTTAGCAACTTGAGATGCTGTCAAAAGTCTATTATGGTTTAATTGCCACATAAAGACTTTGACTCTTTGGATTCCATTCCACTTCCAAATTCTTTTCCACACTTGAATGGAAGGGGGTTTATGATGAATAAGGGCTTGGTAAGTATGCTTTATGGTAAATTCATCTTGAGGGTTTGGCCTTCGCTCTTCAGGAAAGATTGTCCTATTCTTCATCCGATGTGTGGCGGTTAATGGTGCTAAATCTATTTAGAACTTGATTGGGAAGTAAAGTGTCCAGCATATTAATATCCCAGGTACCGTCGCTGCAAATGTACTCATTCAACTTATAGTTTTCATCCCCTAACATAAGCATTGGAGATGCCAGATTAATAAGTATCATACCCAGTTCTAGCCAATCATCTTTCTAGAATTTAATATGACTCCATTTTCAATACGAAAATATTTAATAACAAAAAAGAATTAACCAAAGACAATCAGAATTTTTTTTATTTACTAAATAAAAAAAAAATTGGCTATTATTTTTTGTCCCCTTAACATTATTGTTTCTAATAACATGGCCAGTATTCATCAAAAGTTTGGCCAAATATCAACAATATTTTTACAAAGGGAGGAGTCTCCACTGCAGGCACGAACTCCTTCTAATAATGAACAACCTCTCCCATACTTCCCAAGCATGACATAGACCCATAGCTCTTGAGGTTTATTCATGATATTCCAACCTCTTTTCATTGACTTTGTTGAGATCCCGGAACTCCAATCCTTCCTGCATTTTAGGAGCAAATGGGCCTTTTTTAGTTGAGGCCGTGTCTCCACAAATCAGCAGTATTTTAACATCAACTGTTTTGGACACTACTAAAACTACGGCCAATACTTTGTTTTGCATCGTACATGATTATTCTTATCAACATTCCATCTCATGCATTCATTATAAAGCTCTAATGACGATTAACAATATGCGGACCCAAATATTGACATGTTCATTTATAGTGAAAACAGGTATATCAGTTATATTAAATATATATAAAAATTAACTACTAAAATTAACTACAATATAAAATATAGAATAAATAATTATTTTTAACAATAAAAGACTTTAACATGATCAAAATCGACAAAAAAAACAATAAAATTAATATTATAATAATAAAAAATGAGTTTCGTTTAACAAAAACATCCGAACATTAAATTTTTATCGACTCTACTAAAAAATTAATTAAAATACTCAAACTATTCTTATTTTTTTCGTTATCTTCAACCTTTCAACTTGTTAAGAACAAAACCACCGTCCTTCTTTCAAAAATTAAACATCATTGCCTTAACTACTTTTTGCATTATAACAGCAGTCACACCATCATTACTAAACTACCACCACTTTTAACACCGTCAACACTACACAATACAGCAACAAATTAAAGAGAGACAGAGGGAGTGAGATGGAAGTAGATAAACAATAACATGGCGAGACTAAAAACAATTTCAACAAAACTAAAAGACAATTTGAGATTGCACATTTCAGAAATGAAGAAGCGAAGCTGAATTGAAGAAAAATTAATAAAAAGTGTATAAAAAATAAAACAAAAATAAAATAGAGAGAGAGGCTTCACCAATAGATGAAGAATAGGGACAGAACAAAGCGGAGTATGCCCATTTCAGCAGTGACGTGATATAGGCGAGCTGAGGACAACACAAATCTAAGAAGGTGCATATCACGACGATTTTCAGCAGCGACTTGGTGGTGGCGGACTGAGCTGGAAGACACAAATTACGATGGCTTTAGCAATAGCGTGGTGGGGCCGACAGAGAGCGGCGCAGATATATTAAAAATAAATTAAATTACATATATATATATATATTAATTAATTTTTTTGTGTTCCCGTAATATTTTTACAATTATATACATGAGAGTAAGCTTAATGTTAAAATAGATGAACTAAAAAGTTAAAAATCAAAATCAAAACATTTTGTTGACACTCGTTAATAAAAAATATAACTAATGTAATATTCTGATAAAAAAAATCATATACTTTAGTTTTTCTCTAATTTATTGAATGTTTAACACAAAAGAATCTCATTTTACTTATTAAAATGTTATATGCACTTTTAAATATTTTTATTAATTAATGAACATGATTAATAATAATTAATTTTTTTTTTTTTCTAAAAAAGAAGTAACCAAAACTGATTTTGGTCATACATAGATACAAAAGAAAGGATCTACAATCAGTATACAGTCTACACTATTTGGTGTTTATGTTAAATTGTTAATAGTGAAGGAGAAAGAGAGGAGAGTGAGGGATCGCAGGTTTTGTGTTTGGGACTGAAGGGCGAGCGAGGCAACCATAATGGCCATTTCTTCCAATCATTAAAATCGTCCTTCTCAAACCCCATTCTCCCAACTTAAACCCTCACTCTTTCTTTCATTTATTTTTGGCCCCCTTCTCTTTTATCTTTTTCCTTAAATTACTGTTTTGTCGATTTTATTTTGATTTTGTATTCCGATCAATCAGCAATGGTTACCACCGCGGCTGATTCTTCCTCTAACCACCACTCTCCCATTGTTGCTGCCGCCACAACCACAAATGTTCCCACCAGTAACCTTAATTTCCCGCGAAAAAACCTACCTTCTCCTTGGGCTCAAGTCGTTCGCGGCACCGACGTTGAGCCACCCTCCGCCGCCGTCCACCAATTGCTGTCGCCATCGTCTTGCTCGTCCTCCTCTGCAACCGACCAACTGCTGCAATCCTCCGATCCCTCGCCGCCGTTTGAAAGTTCTAATTCCGATGGCGCCACCGCGGCTGCAGCAAGTGTAGATAGCTTGAATGCTGATAAGGCGGGCAATAATGCGGGTGGACCTAAGAAACCCGCGTGGAGGAGGCAATCAAACGGCGTAGAAGATGCTTGTGCTGTGAAGGTAATGGACGCTGTTTCTTGGCCCGCTTTGTCAGATTCCACCAAGCCTACCACTAAGTTGTCACCTGAGGCCTCATCTTCCAAGACTGCTTTTGATGGATCGCAACCTACTCCTCGGGTTAGATTTCCCTACTTAAGCTTATTGTTTATCCCTTATGATTATGATTGTATTTATTCATTTATTTTTTATTGGGTTGATTTGTGATTGTGCTACAAAACCACAAATTTGTGAGATGATGTTATATCTACAGAATATGATACATGACTTTGGCAGGGTCCGGTTGCTTCACACTCTCCTCGAAAGCAAGGAGTTGGCAATGCAAGACTTAATCCAACATCAGTTTATGGTGGGGCTGGTAGACAAAGACTAATAAAGTGTGGAGGCGGCAATGTCAATGGCAATGGCAATGGCAATGGCAATGGTGCTGGCCCTGTTCAAGCAATGAGGAGCTTCTCTGCTCCTCCTCCTCCCCCACCACCACCCCCTTTTCCTGTAATTCAGATGCCTCCAACTAGCTTTCCTAATGGGGTAGCAGGGGTGGCAGCCCTTGTTCCAAGAGATCCTTACAGGAATAGTAGCTGGGGTGCAAGGTCTCCGGTTGGGAGTTTCGTGCCACCAATGATTGAACATAGGAGTCCATCTCGCAGGGGAACTTTTGGGCATCATCCACGTACTGGTGGTTCTTTTCATAATTATGGCATCCGGAGTGATCAGGATCGCCAAAATTATGCACATACCAGAGATCCTCAGTTACACCCGCCAAGGATGTTTCCAACACGAGCAATGGGCCCGCTTCCACCTAATACCCCTTCATTTGCAGGTCCTCAGCCTATACCACCGTTTGTAAACCATGCTGGTTTTCCTGGTTAGTTGGTTATTGAGTTTGTTGGTTTTTTAATTCTATTAGGTGTATTCTCAGAAAAGCAAAAACAAATAATGTTTTTTCTTTTCAGAATATTGTTATTTTCCAACGTTACAATTTGAACCATTTGGGGGTATGCCATTCTTTACCCATGGACCTCCTTCTGCAATGTTCTATCCTGTTGCAGAAACTTCTCTTGTCAATGCAATAGTCAAGCAAATTGATTATTATTTTAGGTAAATTTACATGTTTTGTATTATATAATTTGAAAATAAAGCCTTTTAACAGTTTGCTATTATTTCTCAGTGATACTAATTTAGTGAAAGATGAGTTTTTACGTTCTAACATGGATGATCAGGGCTTTGTTCCAATTAGATTGGTTGCAAGCTTTCGTCGTGTAAGTTATTGGATTATTGAATTTTAACTGACCTAACATTTCTTTGTGAATATATATAGTATAATCCATGTGTACGACTTTTCCAGGTTAAAAGTTTGACAAGCAATGTTGAGTTGATTATAGATTCATTGAGAATATCTACTATTATAGAAGTGAAGGTAACCTTTCTACTGCATTATATATTGCATAATTTAATGTATTGAAGTTTAAATTGAGCTTCTCCTCTTTTAACTTAATAGTTTCAATGCTAATTTATTCTAGGGTGATAAGTTGAGAAGGCGGAAGGATTGGATGAAGTGGCTGCCCACTCCCTTGAATCGGGCAGATTTTGGTTCAACATCTATGGGTGGATCAAGTTATAATAACTCGGCAACTGATTTTGAAAAGATCACTTTGGATAAGACCACTGTGGATAGACTTAATTCCAATTCTATCACAACGAGTGATGGCAATGTGAATGAAGAGTCCTCTAGTTCGTATCAATTCCATAATCATGATGCTATGCTTAGCAGCAATTAAACTTAAATTTAACTTACATATCTGTCCAAATCATACCATTGTTAGTCTTTTTTTAGTATCCCCTCCTTATTCATATTAGAATAGGCTGCAAGTGTGATACCTTTCTACTGTCATATGGTCAATTTTGAGAGTAATTAAGTCTGGTAACGTTTGTTTTTTTTTTTCCTCAAAATTATTTTCTTTATGGTCTAAAGATAAAGAACGAAATTAAGAATTTGATTAAGGCAAATTTATATAGCTTTATATTTGATGATATTTTCTATGAAGTTTTACTGTTTTATACCGGTATATTTTGTAAGTATTTTTATTAGGGGAAAGTGTTTTGGCTTGTACTTGAGTTGCATGATAAAGATATATTGTAAGAAAAATAGTGTTATTTTTTAAATTATTTATAATTCATATATGATGATAAGGTAGGTTAGTAATTGTTCACATATTAAAACTGATTTATTATTCTTTTTGACATAAATTTAAATTTTTTTATGAACTTACTCTTTGTTAACAAACTCATGTAAGGTGTACATGCGGGTATATGTATTCAACCCAACCATGAAAATTACTTACGGGTATATATACTATCTAATATTATTCTTCTCCGCCATCAAAATTACTTGTGACGTCGTTTTCCATCTTTTCCACCTCTATGTTAGTTACAGGTTTTTTAAACTATAATCCAATTCAAGTGGATATTCCATGGATGTATTCCCCAACTACTAATTTGTAATTAACCATCTTTTAGCTGTTCAAATAGTGCTTGTATGTCTCCAGCTGACATTTTTTTCTTCTATAGTTACTTGATTTTCTTTTAATCCAAATATATAAAGGAAAATACTATGTATAAAGAAAAATGCTATGTGTCTTTTAAAATTCAGTTTACATCAAAGGGAAAGAGCATAAGTTTGTAGACTTCAGTAGTCTTTATAGTATCACAGATATGTAAGAACTCAGCTAAAACCTGATGTAGATCTTCTATTGGAAATTCATGGAACTTGCAGTTCTGCTGCAGAAGAGAGACTAACTGAGGTTTAAACCCAAAATTGTTAGCTCCAATGGCAGGTACAGAGATACTTCTGCCATAAAAGTCAGAGGTAGGCATGGTGAAGTCACCAAGCATCTTTCTGGCATCACTCTCAGGTTTGGCCATGTCTCCTTTTTCTTGTTCAAAGTTTTCTAAGAGGTTTCTTCCGGAGCATGTCTCCTTTTTCTTGTTCAAAGTTTTCTAAGAGGTTTCTTCCGGAGTATTATGCTTTAGCTTATTGTAAACACCTCCTTAGAGTCTTTTCAGGTTCAGGAAGAGTGGTTCTTTATCCCTGTTTATGGTCATAAACAAGAAAAGAAGAAAGAGAGAAAAGAAGAAAGCTTTTTGTGCTACTTGGACCAAAGAGCTTCTAGTTAGACGTGAAAAGAGAAGAAGATAGAATAAAGAAGTAGAAGAAGGAGACTTTGAAAATAGGGGACAGGAGTAAAGAAGTATAAATAGAAAAATAAATAAGAATTAAAATATTTTTATTTTTATTTTATTTATTAATTGTTTTTCGAAGATTAAGTTTAATTAAAATAAAAAGATTTGAATTTTGATTATTGTATTTTCAAAAAAGAGAAGAGAGAAATAGGAGGGAATTTTCGAAAATTAAGGAGATGAGTTAGTTAGGAAGTTTTGAAAAAGAGGAGAGAGAAGATAATATATTAATTAAGAAAAGATTTGAATTTAAAATAAAATAAGAGATAAGATAAGAAAAGATTTGAAATTAAAATTTAAAAATTAGAAAAGAGATAAGAAAATATAAGATAAGAAGTTAAAAAGATTTGAAAAAAGATATAATTTTAAAATTGGAAGTTAGAAAAAATAAGATAAGAAATAAAAAAGATTTGAAAAAGATAAGATTTTGAAATTTGATTTTGAAAAAAATTTAATTTTAAAGTTTGAAATTTGAAAAAGATAAGATAAGATTTTTTGAATTTTGAAAAAGATAAGATTTTTGAAAAATATATTATTTTTATTTTTAAAAAGATTTGTTTTTTTTTTTTTGAAAACTTGAAGACTAAGATAAGATATGATAAAAATTTAAAATTAAAATATACATTTTTATTGTTAATTTCAAAAATTACGTAAAAGATAAGATAGAAAAATATATTTTTTATTTTTTAATTTAATGATGAAAGAGAAAAACAAGTAAAAGATACAAGACTTAAAATTTTTAGATCTAATGTCCCTAATTTTCGAAAATTTTGGAGAAAAATACAAAGAGACACCAAACTTAAAAATTTTAAGATCAAACACAAAAAAATTCAAGAATACTTTAAAGACTAACAAGAACACAAAGAACAAGACTCAAGAAATTTAAAGAACACAAGAACACATAAAGAATACCAAAAAATTTTTTTCGAAAACTAAAAGAAAAACAACAACAAGACACCAAACTTAAAGATTTGACACTAGACTTAACCAAAGAAAAACTATTTTTTTTTTAAAATAAATTTTAAAGGAAGATACGAAAAAATAAAAAATTGCAATAAAAACAAAAACAAAAACTCAAAGAAACAAAAATTTACCAAGAACATAAACAAAAAGACTCAAATAGAAAGCTAAGGATGCTTGAAAATAAACTTTTTGAAAAAGATTTTTTGAAGAAGTTTAAACTTTTTGTAATTGAAAGACAGACAACAAGTAAGATTCAAATCAGGAACAAAGATTAAACACAGAAAAGACAAATATTTCTTGAAAAAGGTTTTAAAATTTTTCAAAAAAAAAAGAAAAAAGAAAACAAAAATTAAAAGACTCAAATAAAATAAATTACCTGATATAGGGAGCAAGACAATCCGTCAGTTTGTCCAAACTCAACAATCCCCGGTAACAGTGCCAAAAATTTGGTGCACGAATCCCCACACTTTTGTACAACTGTACCAGCAAGTGCTCTGCGTCATCCAAGTAATACCTGAACGAGTCATGGTCGATCCCACGAGAATTGTGGTTTGAAGCAACCTATGGTTATCTTGCAGGTCTTAATCAGGCAGATCAGAAAATTGATAGATAAATATTTGTGAGATTATTGGAATCAGTAATAGGAATATAGTTGAAGATTGGAGTTGCTTTGTCTTTTTGGATTAACTCTGGTATTACTGTCTTCTTTGCTTGTGAGTGATTTCTTCAATGGTAGGCTGTATGTGATCAATGCCATGGGCCGTGGTCATTGATCTCCTCTGCTATAGATTGAAAGCCATTGGCCGTGGTCATCCAATCTGACAGAGTGAAGCTCTAGCAGATCATTCTCTTGGCGATCCTACTTAAAACGCCACAAACAAGGTCAAATCTTCCGGATCAGAGAATGTTGCTTCTTTGGATTCTAGCCTATACCACGGACTGAACTGGTGTCTCGAGAAGTCCCCAACGAAGTCGTGGATTAGCCGTCTGAGAGATGTATAAACATAGCTGTTGGCTCGTGCTTTCTATTCACGTATTCACACGAACGCAAGTAGATGTGGGTGTTTGTCAGGTACGTTCGTCTTAGTATGATAAATAGAGCTGATTGTCAATGATCATCCTATTCACCATGTTGAAGATCGAATATACATCTTAGAAATAAATCAAACACGGATCGAAGAAGAAACAGTAATACTTTTATTAATTCATAGGACTCAGCAGGGCTCCTCCCCTCAATGTAGGAGGTTTAGAAACTCATACTGAAAGGAAATACAATGTAAAACTCGAATGTGGTGTGTAAAGTATGGATGTTGTTCTAATGACTATGTAAAAATAACTTTAAATACTAAACAGATGACTAGTAAGGGCAAAATAGTCTAATAGTACTAAAATCCACTTCTAGGTCCCACTTGGTGAGTGTTTGGGCTGAGCTTTGATATGATCCATGTGCTATGAGGCTTCTAGGGTGTTGAACGCTGGCTAGGGGGTCCTCTCTGAGCGCTTGGATGCTGGTTTCTGCTCTTTGGGCGCTGGACGCCTGGATGGGGACAGGAAGCTGACATTGGACGCCAGTTTTGGGCCTTCTAATCCGAAGCAAAGTATAAACTATTATACATTGCTGGAAAGCTCTGAAAGTCAGCTTTCCATAGCCGTTGAGAGCGCTTCATTTGGACTTCTATATCTCCAGAAAAGTTCTTTCGAGTGAAGGTAGGTCAGATCCAAACATCATCTACAGTGCTTTCTTTGTCTCTGAATCAGACTTTTGCTCCAGCTCTTCAATTTTAGCCAGAAAATATTTGAAATTGTCCAAAAATACAAAAACTCATAGTAGAATCCAAAAAATGTGAATTTAACATTAAAACCTATAAAAACTAAACAAAACATACTAAAAACTATATGAAATAGATGCCAAAAATCGTATAAAATATCCGCTCATCAGAGGTGCACGAGGTAATACCTCAAGAGATATACAAGATAGCAGAAAAGGCCTCCACCCAAGCACAGCTAGCGCTTCCCTACCTTATCTATCGCATATGCAACTCAACTGGAGTTCACATAGTAGGAGACACCCTCATTGAGATAGACAAACCCATCACAAGAAGGATGATGCAGAATGTCAGGGAGCCTGCACACGCACCACAGCACGAGCCTATTCAGCCACCACCACTAGAGGTCCCGGAGATGCCTCAGGGGATGTACTTCCCTCTCTGTGACTATTGGGACCAACTGAACACATCCCTAGGGGAGTTGACTTCATCTGTAAATTAGTTGAGGATAGAGCATCAAGATCACTCTGTCATCCTCCATCAAATAAGGGAGGATCAGAGGATCATGAAGGAGGATCAGAAAATCATGAGGGAGGAGCAGCTGAGACAGGGGCGAGATATTGAGGAGCTCAAACGCTCTAGAGAATTCTCCGGAGGGAGCAGTAGCCGTCACTGAGGTGGTTTTCTCCTTCCATCTATGTTATTTCTGTTTTCATTGTACTTTATTTTATCGTCTATTTTCTATTCTAGTTCATGATCATATCTAGTATTTCGTTCTTTTCTAGTATTGTTTTCTTTTCTTTGTGTTGTATAAGATGTCACACGTATCCCTCAACAAGCTTAAAGAAAAATATTGAAAAAGAGGTGGTAAAAATGCACAAGGTTTTGAGTTATATCATGAGTTATTCTAATTACTTAAGATGTGGTGGCCCTATCTTTACTTTCTGAATGTATAAATTAACTGTGCATGTTTGATATTGAGGTTGAGCATATTGGCTCTTGAAGAGCAGTGAATTTAGAGAAGTATTATTAATTCTTTAAAAAATAAAAAATATTGATTCTTGAAGCAAAAGAAATAGTAAAAAAAAAAGAGAAATAAACAAGAAGCAAAGATCCAAGACTTTGAGCATCAATGGTTAGGAGGATCAAAATTGGCCTAAAAAGCTCAAATGAGTTGCTATCCCTAACTAAATGCTTATGGTGTGAATGTGTCAAGTAAAAAGTTTGAGACTGAGCAGTTAAAGTCGTGATCCAAAGCTAAAGAGTATACTTAAGAACTCTGAGCACCACTATCTGGCAATTTAAGCAAAGCTAAATTTGAATCCAAAGGGTTCCCCCAATTAAGTGCTTGTGGCGTTTATGTATCCGGTGGTAATACTTGAAAACAAAACGCTTAGAGTCACACGGCTAGGCTCAAAGGTGCAAAGCACAAAAAAGAAGCTGTGTTTAAGAATCAAGAAAAGATAAAAGAAGAGAATCAATAATATCATCCGGAATCTAAGTTCCAAAGCATGCCGATATTTCTGAGCTTCAAAGGAAAGTGAGAGGCCGAAGCTATTCAGAAATAAAGAACTAATATCCCCATTCAGTAATTGGAACTAAGCTTCATTGACAACTCTATGATCTTATGTATTCTTCTCTTTCAATTAGTCCTATCTTGTTTTTTGTTGCTTGAGGACAAGCAACAGTTTAAGTTTGGTGTCGTGATAAGTAGATTTCTTATACGCTTTCATAGCATCTTCATAGCATTTTTAGTAGATTTTATTAAGTTTTAGCGTGTTTTAGTGAAAAATTCATCTTTTGGATGCTACTTTGAGTTTTTGTATTTTTCCTATGATTTTAGGTGAATTTTGGGCAAAAATGGCAGAATTAGCAACGTCTTGTTTAGAGAGGAAGAAAGGATAGCAGATGTTGTTAGTCCCTGACCTCCGTGCACTCCAACGAGTATAGCTTGAGCTACAGAGGTCCAATTGATGCATTATCAACGGCGTTGGAAAGCTAACTTTCAAATATTTCCATCAATATATGATAGTCTATACTTCTTTTCCAGATCATTGTCCATAACTGGCATTGAACGCTCACATCTGGCATTCAACGCCCTAGAAGGATCAAGGCCCAGTGTTGAACGCCCAAGACTAGTGTTCAATGCCACCAAGGGACCAAGGGAGTACGAGCTCACCCCCTAACTAGCGTTCAATGCCCATTCTCCAAGTTGAGCGCCATGCTTGGACGAGCACAACACCAAAGTGGGCCCAAAGTGGATTTTCGCACTCTTTAGCATAGTTTAGTTTATCTTTGTACTTTTTAATTTTAAATTAACATCTTTTAAGGTTAACATCTCCTATATAAAGAGGAGATCACTTAGGTTTAATCATCTGGAACTTGTATCATACTTTTCAAATATAAGTCTTTTCTATAAATTATGAGCAATTAAACCTCCTAGGTTAAGGTTAGGAGCTTTGCTGATTCCTATGGATTAATAATACTACTGTTTCTATTTCAATATATGTTTGATTCTATTCTTTGATGTATTGTCGTTCTTCATCCAAATGAGACTGGGCATGTCCCTTTTTCTACATGAGTTCTTTATGAGTCCTGACCCGGATAATATTGAGTTAAAGCTTGAGAATACATCACCTGAACTAATAATTCATCTGGGCTAATGATGGGTGGATAAATCCCGGTTAAGAATTTTCGAAAAATATTTTCTAAAACAGCGTTACAAGTACAGCCTTAACCGACGAAATTTCCACTATCAATTTCAAATATGTCACAATTAATAATAAATAACCGGGAGTAGAATCCCGGGTCGTTTCCCTAAGAGTTGACACAAGATGCAAATTATTGGCTAGAATTTTCCTGAATATTTTTTTTTGAAATTGTGAACGGAAAAATAAATAGCTAGAAATTAAAGCAATGGATAACTAGCAAGAGTTGATAATTAATAAAAATAAAAGGCCTTAGTTAGGGGAGAGAATTGGAATTTCTATCTTTGTTGTCTTTTCCAAGTGTAATGATAAAGGTTCATTGCTCCCACTTAGTTATCCTCTAGCAATTAAAGGAATATTGTCAAATTAGCCAGTCCCATTGCAGCTCCTGCGGTCATGGATCTTCTGGAGGTTTCCTTGTTTCCGGTCAGATTGATTTTATGTCTTTCATTGGCCGTTGACGTCGAGGTACTTGCTTTTGGGTTATGCAACATGTTTTTAATGTTATCGGTTTATTTTGGTCATTGATAAAAATGTTTCAGTTTTCAGATGGTCAGGGTATCACTCAACGTTGAGCGACAAGGGGCCTCGAGTTGCATATTGGAGGCTTAGGATAGATTTACTTCACTTCAGGGATGTGAGTATTTATGGTTTCAATATATTTCATCGCTAATATGAAAAGTGTGGGAGGTACTGCTGAGTTCCTGAATTAGATGCTCCACCATCCACAATTGGAGAAGTCCTTGCTATGTCATCATTACTATCATCAGCTATCGTGGTGAACTCTATATCACCATCATCATCATCATCATCATCATCATCATCATCATCATCATGCAATACATCTTCGACACCATCCGATACTCCACCCCTATCTGAAAACTAGGACCATAACAGCAGCACTGGCCGTCGCAATCGCAAGCTCACCCAAGAGTCGAGAATCACCTATTTCTCCGTCACAAGTATCGTTTAGATCAGCTGCAAAGGACAGAGATGCAACTAAAACTGTCTCATGTGCAATCACCAGCACAGTTGATGAGGCACCAAAAGGCATTGAACTAGAGCAGACTGGCATTGTTGAGGATTGAGGATTCTGGTTTGAACCTCCTGAACTACAGACCACATCCACAAGCTTCGCCAACAGCTAAGGGGTCCTCACCTCGGAAAATTGACGATGACAATGGAACAGAACTTATAAATCTTCGTTACTGCCTATGACAAATGAATCGTACTTCACATTATCGCGCAACACGCAAATCAGAATTTTGTAGAATAACTTCTCCATCCGTTTCACACCGTGCAGTCCCAGTTTTTGGAGTATAGTATTCTGAAACATGGTGAAACTCGTTGAAGTTTTGAAAAAAAAACACTCAATGGGTCCTTATTAGTAAATTTAATTTCCGATCGCATTTTCTTTTTAATCGATTCTCTATAGTGCATCAGAATTAAAAAACTCTCATCACTAGTCATTGTGAGTACCATTATGGTGAAAATTTCACATTTAGCTCGTATTTATATACATTAGGAATATACTAAATCGAATTAACTCCTTTTGATTTATACATATAGTAGAATTCATAGTAAATCGAGCCTATTGGACTCAATTTACCATTAGCCACTACTGAATGTAAATCGACTTCAGTTCATTCGATTTACTAAGGGACTAAATCGAAATTGCTTGATTTGATTTAGTAGTAGCCAACTAAATCAAAACTTATTGATTCGATTTAACGCTACTTAGCCTAATTCAAATTTATGAATTCGATTTCCGTGTAAACTTTAAATCAACTAATTCAAATTCAGTGAATTTGATTTACATAAAAACATGCAACGAGACACTCACGTAACGTTTTTTTGCTTTGGGGATACACGTAAAATTGGGTTAGCTTTGGTTTATGAAAATCATTTATTCCGTATTTAGTGTATATTTGGTATTTCAATAAATATTTTATACTAATTTTAATTAGTAGTTGATTTTGGTATATACCTATCATCTTATTTTTATAATACTTTTAAACATCAATTATATATTATGTATATACTAAAATTAGTCATCAAAGTATAAAATATACATTGAAATACAAAGACATATTAAAAATAAATTAAATTACACATGTATTTATACATAAATATATTGATAACTAATTTTAGTGTCTGATTTTAATATATAAATAACATTTTCGTTGTATATATTAATAAGACTTACTTAATTAATTGTGAGCACTATGAGGATTACGAGGCCGTGCACAGACAAAATGCATATCAGTGGCGCACTAGAATTATTCTCAACATGATAGAGTCTCGCAGATAATATAGAGTCAGAGATGCACCAAACAGTGTGGGAATACGCATCAAATAAATTAGATTCCATCATTTAACTTGAAGTTTGAGAAACCAATTCGACACCTACTCAACACTGCATATATTTTTCCCAATATTGAAAAATATTGCTTGCCTTAAAGATATCCATTTCTCCACAAACGGTGAACTTATTAACCGTACCATTCATCAGCTAAATGATTAATTTCCATGTTGATTATCCATTTGCCAAACCCACTAATACATTTATCCTGTATCTAATAGATTAAAGGACCCACCAGTTTAGCTTAATTAGGCCTAAAATAAAGGTAAAATGTCCTTTCATTACATATATATAATAATGACATTAAGTTTTTGCATCTGGTAAGAGTATAATGGCTTCACTCAATAAAAATCTTTTTATTTTTTAGTTTTGATATAACATGTACAGTCAGCTAGAAACAATGAAGTATTAACAAATAACAACTAATTGAAAGTTCCATCGATTGCTGCCAAGGATAAGGAGAATCTTGCTCAGCTGAATCGCGTGAAGTTATTGTTACGTTGCTAGTTTAGTTTCTATTTTAAAAGGACTCTGTCATTATAAATTAGCTACCAAGCTACACATACGTACGGTAATGTTAATGTTAAGGCTTGCAAATGAAGCCAACAAAGTTTTATACTTGCCGCCACTAACAACTCAAGCTAATATACCATTTAACCCACACATTTTTATGATAAACTGCATGGCATCATTACATGTTAGTAGTTGCTACCTCCACTTTGGGTTAAAATATTAGTCATCACTAGTCAAAGCCAAGCAATACATATATACAAGTATATGGTTATGGCGCACTTTGCGTGGATTGAATGCTTGGACGCGTATATGCGAGGAGCATAAAGGGAATACGCATGCGCATCATCAACATGCAGTTACTCCACCCAGCCAGCATCACACATTGTACACTGTTATTTTTTAATAATATCGTTTTCAAATCAGATGATAATAGTAATTAATCAGGAACTAATAGTAGAATAGACGGATTGCTCCTATATATATCCGCATGATACCCATGCCTAATCTTCAATAATATTAGTTCACATTAACAGCAAAAACATACATGAAAGAGAATAACAACTATCTAGCTTCCTTGCCGCTACTATTCTGCTGCTGTGTTCTCTTGTGCCTGGCAGAGTCATCAGCAGATAACGACAATAACAATAATAATAATGAAGTTTATATAGTATATATGGGAGCCGCGAATTCAACAAATGCATCCCTTCGTAATGATCATGCTCGTGTTCTCAACTTGGTCTTAAGAAGGTATTTATATTAACAGGAACGAAAATTGCAGGGAGCTAAGACTCTTGGTGCAAAATAAAAAATTGACTAAGTTGATTCAAATATAAAGAAAAGAAAAAATATGTTGGTCACTTAAGATTTTTTGTAATGTAATATGTCTATTTATTAATTAAATTGGGATGATTGTAATAATATAAAGTTGATGTATGTGAAAGGAATGAGAAGGCTCTAGTACAGAACTACAAGCATGGATTCTCGGGTTTTGCGGCTCATCTATCAAAGGAAGAAGCGGAGTCAATAGCTCAGAAACCAGGAGTGGTATCTGTGTTCCCTGATCCCATTCTGAAGCTTCACACAACACGTTCATGGGAGTTCCTCAAGTATCAAACTCAAGTCAAAATCGATTCTCTCCCAACCGCCGCAAATTCTCAGTCATCAGACACCATCATTGGCATCTTAGACACAGGTTATTAATTATATATCCTATACATAGTTCACGATAATCTACTATTTTATTTTATATGTATGCCTTTCATGAATTAATTGAATATCTGGACGCACCTAATATGTTTCATCATTTAACTTTCAACATTAATTAATTAACAAATTAAATAACTCAATATTTGAAACTCATCAGGTATATGGCCAGAGGCGGAAAGTTTCGTGGACACGGGCATGGATCCTGTTCCATCCCGTTGGAAGGGTACCTGCATGAAATCGACAGATTTCAATTCATCCAACTGCAACAGGTATAGTTATAATAAAATTGATAATTGAGATCCCACCAAATTAAGAGAACAATGAAAAACTACGTACCACCACTGCTATGCGGCACCTTGCTAAGTTAATTAGTTGGCTTTCTGTTTCTGATCAGATTACATGAGGAATGATATAATTTATTATTTTTTACTAACAGTTAAATTTAATAATATTAAAAATATTAAAAATATAATACTGAACTTTTGAATTTAAATAAAAGAAAATTTTTTTTTGAGAGATGCTAAAATAATATTCTTTTCTCTTTTATTTATAAAATATACACTCTCTTTCTTTGTAACTTTTAAAAAATTTTATTTTTAATTCATTTTAATTTTTTTGTGTTAATTAACATTAACTTTACTCATTTTTCAAGAAAAATAAATTATTTTTACAAAAATACTCTTTAACAAAAATTTTATTTTTGATTAAATTTTATTTATCAAAATGTCCTTTAACAAATTATTTTTCTACCGATTAAATTGTATTTTTTAAATATTTTTTTAAAAAAATTTAATAATTAAATTATTTTTTCTAAGGTACTTTTCATAATTTTTTTTATTAAAAAATTTACTTTATAAATATGTAAAGGAATGAGATGTTAATTTTTAAATTTGAAATTTATCCATCTCGACTTATTTTTAAATCTTCATAAAGTTGTTAATAATTTTATGAAATAAATTATTTATTAATATCAATTGTTATACATATTAACATTGCTAAGAGTTTTTTAATTTAATGTTAAAATAATAAATATTGATATAAAAAAACTAATAGTAAAGTACAAAAATAATTTTTAATAAAAATTTTGGTAAAATCACAATTTAATAATTAAAAAATTATTGAAGGATATCTTAAAAAAATAATTTAATCATTAAATTTTTTTAAAAAAATATTTTGGTAAAAATATAATTTAATTAGTAAAAAAATAATTTGTTAAAGGGTATTTTGGTAAACAAAATTTAATCAAAAAAATAATTTTTGCTAAAACGTATTTTTATAAAAAACAATTTATTTTTTTTTAAAAAATGATTAAAACTAATGTTAGTTAACACAAAAATTTAAAATAAATTAAAGAAAATTTTTTAAAAATTATAAAAAGAGGAATATATATTTTATAAATAAAAGAAATAAAAGTGTCATTTTTACATCTCAAAAAAAAGTGAATAGAATTTTCTCTAAATAAAAATATTAGATTAACTAAAAATATTGGTTAACATAAATTAAAATTATTAATATTTGAGGCTTTCTATTAATCGCATAATCATTACTTTTATTATGATATGCATGGAGGTGTCGAGTGGTTCCTTTTTATTAAGAGAATCATTTAGGTGTTATGTTTCGTTTTTTGTTTCAAGCAATTAGAATTTTTATTCTATTGTTAATTTCTTAGCAAAGAGGAAGTTATTAGTTCAAAAAGTATGAATTTTTAAAATTTTGAAAATTTAATTTTAAACAATAAAAATGATCTAATATATCATAACATAAATGAAATCGAATAAAAGTCCTCATTTGTTTTTGGAACACCTAAGTAATTATTCGAGATAAAAAAATAAAAAAGAAAATGTTATTTAATTTGTAAGGCCTCTTTCTATTTATCTCCTTTAAATATATAATGAGGTATTTATTAATATGAAAATATGAGCTAACACTACGTATTATATACTAGGGATATAATAATTTAAAGGTTAACTTATTATGTGAATTTTTATATTTTCATTAAATTTCCATAATTTAAAATAATATTTTAAATTTAATGTTTATATTATTTTTAATTTTATAATTAAGTTATTTCTGTACCAAAAATATTTGAGTTAACAAAATATTTTAAAAATGAGAAGACGTTTGATTTAAGAATTTAGCCCATAAATATTAGTATCTTTGATTTTAATAAAAAAAATATTCTATTAATTCTAAATTTTTTGACACGATAATAACTTAATTTAATTAAAAAATTTTAAATTATAGTAATTTAATTATAAATTTGATAAAATTATAAACCAATACAATAATTTAGTCTATTTTAAAGTTATCTTATCTAATTTAATATTTATATTTATAT
This sequence comes from Arachis hypogaea, assembly GCF_003086295.3. Classification (NCBI taxonomy): domain Eukaryota; kingdom Viridiplantae; phylum Streptophyta; class Magnoliopsida; order Fabales; family Fabaceae; genus Arachis; species Arachis hypogaea. The sequence goes on along the minus strand of NC_092043.1, from coordinate 2,709,407 downwards.
TATATATCTATTATATATTATTAATTTTACAACTAAAATATCTTACATATCATTTTCTCATTGCAAATAAAATTAGATCGGTTTCTCTAAAATTAAAGAATTTTTTTCTCTATCTCTTTTTTTCTATCTCTTTCATTCTTTCACCACTTTATCTCTCTTATATATTCTTATTAAAGACTAATTACAAATTTTATAATTAAATGTGCAACATGACATTCTTTAATTGCATTTAAATTAAATAAAATTAAAATATTAAAATTAATATATATATATATATATTACTAACTAATTTAATAACCAAAATGTGTCACATGACATTTTTTTTATTAAAATTGAGAAAAAATATTTCTTTCCAAAATTAATAAATTTTCTTCTTAGATTCTCTTATCTACCTGTCTCTGTTTTCTATTTTTGTCTATTCTTTTCATTTTATATATAATTTATAATTTATAATTTATATTTGTAATTTGATAAATCAAAATGCATCATTAGATAATTTTTTATTACAATTAAAATAAATTTTTTTCTTTTAAAATTAACAAATTCCCTCTCTCATTCTTCTTCTTTATATTTCTCTCTCTTTTCTCTTATTCTCTATTTTTTCTACCCTTTTATTTTACAAAATATAAAATTAACAACATAATATAATTCAAATAAAAGATATTATTATTATTATTATTATTATTATTATTATTATTATTATTTAATTTTAAAATTTTATTACGTACCTTTCTAATCTATATTTTTACTTTTTCTTCCTTCTTCAAGTATTTATTAAATATAATTTAGAAAGAATATTGATAATATTGTGATTAAAAGTTAGAATCAAAATTCAATTATTTTAAAAAAAAAATAATTTTGAGTTAATTTTATAACTATCAATGTAATTTTTTTATGCTAATATTTAATTATATTTTTATATACAAAAAAATATTTTTTAATAGTAAGCATAAAAATTAATTATTTTTATTTGTGAAACAAACTTAACACACCTAATCAAAGATACAGAAACTCAAATCCGCAACCTCTAAATGAATATAGAGAAACTATACCATTTAAACTGTTGTTCATTGGCTTAAATAACAAATGTTAAAATTAATTATTAACAAAAAATTGAACACTTTCATATGAAAATAATAGCTAAAAAATGTATTATATGATTTTTTTTATCTACAAAAATTCTGATATTTTTAGCCGATAACTTTTATTCCTCTACGACCTTTTTATTAAAGTAGTTTAATTTTATAAATCTTTTGTACTATAATCTATAATATCAAAATAAAATTAACATAATTTTAAAACATTTATATGCTCGTTGTTATTATGGATAAAAACACTAGTTTATTATATCTAATATTAATAACTTATGTTTAATCGTAATTAATGAATGGAAAGTAAAATAAATTTTAATTGATTTATATTAATTTTTATTTATTTTCAAACATTTTTAAACACTTATTACGTGTTATGCCAAATATTTTATTTTTGGGAAATGTTAGGGGGGACAACTTTTCCTTTATTCTTTAATTCTTTTTAGACATTTTCATGTTGTGAATAATAATAATAATAATAATAATAATAATAATAATAATAATAATAATAATAATAATAATAAAGGCGTGGTTTTCATTTTGAGCAGGAAGATAATTGGAGCGAGGTATTATGCAGACCCTAATGCGGGTAATGACGGGGATAACACAGCAAGGGATTCCAATGGCCATGGGACTCACGTCTCGTCCACGGCGGCGGGTGTCAACGTCGCAAATGTATCCTTCTATGGTCTGGCGGAGGGGACTGCCGTCGGTGGCTCCCCACAATCCCGATTGGCAATGTACAGAGTGTGCACCAACTTCGGGTGCCGGGGCTCCGCCATCCTCGCCGGCTTTGACGATGCAATCAACGACGGCGTCGACGTACTGTCTCTCTCACTTGGATCGCCGTCAGTGCTCCGACCAGACCTCACATCCGATCCCATTGCCATCGGATCGTTCCACGCGGTGGAGCGCGGGATCGTGGTGGTTTGCGCCGCCGGAAATGATGGGCCGTCGTCGAAAACTGTCGTGAACGACGCGCCATGGATTTTAACGGTTGCAGCCACCACCATCGATCGGGAGTTTGAGTCTAACCTTGTGTTGGGTGACAACAAAGTGGTCCAGGTACCAATTCATGTAGCAACTTTTTTTTTTCTGTATATTCTCTTCCTTCTTCACTTTTAATTTCAACCTTTAATCTCCATTACCTTTTTTCTTTTCTGTCTGGATACTGCTTTGTAATAATAACAACTAATAACCATTGTTATTGTTAACTCTCCAAATTAAATAAAATTCTTTATATTTATTTTTAGGTCGCTTTATTAGTATTTTTAATGATGATATACCCGCATGAAGCTAATAGTTTGACATGTTTGATTGAATATGTTTTACTAAATCATCTAACGGTATCTTCATATATATGTGAGTATTCCCCTTGAAATTAGTGAATTCACGATGAAACAGTAGGTTACTATAGAGGTTTAACTAAGGACTAGTGTCTACTGATATATGTGGCGAACTGGTGATGAATGGAAGTTACTAAATTTCAGGGAAATGCTATAAATTTCTCTCCGCTTTCAAAGACACCGGATTTTCCATTCATAAATGGCGAGTCTGCCAAGACAAGCAGTGCCACGGTTTCTGACGCAAGGTACGCATGCATGCAAATTCTAGCAAGCAGTGAATTGAATAAACTCCCTTGTATTACTTTAATTTGTGAAACGCATGCAGGCAATGCCACCCAAATGCGTTAGATGGAACAAAGGTGAAAGGGAAGATCGTGTTTTGCGATGGGCAAAACGATACTTATTCAACTACCGAAAAGGCTTTCCAAGTGTCACAAGCGGGAGGATTAGGCATGGTTCATGTCACTGACCAAGGTGGATCTGTGACACAATTTTTTGGGAACTTTCCAGCAACCACTGTAAGTCCAAAAGATGGCGCCCCAATATTTCAGTATCTCAATTCCACTAGGTAAATTAAATCAATCTCGCATCCATCTTTATAATTTTACTATGACCATGAATTTATTAATTTTATCATGTGTATGAAGCAAACCAATGGCAACAATTCTGCCAACAGTTTCAGTCATTAAGTATAAGCCTGCACCCGTGGTGGGATACTTCTCTGCAAGAGGCCCTGCAACACTTTCAAGTAATATTCTAAAGGTAATTGTTTTTAATTAAGCCGCCAATAATACGTTTATATATGGTTCTCTGAAGGCTGTTTCTGCGTTGTAGCCTGATGTTGCAGCACCGGGAGTTAACATTCTTGCGGCATGGCTTGGCAACGGTGCAGACGATGATGTCCCACAAGGACAAAAGCCCTCAGCATACAAAGTCCTTTCAGGGACTTCCATGGCATGCCCTCATGTTTCAGGCCTCGCAGCCAACGTTAAATCTCGTAACCCCACTTGGACTCCCTCTGCTATTAAGTCAGCCATAATGACTTCAGGTAGGTTAATGAATCGGTTAACGATTACTTTCTAATGTAATCCACTCCTTAATCATCTTTCTAAATGCAGCAATTCAGAACAACAATATGAAGGCTTTATTGACAATGGATTCAGGGTCAGTAGCCACACCTTATGACTATGGAGCAGGGGAAATTACGACATCTGAACCGTTGCAACCAGGGCTAGTTTACGAAACCACCACCATTGACTACTTGAACTTCTTGTGTTACATTGGGCTTAACGTGACCACCATTAAAATCATCTCCAAAACTGTCCCTGAAAGCTTCAATTGCCCAAAGGATTTGAGCCCTTATCAAATTTCCAACATCAATTACCCTTCCATAGTAGTCTCCAACCTCAAAGGTGGAGGAGCAGTGAATGTGAGTAGAACAGTGACAAATGTTGGTGAAGACGATGAAACAACCTACTCCTCTGTTGTGGATGCTCCCAGTGGGGTAAATGTTAAGTTAATTCCAGAAAAACTTGAATTCACGGAAAGTAGTAAAACACTAAGCTACCAAGTTAGCTTCAGCTTGAGTTCAAGTTCGAAGTCGTTGAATGGAGATCAGTTTGGATCCATTACTTGGAGTGATGGCAAATATAGTGTTCAAAGTCCATTTGTATTGACTAATTAAGTAGCTAGTGCTTAAAAGCCAGTAATATGAATAAATGCAACTTCTTATGTGTGCCTTGTTCCATTATTTATTTGCACTTCATTTACAACTAACTATATATCAAGGTACCGTACTGCGAGGGAGACAATAATCCAAAATTGTCTTACTTAGCTTAACATTCATAATTTTACATATTACTCAAATCAAAAGTTGTTTACATATTTATTTAGGACTTGACTCACAAGAATCTGGTAGGTCCTTTGTGTGGGATGAAAACTGTCCCAAAATACATATTTAGAATCGTCATTGCAGATTTGCAGATCCAAAGGGTTACATAGTATAGCCGCCTCTACGGTCCCCGTGCCACAGCATCCCCTGTCCACAACTTCAAACCCTGAATTAAATCAATGAAATGAAACATTTAGAATATAATAATAAAGAAATGTATGTATAAATTAAATATACGTCTTTAATTTGTAATACCATATTCGGATGGATTTTCAATAATATGAAGCAAAGGATTGTAAACATCCATATCTACCAGCTTGGCTTGAGTGAGACTATGTCTCAGGGAGTTCATGACTGAAGATAATTTAGCATTGAACAACTTTGATGCATCGTTGACTTCCTGCGAGCACTTTCTCTCTGTACCTCCAAATAGAGTTCGCTGAAATGGCAAGCATCCTATTGGGGGTGCATTAAATACTCCGATTCTTCTTGCTCCCAACTTATATATTTCCTTTCATTATTTAACTTTCAACAAATTAAATAAATAATAATAAAAGTTCATGATAATATTCATGAGAGGAGCTAGCTAGTGACTAGTGAGATTATTATTGATTTATTACCATAATGAAAGAAGAGGCAATTTGGACCAACATATCAGTGTAGGAGTTAATATCATATTGCGCTTTCCTGATTCCTGTTGCGAAATAAGAGTTGGAAATGTCGTTGCTGCTGGCTACCACAAGTACTACACTTTTTGACAAGATGAAGTTGGTTCTTTCCTCTCCAAAATTTGCTTTCAGTTTTCCAATGTACTCTTTGAATTGCTCCAGTTGCTCGGATAATGGTATCACAGACTAATGCATATGCATTATATTAATTAAGAGGTATGGATCGGATTTATTGAAATGCATGCATGTAAATAAATACACCTACTAATTAATGTACCAGAAGTTTTGGAGTCAAAGGATCGTAACCAGAGCCACCGGAAGCGAAGTTGACTCCGGTAAGAAGATCCGCGGCCGGCAAACTTACAGACATATACGATGGTATCGGCATTTTTATTCCCAACTCTTCGGCTGAACTATCAAACAAGACAATAGTGAATCACAAAATCAATGTGATCAACTCTTGTGGAGTCTTAGAGGGAGTTATTAGAGATAAGAACTAAAAGAATATTTAATCAGAGTTGTCAAACGGGTTTACTCGATCCATTTAGACTCAATCTGTAGGTTATAACACTCGTTAATTTTTTTTACGAGCTTCAAACTTTTAAGTCTATGCGGTTGGTTACGTTAAGGCCAACGGACTAAATGGGTTGATTAGTTTGTATTTTAATTTTCAATCTTGCTAGGTAATTAATTAGGATATCAACTATAGTTAATTATTAGTTGGTTGCAAAAACGTCTAGAAAATACTAAAAATAACTTGCAATTTATTTCAAAACTTCAATTTTATTACCATAACAAAAACTATCTAAAACCCTAATTCTTTCGCTTTCTTCTCTCACATCTTTCTTCCCCAAAAAAATGCCTCATTCAACAACGTTTCTCTCCGTCGTGTGTGCACTTCCCTCCACCATGCCTTTGCTTCTCTTTGTTGTGCATTCACTTCTCTCCCCAGCACCCTTGCTTTCCTCCGTTGTGCCATTGTCCCTTTTTTATGCGCCTCTCTCCGACGTTGTTAGCCTCTCCTCATTCTCATCTAGATTTTAAAAAGAAACATTCAAAACTAAAAGAAAAGAAACATCTAAAATAAAATAAAACAAACATTTAAAATTAAATAAAAAGAAACATTCAAAATTATTATAAAGTATCATGTTTTAATTTTTTGGATTTTTTATTTTTAAAAAAGAAACATCTAAAATATAAAAGCATCTAAAAGTAAATGAAAAAACATCCAAAATTATTATAAAAAGAATACTCATCAAAATCCAAAAAAAAAATATCTGAAACGTAACAAAAAGAAATATCCAAAATCTTGTATAAGAACTTTTAAGGGTGAGCCAGAGAAGAAGAAGAAGCTGAGGGAGAGACGACACTGATAGAAAGGCAGCGTAGAGGGAGAGGCCGACGCTGATGAGGAGGCGATGTGGAAGGAGAGATACGGAAGAGATGCGAGGAAGAAAAGAAGAGAAGTAAAAGAGTGGAAGGACGCGTGTTTTTTTAGCATAAAATTATTTTTTTAAATCTAAAAATTAAAATTTTTTAAAAAGTTGATTGCTTAGCTGTATATAAAGTTGGATTTTTAGATTTTTTTATTTTTATTGTTGAAAAAGAAATTTAAACTAAAAAATTTTCGAAAAAATATCACTTTTAGGCAAATAATTTTTTTAATGAGTCAAATCTTTAGATTAGGTCAAGAAAAAATATTGAAAATAAAAGTATTTATTTTTTTTTTGTAAAATACAAAAAAAAAAATATTTAAACGGACAGCCGTCTAACTTGGGAGATAGCCCATTTGATCCATTACTTTTTCAGGTAGATCAGACTCTACCTATTTAGCCTAAAAGATTTACCTTTTATCAATTCTTTTAGAAGAATAATCTAAAAGAACATGAGTATAGTTTTACATCTTATGTATTTTGTTCTTGAAAAATGTTATATACACAGTAAAAGTCAAGTACCAAATTATTCATGATGTATTTGTGTATATTTATATATATTATTTTATATAAATAATTAATTTTTAAGTTTAAAAGGTTTAATTTTAAAGATAAAAACCACCTATTTGAGTAAGTAAACAGATTGACCTATGAATTTGATTCATTTAAACGATTTTATATTCAATATTGATATATAGGAGGGCCAATCGTCCAAGGACTGTGTATACAACATATTTAATTAGTATAGAATAGATAAAAGTGTAAAATAATTCTATATTATTAGTATATTCAAATTAAATTACATTTTTGTTTCTTTTTGTTTTATGAAAGTATATAAGTTTTGGTGACTAAAATAAAACTGTCAGCTATTATTTTTATATGAACAATATCTCACCTAATTATTTTTATGTGGAGATAATAGATAAAAATAGTTAAATAATTTAACATATTTACGGTTATATTTTTTAACTAAATCAAATGAACCTAGAAAGCATTCTTCATAAGTTAACCAATTACCTATAAAGTCAGTTGGGACTTTGCCATTGGAGAACCTTCCCGTTGGTTTCCCGCCAAGAAAGTCCCTTCCATATGGAAGGAAATTGCACTTAGCCAATGTTGCTACCTCATTGTTATTTCCTGTGTCCACTATTGAGTCACCAAATAATATCATTCCTGTCACCGTTGCGTTCCTTGGCATCTTAATTATACCATCTGCTCTGTAACAATAAACACCCAGCAACAAAACCCAATAAGAAAGAAACACCACAATAATCTTATTAGTATTACTATTATTATTGTTCCTGCACTGTAGTGCCTCCATATTATTTCTCCTTTAATTCGCTAATGCTCAATTGTGTGATTCGTGAGCCCAATAACATTATATATATATATATAGAGAGAGAGAGAGAGAGAGCGAGAGAGAGAGAGAGAGAGCTATATACTTGGAGCATAATTCATGCTTGTATATGAAATATTAAATATTATATGATATGCTCAAATTTTATCATCATTTATTAGTCCAGCAAACCCAGCGCTAGGAAGGTTCATGTATCTCATTTTTTTAACATAATAAAACATGTACTGGGATATTTTCTGTGTGATTTCCAATTTTCCATACATAATTGCTTCAAACATACACAAGTCTGATCCCCACACATACAAATCAGAGTTCATTGCTCCAATTCACTTCCACATATCTTATCATAGAATATGTATCACCAATTATAATATTGCTTTTGTGCAATTAATAGTAATAGCGGAGAACCCCAACAATGCAAGGAGAATAACTCAGATATTGCTATGTTCCTTATATTTATAAGCAAGAAAAATATGTAGTGAATGATCTAGAATTGGAATCATGCCAACGAAAAGAAGTAGGTTGCATGACAGGAATAATAAGAAGTACTTCGAAATCAGCTCAACAACTTCATGGGAAACTAAATGTGAGGAGACAGACAACTAATTATAATAATAGAAAATAAAATATTATATACTAATCAGAGATTTTGAATCTGAAAGCAATCGATCTAAAGTATACTGTATACAAACGTGGGCGCCCACATTAAAAGAAATTTGATAATTTAATATGGTTTAATAGATTTTCTAATATAATATATATCAGTATGTTAATTATTATTTTATTTGTTTTTAAATCTAATCTAATACTAAACTATTAATAGAGAATTGTTAGGTAGTAAAATTTCAACGTGTTTTAAAGGAGAGAACTTTAAAATTGGGTTAATTATGGTGTTCTATCTGCAAATTATATTATCTATGATTTTTTATTCTCTCGTTTATTCTGCATCACTATTTTTTCATTCCCTCAATTATTCAAGTTTTATGCTTTCTCTCATTCTCAATTAATTTTCTTTTTCTTTTTGTACCTGTTTCCTTTATTCTCATTTACTTTTATTTCATTCTTTACTTTAACATTTATTTTCTTCACCTAACAAGTACTAAGAAGGTGAAATTTAAAATTTAAAATTTGAATCACAGCTAAAAAGGATATATTTTTCTCCTATTCTTCAATTATCCTCTCAATTCTCTAATTCTATTTTTCTTCAATTTTTTTCTCATATTTTGACTTGAAGGTGGAGATTATAGGGTATATTTTTTTTGCACCAAGATGGTTGATGGCAGTACCTGATGGCTCCAACCTTCAGGGGAGTCGTCGCGGTAGAAAGGACAATAGGAGTAGTAGATAAGGTGGCGGCGACAACAGCTATGGTGGTGTAGGAGTCTAAGGCAGCGGCAGTCCCAGTAAGCGGTGGTTATAGTCGATATGGTGGTGATAGACAAAGTGGAGGATGCGATGTTGGTCGTGCATGCTAGAAATATGCTAGAAATATGGGCATTTCTAATCATTTTGCAACCGACTGACTAACAAGGTCAGTGAGAAAATGAAAATATAAGATAAGTATTATTGCTGACAGATGCTCAACTACTTTTGTTGGATTTGGGATTTGAATATTAGTCGGTTAGAATCTTTTTGTTTTGTAATTTGGTTGACTTATTGATTTAATATTTTTGTTTTTTTTCTTTTTTTTTATAGATTTACAGTTGAGATATTTGAAGAAAATCTCATGCTCTAAACTGTTCAAGCTGTGATGTTGATGGTTTGATGACCCAGAAGGGATTAAGAGAGAGAGAAAAATAAGTTCTTCTCATTGTTGAAGAGAATGAAAAATCCCCTTAGAAAATATTTGTTGAGTTATTACACCTTATATACTATGTACTCTTTATGTACTCTCACTAAAAAATAATTACAATGGTAAGCCTATTATTGATAAAAAAAAATAATCTAGGTAACACCCCCCGCAAGCTAGAATTGTGTAAATCTAACAATCCTAACTTGGAAGCATTAGCAAGAAAAGGACCCGGTGGCAAAGCTTTGATAAGAAAATCAGCAAGTTGATCTTTGGAACGAACTGACATAAGATGAATGAGACCAGACAAATACTTTTCACGAACAATGTGACAGTTCACTTCAATGTGTTTGGTTCTTTTACGAAAGATGGGATTATTGGCAATGTGAATGGCTGACTGATTGTCACAGAATAGAGTGATAGATTTTTGAAGTGGCAAACCAATAAAATCCATTAAAAAAGATAACCAACTAGCTTCATAAGTGGCAACGGCAAGAGACCTATATTCAGCTTACTTGGCAACTGTGCTTCTTACTCTTCCAGTTAATGAGAGAGTTCCCAAGTATGAAGCAATAACTGGAAATGGAGCGACGAGTATCGACACAAGTAGCGCAGTCAGTGTCGGCAAATCCAGTGAGATGCAGATTAGAAGTAGAGGAGAAGAAAAGACCAGTTGCAGTTCGGCCTTTTAAATATCGAAGTACGCGAAAAGCATCCTGTAGGTGAGAAGTGGTTGCACAGTCCAAAAATTGGCTCAAACGTCCCACAGCATAAGAGATATCGGATCTAGTGTTTGTGAGGTAAAGGAATTGGCTGATGAGCTGTCTGTAAACAGTGTTGTCTGTTAAAATGGTACCTGATTCCTTTAAGAGTTTTTGACTATAATCAAATGGGGGTAGAGAGAGGCTTGCAATCTAGATAACTAAAATCTCTGAGAAGGTCCATGGTGTACTTCGCTGATAAATGTGAATTCCAGAGTTAGAGCGTGCTACTTCCATTCCCAAGAAGTATTTGAGATCAGCAAGATCCTTTATTTTGAATTTGTCATCCAAATTTTGCTTGATGGAATTGATTTTGCCAATGTCATTCTCGGTTAAAACCAAGTCATCACCATATATTAGAATGGCAGTGAAGCTTTCCGATTGTTTCTTGATGAAGAGTGAATGGTCATAAAAAAACTGCTTATAACCAGTATCCACAAGAGTGGTGAACTTAATGTTCCATTTCCTACTTGCTTGCTTAAGCCCATATAGAGACTTTTGCAATTTACAAACCAAACCTGGTTGTGACACAACCAAATTGGGTGGTATCTTCATATAAACTTCCTTGTCCAAATCTCCATGAAGGAAGGCAGTGTTGATGTCCAACTGTTTCAAATGTCATTTCTTTGCCGCTGCTAATGCTAACATTACTCGTAGGGTAGTCATTTTGACAACTGGACTAAAAGTATCACCATAATCTACTCCTTGCACTTGAGTGAATCCTTTTGCAACTATCCTCGCTTTGTGCCTCTCTATGGTGCCATTGGGATTGAATTTTACCCGAAAAACCCATTTGCAACCCACAACCTTCTTATCTTTTGAGAGTTCAGTGAGACACCAAGTTTTGTTCTGATCTAGAGCTGTCAATTCATCTTGTATTGCCTTTCTCTAACATTCATGTGCAGTCGCTTCCTCATAAGTGCTAGGTTCTGGATTTGAGGTGATGGCTAGAGAAAGTGACTTATATTTTGGGGTTAGTTTATCATATGACAAGTGTTGTGAGATAGGATATAAAGAGTTAGAGTTGGAAAAGTTGCTAGAGTAAGCTGTGTGGGTTGTCATACAATAATAGTCTTTCAAATAAGCAGGCGATTTCTTGACTCTTTCATATTTTTTAGTAATGCAGTCATGTGTGATGTTAGAGTGTTGTGATGCAGGTGCATTGTTAATGTGTAGTGTGGTAATGGGTACAATAGTGTGTGAGGAAATTGGTGGGTGCATTGAGCTTGAGAAATGTTTAGCTGAATCTGTGAGTGTGGTATGTGTGGGTGATTGCAAATGATGTGTGGATGGTGTATCATATTGAAAAAGATCAATGCATTGTGGAGTACGAGTGGGTACCACAGAAATGTCAGTACTAGTAGAATGTAAAAATGGAAAATGAGTTTCATAAAAAGTTACATTTTTGGATATGAAAATTTCCTTTGATTTTAAATCAATAAGTCGAAAACCCTTTGTTCCTAATTTAAAACCGAGAAAAGCTGTTTTTTCTGGCCCTTGGGTCTAATTTTGTTCTTGAATTTGTTAATGTAGAGGTATATGCAAGAGAACCAAGTACTCTTAAATATGAAAGGTCAGGTAAGTTACCATACAAAAGCTTGTAAGGACTAGCATTATTCAGGTTAGTGCTGGGCAGCCTATTAATTAGGTGAATGGCGTGAGCAACTGCGTATTGCCAAAAATAATGTAAAATTTCAGATTGAAATAGCAGTATTCTAGCAACACCTAAAATGTGTTGGTATTTTCTCTCTACAATCCCTTTTTGCTCTGGTGTTTCTACATAAGAAATCTGGTGTAAAATTCTAGTTGATGCAAAAAAGGATTTTAGAGTAAAATCTAGCCCGTTGTCAGTCCTTATATACTTAACTTGTTTTTCAAATTGTATTTTGACAAAATTCACAAAATTAATAACCAATTATGATGCTTCAGATTTGGTTTTCATAAAAAAAAATCCAAGTGAATATGCTCTTGCCATCTACCACAGTAAAAAAAATACTTGTCCTTCATTGGAAGAGACAGAAATAGGACCCTAGATATCCATATGAACTAAGTCAAAAGAATCTTTTATTTCAGTTGTACTAAGATTAAAAGATAATTTCTTTTGTTTTGAAAAATGACATGAATCAAAAGAAGTTTTGAAGCAATACAATCTATGAAAGGATAATACTTCTTCAGAAAAATCAATTTATGCATGGTATGTGTCCTAATCTAATATGCCAAATGTTGTTGTGCTCACTGTGTGAAGCTGTGGTGGGATGAGTAGTAGTCATAGTTGCCGCCAACGAAGCTTGCTTTGTTGGAAGAGGGGGAAAGTGAGAGAATTCTGGTTCTCTACTCATTGTATATAACCCTTCTATACACTCAGCAATGCCAATCATCTTTGATGTGGATCGATCTTGTATCTCACAACACTTATCATTGATTAGCAGTTGACAATGTAAGTTTGAGGTTAACTTTGACACAGAGATCAGTTTAAAATCAAAAGAAGGAATGTATAAAATATTTTTGAGAAAAATTTTTTTAGAGAATGTGATTGTGCCAATGATGGTGCTAACAGTTTTGGTCCCATTTGGCAATATCACATTGATTGGAGCAATATTTTGAAAGCTTGCAAAAAATTTTAAGTCAAAAGTCACATGATTTGTTGCATTGGAGTCAATGACCTGTAGTGCAGATTTTGGAGTGATAATACTCATAATTCTCGCATTAAAATATAATGCAATGGTTTTACCTGGAGTGAAAGTCTGAATGGAATTAGTCAAAATTTGATTTGCATTATGAGGTTGTTGCTGCACACTTTTGTCTTTGATCAACTCTAACAAGGCAAATCTTTGCTCTGGAGTGAACCCAGATCTTGATATTCCAGTGTTCTCTTGAAGACAATTGAGCTGGAATTATTTGTCACTGAGTATATCATCATGCCCCTCAGTGATCACGTGATTGATGACGATGTTATGTTACCACCGTTGATAGAAATGGGAGGAGTACCCATGCTTCTTATAGCATACATCTTCTTTATGGCCTTGCTTGTTACAATGAGAGCATGCCAATGTAGCTCCACGACCTCTACCATGGGAGGACCTGTTTACCATGTTCGCCATTTTGATAAATCAATGAATCACAGAGTAATAAGGATTCAGATCTTCTTCTTTCCAACTCGTTGATCGGAACGACTATGTTCACTAAGAAAGAATCTTACGAAATAGCCTTTTATCAAACTCTATTGGATGAGTTTGAAGGAAGAGGTAGGAATGGGGGAAAGAAAATGTCGAAAGAAAAATTAGGGATAGAAAGAAAATGGAAAAATTGGGTTGGATATCAATTCACAACCTTTTTTTTAATTTGATTCACAGCTTGGTTGCTCTCCATGCTCACCGCACCATGAAGAAAATCTCATGCCCTAAGCTGTTCAAGCTGTGATGTTGATGGTTTGATGAACCAGAAGGGATTAAGAGAGAGAAAAAAAATAAGTTCTTCTCATTGTTGAAGAGAATGAAAAATTCCTTTAGAAAATCTTTGTTGAGTTATTACACCTTATATACTATATACTCTTTATGTACTCTCACTAAAAATAATTACAATGGTAAGGCTATTATTGATTAAAAAATAATCTAGGTAATAATATTTATAAGATCATTCTTTAATTTTTTTCAAAGGAAGGATGCATTGAAAGAGTAAAGATTATATTGTGTGTGTTCTGAGTCCTAACTCTGAAGTATGTTACTCTATTGAAAAATTGTGATGCCTTTTTTGTGTTCATGTTTTATTTTTTCATTTATTTTTTTTAAATTAATTCTTTCTGAGTAACATGTATGTTTATCTGTAAGCAAACACTGTCGTTGACGTGGCAAAAATTGGCAGATTAAGAAATTAATATGAGAGATACGTTGCAAGTACAGTTCTTAACCAACAAAAATTCGCTTATCAATTTAGAAGAGTTGTCACAAAATTAGAATTAAAATACTGGGAGTATGAATCCCAGGTCGTCTCCTAACGAGTTGCAGAAGGGTGTGCTATTCTATTAATCAGAGGTTTTCCAAAATGGTTTTGAGTTTGATAAATAAGAAATTAAATCAGAGAATTTATGTAATTTAAGTAAAAATCTTGACCGGGAGTAGATTAATCGGAAGTTCTATCCTTGTCGGAGTTCTCCCAAGATCAATCGATAATTGAAGGTTGTTCTACATAGTTATCCTTTACTAGGTAGAGAAAAGTCAAGTAAGTTGGAAGTCTACTTCTATTCACAAGTTCTAATCCTCTCCCTTGGGAAGGATTAGTGTCAGTGACTAAAGAGTCATCCAACAATAAACCCAATTACAATTTTTCTCTTGAGCATTCCAACTCAAGGTTCTCCTTTCAATCAACTCCCAATCAAGTTAGAGAACTACTCGCTCATCATGAATGTAAACTTCACAAAATAAAAAAGGGAAACAAAGGAAGACATGATAAGCAATAATAAAAAGACCAATTAAAAATAAAAATAGTTCTTGTATTAATAAGTTCTAAAAATAATCTAATGGTAACTATGAACAAATTAAGGATATGAAAGAGTAAGTAAAAAGTAGAAAAAACAAACTAGAGTGATGAAGTCTTGCGGAGGTAACAACTCTTCTCAATATCCCAATCCAACAAGCAATAAAAACAAAATCTTAAGAACTATGAATGTGTAGAGAGAAAACCTAGAGGAGGAGTAAAATCAGATCTAAAACTAAAAATAATGCGGAATGAATGTTCTCCCTGGTCTCTGCATGTTCCCTGGCTCTAATATGCATTTCTAGGCCAAAAACTGGGTTGAAACGTGGCCCAGAATCCACACTAGCGATTTCTGTAAATTCTGCAGATTGCACACGTCACGCGACCGCGTCATCCACGCGTTCGCGTCATCCAGCATTTTCCTTGCCATGCGTGAGCGTCGTCCACGCATTCGCGTCACTTGTGCAACTTCCAAGCCACGCGTTTGCGTCAGGCACGAGAGCGCGTCACTGCGATTTCCTCCATTTCGCATGGTCGCGTGAGCCATGCGCCCGCGTCACTTCTCGCTGTTCATCTTCTCAATTTCTTGTGTTCCTTCTATTTTTACAAGCTTCCTCTCCATTCTCTAAGCCATTCCTACCCTATAAAACCTGAAGCACTTAACACACAGATCACGGCATCGAATGGTATAAAGAAGAATAAAAATATACAATTAAAAGATATTTAAGAAGCAAGTTTTCAATCATAGAACAATTTTGGAAAGGACTTGTAATATCATGCTAATCATATGAATAAGTGGGTGAAAGACTTGATAAAACCATTCAATTAAACACAATATAAATCATAAAATAATGGTTTATCAACCTCCCCATACTTAAACATTAGCATGTCCTCATGCTTAGTTGAAAGAGATAAATATGAATGAATAGGGACATGTAAGACTCATGCAATGCAATGTAACCTATATATATGAATGCAACTATATGATTTTGTCTATCTGATTAAAAAATAAATAAGTTCTCTAAGACAAAACATAGAACAAATTCCACTAATTTAAATCATACAGTAAAAGCAAGTAAATTTGTAAGAAGATAGCTCGTAAAAGCAGGAAACATAGAATCAAGCATTGAACCCTCACTGATGGTGTGTGTGCACTCTAATCTCTCTAGTGTATAGGGTAATCACTCTATCCTTCTCTAATTATGCTTTCTAATTTTTGTTCTTCACCTAACCAATCAACAACATTTAATGTACCAATGCAAACATCATGAGGTCTTTTCAAGGTTGTAATGGGGCTAAGGTAAGGGTATATATGGCTAAGTGAGCTTATAAATTGAATCTTTAATTAACCTAAACTTTCACCTAATCATATATGTATATTCTATATAATTTCAAATTTCATACCTAGCTACCCAGAATTTTCTTTTCACATTCCATACTCATGCATCAACCTTTATTTTAATCTCATCACATGTGCATTGATTGTTGAACTTTAACTTATCATTGGGGTAATTTTGTCCCCTTATTTACTAAAATTTATTTATTTATTATTTTATTTATTTATTTATTTTGAACATGAAAATAAACATAGCTTATCAATGCACATAGATTTTTAATTTTTCTTATAGTTTCACATGAGTAGGTACCCAAATTCCCATTATTTTATCATGACACATTCTTTTATTAACCCTTGTTCCCAAAATCTTCCCATACTCAATTAACACACAATTTCTATCTTAAGCTAACCAAAGATTCAATTGGGATATTTAATTGTTTTTCTGCTTAAGGCTAGTAATGTGGTAAAATGTAGAACAAATGGGATTAAAACGGCTCAAAGTGGCTAACAAAGGTAATTTAAAGGGTAGGCTTATTTGGGATAAGTGAGCTAAACAAGCAATGGCCTCAATCATATGCATGCATATAACACATTAACATTGGACATATAGGATAAAACAAAATTCAAATTACAATCATAGAGAAGTAAACATACAAGAATAAAATATTTATGGTTAAATAATGTAACCATGTATTTAGGCTCAAAATCTCACAGGTTGTGTATTCTTTAGCTCAAAAATCATGTTCCAATTACAACTTCAAACAAATTTAACATAAAGGTTTTGATTTAAATTAGTAAATTTTTTTGTTCAAAAATAGGGTCTTAAAAGAAACTTATTATCTTTTTATTCAAGTAGAGCATGCATGCAATTAACCTATTACTATGCAATCTATCCTATTCTAAAAAAAACTAACTAAATATTCTATTTTATTGGTGTTAAGGAAGAGAAATTACCTCCAGAAGTCAGGTACTGACCGATCTCCCCACACTTAAGGCTTTGCACCATCCTCGGTGCCATCTGTCAGGAACAAAGGTGGGTTGGTAGCCGTATCTCCACAGTCGGGACCATCATGGCTCCCTGTGCTGGTAAAGGAAGTGGAGTCCGGAGTGTCTGGGTCTTTGTTAGGTCTGTGGTTGCCTGTGAGTAGCTCCTTAAGGTATTTGAATCGGCGCTGGTTGTGGCGCTCTCGTAGCTTCGCTTTCTGGTCTTGCGGGTCCAACCTCTCTAATATTTGATGGAGCAGCTGACTTGTTGAAGGCGCTTGTGGTGTTGAAGGAGGAATGTCTGCAGCTTGTTCTACGGACTGGCTGGTAGTGGCTATTGGTGGCCTGAGATATTTCCCGTTAAGGACATACTGATCATCCCGTGGAAGCATGCCTTTGGTGTCCCTAGCTTTGTAGGAGACTCCGGCTGCTGAGACAAGATCTGAGACCAAGGCGGGAAAAGATAAGTTGCCCGCAATTTGTACGTGTCTCATGGCATTCCGGATGTGTCTTGGTAGGTTTAGAGGCTGGTCTGTAAGATGCACCATAGTAAAACGGCCATGTCTGCAGTGAAGGAGGACTCATGAGTGCTCGGAAGGACGTAATGGGACATAATCTGTGCCCATACGCGAGCCTCCAAGGTAAGTGCGGAAGCCGATATTCCCTTAGGTTGGGAACGATGGTATCCATAAATCCATCTGCTGCCAGATTGTGCGATAATGCTGAGAACAGCGTCCCAGTCGAATTGGTATTTCTGGTGCTTGAGTGAGGCTTCTTGGAATGCGTCCAGTCCTTCTAGAGCAGGGGAAAGATCTAGAGCTCGTTGAATGGCCTCTTCTGTAATGGGGACTTGCTTCTGAAGGACAAGACAGACTGCAGGGTTAGCAAGTGGAAATTAGAGTAGAACTCGACTACCCATGAAAGATTAATCTGCCGTGGCTGTCTCTGTAGGAATTTCCATTGTCGTCGCTCAATTTGCGGCTCAACAAATTCAGCAATACGGGTCGGGAGGATAAGAAGGTATTCGTTGTTGTAACTCCTTTCTGTCAGGATGGGGAACATCTGCTCACAGTAGCAGTAGGGAAATCATACAGTGTCCTTTGCTGGGAAAGCTTTCTCTTTTTCATCGACCATTATAATCCTCTTAATTCTTTTTGTTGAGGGCTTAACTGCAGTTGAAGATGGCTCTGCCACTAATGCTCTTTTTGTTCCTCTCCTTGCTGTTGATTTGGGAGTAGCTTTCTCCTTGCCTTTCTTGGTGGCCATCCTAAAAAAAGAGAAAAGAGAAAGTACGTTAAAACGTCAAGGGTTAGAGCAAGGAAGAGAACGGGAAAGGTGGTAATCAATGCACAGTAAAGAAGAATGATGTTAACACATGGTCACGACTACATGTGAAAAGTCATCAATGGAAATATAGCAAGTGCATGAGATGACAGTTAAATGCAAGGTGTTTATTGGCATGCCGGCAAAGGCATGAGTAGCATAGATCAAGCATTCAATGTCCAAGTAAGATTACCAAGTCTGTCAAACTAACAATCTATTTGTAATAACAATTATATTTAATTAATAAAATATAAAAAGAGTTTTTGTGAAAAGCAAGCATTTAGAGTGGCGGATTAAAAGAAATCTAAAAATAGTGCACAATGTCATACGGGCGTTTTCATAAACACATAGCATGCATGGTAAATATGTTATTGAAATTATTAAATTGAACATGCAAGCAACCCTATAAAAAGTAATATATAATTGTCAAACAAATCCTTAACAATCCACAAGCAAAATATAAGAAATAATGACCCAAATAAATTTCCAACACCAATAAAAAGAAAAAGAAAGAAAAAGAAAACATGGATAGTGAAAGTAGAAAGAAAAAGAAGAAAAAAACCTAAACATAAGAAGAAGAATAGAAAAGTAAGGAGGGAAGAAGAAAAGAAAAACCTTGGTAATGGTGGTGAGAAAGAGGAAGTAGAAAGTGAGAAAGAAGGAAGAAAGAAGAAGGAGGGGGGAAAGAAATAAGAAGCGAAAAGAAAGAGTAGGATTTGGGGAAGAAAAAGATAAGATATTTTGGCAGCTTTGGATAAGTTGTGCGGTGCAGGCGACGCGAACTCGTGGGTCACGCGGTCGCACAAATAGCGCTTAGATGAATTGACGCGGACGCGTGAAATTATTTATGCTAGTGGCGCGAGGGCAGCCTCGCATTCGCACAACTCTCTGTGTGAAAACTCATTTTGCCAAATTTTAGAGGGACGCGGTCGCGTGGTTGACGCGACCGCGTGAATGGCCATACTTTGAAAAACGACGCGGACGCGTGGGGCATGCGTTTGTGTGGTAGGACTTGTGCGTCTAGCACCATTCAAGCCCCGTTCCAGCCTAACATTCTGCCATACACCCTTTCTTACGTCGATTTTCAGGGCACGCTGATGAGCGGATAATTTATACGCTTTTTGGTATTGTTTTTAGGTAGTTTTTAGTACGATATAGTTACTTTTAGGGATGTTTTCATTAGTTTTTATGTAAAATTCACATTTCTGGACTATACTATGAGTTTGTGTTTTTTTTTGTGATTTCAGGTCTTTTCTGGCTGAAATTGAGGGACCTGAGCAAAACTCTGATAAGAAGGCTGACAAAGAATTGCTGATGCTGTTGGATTCTGACCTCCCTGCACTCGAAATGGATTTTCTGGAGCTACAGAACCTCAAATGGTGCGCTCTCAACGGCGTTGGAAAGTAGACATCTAGAGCTTTCCAGAAATATATAATAGTCCATACTTTATTTGGGATTAGACGACGTAAACCGGTGCTCAACGTCAGTTCCATGCTGCATTCTGGAGTCAAACGCCAGAAACACGTCACGAACCAGAGTTGAACGCCAAAAACACATTACAACTTGGCGTTAAACTCCAAAAGAAGCCTCTACACGTGTAAAGCTCAAGCTCAGCCCAAGCACACACCAAGTGGGCCCCGAAAGTGAATTTCTGCATCAATTACTTACTTCTGTAAACCCTAGTAGCTAGTCTAGTATAAATAGGACATTTTACTATTGTATTAGACATCTTTGGTCTCGGTTTTATTCCATTATTCATCTTAGGAGACTATTGATCACGTTCATGGGGCTGGCCATTCGGCCATGCCTGGACCACTATCACTTATGTATTTTCAACGGTGGAGTTTCTACACACCATATATTAAGGGTGTGGAGCTCTGCTGTACCTCGAGTTTTAATGCAATTACTACTATTTTCTATTCAATTCAGTTTATTTATGTTCTAAGATATTCGTTGCACTTCACCATGATGAATGTGATGATCCGTGACACTCATAAGCATTCTCACCTATGAACGCGTGACTGACAACCACCTCCATTCTACTGTAGACCGAGCGCATATCTCTTGGATTCCTTAATCAAAGTCTTCGTGGTATAAGCTAGAATTGATGGCGGCATTCATGAGAATCCGAAAAGTCTAAACCTTGTCTGTGGTATTCCGAGTAGGATTCAGGGATTGAATGACTGTGACGAGCTTCAAACTCGTGATTGTTGGGCGTGATGACAAACGCAAAAGAATCAAGGGATTCTATTCCGACATGATCGAGAACCGACAGATGATTAGCCGTGCCGATCCCTTGTCAAACAACTTTGGGAACGAGATTGCCGAGATTGTGAGCGTTCTTCAAGCTCGCTTTCTATTTCTTGCATCTTGTGTTGCATTTCTTGTATTTCCTACATCTTGTGATGTATTTCCTTCATCTTGTGATGCATTTCCTGCATTGTATGGACGTAATCTACTGGTCCTAGGCCAACGAAATGCCAAATTCCAGCATTGTGATCCTAATGATGTTCAAAACCCAGCGGAACCTGATGTTCGTCCGGGGAATTTGGGTCAGTTTCATGTCCATCTTCACGAAGCATTTCTTTTCGAGGAGTGTTTGGTAGTATGGCTGATTGTATTTTGTGATTAATCATGGTAGAAACGTTTAAGGGTCCCTACAGATGATGCCAATATTCGTACCTGTTGGCTAGATATAAACACATGAGATTCGGAGATCTTGAAGTCGGACGTATCAACACCAAGTCGGGAGCGACCTGCAAAAGCACTCCGATACTAAAGTCAGTAATGCGCTTAAGGTGATTGTAATGAGAAAAATGTACCTACCTCCTTGGCTCCATTTCCCTTATCTTATACCTTCTTAGGTATCCGTTATGAATTTATGGCTTTTGATTGTACGTTTTGATATCACGATTTGCTAACTTCCCCAATTAATGGCTTTGATTCGACGAACATTATTTTTAGTAACGTTCTAATCTTGTTCACCCTTCCTATACTCATGGTGTGCTATTCTCGTCCAGAACAGCTTCTTTTTTAATAAATTCTTGCATATCTATAATGTTAAATAATCATATGTAATCATATGTGGAGTGACATTATAAATTTAGAAGTATCAATATCATTTTCAAATACAAAAATGCTATATAACTAAATTTTTCTTTTAATCAAGTCCAACCAAGTTAATTTATGTATGTGAGTTTCTTTACATTTTTCCTCATCTCATCCTCCTCCTCCTCCTCCGTTATCATCAATCATCACTTTATCATCACCATCTCCTTTTCTTCCTCCTCATCTTTCTTTGTTCTTTTTTTCTCTTTCTGACATAAAAGAACAAGAATAAAAAAAAAAATATTAAAAAAAGAACTGCAACATTAGTTCTTAGGACATTATTTAATTAAAATAGCACCGAAATTTTCGGTGAATGACATTCTAAATGTTTAAAATACTATAAGTCCAGAATCTTGAGAAAATTCGGTTAAGAAATTTCTGTGTCACGGTTACAAAATTTCGGTGTTAATTGGTTAAAAAATTTCATGTCACGGTTAAGAAATGCTGCTGTCAAAATTAAGAAACTTCCTATGTTACCGTTAAAATGTTTCGGTGCTATTTTTCTGATAAATTATGCACTATTTAAAACTTCTCCTTTCTTCTTCATCATCTTCCTTTTTTTCTTTTTCATCTTCTCCTTCTAGTTTTACTCTCTCATAATTCTTCTTATTTCACCATCTTAACAAGAATATATGTTACGGTTAAAAAATTTCAATGTCATAATTAAGAAACTTTTTGTGTTACAGTTAAAACTTTTGATGCTATTTTTTTAAAAAAAATTCTATACAATTCAAAATAATTCTTCCTCTTTATTATTGTGTCATCCTCTTACCAAGAATTAAAAAAAAAAAGAAGAAAAACTCAAAAAAAAAATATTGTAATAACTACCAGGAGAAAAGAATGGAGGAGGAGGAAAAGAAATAAAAAATGCAACAAATGGAGAAAAAAGAGAAAAAACAAAAAAAGCAACAACAATAATAATGATAAAAAAAATGAAGATGAAAAAAAATTACGAAAAAGGTATAATTCACACCTTCGTTATGTGAATAATTTTGCTGAATTTTATATAATTTAGTTGATAAAAATACTTAAACATGTGACTGACCATTCTAAATATATAACTTAGGAATAAATGACCATTTGTACTCATGAGAGATGAAAACGCTAACATTTGTACCCATGAAAGCTCGAAACTAATCTTATATCCATGATAGATGTTGTCCGTCTGACAAGTACCCTGGCTTGGATCTGAGCTTAGTTCGTGGGTTTCCGAACCTACGTGGCACTCCCACCCCCCAAAGCTCTCAGCAGCATCAGACAAACCAATTTTTTCAAACAGCAACATGAATCAAAACAACAAAATTTTCCAAAATTTTCAAACAACAGCATGAATCAAAACAGCAAAATTTTCAAACAGCAGGATGAATCAAAACAAACCTAAATCGAAACAAACAGAAGCGGCGGCCTGGTAGTGGCACTGCTTCAATTGCAGCAGCGGAGAGTGAACATAGCCATGAAACAGGGGAAAACGGAGGGGATGGAAGACACAGGGGTTGCACCCTGTTCTGGTCGTTCCATGGGAGAACGGAAAACGGGGCTGGAATCGCGACGGTGCTAGGCTGGTTTGCGATGGTGAGATGGGATGACAGAGAAGGAAGAAGAAAGGGGGAAAAGGGGTCGTCGTCTGTGTCGCTGTGGCTCGTCGACGGGGCGGTGGTTCGGCCAGTGAGAGAGAGGGAGGAGAAGGTAGCCGGTTCGTTGGTGTGGCTGAGGAAGACAGAGAACACGCAAAGGGGAGAAAAGGGAAGAGGGTTGCAGTGGCTCGTAGAGGCCGACGGTGATGGTTGGCGGAGCTAGGGTTCGGACAAGGGAGTGGTGACGGGTTGGAACGCCGTAAGGACGCTGCGGAGAAGGTTGGGTGTCGCGGCTGTTTGGTGGCAGACGAGAAGAGACCCAGGAATGGAGAAGGTGGTCGCTGCCGCTCTGGGCTTTGGTGGAGAGGAGGAGCTGGCGCTGTGGTTTCTGGGCTCAGCGGAGATGAGAAGAGGGGAAGAAGAAGAGAAAGGGGAGCGGCGGTGTGGGTTGTCGCCGGAGGTTGTGGTGAAGGGAGGTGGCTGTGGTGGTGCTGAGGTGATGGTGATGGAGGTTATGGTGGCTGGAAAGAGACAGTGATGGATGGGGATGATGGTGAAGAAGATGAAGATGATGATGGTGAATGGTTGGCTCAAATATGGCTTTTGGGGGTGGGAGTGCCACGTAGGTTCGGAAATCCACGAACTAAGTTCAGATCCAAGTCAGGGCACTTTTGTCAGACGGACAACATCTATCATAGGTAAAAGATTAGTTTCGAGCTTTAACGAATACAAATGTCAGCGTTTTCATCTCTTATGAATATAAATGATCATTTATTCTTAAACTTAGCCATACACACAAAAATTGTAAAAGTATAATTTTTAACAATTAATCTGGGCTTTACATGTGACGTGGCAGCTTAATTTATATGAAAGCATATATAAAGCAGAAATTTTATTTCACCTTTTACTGCACCATCTCTCCATATTGATTTCTCCGTCACTCTCTCACTTTGTATATAATTGTTTTCATCACGCACTTGCCTCTGCTTCGGGAGCTTCGCTTCTATTATGCTTTGTTTGGCGTTTAATGCATGGCCCTCTGCATTGAAAGCCCTGTATTGCTACTTATTCTGCAACTTGCGTAGGAGTTATATATTAATTTTGCATACAGTTGGTTAGAAGTTACGATTAGAATTATTAATCAGTTATTTGGCAGATAGCTGTCCATCATCATAATTAATCATTTTAGTCCTTTAGTCTTGAGGACTGTTGGATAATAATCATACGTGTGCTCTCTATCTATATTTAACATGTGTTTTTACTTTTTATAGTACATATTAAGATTATTAAATTTTTTATTTTAATAAATAAATGACAAATGTATTTAGAACTTAACTTCATTGGTAATATTAAATTATTAATCAAATAAAAATGTTTATTTTATTTTTTGTTAAAAATATTTTTATATCATATTTTAATTAATTTTTATATTTTATTCAATATTTCTTGTCACATATTATTAAATTTTTTAAAAAAATTTCTTCCCAAAACAAATAAAAAATATTTACATTGGACTAAAACAAAAAAAAATTAACTATTATATTTTTTTTAAACTTATTTATATAAAAAATATGTCACCTCGTCAATATATATATATATATATATATATAATTTTTTTAAAGTAAAATTTATCATAATAGTTATATCAACAACAGAGTTCAAGCTTCATAAAATTTTTGCAAAAAAAAAATAATTAATTTATATTTGTACAATATATAAAATAATTACTATATTATTATTATATTATAGATTAAAATTTACTAATTTAAATTTATTTTTATTTTTAATATAAGCATTAAAAATAAATAAAATTTTTATAACTAAATATCATGAACAAAATATATATAATAATAATTAAATTTTAAAAATTCTAAAAAAATAATTTCTTTTATTTTAGTCAAATAATTATTTATTAAAGTGTACAAACTAATTAATTTCTTTTCATATATAGTTATTTTTAAGACAATAAAATTAATTGATTGGGTCATTGGTTGAGATAATTAAAATTACTGTTTCATTAAAATTTTAATTTATAGAGAAATTTTAATTAATTTTGGTATAAAAATTTTGAATTTGAAAGCATTGATAAAAATTATGATGAATTTTGATTTATTTTATTTTTATTTAAATTAATCACTACATAAGTTAAAATTATTTTAAAGTTACATTCGGATTTCAATCTAATTTTTAAAGTTTCAATTTACTTAGTTTGATCTTTTAACTTGATATCCGTGACTCATATTAGGGTTTTAAGTATTTTGTTGAAAAAAAATCAAGGTAAAAAGTTTCAATTGTCACATCAAATAGTTGCTAGAAACTACAGCGTAGTCGTCGTCAGTCCATCTCAGTTAACGATTATGTGAGACTGCGACAAAAATAAGATGAGGAACCAATATGAGTCATAACTACTAAATTGGGAGACTACATTGAGTAAATTGAAACTTTCGAAATTAGATTGAAACAAGAACATAATTTCAGAAACCAATATAAGTATTATCTCTTTGTTGACAATTAAGTTGTTTTAATGATAATTAAGATCTAATAATGGTTTATAATAAAAAAATAAGCATACTTTTGCAACAACGAACCTATAGCAGTAGTTAGGGGTGTTCTTAGGTCGGATGATATCCACAAATCCATGATATTTATCCGTATCTAATCCGAAATTTGTGGATGTGATCCGATCGGATTGGATCGAATTTGATCGATACTCAAATCGAATAGGAGTAACTATGTTTAAAAGAGTAAAAAAATTATTGACTTTTTTATATATAAATAAATTTTTTTAATATTTTTTATTTTACTGTTATATTTGATATCCGATTCAAACATAAAAAGTGTAGATATCGAATCTGATCAGATGAGTTTAGTGCGGATCATAACGAAATTTTGGCTATATCCTATCTGTGAACACCTCTAACAATAATAATTAAAATATTTATAATATTATACTTTTAACTAAGGAAGTCCTAAAAAAAAATACTAAATACAAGAACAATTTAATCAAATATTAGAAGAAAATTGTATTTTAAATCAGTTGGACTTTTTTGCACATATCGATCCGGGTTCCGGCTCTAATACCATCTGTAACAGCCCAGACCACCCACTAGTACGATATTATCCGCTTTGACACACAATGCCTCACGGTTTTACCTTTGACGATAGGGATGCTAACTGAAACTACCCACATTCACTCGTCAAAACATGTCATGCTAGGGAGAGGTATCTACACCCTTATAAGGCATATTTCGTTCCCCTCTCCGACCGATGTGGGCCTTACATAATTTTTATCAATTCTTTCAAATTCAAAATTTCTATACCAAAATTAACTAAAATTTTCTTTAAATTGAAATTTTAATGAAATAGTAATTTTAATTATCTCAACCAATGTCCCAATCGATTACTTTTATTGTCTTTAAAAAAATATATAAGAGAAGAAATTAATTAGTTTGTCCACTTTAATAAATAGTTATTTGACTAAAATAGAAGAAACTATTTTTTTAGAATTTTTAAAAACTAATTAATATTATATATATTTTGTTACACGACATCTAATTATAAAAATTTTATTTATTTCTAATCTTATATTAAAAATAAAAAATTTAAATTAGTGAATTTTAATCTATAATGTAATAATAATATAGTAATTGTTTTATATATCGCACGAATATAAACTAGTTTTTTTTTGTTGTAAAAACTTTATGAGGCTTGAGTCTTGTTATTGATATAACTCGTATGATAAATTTTATTTTAAAAATATATATTTTTTATGAGTGAGACATATTTTTTATATAAACAATTTTAAAAAAATTAATAGTTAACCTATTACTTTTTTAGTTTTAATTTAATCTAAATATTTTTTATTGTTTTTGAAAAAAATCTTATAAAAAATTTAATAATATACGACGAGAAATACTAAATTATATAAAAACTAATTAAAATATAACACAAAAATATTTTTAATAAAAAATGAAATAGACATTGTTTTTTAATCGTTTCCAATATTAATAGACAAAAAAAAGACAAAAATTTATTTTATTATCAAACATCTTCGAATTTCATAATGAAATGGAAGGCAACAGTAGTAAATAAACTGTGGCGATGCAATTAAATTTATTATTCAACAAACATGGTTATATCAAATTGATATGCATGAAGTTACAAATTGGATTTAAATAGAGCAAACTAAAGTATATAAGCAAGTCACTCGGTCGTCATCATATTATATCAGTTGTTCGACGTATTTATCAAGAACTTGTCGTATTAGGAGTCTGTACACTGATTCAGTTGGATGATAACTATCCCAAAAAACATATTCTGAAGCATCTGGACAAGTGGCATCCAAAGGGTTGCACAACACTGCAACCTCTAGTTTCCCTGTTCCACAGCAACCTCTGTCCACAACTTTATAACCTACAAATTAAAGTTCAACCATAAATGCTCATGAATAATGAATGAGTTACCAAACTAACTACCCTATACTATGGTATACTTACCATAATTTTGGTAGTTGAGAATGATATCAAGAAGGGGGTTGTAAACATCAATGTAAACGATCCTACTATTGGGTGAGTTGCGATTAAGAGAATCCAATTCTTTTGACAGTTTAGAGTTAAATAATTTTGCCGCGTAATTGTAATCTTCAGCACACTCTCTTGCTAAGCCTCCAGCTAAAGTTCTCTGTGAAGGCACACACCCAATCGGTGGTGCACTCAGTACCCCAATTCTCCGCGCTCCAAGTGCATATATCTCCTAATTATAGGGGAATTAAACAAGTTAATTTGTTGCTTGAAAATAATTATTTAAAATAAAAAACCATGTTTACTATTTATTATTTATTTAGGATAATGCTAGAAAGACAAAAAAAAAACAGTAAGAACTTACCTTATTTAATATTTATTAATTATCGTAATAATTAATAAATACTCAATAAAATAAGTTATGACTGTTTTTGGCTGATTTTCTTTGCTTACCAAATATTTTTTATTTATTTATTACCTTCACGAAATTAGAGGCTGAATTGACCATAAGGTCAGTGTAAGCAGGAATATCATACTGGAGTTGTCTAACGCGAGCAACGAAATAGGTATTGGCAATATCGTCACTTCCTGCCACTACAAGGTAAAGACTGTTTTCTAGAATGAAATTTGTTCTTTCTTCTCCAACTATCTGTTTAAGCTTTCCTATGTACTCTTTGAACATCTCTAGTTGCTCCGACAGTGATATCACTGACTGAAAATTAAATAATATAATTCATTACATAAACTAGCTTCAAGCCAAAATTAGAGAGAGATATAGTGTAAGTTAGAGTTCAAAATATTTATATATATTATATATACCGTTATTTTTGGCGTCAAGGGATCGTATCCAGAGGCACCTGAAGCAAAGCACACTCCCGTAACAAGGTCACTTGGTTGTAGATTTGGATCCAAATATGCGGGCAAAGTTTGCTTAATATTCATTTCTTCAACTGAAAATCAAGGTCAATATGGTCTAATTAGTTGCCATGGAAAGAAACAAAATTGATTTAGAAAAAGATCAACAATTTTTTTTTTCTTCAGTGACTTTGCAACAGTTGCTAATAGTATTGTAGACTGATAGGATAATCATCTTTCTGACCAGAGACGGATCAAGGGGGTAAAAATAGGTCTTCGCCTCCAAACTTTTTCAAATAAAAGTTAACTACTATTTTAAGTATAAAAAATTATGAGTTTAATTTTGATGTACCGATAGTATAAAATGTTCTATACAATCATGTAATTATAATTGTTTTTTAGATGATTATTTATAGATTAATATAAAAAATAGTTATTTTTGCTAATATAACATATGTAAAAAGATTTTACATTGATCATGTATTAAAATTAAATTCATAAAGTTATTACGTATTATATAATTTTATTTTTATTTAAAAAATAAAATAAATAATTATCTTATATAAATAATTAAATTATTAAACTTAAAAATAAGTAAAAATTCTTAAATTAAAAAAATATTATTACCAATTATTTTTTTATTAAATAAATTTTTAAAATTTTAAATATTTTTTTAAAATATTTTTTCTTGATTTTCACGCCTAATATCATGTAAAAACACTTTAATATTTATAATAACTAAAAAAATTTATATATTATATATATACACAAAAATAAATATTTTAAAATTTATTTATTTATTTCATGAATTAAAATTATAACATATTAATGATTATATGTATATAGTATTCGCAAATTAAATATATTTTAAATACATATAATAAAATTATTAAAACAACTTATTTATAAGATAATTTTTTATGATATAAAATATAAAAATATAATTTATTGTCATAATAATATTCAATAAAATAAAAATAAATTTTATATTTTATTGAATCTAAAATAAAAAAGATATATAAAAATTAAGATAATTTTTTTAATAACAAACACTTGTTAGTATTTTTTAATTAAAAATATATTAATCATAATTATATATATTACTAAATTTATAATATTATATTTAATTATATAATATTTTAATTTTTTATTCTTCTCAGGCCAAATTTCTGGATCCGGGCCAGATTCCGAAAAATATTAGATGTAATGAAAAATATTCTTTGCCATTTTGTCTGAGGCAAACTTCAAATTGAAAGTTCATGTACGTCACTATGTCGTCATGTAACACCTTCGGTTTTGTTACACGTGTTGTGTTAGTAATATTTTATTGGTACGATATTCAATCTCAAAAATTGATGCCCTGCCCTTTTGTGAATCATTAGTGTTTAAATGTAGTAGTTGATTGTTACAACTTGCTCCTACTCAACGTCTGAAAGAAAAGGTGTATAATTAATGCAAGCTCTTTACTCTAATGAAACCCGATAATCTAACCACGATGGCAATTAGCCAACCACTTCACTATGCTTCACAGGATGTCAGGAACCATGCTGCTTTTTTAAATAAAAGACCAAGTTATATAATTATTCATGTATATTTTCGTTCATATTTCAAGTTAAGAAAAGAAAATTACTTTTAAAAAAATTATATATTTTTATTAATATTTTAAAATTTTAAGATAAATTATTAAATTTATGACAAATATTTTTAACATAAAATTTTTTACTCAAATAAATATATCTTTATATAAAATAATTTAAATATAAATACATATTATATTAAAAAATTTAATCAAATAATCTAACTATTTTTAATTATTAACTTCAAATTAAAATCTCAACGTGAATAGTCACGGATATATATCAAGTAAAAAGTAGAGAGAAGAGATCAAGCAGATACCAAGAAGGTCGGTAGGAATTTTTCCATTGCAAAAACGACCAGTTGGGTTGCCTCCCTGAAAATCCTTTCCGTACGGAGGGAAATTGCATTTGACGAGTGTCTTAATGTCGTTGTTGTTGCCAGGGTCTACTATCGAATCTCCAAAAGCTATCACAGCAGGAACTGTAACATTTGGTGGCAATTTCACCAACGCACTCGTCGTCTGCCACAAAGCTAACAATACTATCAAACTCAAACGGACCATTAAGCCATTATTATTATTGTTCACAAAAACAGCCATATATACTATATAGTATACTAGTGCTTAACAAGCTAAGGGCTTCTTCTTCAATTCACGAATAGCCCCACTTTGTGTATGTATATATATTCTGGTTGTAGCTACTTAGCATCTCTCTCTCGATATATATATACAGATTATACACATGCACATAGCACACTTTATCACGTCCTTTAATTTCAATTACTACATTTATTGCACAACTAGCAAATAATATATGGTTAGATCCAACGGTGATTATGAAAAGACGACTAGTAGTACGTGCACTTTTTAGAACCTTGTGGAAAATAAGGCCAAGTATATAATTAGGTGATCGAACGGTAATAAACGTATAATTAATTTAGACACCGAGATATATATAACTCAAATGACAAAATTTTTCTATCTTCATTTAATTTGAATTTCACTCGTAATTAAAAAAAAAGGAATTAATTTACATTGTTTTGAAAAACAAAGAGTACATATACGTATTGACTAATGTTAATTAACTAACTTTTTTTAATTAATTTTTTAAAATAATTTTATTTATTTTAAATTTTAAAATTAAATCATAAATTTTTATTTTAAATTATAAATTATAAATCTAAACACTAAAATTGATTAATATTAACTAAAAATTATTTCTATATTTTTATAACTAATTGATGATGGTGTTAGAGGCAATTGGAGCAGTAAATTATGTTAGCAACATCAATTGTAAAAATCGGACCGTATCGATCGCTTCGATAAAAAATTGATGAACCAAATTTTTAATTGGTTCGGTTCAATTTTAAAACTGTTTAAGGATAAGAATCGGTAAGAATTGGTCAAAGTTAGTAAAAATCGATAAAAAATCAGTCCAATTGAATTACTTGTAGAAAATTCTATAATTGATGAAGATATAATTTGAACTTGGATCCTTCTTGTGTTATATGCTCCCTTTACTATTAAGTTGTGTTATTTTTTGTTATTTTATATGCTATTCTTAATAATATAGTAAAATTACACAATAATTGTTTTAGATATTATTTTAATTTTATATTCACTCAGATTTAAATTAATTATATTTTTTATTATTCATAATTATTAATATAAATATTATTAAACATGTATAAATAATATTATCAAATATTTTTATTAATTATAATATAATTATTTTTTTATGATTATATGATATTTATTAATATTATTCTTTTAATAATATAGCGATATAATAAATATAAAAATACTTTAATATAAAAATAAAATTAAAAAATTTTATTATAAAAAATATAAGAATTTTATACACTTATTTAATAATAATCGGATTATAACTTATTGGTTATAATTTGTTAAATCTTGATTGTTTTTAAAATATTAGTGAATATATCTATTTTAAATTTTAATTTTAAGTTTTTAATTTTTTTATATTTTTTATTTATATAGGACTGATTCTACCATTTCAATCAGTAACTCATCGATTAAACTAACAATAATGCTAGGGAACCAAGAGGGTTCCAGCAAAAAACCAGCCAAATGTTTCTGGGCCGAGATTCCAAAGCCCACTTCACTTCAGCCAAATCCCAAAATTCACGCAGGGTAAACAAAATTCACCCTGTCCAAAACCCTAGCCTTTCCTTTCACTCTTTTACTGCATCAGATTTTAAAACCATCCACGGCCGCACCAGAACACCAGGAGCATCGGGCAAACCTCGTCTCTGACTTCATTTGACGCCACGCCTCCGCCCAACGTACCAGAACGGCGCGACTCTCCCGTCCCCTTGTAGCTTCCTCAATCTCGGACATGGTGACGGGCTCCCACCCAGGTTTGTCGAACGAGTAGGTTCTCCTGCTCACAGAGGACGCGCCGCTGCTGCTGCATGCCAGTGTTGGCAGCATCGTTGAAGCCTCATGGTGCAGCTCTGCTGAACGTCGTTGGACAGCCACTGCTCCAGCCTGGAAACCTCTCTTCATCCCACTGATTGGTAAGTATTTAGATGTTGCTTCTAATTTTCTCTTCAGGTTTTTGAAAAAGGGTTTGGACAAGATATTGTTATAGTGTTTCGGTGATTCTTTAGGGATTGGAGGTATCTGTTGTGTTGTATGTTATGTTGGATACTTCAGGTATTAGTACTGGTAGTAGTATGAGATATTTGTAAATTGTGATAAATCACTGGTCGTTTTGAAAAATATCAACTAAATGTTTCATTTGTGGGTTCTGTGTACTTTGATTTATTGCTCTTGGATATCCTAGTTGATGTTCTTCCTTGTGGTTTGGGAGTTTCGCAAAAGGGTAAGTGGTAGCACAAATCTCCACACTTTCGTACTGTTGTACCAGCAAGTGCACTGGGTCGTCCAAGTAATACCTGAACGAGCCAGGGTCGATCCCACAAGGATTGTGGTTTGAAGCAAGCTATAGTTATCTTACAGGTCTTAGTAAGGAAGATTAGAAGGTTGTTGATTGTGAAAGGAATACCGAATTGTAATAAAGGATAGGAATAGGGTTAAGGATTGGAGTTGCTTTGTCTTTTTGAATTAACTCTGGTACTACTGTCTTCTTTGCTTGTGAATGATCTTCTTCTATGGCAGGATGTATGTGATCAAAGCCATTGCCCGTGGTCATTGATCTCCTCTGTTCCAGATCAAACGCCATTGCCCGTGGTCATTCAATATGATGGAGGGTGAAGCTCTAGCAGTTCATTCTCTTGGCGATCCTACTCAAAATGCCACAGATAAGGTCAAATCTTCCAGATTAAAGAATGCTGCTTCTATGGATTCTAGCCTATACCACGGAGACCCTAATCTCCCCGAAAATCGGCTGAATTGGTGTCTCGAGAAGTCCTTAACGAAGTTGTGGATTAACCATTTGAGAGATGTATAAACATAGCTGTTGGCTCATGCTTTCTGGCCACGTATTCACACGAACCCAAGTAGACACAGGTGTTTGTCAGACACGTTCGTCTTAATGTGATGAACAAAGCTAATTTGTTGGATCATCCTATTCACCACGATGAAGATCGGATATACATCTTAGAAGTAAATCAAACACAGATCGAAGAAGAAATAATAATACTTTTATTAATTTATAGGACTCAGCAGGGCTCCTCCCCTCAACCTAGGAGGTTTAGAAACTCATACTAAAGTAAAACATGTATGATGGACGAATCCAAAAGCTATAAATTACATAGATTAAATTCCTTAAATACTAAACAAATGACTAGTAAGGGTAAAACAGTCTTTTTAGTGCTAAAATCCATTTCTAGGACCCACTTGGTGAGTGTTTGGGCTGAGCTTTGATGAAATCCACGTGCTATGAGGCTCCTTGGGCGTGGAACGCCAGCTAGGGGGTCCTCCCTGGGCGTTTGGACATTGGTCTCTGCTCTTTGGGCGCTGGACGCCTGGAAGGGGGCAGGTAGCTAGCGTTGAACGCTAGTTTTGTACCTTCTAATCCGAAGCAAAGTATGGACTGTTATATATTGCTGGAAACCTCTGGAAGTCCGCTTTTCATAGCCATTGAGAGCGCTCCATTTGGACTTCTACAGCTCCATAAAAGCTCTTCTGAATGCAGGTAAGTCAGATCCGAATAGCATCTGCATTGCTTTCTCTATCTCTAAATCAGACTTCTGCTCCATCTCCTCAATTTCAGCCAGAAAATACCTGAAATTGTCTAAAAACACAAAAACTCACAATAGAATCCAAAAATGTGAATTTAACACTAAAACCTATAAAAACTAAATAAAAACTAAATAAAACACTAAAAACTATATGAAAATGATGCCAAAAAACATATAAAATATCCGCTCATCAGTAAGTTAGTGATAAGTAAGTTTTTTTTCTAATTGAACTTGGGTCTGAACTTGATTATGTGAAATTCCAGCATAAAAAATTGATTTTTTAAGACAGATTTGTTGGAGGTTTAACAACATCTATTGGAGTTTTAACTGTATGGTTCTTTTATTATAAATTGGGGTTTTTACTTTTTTTTATATCATGGGTTGGATGGTTTTTTCGTTTATGCAATATGTATCTCCCCTTCAAAAGGTTTATACTCATGTTCTTTTGTTTGGATAGCTTAATTCTGTTTGTAAATGCTAAGTTGTTGTATGTTTGTAAATTGCTATAACTAGATATTGGATATTGCTGAATTTAGAGAACCAATGATGTTGTTATCAAAAATTAGATTTCGCTGAATTGCATATGATTAGAGATTTTTTATATCATGATGTACCAAGTTAAATTTGGTGTGTTTAAGTTATATATATATATATATATATATATATATATATATATATATATATACTCTTGATAACTAGGTTTTTATTGCTTTAATTTGGTGGCAAGAACAATACTCATTTTTAGAGATGAATTTTGCAGCTTAATAAAAATTTTAGAAGTCATTTATGATCACACACTACAAGAAAATAAGCCTTCTGCCACGCTTTAAAAGCGTGCCGAAAGTGCAAAAAAAACGTGTCGATAGCTTTTCGCCACGCTTTTTGAGGGAGGTTAGGATTTTCTGATCGAGGAAGACAACGACTGCTCGACGAACATGACGGCGACGACAAGCTCAAAGAAGACCATGGTGATGGCGACGGCAAGCTCAAGACAACGACTGCTCGACGAAGATGACGATTACAGCGATAAAGGCTGTGTGCAACGAAGGCGATGCAGGCTGGGTGAGATGAAGGGCAGTGATGAACGCGATGAAGGCTGAACAATGAACGCCGAAGGAAGCTAATGGGTTCGAGAGTGAAGATGAAGTGATGGCGCAATAGGGTTTGAAAGAGAATTTTAGGGTTAAAAAGATTTTAGGGTTTGAAAGGGAATTTTTTAACTCTGTTCTAACTTAGCTTTTATCAAAACCAAAGAAACCAAGAAATTCAAATGATAACATTTAAAGTTTTAATTCATACTTTTATATCAAATTTAGCTTAAATATGAATATTGAGTTTACATTAAATACTTTTGATTCTAAATTATAATTTGTTATATTTTTAAAGAATATTAAATAACTAATTATTAATACAATGTACAAACTGTAAAATTAATCAAATTATCTTAAACTAATTTTGTTAAGTATAATTTGGTAACATAAGAATTAAGTGTACTCTAACAAAGTTATGTGATTTAAAAATAAACAAATTATAAAAAATACACATTTTGCAAAGAAAAAAAAGATACTAGAAAAAAAAGAAAAAAATATTGACTGGTGAAAAAAATAAAATCACAAGTCATCTTAAAATTTAGGGTTAAAAATAAGTTAAGTGTGAAAATTTGAAAACTTATCATTTAGGATTAAAATTTGAAAACTTGGGAAAAAAAGTTAAGTGTGAAAAAAAAAAGTGGAAAACTAAATTTTAAGGGAGGAACTCTATCGGCACGTTTTTTTACGGTGCCAAAATAAACACACTATAGCCACGCTTAAAAAGCGTGCCGATTTCCTTTTATGGCCACGCTTTTTAAGCGTGCCAAAAAAAGTGTGGCCAAATTTCAAATCAGTGGCCACCCCACGTAAAAGCGTGTCGATTTCCCTCTATGGCCACGCTTTTCAAGCGTGACAATAAAAAAACGTGGCCAAATTTCAAATAAGTGGCCACTCTCGTAAAAGCGTGCCAATTTCTCTTTATAGAGGAGGAGGAGGCTAAGAAGGCTAAGAAGCTCATCGATTTTTCTGGCATCAATGGAGGAGGCTAAGAAGCTCATCGACGCAAATTTTATCCGAGAAATCAGATTCACAACATGGTTGGCCAATGTTGTTATGGTAAAGAAAAATTACGGTAAATGGCGCATGTTTGTCGACTTTACTGACCTAAATAAAGTTTGCCCTAAAGATACATACTCCTTACCTTGCATTAACACTTTAGTTGATAACTCTTGTGGTTATGGCACTTTGAGTTTTATGGATGCATACTCTGGTTATAACCAGATTCTTATGCATCTATCAGACTAAGAAAAGACAGCATTTATAACTGAATATGGTAATTATTGCTATAATGTTATGCCTTTTGGTCTAAAGAATGTAGGAGCCATGTACCAAAGACTGATGAACA
Organism: Arachis hypogaea; assembly: GCF_003086295.3. Taxonomy (NCBI): domain Eukaryota; kingdom Viridiplantae; phylum Streptophyta; class Magnoliopsida; order Fabales; family Fabaceae; genus Arachis; species Arachis hypogaea. The sequence goes on along the minus strand of NC_092043.1, from coordinate 2,672,717 downwards.
AGATTTTTGACTGACAAATAGGTCGGAATATTGAGGTGTACGTTGACGACATGGTCGCCAAGACAAAGGTCGAAAACTCTCACATCGCCGACCTTGCCAAAATTTTTGGGCAAATCCGAGCTTATAACATGAGGCTGAATCCTGAAAAATGCACCTTCGACGTTCCTGGAGGAAAGTTCCTCTGGTTCATCCTGACCAGCCGAGGCATCGAGGCACACCCGAAAAAATAAGCAATACTCTACATGCATAGTCCAAGGACGATCAAAGAGGTCCAACGACTAACTGGGAGATTAGCGGTATTATCCAGATTTCTGCCGTGCTTAGCATCTAAATCCTCTCACTTTTTTCAGTGTTTACGGAAAAATATGAATTTTCAATGGGATGAAAACTGTGAAGCTGCATTCACGAGTTTAATACAATTTCTTTCAGAAACACCTATTTTACAAAAACCTAAGCTCGGGGAGCCACTATATTTGTATTTGCCAATCACTGATTCGGCGATCAGCCCTGTTCTTGTTGCAGAAAATGACAAAGTTCAACAACCAGTTTATTTTGTAAGTAAATCACTGTAAAATGCCAAGCTCCGTTATCCAAAGTTAGAAAAGCTCGCCTTCGCATTAGTCTTCTCTGCAAGGCGGCTCCGACCGTATTTTCAGAGCCACATCATCAACATCAGAATCCGCCAACCACTAAGACAAATACTCGCCAAGCCAGAACTAGCAGGAAGTCTAATCAAGTGGTCCATCAAACTTTCAGAGTTCGATATCCACTACCAACCCAGAGGATCTATCAAATCACAATACCTGGCTGATTTTGTTGCTGAATTCACGGCACCAAATTCGGATGCAGGAAATCCGGAGTGGATTTTGTTTGTTGATGGAGCTTCCAATCCTAAAGGATTAGGAGAAGGCATACTCCTTGAAAATCAGGAAGGCATAGTCTTGGAGCACTCTCTTCGATTCTCCTTTAAAGCAAGTAATAATCAGGTCGAATATGAAGCCCTCATTGCTAGGCTCAGGTTAGCCATTGACTTGCATATTTTTTCCTTAAAGGTTTACTGTGATTCTTTGTTAGTTGTTCAGCAAGTAAATCAATGTTTTCAAACGAAAGATCCAGTTTTGTTAAAATATCTGGATGTTGTTAAACACATAGTCAATAGCTTTTCTAATATTGAGATTAATCATATACCCAGGGATCAAAATCACCGAGTAGATATTTTATCAAACTTGGCAACTACATAGTCACACACTGCAACACTCTTGCAGTCAATATTAGATAAACCGAGCATTGATATAACCAGTGTTTTAATATTATTGACAGAAATAGTTTGCAACAGCCTTACATACATTACCTCAGAAATGGGGACATCCTGGAGGAGGGTCAAAGATCAGAAAAAATTTAAATGACAGGCTTCTTTCTTTACATTATTGAATAATGCTTTGTATAGGTGAGGTTACTCTCGACCTCTTTTGAAATGTGTAGACAGATCGGAGGCTGACCTTGTTTTGGCTGAGTCTCACGAGGGCATTTACGGAATGTACTCTGGAGCAAGAAGCCTGGCACAAAAGATACTCCGAGTTGGCTTCTATTGGCTGACGATATAGGACTGCCGACAAAAGGTCAAAACTTGCGATAACTGCCAGAAACATGCTTGGATCATCAACATACCAGCCGAGAACCTACATCATTCAATGGTAAGCTAGCCATTTAATCAGTGGGGAATTGATATTCTCGGACCTTTTCCCACTACTCCGAAGCAGGTGAAATATTTGGTTGTGGCAATTGATTATTTTTCTATATGGATAGGTCCAACCTTTAGCAAAAATCACATCATCTCAAATGATATCCTTTGTTTGGAAAAATATAATCTGTAAATTCGGTATACCTCGTCATATCATAACTGACAATGGTCGCCAGTTTACCGACCATAATTTCAAAGCTTTTTTGCAGAATTTACAGATAAAGTAACACTTTTCTTCCATAGAGCATCCACAATCCAACGGATTAGCTGAAGCTGCCAACAAGGTCCTCTTACAAGCCAAGGGCCTGTGGGCCGAGCTTATCTTGGAAATCTTGTGGGGGTATAACACCACGATGCATTCGACAACTAAGGAAACACCATTTCATTTGGTATATGGATCCGAAGCCATGATACCAACTGAGATTTCACAAGACTCGCTGAGAACACAAGCCGACCACCATGATCAAGCTCGGCGAGCCGAGCTTGACTTAATTGAGGAGGTGCGAAACACAGCATCCGTTCGTCACCGAGCCATACAGCAGCAAATAGGCTGACGACATGACAAGAAGGTCCACTTACGATCTTTTAATATGGGCGACTTGGTGCTGCGAAAAACCGAAAATGCCCGCAGACCCTCCTCTCACAGAAAGCTCGCTGCAATATGGGACGGGCCTTACAGAGTACATGAGGTCCTTGGCAGAGGAGCTTATCGGCTGGAAGAATTGGATGGCACAAAAATTCCCAACACCTGGAAAGGTAAATCCTTAAAGCAATACTACAGTTAACAATAGTAGCACGCTAGTAATCTTTTTCCTACCCCGAGATTTTTTCCAACAAGGTTTTGCTTGAGGAGGTTTTAATGAGGCTAGCTTACCTAGACCCATTTGTAAAGGTACTTCATTGAATAAATACTCTTTATCCTTTTTTAATGAACTTCTTAATATATCAAATCTTGCATGCAAGTTATTTGACTTACGGGATTAACCGACTAAGCCTGTTGCTATCCGACGACAATAACATCCTTATTAACAAAGGATTATTGCCCAGACTAAAAGTCGCGTCACAGTCGAATGCGCAAAACTATGCTAAGCATTGCTTAAGCAAATTCAATACAGTAATCAGACCCTCTTTTGTCAAGGGACCAGCCAATCAATTAGGAACAAACAAAGCCTAATTTGACAGATATAAATTCCCAAAGCAAACAGTAACAATTAAATACAGTGTAGTCCCCATCAGGGCAAGAAATTTAGCCTGAGTTACAGCACCCTCAAAACCCTCGGCAAAAGCATCAAGGATCTCAGCTTCTCGGCTGGTCTCCATCTTTTTCATTTTCAACGTGACCTCAACTATCTGGTCACTCATATTGGAAAGGTCATTCCCCTTTTTCCTCAACATTTCAACATCTTTTTCATGACTTTCTTTTTCCAATCTTAACTCCTCTTCAAGATCCAACAACTTCTTCTTTATCTCGGATAATGTAGTCTATTTTAATTCCAACAGCCCTTTCAGGCCAACACTTTTTGTAAGATTCTGTAGCATCTTTCTATGTTTTTTCTCTTGACTTCGGCCTATGCTGGCTAGCCGAAATCCTAACACCTAAAATAATGATGCAAGTAGCAATCAGTATAGTAGCTCTCTATGATACTTCTAAAAAAAGAAAAAAACATAAAATAAAAATACAGAACTCACTTGCATGAATTGATCGACTCCTACATCCCCAACCTAATCAATACGAGACACATCCGAAGCGGACTAAAAAACTTCGTCCGCCACAATGTTGAAAGGAAACTTTCTGTCCCACACTAACGACCCATCACCCTCATCCTCAAATGCATGAAGTCTTTCTTGCTTAACAGTAATGCTCGACGGTTCACCGAGCTGAATCACTTTCTCTTTTTCTCCTTCTTCCAAATTAATTACGTCCGATTTTCTCTTTTTGAAAAAATCCCTTTCTTCCTCAGTGGCGGTTGGTTAACTTCATCCCCCCTCCATTTTCTCTGGGTTCGAAGAAGAACCTTCAAAGTTCTTAGCTCTGAGACGGGCCCTCAGACTTGATGCCGATACTCCTGGATATTTGCCAGCTGCAAAATATGGAAAAAGAAGTTAGCAAGGTCGAATCAGTAAGCTATCAAGCAAGACAGAAGCAGCTCGTAATCCCTTCACCAAAATAGTTTATAATTGACAACCTATCTTCCTCCCACGGAAGCAACTCGAAAACAGATATTAGACCACCCTTGTCAACCATTTTAATAAGAAAGGCTATTATGCACTCATTTTGAGGAGTTATAAGCTCAGGACCTAGTATATGTTAAGGCTGACAGCACCAATAGATCGGGAACTTCTCACCCAGGTGCTCATCTAAACAAAACAGAAAAACCTCATCTACCGACTTCACCTTAAGAAACATTTCTTTAAAATCTTTGAAAAAGGATTTGTACAACTTAAAAACAGAGAACCCAGGAGTACTATTCAAGTTCACCCAAAGGCATTTCTAGACTCCTTTTGCTTGAAATAGAGAAAAGAAAAGTTCTAGTTCTGGTTCAATTTCAAGAAATTGCATCAGAACCTGAAAGCATTTTAAAAATGCCCATCCATTAGGATGGACCTGAGAAGGTGCATAGTTCATTTGTTTTAACATGTCACACTCAAAATTTGTGAAAGGCAATTTCACAAAAAGTTCCTCAAGCATACAGTTGTACATGAAAAGGTTTTCAAAATCTTTCTTTCTATGAAAAACGCGATCAGAGCGATTGCACGGCAACAATTCTATGAGAAACTCAGGCCTCACTATTCTCAACAAATTAACCTCACTAACACTCTCTTTGTCAATAAACAGAGATGCCCTTATCTTCACATCCCCATCAACCCAATCATAAGACTCATAATCCCCAACTTTCGGCAAAGCCTTCGCCTTTTTCTCACTCATTTTTCAGAATACAAATAGTGGATAAAGCAAGGAGTAAGGAACATTTTTACTAACCTCTTTTACTCATCCTCTTCGAATTTTGGAAGCAACACCAGTTAAAGTAACAGACTTGTGCTAATGTAAGTGGAACTCGAAATAAATTTTACACCATTCATTTAATAAACCCTTCAGTTCCACCATAAATTACAACCATTCATAAAGCCCACTTCCAATGGTTACAGAACCGTTTGGAACTTGCACCCAATTTTGAAAAAAAATTAAAATTAATTTTCAATCAGCATGCCTTTTCGAATACTCAAAAAAAAAAGAGAGAAGAAAGTTTAATTAGTATAAATGAGACACGTTGATCTGGGGACTCCCCATGCCGAGCTATAACTTGGTCAAGCAACTCAAAAGCTCAACCTACCCCATTAAAATCATGCTAAGTTTGGGGCTGTGATATGACCGTTATATGTCACTCACGAGTTATAGCTCAGCAACGTAACTTATACCTGATCGTAACTGACACATTAACTCCACCGATTTATGATTATAAATGACTTTTATTTCGTAACGTCAGATATGTAATTAATCTCCCTTCTGAGCGCCATTACTCAAGAGAAAACAGTTACCCTTGTCTCGCGAGTATAAAAGGAAATGATAAGAATTTTTGAAGGTACGTGATCTTTTCCAAATGATAACTTTTACTAGTATTCTCCTTTGCTGACTTGAGCGTCGGAGTGCCTTTTACAGGTACTCACCCTCTTGTTCCATCTGTTGCTGAAGTATATCGTGATCCAGTCAGAAAGTTTGCTGACACCTATCGGAAGACGAGTTATATATCGACTTAACGACCAGGCAAGAACATGACCAAAATAAAATATTTGGATTGGTTCGATATCTAGATTTTGAGAGCTAAATCTACTTCTCTTTGTGAGTACCAGTTTTATTTGCATTAAAATTTGTGTATCTTTGATAATGACAAAAAAAAATGACGTTTGCATAAACTCGAAATGAACAATAAAACTTAAATGACTTGAATAAAAATGAAATTGAATTACAGATAGTAAAAATATTTAAAAAAGTAAAAGACAAATTAAAATGTAAAGTCCAAAAAAATAAAAATTGCTGAATTTAAAAAAAACAAAATAACATTACAAAGAAGATAAATTGTATAAAAAGAAAATACAAAAATAGTAAAATAAAATTAAAAAATATAAAAATTGATCGACAATGTAATAATTTTTATACTAAACAATGATCGAAATTCAACGCTAAGTTATCAAAAAAATGTAATAATATCTCGTCGAAAATATTATTTTTAATATAATACATGGTAATTGAACTCCTCAACAACATAGCAATAAGAAACAGTAACAACATGATTATCAATCACTATTTAGATTTTGTTTAATGATAAAATTATGGATCTCATATATATTAGTCTTTTCATGTTGTATACAAGGTTATATCAGTCAAATACATTGATATATTATTTAAAAGAGGTTTTTCCTTTTTTTTTTTTACTAAACTAAAAAAATCTTTGTTCTTAATTTTTTTAATAACTTTTTAATATTATTTTTGTTGTATTTTATTTTGTTCATTCAATCTATAACATAAATATTTTTTTTACATTATAATATAGATCTAATTTGAATATTATTTGATATATATATATATATATATAGAGAGAGAGAGAGAGAGTGTATTTTATAGAGAATTTCAATCTGATGTATAAGAAAAAGAGAAAAATAATAACGGAGAAAACTCAGATTCTCAAGAGACGGGTTATTATATCTTATCCATCCCTTATAATTCGGTCTAGCATACATAAGAGGAATATAATGGCCATATACTAAGCCTAAAGTTACTTCTCTTTAAAAGTCGGTTACAAACAATACATTATACGCCGCCTATTAAAGCCGAGTTATTATGACATAAAGTTGCATAGTTAAAACGAAGAGATACTAACTTGAGCGTCAGAATAATACTTCAAGCTGAAGTTCTGGCATGCTATAGAACAATTTGTATGAATTATTTTTTGATACACTTCTTCCATAAATTCTAATCGACAATTAACACTGTTAATTGGTTGGAAATAATAATTAGTTGAATATCGTATCACATTTGCATAATTTGCTCAACGACCTTTATTTATCTTTCTTCTTTTTCCATCTTTAACTTCAGTCTGGGGATATCTGTAACCATCATATTAATTAATAACTGAACATAATAATAATGTCTTAAGAGTTAGTTCAAATTTAGACATCAGTGTCCTAAAGGAATGGATCACGTTGCTTAATTTCTACTACACACACTTGGAGCTCTTCTGTGCGATGCCGATTTAAAAGTGACCAAGGGAAAGGGACACGACTAGCACAAACTTTTCCAATTCGAAACGAGTAAGTTCTCATTTTATTAAAGTTAAGGATACCCTTAGTTTGAAGCACTATGTTGTATATACACTAAAATTAATTATTAAAATTAATCATTAGAATAAAAAATATATTAAAAAAAAATATATATATATTAAAAATAAATTAAATTATATATATATCTATATATAAATATATTTTAATGATTAATTTTAATGTATAAATAATATTTTTGTAGTTGTAAATATATACTCAGCCATGCAAACTGTTGCAATAATACACTTTGATTGGATGATGAGGTGTGGCATAATTAATAGTAGATGACAAAATCCGTCAACTTGTTAAGTTATTCAGTGGACTCAGAGTGGCGCGTGTGAGGACAGGTGTCCATTTAGTGGCATCCGCTGCAGTTATCATTATATTTCCAACTAGATTGATAGGTTACATACAGTTACACAAATTAAAGAGAAGCAAATCCAGCAAATATAATAATGCATCCACGTTTCGTTTCGTTTCTTATCTTATGTATTAATAGGAAAAGTTTCAGGTATGTCAATCACTTTATTGGAAGACTGAAATTCTGACTGTTATGTCCATTAAGATATAAAATAAAAAAATGTTAATGACTCTGATTGTTTTGAGTGAAATTGTGGTTGAGTCTTTAATTTTGTAGTGTTGCAAAGATCTTAACCTATAGTACTGTTATACTAATATGATGGTTTATTAATTAGAGGCTATGTGTAGCTTGTCGCAGCTGGAGCTCAATCAGGGGGGAGAGAGAGAGAGTATTTAATTATTTATTATATTTTGATTTTAGACATATAATATCTTAAGTTACTAGCTGAATACATATTAGATATGATTTAAATATTTGTAAAATTAATTATTAATCAATAATAAATCTGTCAACTTTTGATAAATTTTGAGTTATATGATTATAATGATTGAATTAAATAAATCTTATCCAAGCTAATTGAAAATAAAGAAATGAGTTTCTAAAGTCATTTATTAGTTCATTATGATCATGGTAATAAATTAGATCTCTTATTCTAATTAATAAAAAGATATTACTTCATACTGTTAGATACTGAAAAATATTACTAAATATAAAATTTTACTTCATACGCTTAGTATTAGACTTATAGAGTCACACATTAATAAATATTACGGTCTTTGTTAAAGAATTATTTAATTATTATTATTTTTTTGCTAGAACCAATAATATAATAATTTTATGATAATTTAGAATGTTAAATAACCATTAAGAATAATTAGTTATTTTACCGTTTTAAATTTTATATTTTTAGTTTGGATAAGTTTGTTTTAATTGAGTTATTATATAATTCATAAGATTTCAATTTGAACAAAATAAAATTTAAATTTAAAATAAAATAAAATTTAAAATTAAAAAATACTCAAATTTAAAATCATAAAAAATATCATTATATATATGTTAGAGAATATTCCCACATTTTACCTGAATTCCAACATCACTCTGTTTGAGATAATATTGATAGTAAGAATGTGAGATATAACCAAGAGTGACACATTTTGCAAAGAAAACAAGGGTATGCAATACCAGATAATGATTGGTAAAATTAAAGCTAAGTCTAATACTTCAGTTTTAGATAGATCTTGTATTATCCTCAAAGGTCTCGCCTTTCAGGTTCCGAATCTACCGAGGAGAATAATTCCATTCTAGTTGTAACTCCTCATATGAGGTTATAAATTTAGACAAAAGAGACCTTTTCCTATACTGGATTTAATTAACTACTTTATTGAATGCTGTTTCTCATTGAGTTAAGAAAATTATACTCCTTATTACCTAAAGTATAAGTTAAAAAATAAAGAAAAAATAATATATATTATGCAATCAATACCTAGTCCCAGGCAACACACTCTAATGGATTTTGTCTGGAAAGTAATTATAAGTTGTAAACTAACCATACAATCAAAGAGGGAGGAGATTTAACTAAGAAAGTGACTTATCAATCAATATTAAAACCAGCAATTTCGGTTACACTTGGATGACTTAGATTAAAAGTGTCTGCTACTTCTTACTTGCTGATAATTTTTCCTTTTGCTTGCAATAAAAGTATTTGCTTTAAAATTTTCTCCTGCATGCTTGATGATCATTTTTATCTCATTTGTTTAATGAAACAATTTCATTGCTAACCATGAGCTGGTGATTGTCAGTTGCTGTTCGCGATTTATTTTACAACCAACTAGTTCGGAGGAAATACATGCAATCCAGGTTCTTTTCTCTTGTACCACCATGCAAATGACATATTTTGTGAAGTTTAATTCATCTTTAATGAATAATGGATCTGTTTGATAATTTTGTATTGACCGATGAATTCATCTCTGCAATAAAAGTCCCAATAAGGTGCTGCAATCAATCAAGAAATGTGTACAACGGCTTGCTCTTGTGCATCCAAATGTTTCCTTCAAAGTTATCGATGTTGAAAGGTATCTTCCCCTGCAAAATAACAAAGTCAATCTTCTTTATATTTGTCAATCATTCTTTTGCTCATTTTCTTTACTCATTTTTCTTACCATGTTTGTCAATCATTGTTGCTGGATGGGCTCATAATTCATAATTGTTTGTTGAAGGTCCAAAAGTGAATTTTATAGGGTTCTAGTTCAAATTCAGAACATTTATTAGCAAAACGAAGCCTACTTGATTACTTTTTCACCGAGCTAGGTTGTAAGATATCCATCCCTCTTTCTAATACTTTTATGTATTTTAGTGAACATTATTTTTTAATGTTCTTGTTTTGTTTTTCATTTCATCTTGATATATTGTTTTACAGCAAAAGTAGTTGTCATTATTGGTGAACGAGGATCCTGCTATTATGGAAAGACATGGTGCCCTTGAAAGAGGTTCGAGTTATATTGGAGTGTACAAACTGAGATAGATGCAGTTGCTTGCACTAAGCAGATATTGATATGTTTATAAATTATTTTTACCATGTTTTAGTCTAGACGTGTATCATAAATTTGATATATTTAGAAATTTTTAATATTTTAAATTCTATAATTCTATATAGATATTGTGAATATTTTTTGTATTTATTGAAAAATTGATCTATGTTTGATTCTTTTTGTATTTGGTGGAAATATAATTATTTATGAAAATTAAGTTTTAATAGTGATAAATGTGAAATTAGTAAAAATTTATAATTATAAAATCAGGAATAACAACCGATTTAGTGACCGATTTAGATTTTTAGTTCAGGAATTAGCAACCAATTTAGTGACCGATTTTGGATTTTTCAAATCAGCCATCAGCAACCGATTTTATGGCAACTGATTTAGCGATTGAAAAGTTGGTCGCCATTTAGTGACCGATTTACTTCGCGGCCGATTTAGCAACGGAAAAATTGGTCACCATTTAACGACCGATGATGTTAGCGACTGACTTAGCGACTGATACTCTTTGGTGAGGGTTTGGTGACCTTGTTCTAATTAGCGACCAAGGTTTTAGCGACCAAGGTTTTAGCGACCATCAGAATCGGTCACTAAGGGTTTAGAGACTGATTTTCAAGAAAAATCGGTCGCTATTCCGGTAATTTCTTGTAGTGCGTGAAGTCCAGATCCCTTTGGATGGCAACATCCGACTTGTTGGGTGTCGAGGTGTTGCCTGTTTGAATTCCTTGTGAGGAGGTGAGGGTGGTACCTGCAAGAGACTCCGATGCTTAAGTTGGTAAGGGCTTTAGGCAGATCTTTTATAGTAGATTAGAACGTGAATATACCTGAGAGGTGTCAGTGTATTTATAGTAGAGTAGATAACCACCTTTTTGAGTAGTTCCACCTTTGTTGGTGTATAACCGTTCCCTTTATCTTGGGAGTTTGTTGGGATCTATCTTTTAGGAAAGATAGAAATGAGAGGAGAGATTCAAGGAGGCAGTTACTTGCTTTTTGGGTAGGTAGGGCTGAGCTCCCTTGTTGGTGTTCGACTTCTTTAAAGAGGTCGGGCGTGTCGAGGAGGCCATCCTTCTTGGTGGACCTTCTATCTTATTGAGCCTGGCTTTTATTTATTGGGTCAGGGTATGAACAATTCCCCTACTTGAGTCCTGATCCTTTTATAGGTTAGGCTTAAGCATCTTGTGACTTCTGGTTTTTACATCGGGTACGCCACCTTTATAGAGGTCGGGTTACCCGACTTATTTTTTAAAATTTGAACGTTGCCACTTTAATGAGGAGCAAATATTGCGTGGCAGTTTTTCCTTGGGATTCGTGCACATTTTAAAGAGGAGTTAAGGTGCCATTTGTCCTTTGTCTCTTATAAAAGCCTTTCAACTCTTCTTCTTTTTCATTTTCACATTTGTAAAAACCTTTCCGTTTCCTCCTTTCTTGCTTTTTCAATTAATTCTTGCTTTTAAGACTTTTCTATCTCGAATTTTCCTGAATGGTCTTGCCTTGATAGTGTGGAAAGGAACATTCGCATTTTACTACTGTTTGACGTGCCACTCCTTTTTTGTAATCTTCATCGAGGTTGGTTTCTTGGTTTTTTTTTTTTTGCCTTCTTCCTGGTGATCTTGTATTTCTGTTTATCTGAGACTGCTCTAAGTAATGGTGTTGATGTTAGTGTGCTGTGTTTATCGATTCTTGGGGTTGCTTTAACTGTTATTGCATTGCTTTTTGTTGAGAAGTCTGTTTGGCTTTCTTTTGAGACTGGTGTGGAACGTTTGAGTTTAAAAGACTCTCTTTGATGGTTGATTGATATCACCCCTTTGTTTATTTTTGGGGATTTTTGGATTTTGTGCCCTTTGTAGAACTATAACTGTTACCCTTTTGTTGTCTGATTGTATCTGTATTGCCTCCTATGGTGTTGCTACGATGTGACGATGTTGCATGGGACGGACACCTTTTGGTTGCTCTTTAGAAAAAATATGGAAAAAATGTCTTTCTTTGATTTTGCTGACTTTGCCCGACTTCTTTTGGATGAGGTCTGGCTTCTTTTAGTAACGATCTTTTTACTTTGCATCTATAAGTGTAGCCTTTATGTCACGCTCTGTCCTTACGAGTATGTCGACCAAAGTTCTTCCTAGTCTTCAAATTTGGGTAGATACCACTGTCCTTTCTTATGTCCCTGTGACTGATAGGGAGTATTGTGAGGAATTCCGTAGGCACCATAGCATATGTGAGAACAGGAAAGATGAGAGAAACTATGAGTTAGTGGCGCCTGATTCAGAAGAGAAGGTGTGTTTTCCTTCTTTAGAGGAGTCTGAGCGGCCCTTTTGTTATGCCTATGACTGCTTTTTTACTAGGTTAGGTGTCCGATTTCCTTTTACCGACTTCGAAGTCAATGTATTGTGGTCTTGCAACCTTGCCCCTACCTAGCTGCACCATAACTCTTGTGCCTTTCTAAAAATATACCAGCACCTATGTCGGGAGTAGGGTGTCCGACCTTCTCTAAAGGTGTTCTTCTATCTTTTTTTTCTGACCAAACCCTAGAGCTCCTCAAAGAAGTCGGGATGGATATCCTTCTGAGCTGTTTAAGGTTAGAACGTTTTTGCCATCTTTGATGATTCCTTTCACGACTTTAAGAATCACTTTTTTAAGGTCTGAGGTGTTGAAGGAGTTTGACCTTTCTTTTTGGATGAAAGTCAAGAGCCTTATTTTCCCTTGTATTGGCATGACACGCTTGTTACCCTTAGGCATGATGTAGACGATTTAGATTCTCTTGAGAGGAGTGTAGTAGACTAATAAACCACTATTTACGGTTTATTTTGTATTGAATTGAGTAGATTTTATCCATTATTCTCACACTTATTCATAGAATTTGCATATTTTTCATTTTCCTTCCTAATTTTGTGCTATGATTGAAAACATGCTTCTTTGACCTTAAATTTGCTAATTTTAATCCTCTCTTATTGTCATTTGATGATGTGATATGTTTGTTAAGTGTTTTCAAGGTTTATAAGGTAGGAATGGCTTAGAGGATGGAAAGGAAGCATGCAAAAGTGGAAGGAACACAAGAAATTGAAGGAATTGCTAAGCTATCAATCCTGACCTCTTCGTACGAAATCGATCATAACTTGCGCTACAGAGGTAAGAATGAGGCGGTTCCAGTTGCGTTGGAAAGCTAATATCCGGGGCCTCAAAATGAAATGCAATTTGCCAGATTTTCCTTGCATTTAGGTGACGCGTACGCGTACGCGTGACCATGAATTATTCAGTGACGCGTACGCATGCTGTAATTACAGAAAACGCTGGGGACAATTTCTGGGCCCTTTTTGACCCAGTTTCAGGCCAGAAAATATTGATTAGAGGCTGCAGAGTGAAGCTGGAAGGGGAAATCAATCATTCACACTTTCATACGCTTTAGGGTTTAGATGTAGTTTTCTAGAGAGAGAGGCTCTCTCCTCTCTCTAGGTTTTAGGATTTTTAGTCTTGTTCCTTCTTAATTTCAGAATTCCACCTTGCTTTAATTTAGTTTCTCTTCTACATTTTATTATTCTCGCATCTTAGATTATCTTCTCTTGTTACTTTCTCTATTTTTCCAAATTTAGTTTATGAACTCTCCATGTTAGATTCAATTTCCTTTTTAATGCAATTTGAGGTATTTCATGTTTATTGCTTCTCTCTTCATTTGTGTTATTGATTCCTTGCAATTATTGGTCTTAGATTTTACATTCACTTATTACTTTTCTATGCTTTTATTGTATGTCTTCCAAGTGTTTGATAAAATGCTTGGTTGGATTTTAAATTAGATTTTTATGCTCTTAACTTGGATTGATCAATTAGAGACTCTTCAGTTATCAAAATTCTTTTGTTGATTGGTAATTGAAATTTGCTAGTTGGGTTAGGCTTCACTAAATCTAGTCTTTGATTAGGACTTGTGAACTTAAGTTGGTTTTGCTCACTTGACTTTCCTTCATTGTTAGAGGTTAACTAAGTGAAAGCAAAAGGCAATTACTATCACAATTGATGATGATAATGACGATATGAATTCCAATTCTCAATCTTTGCTAGGACTTTTCTTAGTTGTTATTTTATTTCCTTGTTATTTACATTACTTGTCTCTTATCACAAAAATCCCAAAAATACTTTTCCATAACCAACTATAAGTACAATTCCCTGCAATTTCTTGAGAGATGACCCGAGGTTTAAATACTTCGGTTAATTTTATTGGGTTTGCTTAAGTGACAAATAATTTAAATATTGATTGAGGTTTAATTGTCGGTTTAGAACTATACTTGCAACGTGATATTTTTGTGAAAATCTTTACAGACATTTTTCTTCCGTCAAATTTTTGGCACCGTTGCCGGGGAATTGCATATGTGTGCCTTGTTATTGGTTATTGTACATATTTTCCTTTTGCTTATTTGTTAGTTTTTGTTAGTTTTAGGACTTTATTGCTTATTTTCTATTAGCTTTTGTTTTTATTTGTTGCTATGAATTCTCACCCCTTTGGCTATGAGTTTGGTTCAAATTATGTTGTAGGGAATGGAAGCTACAATGAGAATATGAATCAAGGTTGGGACAATCAAAGGTGGGAGGAGCCTCAAGCTTATGGATAACTTCCATGGCAACAACCCTCTCTGATGTACTACGAGCAAGAGTCATTCCATGATGCATACGAAGACAACGGATATGGTGGACCTCCTTGTGACTAACAACAACCACGACTATATGCCTATGAACCCCTCTTCAACATAGTTTTGAACCACCATACTCACAAGCTCTTTTCCACCATTCACCTCCATATGACCCTAACCCTTATCCACCATACTGACCACCACACGAACCATATGAACCATACATGGAACCACCCCAGTTCCAACACAACTACTCCCAAGAACCACCACCTCAATATACTCCATCTCTATACCCTTATCAAGAAGAACCACCTTTGTATTATGAGCCTTTTTCTCCCAACAGATGAACCCTCCTATCCACCCCAAGCTCCCATAGATGATACCTTTAGTGTTATTCGCCAAGGGAAAAGAGAGCTTCAAACCACACTTACTTCTACTCTCACTGGTCTCACCTCTACTCTCCAAGCTCTTATATCCCGTGTGGATCCACATAATGACCTCTCCATCCCACCACCACCCTCCACGAAAGAACATTCATATCCATCAATCCAAGAGTAACATGATCCCAATTATACTAGCGAAATGGAATAAGAGAGAAGGGATCGTCTTAGGGACTTAATGGATTGGATTCACATATCCATACTTCAAGAGAAGCAAGAGGAGGCCCAAAAGGTGGAGAAGGTAGAGACCCTTAAAGATGAAGGAATAGTTGAAGAATTAGGGGAGGTTGAACAAGAGGTGGAAGACATCAAGGAGGAGTTTGATTTTGTACTAGAACAAGTGAAGAAAGCCAAAATTATCGAAGAAGAGGAAGTGGTTGAAGACTTAGGAGATGCAGAACCTCCATGGGAATCTCAAATCATAGAGCCTCCTTCCAAGACGTTTAAATTTGATGTTGAGGAGGGTGTACAACCTCCAAGACATATCATGGTTGAAGACTTTGAGGAGGTTGATCATGAGATGGATTCAATAATTGATGAATTTTTCTCCACAAATGAATCCTCTCCCACTGGATTTGAAGAAGAGGTTGAGGTTGAAGAAGCTTGTCAAGAGGTGGAGATCATCAAAGAGGAGTCCAAGAGAGTGAAGTATACATTGGCAAGGCCGCCATTAGAGACACCTCTCCCCAAGCCATTACCATCTAACACAACATTCAAGTGGGTAAAATTCTTATCCTTAAACTCTATTTTTCCACTTGAATATGGTTTGCTTGAGAAGGATGGTCAACTTAGACCTTTGTGTGGCTTTAAAAGTAAAAGGGCGATGGTAAGCAGTTGGAAACATAAGTTTCGATTCATTCTGGTTGAAAGTTCAAAGCTTAATTGCAAATGTTGGTGTAGAGCTAGATTTTTTGGGTCTAGGAAGTTGTTTGGATGCCTCATAGAGAATTTGGATTACTTGCCACCCAATTGGAACAATGACGATCAACTTAAAACGGGTGTAGAAACAAGATTTGGGATCCGGGCATAAAAGAGGATCAACGTTGGGAGCTCAAAGCTTGTGAAGAACTTCATCAAGGCTTGGTAAATTCACTTGGAAATGTTGGAGCTTATTGGAAGTCCAAGCATTGGTAGAAGTTTCAGGATGAGTTCAAGCACAAGCCACCATGACAAGGAGCTCACCAAATGTCCAACTTAAGGACTTTAACTAAAAGTGCTAGGTGGGAGACACCCCACCATGGTAAATTCTTCCTATTTTCTCTTTTATTTATATTGGTGATAAGTTGAATTTTAAATTTTGGTTGGGTTTATTTGATTTAAGTTGTGGTTTTACTTATTTAATAAAGTTTGGCTTTATTTTGGTAGCTTGTTAGCTTATTTTAAAAAAAAAATTTGTCCCACGCGTGCGCGTGGCCGATGCGCACGCATCATCTTGGATTTTGCTCTCTGTACATTTTTCCCGAGAGTTATGCTGGAACTGTGCGGGGGGTGAGCTTGGCGCACAACCCACCCCACGCGTACGCGTGACCCACGCATACGCGTCACCCAGCCATTTTGTCTTTTCACACGTATGCGCGTCGTATTCTCAACCTGCTACCCACGTGTATGCGTGGGCAATGCTTACGCGTCGCTTCCTGTTTTCCGTTCTTCTTCTTTCTTCTCTCCTTTCTTATTCTTTCTTCTTCCTTTCTTACTTTCTTCTTCTTCATTTCTCCTCCCTTCTCATCCTTATTCTCTTTCATTTTCTTTACTTATTACATTTGCATACTTTAATTCATTGCATTTTAATTTTGTGCATGTTTTTATTTTCTTTTCTAAGTTACTATTTTTCCATTGGCGTTGCATTTTCTTAATCACATGTTGAATTTTTCTTCCATTGTTTTTGTGCTTACACTACAAGAAAACAAGCTTTTTGCTACGCTTTTAAAGCGTGGCGAAAAGTAAAAAAACCGTAACGATAGCTTTTCACCACGCTTTTTGAGCTACCAGCACGCTTTTAAAAAGGTCACATTTGCAAGGGTGCCAGTTACTCTATCGCTACGCTTTTGGTGACCAATCACCATGCTTTATTTTTTGCACGCTTATAAAGGTCGCCACATTTTAAAAGCGTAGCCATATGTGCCAAATATGGCTACGCTTTTAAAGTGTGCCAATAGCAAGATATGGCTACGTTTTAAAAGCGTGCCAATAGAGACATATGGCTACGCTTTAAAAACGTGCCAATAGAGACATATGGCTACGCTTTTAAAGTGTGCCAATAACGGGATATAGCCACGCTTTTTAAGTTGTGTGCCAAGATGTGAACTTATTGCCATGCTTTTAAAGCGTGGCTATAGCTAAATCAAATTTAAAAAAATAGCTACACTTTTAAAGCGTGCCAATAACGAGATATAGCCACGCTTTTTAAGTTGTGTGCCTAGATGTGAACTTATTGCTATGCTTTTAAAGCGTGGCTATAGCTAAATCAAATTTAAAAAAAAAATCTCGTAAAAGCCTACATGTGAACACTCAAATTTATGTTCCTACATTCAATACTTGGTAAAAGCCTATAAAAATGTCATATGTATACATGCAACGGCCGCATACATGAAATTTACAAACATTAACAAAAATAAATTTCTAAAAAGAGAATTAAGAATTATACAAGATACGTATTTTACAAACTCTTAACTCTAATAACTTCACTTTCTTTAGATACTTCCTTCGTTCCTCGGTTATATCACCTAGTTGACCAAAGTCATTAGCCCCTGAAAAACATCATAAGTAGAGTGTTAGACTCTTATCACTTCTATATTTTTTGAACATTTATTATTCTTTCACAACAAGTATATCAGACTTACACACCTGAGTCAGTTTTAAAGATTCATCACCAGAAATATCTGTTCCCATAGTTGTTTGCCAAAGTTGCTCTTGCATGCAGTTTAAGTTTAGGTTATGACCAGCTAAGTTTCATTAGAGCCTATAGGTCAAATGTCAATGATATCAATACTAAAACATAAACAAACAACCTAAAAGGTAGTGCCAAAATCAAGTAGCTTCAGTACTACGAGCTATAGAAATGGATAAAATATGATAATTAAAAGCAAGTATGCAATATCACATAAAAATTATAAAGTAACATTTTTGCACAGTAATATATTAATCTGGAGGCAGTTTTGTCTCACCTGTAACTAACATTTGGTGTCAAGAGGAAATTCCTCTATTTTCAGTTGTTCCTTTATTCTTTCTTGCACTTCAAATTCCTAATCCAAAAATAAATCAATAATAACTTCAGTACTTTTAAAATTGAAGTGTCATATATGACCATGATTCAGGTTAACGTAGATAATCACAATAAAAACATGTCATCTTTGCATCCAAGTATGATCCTGTTCATATAATTAGTGCTGTTTCACAACAATTTTAGTCATCATTTTCTTTTAAAAATGAGGAAAGATATTGAGGGGAAATTTATAAGGGAAATAATTAAAAAAGGAGTCTCATGATGTTCTTGTTTATGCTTAATTTCTCAGAAAAAGTGCTCTTTAGATTTTAAAGGAAGAACTTAAATCTATGTAAACTGTTTGAATAATATTCTTAAACAATTCGACTCAGGAAATGATAATTCCTTTTAGATGCCACAGAGAATTACTTCTAATAAAATTGACTACAAATCTAGGGTAGGATATGTACATTTGAATGAACAAAATATAAAAATGGTTCTTACCTTTAGGTCAAAGGTAAATGGTTTTTGCCCAAAGTTGACATGCACCCTGTTAGAGATAAATGAAACACAGTCCTGTAAAATTAAATTCCTCAACTAATGATCAAAAGAAGCTTCCATTCAAATGTTAGTAATTACAGTGGAAGAACCAAGGAAGCTAAAAATTTCAACAATGAAAAAAATTTAGCAACAAAAATTTAGAATAAGAAAAAAATTTAACAACTTCTAATAATCAAATAATTGGCAACAATGAAAAACATAAACTTTCACAAAAACTCAAAAATTTAGAATCACAACAAATTTTAAGAAAGACTTCCAATCAAGTATTCAACAAAATTTTAATTCTTTTTGGGTTACTAAAGTTCATGAATCTTTTGAGAATGAAACCATAGGTTCTTAACTCACTTCCCAACCTAGCTACCTTTTGCAATTGCTTAACCAAGGCCTTATCAGACCTCACCACATTAACCTGTACTTTTGTGGTCACTTCTTTTGCACAACAAGCAAAAAGAAGCGTGTTTCTTTTTTTCTCAACATGACTTCGTGCGGGACTCAATGTACAAATAATGGCTGTTTGAAATGCTAGAGGCAAAAAAAAAAACTAGCGAAAGACAGTTTGAATGCATCATCTAGCATTAAGAAAACCAAGGTTAAGAGATAGGCAGCCAAATAAAGAACAAAACTACATTAAAAACAAAGCACACATGACATATAATACGAATGGAAGCAGGCAACCTCAGCTTGCAGATGACTTTTCCAAGAGTAAGTAAACTCCAGTTTATATGACAACCTTCTTTCAGTCTCACCCCAGCTAATGATAACGAAGATGCACTCTCACTTCCTGCAAAATCAACAAAATTCTGCAAAGAAACAAAACAAAGTTAATAATTGCAAAATTTTTGGTAAGCATTTATTGCCTAAACAAAAAGGAGTACTTTTAAAAATGCAAACATACCACGCTGGCAGCTAGGGTGGCTGAGTTACCTTTGCCCAAGGAATTCCTTGGCAGAATTTTTTATTGTCTGAAACAATACAATTTCAATATTAGGAGCTTTTTTAATTATTTTTTAAGATATAAAAAGTACAAGAATTTAATTACAGAAATGGAAAGGCACACACCAATCTGATAATTTGATGAGATCTTGAACTCTTTTCATTTAGGTATGTCTTTCCTACCTGTCTCTGAGCTTCCAGGATAAATTAATGTAATGCTTGATTGTACAAACAACCTAAAAAAGAAAATATACAAGCTCCGTTACCTTCACAAAACGATAGAAGCTCTTGCAAAAGCCCCCAGTCCCGTAAGTTCTCCACTATAAGTTTCTCTAAAATGGATCCTCTCCGAGAAAAAAGAAATGAAACCAATCATTAGTTATACAATCCATTTTATGAAATTTCAACCTAATATATGAAAGGTATTCACCTCAGGATCATCACGCAACTAAGTGAGTATGTGGTGCAACCTTTATCCTTCAAATTAGTAAATTAGTAAATTAGTGCAGCCATTGGCATACCATGCAAATTAGTAAACAAATTTTCTGGTGGATGAACAACAGCTTCTCCTTCAAGCATCTTTCTTACTTCTTTCGTTGAAAGACGATCATTTGGCGATCTGCATATCGCAACCTTCATGTAAATATTCAATTCCACGTGCCACGCCAATAGCAATGTTATGAATTTTCTCATATCTTATTTGAAGCATTCCCTTGTTCTTGCTTAAGTATGTACTTGTCAAGAGAACCATTAGGCATGTACTCATAAACCAGAGCGAGCTTAGTTCTTTCTACGCAAAATCCGATTAACTGAACCGCATTGACAAGACAAATTAAACACAATTAAAACAAAACACGCTTATAATTTCAAAGAACAAATTAAACTCTTATTCTTTTCTCTCACTCATACTCTTACTTTATATTTGTAGCCTTAGTCAACCAAGATGTTAAAATTGCGTAGCTGAATAAGAAAATTAAAATTCATTGGTTAATTTAAGTAAATTAAAACTCAATTAAGGGGAGTTAGAGATCTTACTGCTATAAATTGGGATAACCATAACCCCTGCTGAAATTATAAAAGAGGGAAAAAGGATTAGAAAACGGAAATAGTTAAAAATTATGTCCACCACATATTTCAAACTGATTTTTGTCATGGTGCAGCCTTTATCTTCATTTTATTTATTGAAATGAAACGTTATACCAAGAACAAGGGCAGATAAAGCAAAGAAGCTCTGGCTGAGTGGTACATGGAATCGTGATTCTCACACTTCTTCTCAACTCCGTGCAGCTGACCAGCAAGTGCACTGGGTCGTTCAAGTAATACCTTACGTGAGAAAGGGTCGATCCCACGGAGATTGTTGGCTTGAAACAAGCTATGGTCATCTTGTGAATCTCAGTCAGGCGGATTCAAATGGTTATGAGGTTTTGATAATTAAAAGATGAATAAAACATAAAATAGGATAGAGATACTTATGCAATTCATTGGTAGGAATTTCAGATAAGCGTATGGAGATGCTTTGTTCCTTTTGAATCCCTGTGATGAGCGGATATTTTATACGCTTTCTAGGGGTGTTTTCACATAGTTTTTAGTAGGATCTAGCTACTTTTTAGTACATTTTTATTAGTTTTTATGCAAAAATCACATTTCTGGACTTTACTATGAGTTTGTGTATTTTTTTGTGATTTCAGGTATTTTCTGGCTGAAATTGAGGGACCTGAGCAAAAATCTGATTCAGAGGCTGATAAAGGACTGCTTATTCTATTGGATTCTGACCTCCGTGCACTCGAAGTGGAATTTTTAGAGGTACAGAAATCCAAATGGCGCGCTCTCAATTGCGTTGGAAAGTAGACATATAGGGCTTTCCAGAAATATATAATAGTCTATACTTTGCCCAAGTTTAGACGACGTAAATTGGCATTTAACGCCATCTTTCTATCCTATTCTGGCGTCAAACGCCAGAAACAAGTTACAAACTAGAGTTAAACACCAAAAACAGGTTACAAACTGGCGTTTGACTCCAAGAATAGCCTATGCATGTGAAAGTTTCAATGCTCAGCCCCAGCACACACCAAGTGGGCCCCAGGAATGAATTTCTGCACTATCTATCTTAGTTTACTCATTTTCTGTAAACCTAGGTTACTAGTTGAGTATAAAAACTACTTTTAGAGATTTATTTTGTACCTCATGACATTTTACATCTGAATTTGTATCTTTGACGGCATGAGTCTCTAAACCCCATGGTTGGGGGTGAGGAGCTCTGCAGCGTCTCGATGAATTAATGCAAGTATTTCTGTTTTCTATTCAATCTCGCTTGTTTCTATTCTAAGATGTTCATTCGCACTTCAACATGAAGAATGTGATGATCCGTGTCACTCATCACCATTCTCAACCTATGAACGCGTGTCTGACAACCACTTCCGTTCTACCTTAGATTGAATGGATGTCTCTTGGGTTCTTGGTTCATGAGTTTGACTGCCTCTCCTGACAACAGAGCGTTCGATCTGTGAGTCCAGAGTCTTCGTGGTGTAAGCTAGAACCAATTGGTAGCATTCCTGAGATCTAGAAAGTCTAAACCTTGTCTGTGGTATTCCGAGTAGGATCCGGAAAGGGATGACTGTGACGAGCTTCAAACTCATGAATGCTGGGCGTGGTGACAGACGCAAAAGGATCAATAGATCCTGTCCCAACATTAGTGAGAACCAACAGATGATTAGCCATGCACATGGACCCTTTTCACTGAGAGGACGGCTGGTAGCCATTGACAACGGTGATCCACTAACACACAGCTTGCCATGAAAGGAGACCTGCGTGCATGAAGAAGAAGACAGTAGGAAAGCAGAAATTTAAAAGACAAAGCATCTCCAAAATTCTAACCCATTCTCCATTACTGCGCAATAAGTATTTATTTCATGCTCTTTTATTTTACAATTAAAACTAAAGAACCCTATTGATATCCTAACTAAGAATAATAAGATAACCATAGCTTGCTTCAAGCTGGCAATCTCCGTGGGATCGGCCCTTACTCACGTAAGGTATTACTTGGACGACCCAGTGCACTTGCTGGTTAGTTGTGCGGAATTATATAGTGTGATTGTAATTTTTGTGCACCAAGTTTTTGGCGCCGTTGTCGGGGATTGTTCGAGTTTGAACAACTGACGGTTTATTTTGTTACTTAGATTAGGAAAAATTTTTCTTTTTGGTTTAGAGTCTTTTACTTTCTTTTCAAAAAATTTTTTCTTCAAAAATATTATTTTTCTTTATTAATTGTTAGTTTCTCATTGAGTTTAGTTGCATGCTTTAAGTTTGGTGTCTTTTGTGTTTTTGTCATCTAAAAAATAGTTTTTATCTGTTCAATCCTTGCATTTGTTGAATGTGTCAATTTTCTTGGGAATAGTTTCCCCTTTGAGTCGTCCTTTCTAAAATATTTTTAAAAATAATTTTTCTTTGATTAAATTTTGTGCCAAATTTTATGTTTGCTGTTCTCCTGTTAATTTTTCTTTAATTTTTGAAAATTTTATTTTGGTTTTCTAAAAATTTTAAGTTTGGTGTTCTTTCTTTTTGTTCTTGTTGTTCTTGTGAGTCTTCAAAGTGTTCTTGAGTCTTCTTTGTGTCTTGATCTTAAAATTTTTAAGTTTGGTGTGCCTTGGTGTTTTCCCTCCAAAATTTTTGAAAACAAGGAGCATTGGATCTAAAAATTTTAAGTCTTGTGTCTTTTGTGTGTTTTTCTCTTTCATAATAAAATTAAAAAATCAAACAAAAATATATTTTCCTTTAATTTCTCATAATTTTCGAATCCCTTGGGTTGACTTGGTCAAAATTTTTCAAATCATATCCTTTTAAGATTTTTAAAATCATATATTTTTCAAAAATATCCTAACCATTTTCTCTCTCCTCACTTTTTTGAAAATCCTCATAAAATATTTTCAAATCTTTTTTTATTATTTATTTTAGTTTTTTTTATTTTATTTTTTCAAAAAAAATTTAATAAATAAATATAATAAAATAAATAAAACAAATCCACATCATCTCCCTTTATCCGTCATGGACCTAAGTGGAAATGAACAGTCCAGAAGGACTCTGGGGTCGTATGCTAACCCCACTACTGCCTCATATGGGAGTAGTATCTGTATACCCTCCATCGAAATCAGTAGTTTTGAGTTGAATCCTCAACTCATTATCATGGTGCAGCAAAATTGGCAGTATTCCGGTCTTCTACAAGAAGAACCAACTGAGTTTCTGTCACAGTTCTTACAAATTGCTGACACAGTACATGATAAAGAAGTAGATCAGGATGTCTACAGATTATTACTGTTTTCATTTGCTGTAAAAGACCAACTTAAGGCCAGCATAAGGACATGGAAATAGTTGTCAGACAAGTTCCTAAATCTATATTTCCCTCCTAAGAGGATGACACAGCTAAGGCTGGACATCCAAGGCTTTAAACAAGAGGATAATGAATCCCTTTACAACGCCTGGGAGAGGTACAAAGAGATGCTAAGGAAATGCCCCTCTGAAATGTTTTCAGAGTGGGTGCAGTTAGACATCTTCTACTACGGGCTTACAGAAAAGGCTCAGATATCTCTAGACCACTCAGCTGGTGGATCTATACACATGAGAAAAACAATTGAAGAGGCTCAAGAGCTCATTGATACAGTTGCTAGAAATTAGCATCTGTACTTAAGTAGTGAGTCCTCCATAAAAGAAGAGGCTAAGGCAGTATCCACTGAACTTAGTCCTCTGGAACAAGTTGCTGAAATCAATTAGCATTTATGTTATCTGACAGAACAGTTGGCAGAATTTAAAGAGATGTTACAAGACACTAAGGATGTTAACAGGAACATGGAAGCACAACTTAACCAAACAAGACAGCAGTTATCAAAACAGATAACAGAAGAGTGCCAAGCAGTTCAATTAAGGAGTGGAAAAACATTGAATACTTCAACTCAAGGCAGCAGAAAGCCAAGAAAAGAACAATTAATAGAGGATGAGAAGACTACTAACTGAAATCCCTCTGAGGACAGTAAGAGCCCAGAGAGGAATGACTCTGGCGTTCAAACGCCAGAAAAGGGTGAGAAACTGGCGTTAAACGCCCAGTGGACGCCCAGTTCTGGCGTTCAAACGCCAGAAAAGGGAGAAAAAGTGGCGTTAAACACCCAACCCATGTTCAGTTCAGGCGTTCAAACACCAGAAAAGGGAGGGAATCTGGCGTTAAACGCTAATCCAGCCCCCAATCCTGGCGTTCAAACGCCTATGAGGGGTTAGACACTTGAAAGTGCTGATAATAACCCCCTCAAGAAGGCTTCTCAACCTACCTTTGTAGGAAATAAACCTGCAGCAACCAAGGTTGAAGAATACAAAGCCAAAATACCTTTTCCTCAGAAACTCCGCCAAGCGGAACAGGATAAACAATTTGCCCGCTTTACAGACTATCTCAGGACTCTTGAAATCAAGATTCCGTTTGCAGAGGCACTTGAGCAAATACCCTCTTATGCTAAGTTCATGAAAGAGATCTTAAGCCATAAGAAGGATTGGAGAGAAACTGAAAAAGTTTTTCTCACTGAAGAATGCAGTGCAATCATTTTAAAGAGCTTACCAGAGAAGCTTAAGGATCCTGGAAGCTTTATGATACCATGCACATTAGAGGGTACCTGTACCAAGACAGCTCTATGTGATCTTGGGGCAAGTATCAACCTAATCCATGCATCCACTATCAGAAAGCTTAGCTTGACTGAAGAGGTCAAACCAATCAGGATATGTCTTCAACTTGCTGATGGCTCCATTAAATACCCATCAGGCGTGATTGAAGACATGATTGTCACAGTTGGTTCATTCGCCTTTCCCACTAACTTTGTAGTGCTGGAAATGGAGGAGCACAATAATGCAACTCTCATTCTAGGAAGACCTTTCCTAGCAACCGAACGAACCCTCATTGACGTCCAAAAAGGGAAAGTAACCCTGAGAGTCAATGAGGATGAGTTTAGGCTGAATGCTATTGAAGCAATGAAGCACCCAGACACGTCAAAAGACTGCATGCGTGTTGATATTATTGATTCCCTGGTACAGAAGATTAATATGGCTGAGAGTCTCGAATCAGAGCTAGAGGATATCTTTAAAGATGTTCAGCCTGATATGGAGGAACCAGAGGAAATAAAAGAACCTCTTGAAAATTCCTCAGGAAGAGGAGAAACCTCCTAAACCCGAGCTCAAACCACTACCACCATCCCTAAAATATGCTTTTCTAGGAGAAGGTGAAACTTTTCCTGTAATCATAAGCTCTGCCTTAGAGCCACAGGAAGAGAAAGCACTAATTCAGGTGCTAAGGACACACAAGACAGCTCTTGGGTGGTCCATTAGTGATCTCAAGGGCATTAGCCCAGCCAGATGCATGCACAAGATCCTACTGGAGGATAATGCCAAACCAGTGGTTCAACCACAAAGGCGGCTGAATCCAGCCATGAAGGAGGTGGTGCAGAAAGAGGTCACTAAATTACTTGAGGCTGGGATTATTTATCCCATTTCTGATAGCCTCTGGGTGAGCCCTGTCCAAGTTGTACCCAAAAAGGGAGGCATGACAGTGGTTCATAATGAAAAAAATGAACTGGTTCATACAAGAACAGTTACAGGGTGGCGCATGTGTATTGACTACAGAAGACTCAATACAGCCACCAGAAAGGATCATTTTACTTTACCCTTCATAGAATAAATGCTAGAAAGGCTAGCGGTCATGACTATTACTGCTTTTTGGATGGCTACTCAGGCTACAACCAGATTGCAGTAGATCCCCAGGATCAAGAGAAAACAGCATTCACATGTCCATTTGGAGTATTTGCCTACAGAAGGATGCCATTTGGTCTGTGTAATGCACCAGCAACCTTTCAGAGATGCATGCTCTTTATTTTCTCTGATATGGTGGAAAAATTTCTAGAAGTCTTCATGGACGACTTCTCAATATTTGGAGACTCATTCAGCTCCTGTCTTGATCATCTAGCACTTGTTCTGAAAAGGTGCTAAGAGACCAACCTAGTTTTAAACTGGGAGAAATGTCACTTTATGGTGACTGAAGGAATTGTCCTTGGGCACAAAATTTCGAACAAAGGCATAGAGGTGGATCAAGCTAAGGTGGAGGTAATCGAAAAACTACCACCACCCACCAATGTTAAGGCAATCAGAAGTTTTCTGGGACATGCAAGATTCTACAGGAGGTTTATAAAGGATTTTTCAAAAATCGCAAAATCTCTGAGTAACCTGCTAGCTGCTGATACACCGTTTGTCTTTGACACAGAGTGTTTGCAGGCCTTTGAGACTCTGAAGGCTAAGCTGGTTACAGTGCCTGTCATTTCTGCACCGGACTGGACATTACCATTTGAACTAATGTGTGATGCCAGTGACCATGCTATTGGTGCAGTATTGGGACAGAGGCATGACAAGCTTCTGCACGTCATTTACTACGCCAGTCGTGTTCTAAATGACGCGCAGAAAAATTACACAACCACAGAAAAGGAATTGCTTGCAGTGGTTTATGCCATTGACAAGTTCAGATCCTATTTGGTAGGATCAAAAGTGATTGTGTACACTGACCATACTACTCTTAAATATCTACTTACAAAGCAGGATTCAAAACCCAGGCTCATAAGATAGGTGTTGCTTCTGCAAGAGTTTGATATAGAAATAAGAGACAGAGAATCAAGTAGCAGATCACCTGTCCCGGATAGAACCAATAGAAGGGATGTCTCTACCTCTCACTGAGATCTCTGAAACCTTTCCAGATGAGCAACTCTTTGCAATTCAAGAGGTGCCATGGTTTGCAGACATCGCAAACTATAAGGCTGCAAGATTCATTCCCAAGGAGTTCAGCAGGCAGCAAAAGAAAAAACTGCTTTCTGATGCGAAGTACTACTTGTGGGATGAACCATATCTCTTTAAGAGATGCGCAGACGAACTAATCCGTAGGAGCGTGCCTAGAGAAGAGGTACAGAAGATCCTATGGTATTGCCATGGATCACAATATGGAGGACATTTCGGAGGTGAGCGAACAGCCACCAAAGTCCTCCAATGTGGCTTCTACTGGCCTACAATCTATAGAGACTCTCGAGAGTTTGTACGTAACTGTAACAGTTGCCAGCGAGCTGGTAATCTGCCTCATGGTTACGCCATGCCTCAACAAGGGATCCTAGAGATTGAGTTGTTTGATGTATGGGGCATTGACTTCATGGGTCCTTTCCCACCATCATACTCAAACACTTACATTCTGGTGGCAGTAGACTATGTATCTAAATGGGTGGAGGCAATTGCAACACCCACTAACAATACTAAGACAGTACTGAAGTTCCCAGAAGTTGCTTGTTGGGTGTTAAACGCCCAAAACAAGCAGCGTTTGGGCGTTTAACACCAGGAATGTGGAGGGGAGGTAATTTTGTTTTCCAACCCAAATTTTTTTATTTTTTTGTGTTTTCATCCATAATTTCTTGCATAAACATATTTCAAATCCTCATCTTTTCAAATTCAAAATTTCAAAATAATTATAACTCTTAATCTTATAAAGCTTTTCTTCTTTTCAAATCTTTTTCAAAATGCATATATCTTTTTAATTTCTCTTCAAATCTTTTTCAAAATTCATATATTTTTTTAATATCTTTTCAAATTTAGATTTATCTTTTTCAAAACTATCTCTTATCTTATTTTAAAATTACATCTTTTGCATATCATAATTATCTTTTTACAAATCATATCTTTTATCATATCTTTTTCAAAAATTTTCGAACCCACCCCTTCCTTTTAAATTCAGATTCGGCCACCCCCTCTCCTCCACAATTCAAATTTGGCTCTCCTCCTTCTCCTCTCCTTTCCTTTCTTTTGCTTGAGGACAAGAAAACCTCTAAGTTTGGTGTGTTTTGCGTGATCACTGAGCTAAGACTCACTAATATCATGGCTCCTAAGGGAAAACAAACCACTTCAAGAGGCAAGAAAGAGAATAATCCAAAACCACTTTGAAATCAAGAGAGGTTCTTAACCAAGGAACATTCGGACCATTACTACAAAATAATGGGTCTAACGTCAGTGATCCCGGAAGTTAAATTCGATCTGAAAGAAGACGAATATCCGGAGATCCAAGAGCAAATTCAAAATAGAGGCTGGGAAATTCTAGCTAATCCTGAGACAAAGGTGGGTAGAAATATGGTTCAGGAATTCTACTCAAATCTGTGGCAAACAGAGAGGCAGAGAATGATGATGAGCGGATAATTTGTACGCTTTTTGGCATTGTTTTTAGTATGTTTTTAGTATGATCTAGTTAGTTTTTAGTATATTTTTATTAGTTTTTAGTTAAAATTCACTTTTCTGGACTTTACTATGAGTTTGTGTGTTTTTCTGTGATTTCAGGTATTTTCTGGCTGAAATTGAGGGACCTGAGCAAAAATCTGATTCAGAGACTGAAAAGGACTGCAGATGCTGTTGGATTCTGACCTCCCTGAACTCGAAGTGGATTTTCTGGAGCTACAGAAGCCCAATTGGCGCGCTCTCAACGGCGTTGGAAAGTAGACATCCTGGGCTTTCCAGCAATATATGATAGTCCATACTTTGCCCAAGATTTGATGGCCCGAACCGGCGTTCAAAGTCACCCTCAGAAATTCCAGCGTTAAACGCCGGAACTGGCACCAAAATGGGAGTTAAACGCCCAAACTGGCATAAAAGCTGGCGTTTAACTCCAAGAAGAGTCTCTACACGAAAATGCTTCATTGCTCAGCCGAAGCACACACCAAGTGGGCCCGGAAGTGGATTTTTATGTCTTTTACTCATCTCTGTACACCCTAGGCTACTAGTTTTCTATAAGTAGGACCTTTTACTATTGTATCTTAGAATCTTTTGATCACTTTAGATCTCTAGATCATCTTTGGACACCTAGTTCTTAGATCATTGGGAGGCTAGCCTCACGGCCATGCCTAGACCCTGTACTTATGTATTTTCAACGGTGGAGTTTCTACACACCATAGATTAAGGTGTGGAGCTCTGCTGTACCTCGAGTATTAATGCAATTACTATTGTTCTTCTATTCAATTCCGCTTGTTCTTGTTTTAAGATATCACTTGTTCTTCAACTTGATGAATGTGATGATCCGTGACACTCATCATCATTCTCACCTATGAACGTGTGACTGACAACCACCTCCGTTCTACCTTCGATTGGGTGAATATCTCTTGGATTCCTGATACACGATGCATGGTTGATCGCCTGACAACCGAGCGCTCGCCTGACAAACGAGCCAGCCATTCCGTGAGATCAGAGTCTTTGTGGTATAGGCTAGAACTGATGGCGGCATTCAAGAGAATCCGGAAGGTCTAACCTTGTCTGTGGTATTCTGAGTAGGATTCAATGATTGAATGACTGTGACGTGCTTCAAACTCCTGAGGGCGGGGCGTTAGTGACAGACGCAAAAGAATCACTGGATTCTATTCCGGCCTGATTGAGAACCGACAGATGGATAGCCGTGCCGTGACAGGGTGCGTTGAACATTTCCACTGAGAGGATGGGAGGTAGCCACTGACAACGGTGAAACCCTTGCTTAAGATTGCCATGGAAAGGAGTAAGAAGGATTGGATGAAGACAGTAGGAAAGCAGAGAGACGGAAGGGAAGGCATCTCCATACGCTTATCTGAAGTTCCTACCAATGAATTACATAAGTATCTCCATCTTTATCTTTATGTTTTATGCGTTTATCACCATACCCATTTGAGTTTGCCTGACTAAGATTTACAAGGTGACCATAGCTTGCTTCATACCAACAATCTCTGTGGGATCGACCCTTACTCGCGTAAGGTTTATTACTTGGACGACCCAGTACACTTGCTGGTTAGTTGTGCAAAGTTGTGTTTATGCCATGGTAGTGAACACCAAGTTTTTGGTTTCATTACCGGGGATTATTTGAGTTGTGAAAAGTATTGATCACAATTTCGCGCCACCAAGTTTTTGGCGCCGTTGCCGGGGATTGTTCGAGTATGGACAACTGATGGTTCATCTTGTTGCTTAGATTAGGTATTTTTTTTCGGAATTCTTGAAGATGAATTCTAGAGTTTCATGATGATTTGTTGAAGTCTGGCTGGCTGAGAGGCCATGTCTAATTTCATTGGACCGAGGTTTCAACTTATCGTCACAAGAGCTTGTTGATTTCTATCAATCTTGCTTTTGGAGCAGTGATCTGCTAAGGCTTGGCTGGCCATTGGCCATGTCTAGTGTTTTAGACCGAAGCTTTCTTTGAAAGCTTGGCTGGCTGTGAAGCCATGTCTAATTCCTGGACCGGAGTCTTAGACTAAACATTGCATGATTCCTGGAATTCTCATTAAGAATTTTGATATCTTTTTCAACTTAATTTTCGAAAATCACACAAAAAAATTACAAAATTATAAAATCCAAAAAAATATTTCTTGTTTGAGTCTAGTGTTTCATTTTAAGTTTGGTGTCAATTGCATGCATTCATTCATGTGTCTTAAGGATCTTCAAGATGTTATTGATGATTTCTTACTCTAATCTTTGAATTCTCTTGACTTGAGTGTTTATGTGTCTCATATGTGTCTCATTAGTGTCAGCAGTATACAAACTGCTAAGTTTGGTGTCTTGCATGCATTGTTATTTGATTTTAGTTGCATTTTGATTATTCCTTATTATTAAAAATCCAAAAATATTTTTAATTTGTGTCTTCTCAAGTCAATAATACAGAGAATTGAAGATTCAGAACATACTGCAGAGGAATTATACAGAAAAAGCTGGGCGTTCAAAACGCCCAGTGAAGAAGGACAGACTGGCGTTTAAACGCCAGCCAGGGTACCTGGTTGGGCGTTTAACGCCCAAAAAGGTAGTGTTTTGGGCGTTAAACGCCAGAATATGCACCATTCTGGGCGTTTAACGCCAGGATGGCACAAGAGGGAAGATTCTGTTTTTCAATGCAATTTTTTTTTCAGGTTTTCAAAGTTTTTCAAAATCAAATCTTTTTCAAATCATATCTTTTCAATCAAATCTTTTTCAAAATCAATTTCTTTCCATTTTCAAAAATACTTGCTATCAATTAATGATTTGATTCAACATTTCAAGTATGTTGCCTTTTCTGTTGAGAAAGGTTTAATGTTTGAATCATATCTTTTCTTGATAGCCAAGTCATTAATTTTCAAAATCAAATCTTTTCAAAATGTTTTTCAAATCATATCTTCTCAATCACATCTTTTTAAAATCAATCATATCTTCTTAACCACATCTTTTTCAAAATAATTTTCAATCAAATCTTTTTTGATCTCTAATTTCAAAATCATTTTCAAAAATCACTTGATTTCTTTTCCACCCTTGATTTTCGAAAATCAATTAAGGTTTTTCAAAATGTTTTCAAAATATTTTACTTAATTTTCGAAAATTGCTTCCCTTCTTCTCACATCCTTCTGTTTATGGACTAACACTATCCCTTAATGCAAAATTCGAACTCCATCTCCTTTGATAAGTTCGAATTTTCTACTTCTGCCTTCCATTTTTCTTTTTCTTCTGACACCTCAAGGAATCTCTATACTGTGACATAGAGGATTCCATATTTCCTTGTTCTCTTCTCTTTCTTATGAGCAGGAGCAAAGACAAAAGCATTCTTGTTGAGGCTGACCCCGAACCTGAAAGGACCTTGAAGCGAAAGCTAAGAGAAGCTAAGGCACAACTCTCTGTAGAAGACCTAACCGAATTCTTCAAAGAAGAAGAACTCATGGCAGCCGAAAACAACAACAATGCCAACAATGCAAGGAAGGTGCTGGGTGACTTTACTGCACCTACTCCCGACTTCTATGGGAGAAGCATCTCTATCCCTGCCCTTGGAGCAAACAACTTTGAGCTTAAGCCTCAATTAGTTTCTCTAATGCAACAGAATTGCAAGTTCCATGGACTTCCATTGGAAGATCCTCATCAGTTTTTAGCTGAGTTCTTGCAAATCTGTGACACTGTCAAGACTAATGGGGTTGACCCTGAGGTCTACAGACTTATGCTATTCCCTTTTGCTGTAAGAGACAGAGCTAGAACATGGTTGGACTCTCAACCTAAAGAAAGCCTGGACTCTTGGGAAAAGCTAGTCAATGCCTTCTTGGCAAAGTTCTTTCCACCTCAAAAATTGAGTAAGCTTAGAGTGGAAGTCCAAACCTTCAGACAGAAGGAAGGAGAATCCCTCTATGAAGCTTGGGAAAGATACAAACAATTAATCAGAAAGTGTCCTTCTGATATGCTTTCTGAATGGAGCATCATAGGTATTTTCTATGATGGTCTCTCTGAACTATCCAAAATGTCTTTGGATAGCTCTGCTGGAGGCTCTCTTCATCTGAAGAAGATGCCTACAGAAGCTCAAGAGCTGATTGAAATGGTTGCAAATAACCAATTCATGTACACTTCTGAAAGGAATCCTGTGAACAATGGGACTAGTCAGAAGAAAGGAGTTCTTGAGATTGACACTCTGAATGCCATATTAGCTCAGAACAAAATATTGACTCAACAAGTCAATATGATTTCTCAAAGTCTGTCTGGAATGCAAAATGCACCAAGCAGTACTAAGGAAGCTTCATCTGAGGAAGAAGCTTATGATCTTGAGAACCCTTCAATGGAAGAGGTGAATTACATGGGAGAACCCTATGGAAACACCTATAATCCTTCATGGAGAAATCATCCAAATTTTTCATGGAAGGATCAACAGAGACCTCAACAAGGTTTCAACAACAATAATGGTGGAAGAAATAGGTTTAGCAATAGCAAGCCTTTTCCATCATATTCTCAGCAACAGACAGAGAGTTCTAAGCAGAATACCTCTGACTTAGCAACCATGGTCTCTGATCTGATCAAAACCACTCAAAGTTTCATGACTGAAACAAGGTCCTCCATTAGAAACTTGGAGGCACAAGTGGGTCAGCTGAGCAAGAAAATTACTGAACTCCCTCCTAGTACTCTCCCAAGCAATACAGAAGAAAATCCAAAAGGAGAGTGCAAAGCCATCAACATGGCCGAATTTTGGGAGGAAGAAGAGGCAGTGAACGCCACTGAGGAAGACCTCAATGGACGTCCACTGACCTCCAATGAGTTCCCCAATGAGGAACCATGGGAATCTGAGGCTCAAAATGAGACCATAGAGATTCCATTGAACTTACTTCTGCCATTCATGAGCTCTGATGAGTATTCTTCCTCTGAAGAGGATGAGTATGTCACTGAAGAGCAAGTTGCTAAATACCTTGGAGCAATCATGAAGCTGAATGACAAGTTATTTGGAAATGAGACTTGGGAGGATGAATCCCCTTTGCTCACCAAAGAACTGGATGACTTGTCTAGGCAGAAACTGCCTCAAAAGAGACAGGATCTTGGGAAGTTTTCAATACCTTGTACCATAGGCACCATGACCTTCAAGAAGGCCTTGTGTGACTTAGGGTCAAGTGTAAACCTCATGCCTCTCTCTGTAATGGAGAAGTTAGGGATCTTTGAGGTGCAAGCTGCAAAAATCTCACTAGAGATGGCAGACAATTCAAGAAAACAAGCCTATGGACTTATAGAGGATGTTCTGGTAAAAGTTGAAGACCATTACATCCCTGCTGATTTCATAGTCCTAGAGACTGGGAAGTGCATGGATGAATCCATCATCCTTGGCAGACCCTTCCTAGCCACAGCAAGGGCTGTGATTGATGTTGATAGAGGAGAATTGATCATTCAAGTGAATGAAGAATCCTTTGTGTTTAAGGCTCAAGGATATCCCTCTATCATCATGGAGAGGAAGCATGAAGAGCTTCCCTCAAAACAGAGCCAAACAGAGCCCCCACAGTCAAACTCTAAGTTTGGTGTTGGGAGGCCACAACCAAACTCTAAGTTTGGTGTTGAACCCCCACATTCAAACTCTAAGTTTGGTGTTGGGAGGTTCCAACATAGCTCTGAGCATTTCTGAGGCTCCATGAGAGTCCTCTGTCAAGCTAATGACATTAAAGAAGCGCTTGTTGGGAGGCAACCCAATGTTTTATAATTAACTATTTTCTTTTGTTATTTTATGTTTTTTGTAGGTTGATGATCATGAGAAGTCATAAAATCAATGAAAAAAGCAAAAACAGAATGAAAAACAGGAAGAAAAACAGCACACCCTGGAGGACGCACCTACTGGCGTTTAAACGCCAGTAAGGTTAGCAGATGGGCGTTTAACGCCCAGTCTGGCACCATTCTGGGCGTTTAACGCCAGAAAGGGGCACCAGACTGGCGTTAAACGCCAGAAAAGGGCAAGAAGCTGGCGTTAAACGCCAGAAATGGGCACCAGCCCGGCGTTTAACGCCAGAATTGGCTCAAAACGCATTTTTGCTTGCCATTTGGTGCAGGGATGACTTTTCCTTGACACCTCAGGATCTGTGGACCCCACAGGATCCCCACCTACCCCACCACTCTCTCTCTCTCTTCTTCACCCATTCACCAATCACCTCAACACCTCTTCCCCAAACACCCTTCACCTATCAAATCCCATCTTTCTCTTCACCACTCACATCCATCCTTCATAAAACCCCACCTACCCCACCATTCAAATTCAAACCACTTTCCCACCCAAACCCACCCTCACTTGGCCGAAAATCACCCTTCCCCTCTCCTATATAAACCCATCTTCACTCCTTCATTTTCACACAACCTAAACACCACTTCTTCCCCTTCTTGGCCGAAAACAACAGCCATTACCATCTCCTTCATTTCTTCTTCTTCTACTCTCTTCTTTCTTAATTTGCTCGAGGACGAGCAAACCTTTTAAGTTTGGTGTGGTAAAAGCATTGCTTTTTGTTTTTCCATAACCATTTATGGCATCCAAGGCCGGAGAAACCTCTAGAAAGAGGAAAGGGAAGGCAAAAGCTTCTACCTCCGAGTCATGGGAGATGGAGAGATTCATCTCAAGGGTGCATCAAGACCACTTCTATGAAGTTGTGACCTTGAAGAAGGTGATCCCCGAGGTCCCTTTTTCACTCAAAAAGAGTGAATATCCGGAGATCCGACATGAGATCCGAAGAAGAGGTTGGGAAGTTCTTACCAACCCCATTCAACAAGTCAGAATCTTGATGGTTCAAGAGTTCTATGCCAATGCATGGATCACCAAGAACCATGACCAAAGTATGAACCCGGATCCAAAGAATTGGCTTACTATGGTTCGGGGGAAATACTTGGATTTTAGTCCGGAAAGTGTAAGGTTGGCATTCAACTTGCCCATGATGCAAGGAGATGAACACCCTTACACTAGAAGGGTCAACTTTGATCAAAGGTTGGACCAAGTCCTCACAGTCATATGTGAAGAGGGCGCCCAATGGAAGAGAGATTCAAGAGGGAAGCCGGTTCAGTTGAGAAGGCATGACCTCAAGCCCGTAGCTAGAGGATGGTTGGAGTTTATTCAACGCTCAATCATTCCCACTAGCAAACGGTCCGAAGTTACCATAGACCGGGCTATCATGATTCATAGCATCATGATTGGAGAAGAAATAGAAGTTCATGAGGTTATAGCTCAAGAACTCTATAAGGTGGCGGACAAGTCCTCTACCTTGGCAAGGTTAGCCTTCCCTCATCTCATTTGTCACCTCTGTTATTTAGTTGGAGTTGACATAGAGGGAGACATCCCTATTGATGAGGACAAGCCCATCACTAAGAAGAGGATGGAGCACACAAGAGACCCCACTCATCATGAGATCCCTGAGATGCCTCAAGGGATGCACTTTCCTCCACAAAATTATTGGGAGCAACTAAACACCTCCCTAGGAGAATTAAGTTCCAACATGGGACAACTAAGGGTGGAGCACCAAGAACACTCCATCATCCTCCATGAAATTAGAGAAGATCAAAGAATCATGAGAGAGGAGCAACAAAGACAAGGAAGAGACATTGAGGAGCTCAAGCACTCCATAGGATCTTCAAGAAGAAGAACAAGCCGCCATCACTAAGGTGGACCCGTTCTTTAATTTCCTTGTTCTTTATTTTCCTATTTTTTGAAAATTATGCTTATGTTTATCTATGTTTGTGTCTTGTGATCATTAGTGTCTTAGTGTCTATGCCTTAAAGTTATGAATGTCCTATGAATCCATCACCCTTCTTAAATAAAAAATGTTCTTAATTGAAAAAGAGAAGAATTGCATGAATTTTAAATTTTATAACAGTTTAATTATTTTGATGTGGTGGTAATACTTTTGTTTTCTGAATGTATGCTTAAACAGTGCATATGTCTTTTGAATTTGTGGTTCATGAATGTTGGCTCTTGAAAGAATGATGAAAAAGGAGACATGTTACTGAGGATCTGAAAAATCATTAAAATGATTCTTGAAGCAAGAAAAATCAGTGAAAAAAAAGAAAGAGAAAAAAAAATATTTTCGAAAAAAAAAAGAAAAAAAAAATTTCGAAAAAAATAGAGAAAAGAAAGAAATAAAGTTGTGATCCAAGGCAAAAAGAGTGTGCTTAAGAACCCTGGACACCTCTAATTGGGGACTCTAGCAAAGCTAAGTCACAATCTGAAAAGGTTCACCCAATTATGTGTCTGTGGCATGTATGTATCCGGTGGTAATACTGGAAGACAGAGTGCTTTGAGCCACAGCCAAGACTCAATAAGTAGCTATGTTCAAGAATCATCATACTTAACTAGGAGAATCAATAACACTATCTGGATTCTGAGTTCCTAAAGAAGCCAATCATTCTGAATTTCAAAGGATAGAGTGAGATGCCAAAACTATTCAGAGGCAAAAAGCTAAAAGCACCGCTCATCTAATTAATACTGATCTTCATAGATGTTTTTGGAATTCATTGCATATTCTATTCTTTTTATCTTATTTGATTTTCAGTTGCTTGAGGACAAGCAACAATTTAAGTTTGGTGTTGTGATGAGCGGATAATTTGTACGCTTTTTGGCATTGTTTTTAGTATGTTTTTAGTATGATCTAGTTAGTTTTTAGTATATTTTTATTAGTTTTTAGTTAAAATTCACTTTTCTGGACTTTACTATGAGTTTGTGTGTTTTT
Source organism: Arachis hypogaea (assembly GCF_003086295.3). Classification (NCBI taxonomy): domain Eukaryota; kingdom Viridiplantae; phylum Streptophyta; class Magnoliopsida; order Fabales; family Fabaceae; genus Arachis; species Arachis hypogaea. Next base: position 2,635,011 of record NC_092043.1, on the reverse strand, counting down.
CTGTGATTTCAGGTATTTTCTGGCTGAAATTGAGGGACCTGAGCAAAAATCTGATTCAGAGACTGAAAAGGACTGCAGATGCTGTTGGATTCTGACCTCCCTGCACTCGAAGTGGATTTTCTGGAGCTACAGAAGCCCAATTGGCGCGCTCTCAACGGCGTTGGAAAGTAGACATCCTGGGCTTTCCAGCAATATATGATAGTCCATACTTTGCCCAAGATTTGATGGCCCAAACCGGCGTTCAAAGTCACCCTCAGAAATTCCAGCGTTAAACGCCGGAACTGGCACCAAAATGGGAGTTAAACGCCCAAACTGGCATAAAAGCTGGCGTTTAACTCCAAGAAGAGTCTCTACACGAAAATGCTTCATTGCTCAGCCCAAGCACACACCAAGTGGGCCCGGAAGTGGATTTTTATGTCTTTTACTCATCTCTGTACACCCTAGGCTACTAGTTTTCTATAAGTAGGACCTTTTACTATTGTATCTTAGAATCTTTTGATCACTTTAGATCTCTAGATCATCTTTGGACACCTAGTTCTTAGATCATTGGGAGGCTGGCCTCACGGCCATGCCTAGACCCTGTACTTATGTATTTTCAACGGTGGAGTTTCTACACACCATAGATTAAGGTGTGGAGCTTTGCTGTACCTCGAGTATTAATGCAATTACTATTGTTCTTCTATTCAATTCCGCTTGTTCTTGTTCTAAGATATCACTTGTTCTTCAACTTGATGAATGTGATGATCCGTGACACTCATCATCATTCTCACCTATGAACGTGTGACTGACAACCACCTCCGTTCTACCTTCGATTGGGTGAATATCTCTTGGATTCCTGATACACGATGCATGGTTGATCGCCTGACAACCGAGCGCTCGCCTGACAAACGAGCCAGCCATTCCGTGAGATCAGAGTCTTCGTGGTATAGGCTAGAACTGATGGCGGCATTCAAGAGAATCCGGAAGGTCTAACCTTGTCTGTGGTATTCTGAGTAGGATTCAATGATTGAATGACTGTGACGTGCTTCAAACTCCTGAGGGCGGGGCGTTAGTGACAGACGCAAAAGAATCACTGGATTCTATTCCGGCCTGATTGAGAACCGACAGATGGATAGCCGTGCCGTGACAGGGTGCGTTGAACATTTCCACTGAGAGGATGGGAGGTAGCCACTGACAATGGTGAAACCCTTGCTTAAGCTTGCCATGGAAAGGAGTAAGAAGGATTGGATGAAGACAGTAGGAAAGCAGAGAGACGGAAGGGAAGGCATCTCCATATGCTTATCTGAAGTTCCTACCAATGAATTACATAAGTATCTCCATCTTTATCTTTATGTTTTATGCGTTTATCACCATACCCATTTGAGTTTGCCTGACTAAGATTTACAAGGTGACCATAGCTTGCTTCATACCAACAATCTCTGTGGGATCGACCCTTACTCGCGTAAGGTTTATTACTTGGACGACCCAGTACACTTGCTGGTTAGTTGTGCGAAGTTGTGTTTATGCCATGGTAGTGAACACCAAGTTTTTGGTTTCATTACCGGGGATTATTTGAGTTGTGAAAAGTATTGATCACAATTTCGCGCCACCAAATTACTGGAACCGCTTTCTATACCTTTCGAACCATGGTCAGATGGAAGATGATTCACTTCCACCTTGACAAAATAAGAGAGGTCTTCAAGCTGCCTCAACTACAAGATGATCCAAAATCCTTTAATAAGAGAATGGTGTGTGATGATAAGCGCTTGGACCAAATTCTAGAGGACATATGCATCCCTGGAACCAAGTGGATAACCAGCACAAAAGGTGTTCCAAATCAACTCAAGAGAGGGGATCTCAAACCAATTGCTAGGGGCTGGCTGGATTTCATTGGGTGTTCCATACTGCCTACCAGCAACCGCTCCAAAGTCACTATCAAGAGAGCAGTGATGATCCATTGCATTATACAAGGAAACGAAGTGGAAGTGCACAACTGATTTCTTGTGAGCTCTACACAATTGCAAATAAGAACTCCAAGGATGCCAAATTGGCTTACCCAAATTTGATTTTTCTGCTATGTAAAGAGGCTGGGGTGAAGATGGGAGTAGATGAATTCATCCCAGTTGAACATCCAATCACCAAGAAGTCAATGGAGGGACAACAAGTACAAGAAAACTCTATCAAAAGGAGGGCGCAGGAGTTCCTCCCAGAAATCCCTCAGATTGACTATTGGACCCGCTTAGAAGCATCTGTTTCCAAGCTGCAAGAAACTATAGATCAACTCAAGGAAGAACAGCAGAATCAAAATTTTATGATCTGCAAACTGCTTAAGGAACAAGAGAAGCAAGGGTGTGAACTATAGGAGCTGAAGCGCCAGAAGCTTTCTCTTGAAGGTCCAGACAACCCACAAATTGAAGGAGCATCCATCTCCTAAAATAAAGTTTATTGAGTCCTAATCTTAATTCTGTGATAACTTTTGCTATTAGAAATCTATCTTAGGAGTCATAGGAGTAGTGGTGATTAGTATTTTTATTTTTTTATTTTTATCATCTCCAAGTAAGCTATAATTTATTTTTCTCACCATCATTAAACATGAATAAAATAGCATATATTTCTAGAATATGGAGGCAATTTTTTTCGAGTTCTTAATAAGAAAAATTTAAATTATTTATATCTTGTGGCAACACTTTTTGTCTTCTGAATGAATACTTAAACAGTGCATATTTTTTATCTTGTTATTTATGAATGTTAAAACTGTTGGCTCTTGAAAGAATGATGAAGAAGAGAAATGTTATTGATAATCTGAAATATCATAAAATTGATTCTTGAAGCAAGAAAAAGCAGTGGAAAAAAAAAAGAGAAAAAGCCAATAGCCCTTAAAACCAAAAGGCAAGGGTAAAAAGGATCCAAGGCTTTGAGCATCAATAGATAGGAGGGCCTAAAGGAATAAAATCCTAGCCTAAGCGGCTGAACCCAGCTGTCCCTAACCATGTGCTTGTGGCATGCAGGTCCAAGTGAAAAGTTTGAGACTGAGTGGTTAAAGTCGTGATCCAAAAGAGTGTGCTTAAGAACTCTGGACACCTATAATTGGGGACTTTAGCAAAGCTGAGTCACAATCTGAAAAGGTTCACCCAGTTATGTGTCTGTGGCATTTATGTATCCGGTGGTAATATTGGAAGACAAAGTGCTTAGGGCCACGGCCAAGACTCATAAAGTAGCTGTGTTCAAGAATCAACATACTAAACTAGGAGAATCAATAACACTATCTGAATTCTGAGTTCCTATGGATGCCAATCATTCTAAACTTCAAGGGATGAAGTGAGATGCCAAAACTGTTCAAAAGCAAAAAGCTACTAGTCCTGCTCATCTAATTAGAATTGAGTTTCATGTAAAACTCTGAGATTGCCTCTTGATCCTCATGCTATCCTATTTTATTTATCTAGTTGCTTGGGGACAAGCAATAGTTTAAGGTTGGTGTTGTGATGAGCGGATATTTTATACGCTTTTTGGGGGTGTTTTCACATAGTTTTTAGAAGGATCTAGCTACTTTTTAGTATTATTTTATTAGTTTTATGCCAAAATCACATTTCTGGACTTTACTATGAGCTTTTGTGTTTTTCTGTGATTTCAGGTATTTTCTGGCTGAAATTGAGGGACCTGAGCAAAAATCTGATTCAGAGGCTGACAAAGGACTGCTGATGCTATTGGATTCTGACCTCCCTGCACTCGAAGTGGAATTTTTGGAGCTACAAAAATCCAAATGGCATGCTCTCAATTTCTTTGGAAAGTAGACATCCAGGGCTTTCCAGCAATATATAATAGTCCATACTTTGCCCAAGTTTAGATGACGCAAACTGGCATTTAACTCCAGCTTTCTGCCCTATTCTGGCGTCAAACGCCAGAAACAAGTTGCAAAGCAGAGTTAAACGCCAGAAACAGGTTACAAATTGGCGTTTAACTCCAAGAATAGCCTATGCACGTGAAAGCTTCAATGCTTAGCCCTAGCACACACCAAGTGGGCCCCAGAAGTAGATTTCTGCACTATCTATCTTAGTTTACTCATTTTCTGTAAACCTAGGTTACTAGTTGAGTATATAAACTACTTTTAGAGATTTATTTTGGACGTCATGACATTTTACATCTAAATTTGTATCTTTGATGACATGAGTCTCTAAACCGGTGAGGAACTCTGCAGCGTCTCGATAAATTAATGCAAGTATTTCTGTTTTCTATTCAATCTCGCTAGTCTCTATTCTAAGATATTCGTTCGCACTTCAACATGATGAATGTGATGGTCCGTGACAATCATCACCATTCTTAATCTATGAACGCGTGCCTGAAAACCACTTCCGTTCTACCTTAGATTGGACGTTTATCTCTTGGATTTCTGGCTCACGAGTTTGACTGCCTCTCCTGACAACAGAGCGTTCGATCTGTGAGTCCAGAGTCTTCGTGGTGTAAGCTAGAACCAATTGGTAGCATTCCTGAGATCTAGAAAGTCTAAACCTTGTCTGTGGTATTCCGAGTAGGATCTGGGAGGGGATGTCTGTGACGAGCTTCAAACTTATGAATGCTGGGCGTGGTGACAGACGCAAAAGGATCAGTGGATCCTATTCCAACATTAGTGAGAACCAACAGATGATTAGCCATGTACATGGACCCTTTTCACTGAGAGGACGGCTGGTAGCCATTGACAACGGTGATCCAACAAACATACAGCTTGCCATGGAAGGAGACCTGCGTGCGTGAAGAAGAAGGCAGTAGGAAAGCAAAAATTCAAGGGATAAAGCATCTCCAAAACTCTAACCCACTCTCCATTACTGCGTAACAAATATTCATTTCATGCTATTTCACTTTTTACAATTGAAACTAAAGAACCCTATTGATATCCTAACTAAGAATAATAAGATAACCATAGCTTGCTTCAAGCCGGCAATCTCTGTGGGATCGACCCTTACTCACGTAAGGTATTACTTATGATTTTATAAAAAAAATTTTCGAAAATTAATTTTTTTGAAAAACGAAAAAGAAAAGAAAAATTTTTTTGAAAGATTTTTGAAAACTTTTTGAAAATAAAATAAGAAAATTACCTAATCTGAGCAACAAGATGAACTGTCAGTTGTCCAAACTCGAACAATCCCCGGCAATGGTCAGTTGCTTGTATCTCTCCCAAGCTTCATAGAGGGATTCACCTTCTTTCTGTCTAAAGGTTTGAACATCCACTCTAAGCTTACTCAGCTTTTGAGGAGGAAAGAACTTGGCTAAGAAAGCTGTGACCAACTTATCCAAGAGTTCAGGCTATCTTTAGGTTGAGAGTCCAACCATACTCTAGCTCTGTCTCTTACAGAAAAAGGGAAAAGCATAAGCCTGTAGACCTCGGGATCAACCCCATTGGTCTTAACAGTATCACAGATCTGCAAGAATTCAGTTAAGAACTGAAAAGGATCTTCTGATGGAAGTCCATAAAACTTGCAATTCTGTTGCATCAGAGAAACTAATTGAGGCTTTAGCTCAAAGTTGTTTGCTCCAATGGCAGGAATTGAGATGCTTCTTCCATGTAAGTTGAAATTTGGTGCAGTAAAGTCACCAAGCATCTTCCTTGCACCTCCACCATTGTTATTGGGTTCGGCCATCTCTACTTCTTTTTCGAGATTCTCTGTAAGGTTTTCTCTGGATTGTTGTGCTTTAGCTTCTCTTAGCTTCTTCTTCAGAGTCCTTTCAGGTTCATGATCTGCTTCAACAAGAATGTCCTTGTCCTTGCTCCTGCTCATATGAAAAAGAAGAAAACAGAAAAGAAGAGGAATCCTCTATATCACATTATAGAGATTCCTTTATGTGAGTAGAGGAAGAAAAGAATAGAAGAAGAAAAATTCGAACACATAGAGAGAAGAGAAGAGGGTTCGAATTATGAGTAGAAGAGAAGAGTTAGTAATTAAATAAATAAATAGAAGAAGATGAGAGGGAGAGAATTTCAAAAATTATTTTTGAAAAATGGTTAATGATTTTCGAAAATTAATAGGAGAAATAAAATTAAAATTAAAATTTGAAATAATTAGTTAATTGAAAAAAAAATTTGAAAGAGAAGAAGGTGATTTTCGAAAATTAAAGAGAGAAAATTAGTTCGGTGGTTTTGAAAAAGATAAGAAATAGTAAAACAAACAAAAAGTCAATTAGTTAGTTGAAAAAGATTTGAAAATCAATTTTGAAAAGATAAGAAGTTAGAAAAAGATTTTTGAAATCAAATTTTTGAAAAAGATATTATTTAAAAAAAGATATGATTAAAAAGATATGATTGAAAAGATATGATTGAAAAAGATTTGATTTTTAAAATTAAAATTGATTACTTGACTAACAAGAAAATAAAAGATATGATTCTAGAATTTAAAGATTGACCCTTTCTTAACAAGAAAGTAACAAACTTCAAATTTTTGAATCAATCACATTAATTGTTAGTAAAGTTTTCGAAAATTATGAAATAAAGATAAGAAAAAAATTTTGAAAATCAATTTTAAAAATTTTCAAAAATATTAAAGAAAAATGGAAAAGATTTGATTTTTGAAAAAGATTTGAAAAGATAAGATTTTTAAATTTGAAATCTTGACTTGACTAACAAGAAACAACTAATTTTAAAAATTTTTTACTAAGTCAACCCAAAGATTTTGAAATTTATGAGAAAAATAAGGGAAATATTTTTTTTGATTTTTGAATTTTTAATGAGGAGAGAGAAAAACACAAGTATGACCCAAAACATGAAAATTTTGGATCAAAACCAATGATGCATGCAAGAACACTATGAATGTCAAGATGAACATCAAGAACACTTTGAAGATCATGATGAACACCAAGACCTATTTTTGAAAAATTTTCAAGAAAAGAAAAACATGCAAGACACCGAACTTAGAAATTTTCAATGTTTAGACACTATGGATAAAAAAAATGCATATGAAAAACAACAAAAGACACAAAACAAGAAAATATGAAGATCAAACAAGAAGACTTATCAAGAACAACTTGAAGATCATGCATGCATGAATTTTCAAAAAATTTTTAGAAAATTAAAAAGATGCAATTGACGCCAAACTTTAAAAATTGACACTAGACTAAAAAAGGAAACATAAAATATTTTTTATTTTTATGATTTTATTATTTTTTTGGATTTTTTCAAAAATTAATTTTGGAAAAATGAAAACAAATAAAAAAATTTTGAAAGATTTTTGAAAACTTTTTGAAAAGAAAATTACCTAATCTGAGCAACAAGATGAACCGTCAGTTGTCCAAACTCGAACAATCTCAGGCAACGGCGACAAAAACTTCGTGTACGAAATTGTGATCTCTAACAATGGCGCTCAACTTGGTATGCGTGCTTATAATCTCAGCACTTTCTTCACAACTTCGCACAACTAACCAGCAAGTGCACTGGGTCGTCCAAGTAATAAACCTTACGTGAGTAAGTGTCGATCCCACGGAGATTGTCGGCTTGAAGCAAGCTATGGTCACCATGTAAATCTCAGTCAGGCATATTCAAATGGTTATGAAGTTTTGATAATTAAAAGATAAATAAAACGTAAACTAAGGATAGAGATACTTATGTAAATCATTGGTGGGAATTTCAGATAAGTATATGGAAATGCTTTATCCCTCTTGAATCTCTGCTTTCCTACTGCCTTCATCCAATCCTTCATACTCCTTTCTATGGCAAGCTGTATGTAGGGCGTCACCGTTGTCAATGGCTACTTCCCATTCTCTCAGTGAAAAAGGTCATCTACGGTTCCCCGCATGGCTAATCAGCTGTTGGTTCTCGATCGTGTAGGAATAGGATTTACTATCCTTTTGCGTCTGTCACTATGCCCTACAGTCACGAGTTTGAAGCTCGTCACAGTCATCCCATCCCAGATCCTACTCGGAATACCACAGACAAGGTTTAGACTTTTTGTATCTCAAGTATGCTACCAATGGATTCTAGCTTATACCACGAAGACTCTGATCTCACGGAATGGAAGGCTCTGTTGTTAGGAGAGGCAACCATGCGTCGTAGACCAGGAATCCAAGAGATACACACTCTAGCTTTCACAGGTAGAACGGAAGTGTTTGTCAGGCACGCGTTCATAAGTGAGAATGGTGATGAGTGTCACGGATCATCACATTCATCAAATTGAAGTGCGAATGAATATCTTAGAATAAGAATAAGAATGAATTGAATAGAAAACAGTAGTAATTGCATTAATACTCGAGGAACAACAGAGCTCCACACCTTAATCTATGGTGTGTAGAAACTCCGCCGTTGAAATTACAAAAGTGAAGGGTCTAGGCATGGCCGAATGGCCAGCCTCCCCAAATGACATATGAATTCGAAAATAGGGAAAAAGACCCCTAGTACAATAGTAAAAAGTTCTATTTATATTAAACTAGTTACTAGGGTTACAGTATTAAGTAAATGATGCAGAAATCCACTTCCGGGCCCACTTGGTGTGTGCTTAGGCTGAGCATTGAAGCTTTCACGTGTAGAGGTCTTCCTTGGAGTTAAACGCCAGTTTGTAACTTGTTTCTGGCGTTTAACTCTACTTTGCAACTTTTTTATGGCGTTTGACGCCAGAATAGAGCAGAAAGCTGGCATTAAACGCCAGTTTGCGTCATTTAAACTCTGGCAAAGTATGGACTATTATATATTGCTGGAAAGTCCTAGTTGTCTAATTTTCAACGCAATTGAGATCACGCCATTTGGACTTCTGTAACTCCAAAAATTCCATTTCGAGTGCAGGGAGGTCAGAATCCAACAGCATCAGCAGTCCTTTGTCAGCCTCTGAATCAGATTATTGCTCAGGTCCCTCAATTTCAGCTAAAAAATATATGAAATCACAGAAAAATACACAAACTCATAGTAAAGTCCAGAAATTTGAATTTTGCTTAAAAACTAATAAAAATATACTAAAAACTAACTAAATCATACTAAAAACTATGTAAAGACAATGCCAAAAAGCGTATAAATTATCCGCTCATCACAACACCAAACTTAAATTGTTGCTTGTCCGCAAGCAAATGAAAACAAAATAGGATAAAAAGAAGAGAATATACAATGAACCTCACAATATCAATGAAACTTAGTCCCAATTAGATGAGCGGGGCTAGTAGCTTTTTGCTTCTGAACAGTTTTGGCATCTCACTTTATCCTTTGAAATTTAGAATGATTGGCATCTATAGGAACTCAGAATTTTAGATAGTGTTATTGATTCTCCTAGTTCAGTATGTTGATTCTTGAACACGGCTACTTTATGAGTCTTGGTCGTGACCCTAAGCACTTTGTTTTCCAGTATTACCACCGGATACATAAATGCCACAGACACATAACTGGGTGAACCTTTTCAGATTGTGACTCGGCTTTGCTAAAGTCCCCAGTTAGAGGTGTCCAGAGTTCTTAAGCACACTCTTTTGTTTTGGATCACGACTTTAACCACTCAGTCTCAAGCTTTTCACTTGGACCTTCATGACACAAGCACATGGTTAGGGACAGCATGATTTAGCCGCTTAGGCCTGGATTTTATTTCGTTCGGCCCTCCTATCCATTAATGCTCAAAGCCTTGGATCCTTTTTACCCTTGCCTTTTGGTTTAAAGGGCTATTGACTTTTTCTGCTTACTTTTTCTTTTTCTTTCTCTTTTTTTTCGCAAGCTTTATTATTCACTGCTTTTTCTTGCTTCAAGAATTAATTTCATGATTTTTTAGATTATCAATAACATTTCTCTTTGTTCATCATTCTTTCAAGAGCCAACAATTTTAACATTCATAAACAACAAGATAAAAAATATGCACTGTTCAAGCATTCATTCAGAGAACAAAGAGTATTGCCACCACATCAAAATAATTAAACTAACTTCAAGATAAAATTTGAAATCCAAGTACTTCTTGTTCTTTTGTAATTAAAACATTTTTTCATTTAAGAGAGGTGAAGGATTCATGGAATTATTCATAGCTTTAAGACATAGATACTAGATGATAAGCGGATAATTTATACGCTTTTTGGCATTATTTTTAGGTAGTTTTTAGTAGGTTCTAGCTACTTTTTAGTATATTTTTATTAGTTTTCATGAAAAATTCATATTTCTGGAATTTACTATGAGTTTTTGTGTTTTTCTGTGATTTCAGGTATTTTCTGGCTGAAATTGAGAGATCTGAGCAAAAATCTGATTCAGGCTGAAAAATGACTGCTGATGCTGTTGGATTCTGACCTCCCTGCACTTGGAATGGATTTTTTGGAGCTACAGAAGTTCAATTGGCGCACTCTCAATTGGGTTGGAAAGTAGACATCTAGGGCTTTCCATCAATATATAATAGTCCATATTTTTCTCGAATATAAATGACATAAATTGGCGTTTAACGCCAGTTCTATGTTCCATTCTGGCCTTAAACGCCAGAATCAGGTTACAAGTTGGAGTTAAATGCCCAAAACAAGTTACAACCTGGCGTTTAACTCCAGAAACAGCCCAGGCACGTGAAAAGCTCAAGTCTCAGCCCCAGCACACACCAAGTGGGCCCCGAAAGTGGATTTCTGCACTATCTATCTTAGTTTACTCATTTTCTGTAAACCTAGGTTACTAGTTTAGTATTTAAACAATTTTTAAAGATTTATTCTGGATCTCATGACATTTTTAGATCTGAACTTTGTACTCCTTGACGGCATGAGTCTCTAAACTCCATTGTTGGGGGTGAGGAGCTCTGCTGTGTCTCGATGAATTAATGCAATTATTTTTGTTTTCTATTCAAACACGCTTGTTTCTATCTAAGATATTCATTCGCACTTCAATATGATGAATGTGATGATCCGTGACACTCATCACCATTCTCAACCTATGAACGCGTGCCTGACAACCACCTCTGTTCTACATTAGATTGAATGAGTATCTCTTGGATTCCTTAATCAAAGTCTTTGTGGTATAAGCTAGAATCCGTTGGCAGCATTCTTGAGAATCCGAAAAGTCTAAACCTTGTCTGTGGTATTCCGAGTAGGATTCAGGGATTGAACGACTGTGACGAGCTTCAAACTCACAAAGGTTGGGCGTAGTGACAGACGCAAAAGGATCAATGGATCCTATTCCAGCATGAGTGAGAACCGACAGATGATTAGTCGTGCGGTGACAGCGCACCTGGACCATTTTCACTGAGAGGACGGATGGTATCCATTGACAACAGTGATCCACCAACACACAGCTTGCCATAGGAGGAACCTTGCGTGCGTGAAGAAGAAGACAGGGGGAAAGCAGAGATTTAGAAGACAAAGCATCTCCAAAACTCCAACATATTCTCCATTACTGCATAACAAGTATTATTTAATCCATGCTTTTTATTTACTACCAATCAAAACTGAGAATTATTATTATCCTGACTAAGAGTTACAAGATAACCATAGCTTGCTTCAAGCCAACAATCTCCGTGGGATTCGACCCTTACTCACGTAAGGTATTACTTGGATGACCCAGTGCACTTGCTGGTTAGTGGTACGAATTGTGAAAAGTGTGATTTACAATTTCGTGCACCACTAGATACTAATGATCATGTAGTGAAGACACAAAACATAGCCAAACATGAAGCTCAAAACCGAAAATAGAAAAATAAATAGACAAGAAGATTATGGAATGAGTCCACCTTAGTAAGGGTGGCGTCTTCCTCTTAAAGAACCAATGGTGCTCTTGAGCTCCTCTATGTCTCTTCCTTGCCTTTGTTGCTCCATCCCTAGTGCTTTTGGTGCTCCTATCCTTAGTTGCTCCCAATAGTTGTGTGGAGAAAAATGTATCCCCTGAGGTATCTCAGGGATTTCTTGATGAGGGAATTCCTCATGCTCTTGTTGAGGTCCATGAATGAGCTCTCTTGTTTGCTCCATCCTCTTCTTAGTGATGGGCTTGTCCTCTTCAGTGAGGATGTCTCCTTCTATGTCAATCCTATCCAAATTGCATAGATGACAAATGAGATGAGGAAGCAATTGCCTTCCCTTTCCTCTTTTCTAGAGGTTTCTCCGGCCTTAGGTGCCATAGATGGTTATGGAAAAACAAAAAGCAATGCTTTTACCACACCAAACTTAAAATGTTTGCTCGTCCTCGAGCAAAAGAAGAAAGAAAGAAGGGGAAGAAGAAGAGAATGGAGGAGATAGAAGGAGAGAGAATGAGTTGAGGTTGGTGGGGATCCTGTGGGGTCCACAGATCTTGAGGGGTCAAGGACTTCTCATTCCCGCTCCATTTAGGCGTGCAAAAATACCCTTAATGTGCAATCCTTGCGTTTAACGCCAGATTGCTACTTGTTTCTGGCGTTAAACGCCAGCTTTTATTCCTTTCCTAATGTTAAACGCCAAGTTGCAACCTGTTTCTGGCGTTTAACGCCAGATTGTAGCCTGTTTCTGGCGTTTAACGCGAGTCTGGTGCTTGTTTCTGGCGTTTAACGCCCAGAATGGTGCCAGACTGGGCGTTAAATGCCCATTCTGCTACCATTACTAGCGTTTAAACACCAGTAAGTTTCTCCTCCAGGGTGTGCTGTTTTTAATGCTATTTTTTATTTTTTTTGTAATTTTTGCAGTTGTTTTTGTGACTCCACATGATCATCAACCTAAAAAAAAGAGAAAATAACATGGATAAATAAAATTGGGTTGCCTCCCAATAAGCGCTTCTTTAATGTCAATAGCTTGACAATGAGCTCTCATGGAGCTTCACAGATGTTCAGAGCATTGTTGGAACCTCCCAACACCAAACTTAGAGTTTGAATGTGGGGGTTCAACACCAACATTAGAGTTTGGTTGTGGCCTCCCAACACCAAACTTAGAGTTTGACTGTGGGGCTTTGTTTGACTCTGCATTGAGAGAAGCTTTTCTTGCTTCCTCTCCATGGTTACAGAGGGAGAACCCTGAGTCTTAAACACAAAGTAGTCCTCATTCAATTGAAGGACCAACTCTCCTCTGTCCACATCAATCACAGCCTTTGTTGTGGCTAAGAAGGGTCTTCCAAGGATGATGGAATCATCCTCGTCCTTCCTAGTGTCTAGGATTATGAAATCAGCAGGGATGTAAAGGCCTTTGACCTTTACTAGCACGTCCTCTACCTCTCCATAAGCCTTTTTCATGGATTTGTCTGCCATCTTTAATGAAAATGTGGCAGCCTGTACCTTAAAGATTCCCAGTTTCTCCATTACAGAGAGTGGCATTAAGTTTATGCCTGACCCCAGGTCACACAAAGCCTTCTCAAAGGTCATGGTGCCTATGGTACAGGAAATTAGGAATTTACCAGGATCTTGTTTCTTTTGAGGTAAAGTGTGTTGAACCCAGGTATTTAGTTCATTAATGAGCAATGGAGGCTCATCCTCCCAAGTCTCATTACCAAATAACTTGACATTCAGCTTCATAATTGCTCCTAAATATTGGGTAACTTTCCCTTCAACAATGTCTTCATCTTCTTCAGAAGATGAATAGTCATTAGAGCTCATGAATGGTAAAAAGAGGTTCAATGGAATCTCTATGGTCTCTAGATGAGCCTTAGATTCCTTAGATTCCTCAATTGGGAACTTCTTATTGGTCAGTGAACATCCCAGGAGGTCTTTCTCACTGGGATTCACGTCCTTCTCCTCCTCTGTGCATTCGGCCACACTATGTAAGGTTATGGCCTTGCACTCTCCTTTTGGGTTCTCTTCTGTATTGCTTGGGAGAGTACTAGGAGGAGTTTCAGTGACTCTTTTACTCAGTTGGCCCACTTGTGCCTCCAAATTTCTAATGGAGGACCTTGTTTCATTCATAAAACTTAAAGTGGCCTTAGATAGATCAGAGACTATGTTTGCTAAGCTAGAGGGGCTCTGCTCAGAATTCTCTGTCTGTTGCTGAGAAGATTATGGAAAAGACTTGCTATTGCTAAACCTGTTTCTTCCACCATTATTAAAGCCTTGTTGAGGCTTTCGTTGATCTTTCCATGAGAAATTTGGATGATTTCTCCATGAGGGATTATAGGTGTTTCCATAGGCTTCACCCATGTAATTCACCTCTGCCATTGCAGGGTTCTCAGGATCATAGGCTTCTTCTTCAGAAGATGCCTCTTTAGTACTGTTGGATGCATTTTGCAATCCATTCAGACTCTGAGAAATCAGATTGACTTGTTGAGTCAACATTTTGTTCTGAGCCAATATGGCATTCAGAGCATCAATTTCAAGAACTCCCTTCCTCTAAGGCGTCCCATTACTCACAGGGTTCCTTTCAGAAGTGTACGTGAACTGGTTATTTGCAACCATTTCAATGAGTTCCTAAGCTTCTGTAGGCGTTTTCTTCAGGTGAATAGATTCACCTGCAGAATGGTCCAATGACATCTTAGACAATTTAGATAGACCATCATAGAATATATCCAGGATGGTCCATTCTGAAAGCATGTCAGAAGGACACTTTTTGGTCAGTTGCTTGTATCTTTTCCAAGCTTCATAGAGGGATTCACCTTCTTTCTGTCTGAAGGTTTGAACATCCACTCTAAGCTTGCTCAGCTTTTGAGGAGGAAAGAACTTGGCTAAGAAAGTCATGACCAGCTTATCCCAAGAGTTCAGACTATCTTTAGGTTGAGAGTCCAACCATACTCTAGCTCTGTCTCTTACAGCAAAAGGAAAAAGCATAAGCATGTAGACATTGGGATCAACCCCATTGGTCTTAACAGTATCACAGATCTGCAAGAATTCAATTAAGAACTGAAAAGGATCTTCTGATGGAAGTCCATGAAACTTGCAATTTTGTTGCATCAGAGAAACTAATTGAGGCTTTAGCTCAAAGTTGTTTGCTCCAATGGCAGGGATTGAGATGCTTCTTTCATGGAAGTGGAAATTTGGTGCAGTAAAGTCACCAAGCATCTTCCTTGCACCTCCACCATTGTTATTGGTTTCGGCCATGTCTTCTTTTTCGAGATTCTCTGTGAGGTTTTCTCTAGATTATTGTGCTTTAGCTTCTCTTAGCTTCTTCTTCAGAGTCCTTTCAGGTTTAGGATCTGTTTCAACAAGAATGTCCTTGTCCTTTCTCCTGCTCATATGAAAAAGAAGAGAACAGAAAAGAAAGAGGAATTCTCTATGTCACAGTATAGATATTCCTTTATGTGAGTAGAAGAGAAGAAGAATAGAAGGATGAGAAGAGAGAAGAAGAAAAATCCAAACACAGATAGAAGAGAAGGTTCGAATTATGAGTAGAAGAGAAGTGTTAGCAGATAAATAAAATAAATAGAAAGAGACATAGGGAGAGAATTTCGAAAATTGAGAGAAGAAATAAAATTTAAATTTAAATTTAAAACAATTAGTTAAATAAAAAGAATTTTGAAAAAGGGTGAGGGATTTTCAAAAATTAGAGAGAAAAAAGTAGTTAGGTGGTTTTGAAAAATATAAGAAATAGTAAAACAAACAAAAAAATCAATTAGTTAGTTGAAAAAGATTTGAAAATAAATTTTGAAAAGATAAGAAGTTAGAAAAAAGATTTTTGAAATCAAATTTTTGAAAAAGATATGATTTGAAAAATATATGATTGAAAAGATATGGTTGAAAAAAATTTGATTGAAAAGATATTTTGAAAAAGATTTGATTTTTAAAATTAAAATTGATTACTTGACTAACAAGAAACTAAAGGATATGATTCTAGAATTTAAAGATTGAACCTTTCTTAACAAGAAAGTAACAAACTTCAAATTTTTTAATCAATCACATTAATTGTTAGTAAAGTTTTCGAAAATCATGAAATAAAGATAAGGAAAAGATTTTGAAAATCAATTTAAAAAATTTCGAATATAATAGAAAAAATGAAAAAGATTTGATTTTTTTGAAAACGTTTTGAAAAGATAAGATTTTTAAAATTGAAATCTTGACTTGACTAACAAGAAACAACTTATTTTAAAAATTTTTGACTAAGTCAACCCAAAGATTTCGAAAATTATGAGTAAAATAAGGAAAAGATATTTTTTATTTTTTTGAATTTAATGAGGAAAGAGAAAAACACAAAAATGACTCAGAACATGAAGATTTTGGATCAAAACTAATGTTGCATGCAAGAACACTATGAATGTCAAGATGAACACCAAGAATACTTTGAAGATCATGATGAACATCAAGAACTTATTTTTGAAAAATTTTCAAGAAAAGAAAAACATGCAAGACACCAAACTTAGAAATTTTTAATGCTTAGACACTAACAAACTAAAAATGCATATGAAAAACAAGAAAATACACAAAGCAATAAAATGTAAAGATCAAACAAGAAGACTTGTCAAGAACAACTTGAAAATCATGAAGAATGCAATGTATGAAATTTTCGAAAAATGAACAAATTTTTAAAACATGCAATTGACACCAAACTTAAAAATTGACACTAGACTCAAATAAGAAACACAAAATATTTTTTATTTTATGATTTTATAATTTTTTTGTATTTTTTTTTTGAAATTTTTTTCTTGGAAAAACGAAAAAGAAAAGAAAACTTTTGAAAACTTTTTTGAAAATAAAATAATGGTTGAAACAAAGAAAATTACCTAATCTAAGCAACAAGATAAACCATCAGTTGTCCAAACTCGAACAATCCCCAGCAACGGCGCCAAAAACTTGGTGCACGAAATTGTGATCTTTAACAATGGCGCTCAACTTGGTATGCGCGTTTATAATCTCAGCACTTTCTTCACAACTTCGCACAACTAACCAGCAAGTGCACTAGTTCGTCCAAGTAATAAACCTTACGTGAGTAAGGGTCGATCCCACGGAGATTGTTGGCTTGAAGCAAGCTATGGTCACCTTGTAAATCTCAGTCAGGCGGATTCAAATGGTTATGAAGTTTTGATAATTAAAAGATAACTAAAATGTAAAAAAAAAAAAGATACTTATGTAAATCATTGGTGGGAATTTCAGATAAGTGTATGGAGATGCTTCATCCCTCTTGAATCTCTGCTTTCCTACTGCCTTCATCCAATCCTTCATACTCCTTTCTATGGCAAGCTGTATGTAGGGCGTCACTGTTGTCAATGGCTACTTCTCATCCTCTCAGTGAAAAGGTCCTCTACGGTTTCCCGCATGGCTAATCAGTTGTTGGTTCTCGATCATGTAGGAATAGGATTTACTATCCTTTTGCATCTGTCACTACGCCCTACAGTCGCGAGTTTGAAGCTCGTCACAGTCATCCCATCCCAGATCCTACTCGGAATACCACAGACAAGGTTTAGACTTTCCGGATCTCAAGAATGCTGCCAATGGATTCTAGGTTATACCACGAAGACTGATCTCACGGAATGGAAGGCTCTGTTGTCAGGAGAGGCAACCATGCGTCGTGGACCAGGAATCTAAGAGATACACACTCTAGCTTTTGCAGGTAGAACAGAAGTGTTTGTCAGGCACGCGTTCATAAGTTAGAATGGTGATGAGTGTCACGGATCATCACATTCATCAAGTTGAAGTGCAAATGAATATCTTAGAATAAGAATAAGCATGAATTGAATAGAAAATAGTAGTAATTGCATTAATACTCGAGGAACAGCAGAGCTCCACACCTTAATCTATGGTGTGTAGAAACTCCACCATTGAAAATACATAAGTGAAAGGTCTAGGCATGGCCGAATGGGCAGCCTCTCCAAATGACATATGAATTCGAAAATAGGCAAAAAGACCCTTAGTACAATAGTAAAAAGTTCTATTTATACTAAACTAGTTACTAGGGTTACAGAAATAAGTAAATAATGCAGAAATCTACTTCCGGGCCCACTTGGTGTGTGCTTGGGCTGAGTATTGAAGCTTTCATGTATAGAGGTCTTTCGTGGAGTTGAACGCCAGTTTGTAACTTGTTTCTGGCGTTTAACTCTACTTTGCAACTTGTTTCCGGCGTTTAACGCCAGAATAGGGCAGAAAGCTGGCGTTAAACGCCAGTTTGTGTCATCTAAACTCGGGCAAAGTATAGACTATTATATATTGCTGAAAATCCTTGAATGTCTACTTTCCAACACAATTGAGAGCGCGCCATTTGAACTCATGTAGCTCCCAAAATTTCATTTTGAGTGCAGGTAGGTCAAAATCCAACAGCATCAGCAGTCCTTTGTCAGCCTCTGAATCAGATTATTGCTCAGGTCCCTCAATTTCAGCTAGAAAATACCTGAAATCACAGAAAAACATACAAACTCATAGTAAAGTCCATAAATGTGAATTTTGCTTAAAAACTAATAAAAATATACTAAAAAATAACTAAATCATACTAAAAACTATGTAAAAACAATGCAAAAAAGCGTATAAATTATCCGCTCATCAGCTACCGTAAGACCGTTATAGTTACGGTCGCCGTTCACCGGGGCTTCGGTCACCGGCTCCCCTGTCATCAGGTCACCAACTTCCTTGACCTTCCGGCACTGGGCAGGTGTCAGCCCCCATACATGGTCTTACGACTTTGCAGAGACCTGTGTTTTTGGTAAACAGTCGCCCGGACCTGGTTACTATGACCCATCTTTTTTATAGAATATATATAAGATATCCTACGGATAATTCAAATGGAACCAATTAGATATCCGACTCGGGTCTATATGACATGACCGATTAATAAAAATACTCTAACACTCCACCTTTGTTATATATTCCATACATAACACTAGCTAGATATCATATTCATGGAATACGATTCACTTTCAAGATGCCTTGGTGGTGAAATGATAGACACGTGAGACTCAAAATCTCGTGCTAAAGAGCGTGGAGGTTCGAGTCCTCTTCAAGGCATAATATTGAGATCTCTTATTGAATTGGAATAAGTTCGGCAGCGCATCACGAAATCTTGGTGATCTTCTCTATCTAATGAATGGGGAGTCCGTTTTGAAATCGTCTGCCCTGCACCCCCCCCCCCCGAGATATGCTTCAACAGGAATCACACAGGCGTAGATTGATGCAAATTCGAAGACGAATCTTTTTCAGGAGAGAGGGAATGATATGAGTTCTATGGAACAAACTAAAAATTATCATATGCCAATTGGTCCAATTACAAAAGTAACAGCTAAGAGAATAAAGAAGATTTTGCAAATATGGCTAAATCATTTGTTCAATATATGTATCAAAAATTAGCCAAGACAATGGTTAACAATTATAGAAAACTAAATATCTTACTATTTTCAAGTTGTATTAAAGAGTCTAATTAATCAAGTTGAATCAAATATGCATCATCTTATTAGGATTTAGTTTAGGACTTATTTTATGTTTAGCTTACTTATTTTATTTTTATTGTTTTAGGCCCAATTATGATTTGGCCTATTTTTGTTTTAGTGAATTTATGAATTAGAATTTTGAAACTAAGAGGTATAAAAATCTCTAAATCTTGTAATTTTTTTATTTTGATGAATAAAATTTGAGTTTCTTAAAAAACTTGAATGTATATAGAAGTAAAATAATTTTTTAACTATTGCATTAAAAAATCAAATTAAAGTAAATAAACCTTTGATTTTCATCTTATCCTAAATTCCGTTTTATATCACCTAATCGATCTAACTCATTTGAAATGAAGGATTTCAGTGAAATAATGCATATTGGGATTTCGTTTTAAATTTGACACGTTGGATGAGCTTTAATTTTACAAGAGGATTATCATTTTGCTTGGATAGAGATGGGTGGATTTTCGCTCAGTAAAACTGAATAATTTTTTGGGCAATTTACTGATTTAAATAAGCTGACCATCAATATTACCAGAATACACATTTTGCAAAGTGGATATCGAATGTATTTTTTCTATAAACTATGTAAACATCGACAAGGGTATCGCAGTTTACAAATCCACGTAATCTGCTACAGGGGTGTCACAGATTACGTTGGTAAAAAACATCACATAATTCGCGGTAGGAGTGTCACGGTTTATGTGTGTTTTGCAGACGTGCATAAACCGCTACAGGGGTGTCGCGGTTTATGCTTTGTCAACTTTGCCTATAAAAACCAAGCAAGATAGAGAGTGGGTCATTTGAGGAGAGTCATTTTTCACACTTTCACAAATGGATAGTGAGGAGAGTTTGTTGGTTCTAGTCCACTACTCTGGTAAAATAAAAAAAAGTAATAGGCATGGTGTTAAGTTCATGGATAAAGAACCGCCGAGCATTTTTATCAGTTTGACTGATACTTTGTTGGATATGAAGAGGAATATATTGCAGAAGGCAGGGTTGTGTGGGGTCAAGTTGGTGAAGAAGGTGTTCTACAAGATTCTAATGGCAGTTGTGTCAAGTGGTGTGCAGTATGAAACATTTGTCATAAGTTCGAATGAAGACATAGGGCTCTTGTTTCATTGTCGGTGGAGCTTTCCGGAGGTGAGAATACACGAGTTGTTTGCCAAGTTGGAAGACCGTGTGGACAGTTTTGGGGCTTCAGCGCCAAATCCTTAGTCGACGACGGTGGGGGGTACTTCTACTTCAATGCCTGTCGTTACACCCGGTTGTCTCCTACCTGCACCCTCACTTGTTCTAGCACCGGCAAATAGGACACCTGGTTTGATTACTGGTCTTGTAGGTGGTGGTGAGTCAGATCACGTTAAGAATGCGATGCGGGACTATGATTCGGACGATGAGCCTGATCACATATCAGGGGATAGTGAGGAGGAGACTCCAGTGCCCCCACTTGCACCTCAGGGGCCATCCAATTCTAGGTCCCACCAACAACCGCCGCATTTCTCAGCGCTTAACCTGGAAGCAGTGAGTCAACAACTGGATGATGCACACACCTTCGGATACCAAGGATTACAAGAGAGTAATGCTTTTGGGAAATTTCAGGTTAGCCAATCTTTCCAGACTAAGGAGGAAGCTGTGATGAGTGTTAAGGATTATAGCATTCGTCGTGGTTCAGTATCGGGTTATGAAATCTGATCATCTAAAGTATGTTGGGAGATGCAAGGAATTTGGAAATGGCTGCACTTGGATGATCCACGTGGCACTTCGGCAGCGCAAGGATAACTGGGAAGTTAGAAGGTACAACGGAGCCCACACTTGCCTGGCCACATCGATTTTGAGCGACCACCGACAGCTCGATTACCACATAATCTGTGCAAGGATCTATTCGTTGGTTAGGGCGGATGCAATGATTACCATAAAGGTGTTGCAAGAAGTTACTGAGTCAACCTATGGATTCAGGCCTAGTTACAGGAAGGTGTGGAAGGCAAAGCAGAAGGCAGTCTCCCAGATTTACAGGGATTGGGAAGAGTCATATGCGAAGTTGCCCCGGTGGATCCTTGGGATGCAACCAACGATGGATGGAACCGTAGCTTTGTTGAAGACTTCTCCAGTGCATGTAGGTGGTGAGGTTGATGAGTCTACAGAGTACTTTCATCGACTTTTCTGGACATTTCCTCCATGCGTTGAGGCTTTTAAACATTGCAAGCCACTAATCAGCATTGGCGGAACGCATCTGTATGGGAAGTATGGCGAGACTTTGCTTCTGGCTATTGTGCAAGATGGAAACTCAAACATATTACCAGTTGCGTTTGCACTTGTTGAGGGGGAGAATGCTGAGTCGTGAAATTTTTTGTTATCCCACTTGCGTCAACATGTGACCCCACAGGAAGGGATTCTGGTGATCTCTGACAGACACAACAGCATTAAGGCTGCACTGGAGGCACCAGACAGTGGTTGGAAACCGCCTCATGCATATCGAGCGTATTGCATTCGACATGTTGCAGCTAATTTTGTTCTCAATTTCAAGGGATCAGGATGTAAAGCGGATGCTCGTGAATGCGGCATATGCCAAGACTAAGGCCGAGTTTGACTACTGGTTTGCTATTTTGAGGACTGAGAATCCGGCCTTGTGTGATAGGGCCAACCGACTGGAGTACGATAAATGGACCCAACACCAGGATGGAGGCAGACGGTTCGGCCACATGACGGCGAACATATCCGAATGTGTTAACTCTGTACTGAAGGGGACACGGAATCTGCCGGTTACTGCACTTGTCAAATCCACATATGGGAGGTTAGCAGAGCTTTTTGCATTCCGAGGGTAGACAGTAGAGGCGCAGTTGGGATCAGGCCAATGATTTTGCCAGGCACTGGTCAAGGCGATAGAGCGCAACCTGAAAGATCCGAGGTGCTTCACGGTTACTCTGTGCGACAGACATTAGTCTGAGTATACCATGGCTGAGACGACTCCTACCGGTAACTTCTCGCTTGGGACGTATCGGGTTTTCCTCAGAGATAGCACTTGTGACTGAAGGTACTTTTAAACTCTCCATTACCCTTGCTGCCATGTGATTGCATGCTGTGCTCAGTCCCAGTTAGATTGGGCTACATACGTCCATGAGATTTATACCATGAGTAAGGTGTTCAGCGTATACCAGATGCGATTTTTGCCCCGTATTCCAGAGGGTCTGTGGCCACCGTATGCCGGTCCTTCTATCGTCCCTGATCCTAACATGAGACGTGCCAGAGAAGGACGACCGAAGTCAACAAGAATCCGTAACACCATGGATGAGGCCGATACTAGTCGGCCGAAGCGATGTGGGCTATGCAGACAGACAGGACACTCGCAGGACTTGCCCGCAGCAAGGATCCGCCCCCAGTGCCGAGGCATAAGTTTCATTAGGTCGTCATGATTATCTTACATTTTTCTTTCCTTTTGTGTCCTTGTTTTGTTTTAGTTGTACTTACTGTTAAGTAAAGTTGTACTTGCTTTTCGTTTTACGGTGACGTTATTGTTAGCGATTCTCTATGTAGTTACAATTCTCTGGAGTTAACTTGTTCTAATTTTGTTCGTAATTCTATGAGTACAACAGACTAATTTCAATTAAATCAAAGGAAGAACTTATGTTACACCATACATAAAAATTGCAAGTTAAACTTTCATCCAAATAGTCATCCTCCATAAAAAATGAACTAAGTCCACGCTAAAACATTAACCGCAACACTCCTACCGCAGATTATGTAATGTTTTTTTTCCCAACGTACATTTGTAAACCGCGATACCCCTGTCACGGTTTATATAAAATACATTTCAGTATCCACTTTGCAAAACGTATATTCTAATAATATTGATGGCCAGTTTATTTAAATCAATAAATTGCCCTAATTTTTTAGAAGTGCTTGTTGATGCTAAATATATTCAACGAACCAAATCACAATCATAGATAATATTCACAGAGCTAATGATTTATTTGTCCTTTCAGAAAAAATTACTGAGCTAATGAACATATAAATTATAAACCAAGCTACGAGAGGACGAATAAATAACAGAAAATAGAAAAGGCAAGAGGACGATATTCGCGAGACAATCCGGATCATTAATTTATGATTTTGGTATATTCTTGGCTTCTGTTGCATCCATGTCATCAGACTCAATGCGCACTCACAAGAAATGGGTGCTGGCAAACTCCACATTCAATGGTTTCTGAACCTGAGCTTGGCACCTGAACCTGAAATAATCCCACAAAAAGAATAAACAAGCCATGATCAACTATGACGTGTATTGAGTGAGAAGTGGGACCAAAATTACTAGAATTTAACCTGCAGATGGACAGTGCAAATGGGACATGCAACTTCCCTTGTCCGTCTTCCAGATCCTCCAGAGGTCGAACCTGCAATGGGGCAACACATAATTGAGTTGGATAAAATTATTTAAGCTAAATAAACTCAGAACAAAATGAATGAAGCCTGCCACAAAAGCAATTTTACAAGTGAAACTCCTAAAATTGAACTCATCATTACCTGATGTCTTTTGGTTTCTCTGCAGCTCCTCCTGCCAAGATATTCAAAAACACAAATAAGCTTCTGAAGCGTGCTTAACCATAAACCAACAAACAAACAAGAATTACATGGGCAATTGAAACAATACAAACAGACGGTATAAAATACAACAATTATTTACCTGAAGCTTCCTGGCAAGATCCTCATGACTCTGTAACACAGGTTTACTTGATAACTCTTTAGCACTACTCAGCCTTTGGGTCACTTCCGCCTGAACAACAACAGGAATATTAAGAATCATAATTACATTGCTTCCATAGTTTACAAGGATCTTCCTATTTAAAAGCATTAAACCCTGAAGGAATTCCAAATGCAAATGCATTCCAAAATAAATACAATTAATTATCATTATGCTCCAACTAATGCAGAGAAAAGCCAAGAGATGGTACACATACCATGCATCTATCACAAACACGTACTGGCTGAGCATTCGCATCGGCAGTTAAAGCAATTCTACCTTGTGTACATTTGTCACAGAAAATATCACCACAGTTCCTACAATGATGCTGTTGGAAGAAGAGGATCATGAAATTAACAATTGGGAACACAAAACATAAATATCATAGATTAAGAAAGGAAACAGGAAGATCAACCTTGCGATTAAAAGCCCCAAAATCAGTCTGACAATCTTTGCATTTTGAAACTGCTTCATCTGGGACCTATATATAAAGAACCTATAAGAACTCCAGTTGCATACAACGAAGAACCAATCCTATTTATTAGAGATATATACTGATGATGTAGGTTAATATAGTTGACCTATCAACAACATTTTCATTAAAAGCAACTAGCACTTAAAATATTTTCTCAGTGTTAATCATGGGAACAGCGCAATAAAATTTCAGAAACTAAATGACAGTTAATTGCAGCAACAAATACATTTTTAAACAATCATAGTCAGCATCTCAACCCAGTAAAAACACGAGGTTTAAAGGAATGAAAAAGTGCAAGAAAAATTCCCAAGTTGCATCTAACAATCTAACATTACCCAGTGATCCTTCTCTTCATTGGCAGGCTTTATCAGATTCATCCAATCGCCAAAGCCTTTCTTTCTTTCTGTAGGCTGTTCATTTGCTTTCAATGCCTCAGGAGGCCTCCTGCTGCTTCCATTCATTTCCTTGAACTACATTATAACATCGAGGGAGAAACAAGACATAGAAAATACTTAAGATTGGAAAAACAATTGAGCAGGACCTTAAAGATTAGTAACTGGTCACAGATAACATCAACAGAAGAGATCTTATCTCAGTTCAACATACATATAGAAAATATCTGAAAGCTTTTAAGGAGTATAAACTAATGGGATTATAATTTTCACCATATCTGAAGTAACTTTTGACTTCAATTCTTAGAAATCAAGATTAGTACAATAACATAAATTTCAATGAGACTAAAATTCTGCATCACATAAACATAATTCTAAAAAAATGCAATCATGCAATTATTCAAGGTACCGACTATCTTCTAACAGATATATTTAATTAAAAAAAAAGCCACCTCCAACCTAATTCATCAGCAAGATATCATTTTCCTAAAATACCTGTATGGTTGCAGCAATCACTGTATCCAAAAGTGTGTTTATAGTGTAGCTATTGGATTGCAATCTGATTCGTCTTGGTTCAATGTCCACTGGGCTCTTTGACCAAAATGCAAAGGTAGATGAGTCAAGTCTCTGCACAATCCAGTTAGCAAAATATTATGCTGCCATAGTCTCGGAAATTCAATTCTGTATATATAGTATAGTTTCATCAAGGAAATGAACAAGCTTACATCACATCCTGTTATGTTCTCAAGTGGATATATTCTCAATGTCCGACTTGTATTTGGATCTAGCATGCGGATTCCATCCAAACCAATCTGAAAGGATAATAATTAATTAAGCTATCAATTCAGATCATGAATCAATTACGGACAAAAAACAGAAAGGGAGTCATGAATGCATAAAATACAACATGCTGAACATTCTAAGGTTGAGAGTATCAAGGGAAAAATAATTTATTCAAAGTGTACATTGTAGTTAGCTAGATAAAAAATAAAAATTGAAACTGGAAAAATAAATGAACATGGGGATTAAAAAGATTTGATCTTTTACAAACACAACATATATACTATTCAAATATTTATCAGTGGACCTAGCTAGCTAAACCAAAATTACTTCAAATTCAGGTTGATGATCATAAATACATCCAGAATAAAAGGCTATAAACAATGCAGGTATACATAAACAAATTAAATAAACTAGCTGAGTTACACACAATCACGAAGAATTGTTCACCTGGCATAGAACATCTGTAGCGCTCTGGCCACCACTTTCTGCCAGCAACTTGACCCTGAACTTTTGCACCCCAGTTTTTCCATCTTCTTGGGCATCAGCTTTTGGCACCGCTTTCACGATCTTACTTGAGACAGAAGAAGATTCATTCTGAGAGGGAAAACTGATGGACCTTCCATAATCATCGAACGTGGTTGAGGACCACGTCGAAGATTTAGGAGCTGTGCCACGCGCACCGTAGGGCTCCACCTTGCCCCCTTCATAAGCATACACACCATCACCATAGCCTTCATCGTAGCTCGAAACTGATCCCAATTCTGAACGGCTCCGATTAAGGCCTCCGAAATCGTCAAAATATGCACTGCCGTGATCGGCTTTCACTGGATTCTGGTAAGGGCTATCGTATGAGGGAACCGGAGGAACGGAAGCTCCGGCGTGAGTGTACGGTGCCGAATTGTACAAAGAGGAGTACGAGGAACTGGGATTGGACTCAGAGGGAATTGAGGAGGTTGGAGGAGGGGCGTAATTCGGAGTGGTTTGATGCTGATCATAGGGCGGGAAATAGGGCTGGTTCTGCGAAGGTGGTTGATGGTACGAAGGGTGAGAATTGAAGGTGGAATTGAATGAGGGGAGGTTAACGGAGGTTGGAGGGTAGGAAGGAGCGGTGGGAGCGGCGGTGGAGGGTGGTGGAAGAGGCTCGGGGTTTGGGGGGTACGGGGAATACGTGGTGGTGGTGGTGGTGGTGGCGGTGGCGTATTGGGTGTAATCGGGTGTGACGGGGGGTGCGGAAGCGTATAGATTGGAGGGGTTGGGATTAGGGTTTTGGAGGTGTGGGAATTGATAATATGGAGCGGAGGTGTAATCTCCTTGATGCATTGCTGATTCTGATTGTAAGCAGCACGGCGAAGGAGAGATCACCCTAGGGTTGCAGTTTTGATGATATGATGCAGAATTGGAGTAAGGAATATTGTTGGATTGGGAATTGTGAATTGTGAATTCAGAATCAGAGGACATGCAAATGGGAAAGCAAGTTTCTAGAAGTTGATCTCTCTAAGAAAACCACTATACGTCGCTGTGCAATATCGTTAGGAAAGAGACAACGAAGAACAGCAGAGTGGAAGAATGGTTACGATTAGGCGAAACTTCTTGAGCATTACCAAGGTGCCAAATATTATTGAGGGGAGCATTAACTTGTCAGTATGATTGTTGAGCGTCAAATATATAATAATAAAGTTAAGGGTAAATTATTCTGTTACTCAATATAATTTTTTCAAATTTATAATGAGTGGAATTAGATATCTATTATAATTTATCTTTTAGGATTTGTTTGAGTGAATTTTTAAAAAAAAAAATATTTTTTTGAGTTATCTTTTTTTAAAAGATTTTATAGAAAAGTAAAAGTAATTTTATATTTGGATATCTTATACAAAAAGATCTTTTTATTTATCAATTATGTTTAAGTATAATAATATAAAAGTATTTTTTATTTATTTATTACATAAAAAATATCTTTTTTTTTAAATAAAAAATCTTTTAAAAAAATATAAATTACAGCTTCTCAAAAAAATATTTTTTTATTTTTCTAGTGTTTTTACTTTGACTACTAGAAATTTATTAAATACACTAAAAAATAAAAAAAGAATCTTTTTTATTTATCAAAATAATGATACTCAAACAAACACTTAATCAGATTTTATTTATAAAAATTTAATAAAATAACTATAATAATTAATAATTAATTTAAAATATTATGTCTTAGATTTTTTTATATATTTAAAATTTAAAATTATATCTTCTTAAAATTAAAATATTTAAATTTAAATATAAACTTAATAAAATAAAAATAACAAATTAAAATTAAAATAATACTATTAAAATCAATTTTGTTTTATTCTAAGTCTGGTATATAATTAGTTAACAAGAATAATAAACACAATTAGTTTTAGATGAATTTCAGATATATAAAGAAATTATTTAGTGAGTAATTCATAATTTTAGATGTGTTAAAAAATTATTTAAGTTAAAAAATATACAAGCATGAAGTTCAACGAATTTTAGATGTATACCAAAAATATTTTGTGTATTATCTTATTTAGATGTGCTAAAAATAAAATATAAATACAAATTTAAATAATTTTGAATATGTACCAAAATCATTGTGTTATCTTTTCATTTTAAATGTAGAGTACTGTATTGTTTTTGTTTGTTCCTAACATTTCAATCGTCCTATTTAAATCCCTAACATTTCAAAATTGACTCAATGTTGTCCTGCCGTTAGGGATCCATTAACAGAATAGACGGCAGAACAAAATTGAGATTATTTTGAAACGTTAGGGACTTAAATAGGACGAAAACGTTGAAGACAAAAACAATACATATAAATAAATTTTAATTTTATTCTTCAATAATATCAATTTTTTACTATACATAGTATTCAATTATTTTTTAATCACATTTAAGTAAATTATACTTAATCATATTACTTTCATTCTAAATAAATTAACTTTTTTTATAATCTTACTCTTAAAGATTTTTAGTTATTATGAAATATTTATAGAATAACTAATATATAAACTTACGAAAAAGAAAAAATAATATATATATATATATATATATATATATATATATATATATATATATATATATATATATAAAATAAAATAACTTCTTTCCTGCTTCCCGGCTGGCCTATCTTTTCTTTCTTTTTGCCATTGGAGATTGGAGCCCTTGATTAAGAGGTTGAGGGGCCTCCGGTCCTCTTTCGTGTGCAACGGTTAAGAGTGGAAAACAACTCCTCTAACTTGAGTGGCTTTACTCGGAGAAAAATGGCGTATGTGATTGTAGAAACTTTTTTCCATTGGCATCACGCACGTCGTGAGGAACCATCCATGTGTGATGCCGATCGAAAAAGGTTTCTACAATCACATACGAAAATAGAGGTATACAGCAAAGATACTACCTGGAGTTATAACACTATAGAGGGTAACCCATGAGGGGTTACCCAACTTTATACCTTTTGTATCTAATATATCAAAATTCTTTAAAATTATAAAAAAAATAAATTTATTTAAAATGAAAGTAATGTGATTAAGTGTAATTTACTTAGATGTAATTAAAAAATAATTGAATACCATGCACAGTAAAAAATTGATATTATTAAAAGATAAAATTAAATTAAAATTTATTTTTATGTATTGTTTTTGCCCCCAATGTTTTCGTCCTATTTAAGTCCCTAGTATTTCAAAATCGTCTCAATTTTGTCCCGCCGTCAATTCTGTTAACGGATCCCTAATAGCATGATAACATCGAGTCAATTTTGAAACGTTAGGGACTTAAATAGGACGATTGAAATGTCAGAGACAATTTTGGGACTTACCGCAAACGTTGGGAAAAAAAACGATACTTTACTTTAAATGCATTATCAATATATGTAAAATAATAAAAAATACTAATAAACAATGTAAAAAAAGAAATAAAATAATATTCAAACACAATATAACTTTACATGATAAATAATTAGTAAAATTATTAAAAGAGAGTTCTCAAATAGTATTTTGATGCCTAATATAAGAGAATTAATTAATTTGTAAACTGGCTAGTTTAGGAAGTGTTTTCTTAATTTGTTGAACCTTCTTGAATTTAACTCTGGAGGGTGTGGATTAAAAGAATGGAGGTAAACTATCCTTATAATGCAGTAAACTGGATAGCTAAAGCAGTTATTTCTACCGCAAAATCTTATTTAGAGTGGCTTCAACTTTGTTAAAAAATTTTATTTTGGATTAACTTAAACATGACATCTGCCATTTAGTTTGGCTTGTTTTCCTCTTTCTTGTTTTGTTTAGTTACTAAAGAAAAATGAGTAAAAAAGATAAATTATTTTGTATCCTCCTTAAAAAAAATATTGAAGGGAGAGGTGGTTAGATTATTGGTAACTATTATATTTATTTTAATTTAAGTTAAATAAAATTTAAAATGATTATTTAAAAATAGGAAATGTAACTAATTAAAAACTAATACAATAGAGTGGTTATTAGATTTAAAGAATATTTAAAGATTGAATGACTATGGAATGAATATTATTTTTCATATATAATTAGATTAAAATATTATTTTAATCTTTAATATTTAAGTTAACTTTTAATTTAATCATTAATATACTAATATTTTAAGGCTTAATTTTTTTAATATTGTAAGAATATGTGTGATTTTCTTTGATATTTGTGTATAGGTGAGTTTGACACGGTTACAAAAAAAAAATTTAGAACACACAAAATGGTAAATTTACCATTTTGTATATATTTAAAATTTTTTAATGGCCTAAATCAAAATGGCACTATCGTATTGTGTAAAAATATATAATTAAAAAGAGATGAAAATAGAATACGGCACTGCCGTTCTGTAATAAAATAATTTTTTTTAATTTAAAAAATTGAAAACAGTAGTACCGTTTTGTATTAGATCGAATTTTTACTGTTGAAACTAGTTAAAATGGTGCTGTCGTCTTGCAGAAAAGTAAAAATGTCGTCAACGTTTAGTACTAGTATGAATAAAAAATTATAAAATTAACTATAAAAAGTAAGTTGGTATTATGTTGAAACCACTTTGAACAAAGTAGAAAGTGAGTAACACAAAGTTCTTCATCTTTAAATTTTGAGAGAGCTCAGAATTTTTAGTTCTTTAGCAGCTGAAGTTGTTCTTCATTTGTTGAGTGAAATAAGTTTTGAATAAAAAAAATGAGAGAGAGAGAGAGAGAGAGAGCTGGTGAGGGGGAAAACATCGGGTGGGGAAAACACTACAGAGCAAACATGAGAAAGATCCTAGGGTTTGGAATAAAGAAGAGTTTCAACAGTTAGAACATGATTCCTTCTCTGTCTTTGTCGACAACCTACCGGAAGATATATCAAAGCGAGAGCTCTTTAACATGTTTAAATGGACAGGCAGAATCATCGATATATATCTGTCGCAGAAGACTAAACATGACCAAATATACCTTTTTGCTTTCATACGGTATACAACGAAAGGAGGAGCACTGAAGGCTGTTGCGGACATGAACAAGTGGGTCCTAAGAGGCAGAATACTGTTTGTAGGAGAAGCGAAATATAGAAGGGGAGGTGTAATGCAAAATAGGAATGACAAGAATAAGAACGCCAACGAAGTGACTGAAACTGCAAGGTAGGGTGCAGGAAGAAGAGATCCGACGAATGCAAGTGTAAAAACAATTGTAGAGAGAGAGACGATAGAGCCGAATGGTGCACTACACAAGGATCCACAAAACAACAAACGGCTGAAGAAAGTAGAGGTGCCGATATCTGATGCGAATGTTGTCTGCTTGCAAAGAAGTATCATCGGAGGCACGAAGAAGGCTATCAATTTCAACGCCCTACAGGAAATAGTTCATAAGGAATGGCCAGATTTAACACAAGTAATGGAGCTGGGAGCCTATAAAGCTATGATAACTTTTGACACTGTGCTGAGTGCGGAAAAAGCATACACCTTTCAAATGAATGATTTATTAAGGATGTTTCATATGGTATGGAGATGGGATGAGACGGAAAAAAGTGAGTCAAGAAGAGTTTGGTTGGAATGCTATGGAGTTCTCTTGCATGCATGGTCAGTAGACTCCTTTCGCAGGATAGGGGAGTGGTAGCGCGAAATTGTGATCAATACTTTTCACAACTCAAATAATCCCCGGTGATGAAACCAAAAACTTGGTGTTCAACACCATGGCATAAACACAACTTCGCACAACTAACCAGCAAGTGTACTGGGTCGTCCAAGTAATAAACCTTACGCGAGTAAGGGTCGATCCCACAGAGATTGTTGGTATGAAGCAAGCTATGGTCACCTTGTAAATCTCAGTCAGGCAAACTCAAATGGATATGGTGATAAACGCATAAAACATAAAGATAAAGATAGAGATACTTATGTAATTCATTGGTAGGAACTTCAGATAAGCGTATGAAGATGCCTTCCCTTCCGTCTCTCTGCTTTCCTACTGTCTTCATCCAATCCTTCTTACTCCTTTCCATGGCAAGCTTAAGCAAGGGTTTCACCGTTGTCAGTGGCTACCTCCCATCCTCTCAGTGGAAATGTTCAACGCACCCTGTCACGGCACAGCTATCCATCTGTCGGTTCTCGATCAGGCCGGAATAGAATCCAGTGATTCTTTTGCGTCTGTCACTAACGCCCCGCCCTCAGGAGTTTGAAGCACGTCACAGTCATTCAATCATTGAATCCTACTCAGAATACCACAGACAAGGTTAGACCTTCCAGATTCTCTTGAATGCCGCCATCAGTTCTAGCCTATACCACGAAGACTCTGATCTCACGGAATGGCTGGCTCGTTTGTCAGGCGAGCACTCGGTTGTCAGGCGATCAACCATGCATCGTGTATCAGGAATCCAAGAGATATTCACCCAATCGAAGGTAGAACGGAGGTGGTTGTCAGTCACACGTTCATAGGTGAGAATGATGATGAGTGTCACGGATCATCACATTCATCAAGTTGAAGAACAAGTGATATCTTAGAACAAGAACAAGCGGAATTGAATAGAAGAACAATAGTAATTGCATTAATACTCGAGGTACAGCAGAGCTCCACACCTTAATCTATGGTGTGTAGAAACTCCACCGTTGAAAATACATAAGAACAAGAGTGATCATTGGTTTCGGCCCCAGAGAGGGAACCAGAAGAACCAAGATGAAAATACAATAGTATAATGTCCTACTTATAGAAAACTAGTAGCCTAGGGTGTACAGAGATGAGTAAAAGACATAAAAATCCACTTCCGGGCCCACTTGGTGTGTGCTTGGGCTGAGCAATGAAGCATTTTCGTGTAGAGACTCCTTCTGGAGTTAAACGCCAGCTTTAGTGCCAGTTTGGGCGTTTAACTCCCATTTTGGTGCCAGTTCCGGCGTTTAACGCTGGAATTTCTGAGGGTGACTTTGAACGCCGGTTTGGGCCATCAAATCTTGGGCAAAGTATAGACTATCATATATTGCTGGAAAGCCCAGGATGTCTACTTTCCAACGCCGTTGAGAGCGCGCCAATTGGGCTTCTGTAGCTCCAGAAAATGCACTTCGAGTGCAGGGAGGTCAGAATCCAACAGCATCTGCAGTCCTTTTCAGTCTCTGAATCAGATTTTTGCTCAGGTCCCTCAATTTCAGCCAGAAAATACCTGAAATCACAGAAAAACACACAAACTCATAGTAAAGTCCAGAAAAGTGAATTTTAACTAAAAACTAATAAAAATATACTAAAAACTAACTAGATCATACTAAAAACATACTAAAAACAATGCCAAAAAGCGTACAAATTATCCGCTCATCACAACACCAAACTTAAATTGTTGCTTGTCCTCAAGCAACTGAAAATCAATTAAGATAAAAAGAAGAGAATATGCAATGAATTCCAAAAACATCTATGAAGATCAGTATCAATTAGATGAGCGGGGCTTTTAGCTTTTGCCTCTGAACAGTTTTGGCATCTCACTCTATCCTTTGAAATTCAGAATGGTTGGCTTCTTTAGGAACTCAGAATCCAGATAGTGTTATTGATTCTCTTAGTTAAGTATGATGATTCTTGAACATAGCTACTTATTGAGTCTTGGCCGTGGCCCAAAGCACTCTGTCTTCCAGTATTACCACCGGATACATACATGCCACAGACACATAATTGGGTGAACCTTTTCAGATTGTGACTCAGCTTTGCTAGAGTCCCCAATTAGAGGTGTCCAGGGTTCTTAAGCACACTCTTTTTGCCTTGGATCACAACTTTATTTCTTTCTTTTTCTTTCTTTTTCTTCTTTTTTTTTCGTTTTTTTTTTCATTGCTTTTTCTTGCTTCAAGAATCATTTTAATGATTTTTCAGATCCTCAGTAACATGTCTCCTTTTTCATCATTCTTTCAAGAGCCAACATTCATGAACCACAAATTCAAAAGACATATGCACTGTTTAAGCATACATTCAGAAAACAAAAATAATGCCACCACATCAAAATAATTAAACTGTTATAAAATTCAAAATTCATGCAATTCTTCTCTTTTTCAATTAAGAACATATTTTATTTAAGAAAGGTGATGGATTCATAGGACATTCATAACTTTGAGGCATAGACACTAAGACACTAATGATCACAAGACACAAACATAGACAAACATAAGCACTAAAATTCGAAAAACAGGAAAATAAAGAACAAGGAAATTAAGGAACGGGTCCACCTTAGTGATGGCGGCTCTTTCTTCCTCTTGAAGATCCTATGGAGTGCTTGAGCTCCTCAATGTCTCTTCCTTGTCTTTGTTGCTCCTCTCTCATGATTCTTTTATCTTCTCTAATTTCATGGAGGAGGATGGAATGTTCTTGATGCTCCACCCTTAGTTGTCCCATGTTGGAACTCAATTCTCTAGGGAGGTGTTTAGTTGCTCCCAATAGTTTTGTGGAGGAAAGTGCATCCCTTGAGGCATCTCAGGGATTTTATGAGGAGGAATTTCCTCATGCTTGCTCCATCCTTTTCTTAGTGATGGGCTTGAGGTCATGCCTTCTCAGTTGAACCGGCTTCCCTCTTGAGTTTCTCTTCCATTGAGCGCCCTCTTCACAAATGTTTATGAGGACTTGGTCCAACCTTTGATCAAAGTTGACCCTTTTTGAGTTTGAAAGGGATCTCGGGGATCACCTTCTTCAAGGCCACAACTTCATAGAAGTGGTCTTGATGCACCCTTGAGATGAATCTTTCCATCTCCCATGACTCGGAGGTGGAAGCTTTTGCCTTCCCTTTCCTCTTTCTAGAGGTTTCTCCGGCCTTGGATGCCATAAATGGTTATGGAAAAACAAAAAGCAATGCTTTTACCACACCAAACTTAAAATGTTTGCTCGTCCTCGAGCAAAAGAAGAAAGAAGAGAGTAGAAGAAGAAGAAATGAAGGAGATGGGAATGGCTTTTGTTTTCGGCCAAGAAGGGGAAGAAGTAGTGTTTAGGTTGTGTGAAAATGAAGGAGTGAAGGAGGGTTTATATAGGAGTGGGGGAAGGGTAGGGTTCGGTCAATTGAGGGTGGGTTTGGGTGGGAAAGTGGTTTGAATTTGAATGGTGAGGTAGGTGGGGTTTTATGAAGGATGTATGTGAGTGGTGAAGAGAAAGATGGGATTTGATAGGTGAAGGGTTTTTGGGGAAGAGGTGTTGAGGTGATTGGTGAATGGGTGAAGAAGAGAGAGAGTGGTGGGGTAGGTAGGGATCCTGTGGGGTCCACAGATCCTGAGGTGTCAAGGAAAAGTCATCCCTGCACCAAATGGCAAGCAAAATCTCGTTTTGTGCCAATTCTGGCGTTAAACGCCGGGCTGGTGCCCATTTCTGGCGTTTAACGCCAGCTTCTTGCCCTTTTCTGGCGTTTAACGCCAGTCTGGTGCCCCTTTCTGGCGTTAAACGCCCAGAATGGTGCCAGACTGGGCGTTAAACGCCCAACAGCTAGCCTCACTGGCGTTTAAACGCCAGTGTGTTCTTCCTCCAGGGTGTGCTGTTTTTCTTTCTGTTTTTCATTCTGTTTTTGCTTTTTTCATTGATTTTGTGACTTCTCATGATCATCAACCTACAAAAAACATAAAATAACAAAAGAAAATAGTTAATTATAAAACATTGGGTTGCCTCCCAACAAGCGCTTCTTTAATGTCATTAGCTTGACAGAGGACTCTCATGGAGCCTCAGAAATGCTCAGAGCTATGTTGGAACCTCCCAACACCAAACTTAGAGTTTGAATGTGGGGGTTCAACACCAAACTTAGAAGTTGGTTGTGGCCTCCTAACACCAAACTTAGAGTTTGACTGTGGGGGCTCTGTTTCGCTCTGTTTTGAGAGAAGCTCTTCATGCTTCCTCTCCATGATGACAGAGGGATATCCCTGAGCCTTAAACACCAAGGATTCTTCATTCACTTGAATGATCAACTCTCCTCTATCAACATCAATCACAGCCTTTGCTGTGGCTAGGAAGGGTCTGCCAAGGATGATGGATTCATCCATGCTCTTCCCAGTCTCTAGGACTATGAAATCAGTAGGGATGTAATGGTCTTCAACTTTTACCAGAACATCCTCTACAAGTCCATAGGCTTGTTTTCTTGAGTTGTCTGCCATCTCTAGTGAGATTTTTGCAGCTTGCACCTCAAAGATTCCTAGCTTCTCCATTACAGAGAGAGGCATGAGGTTTACACTTGACCCTAAGTCACACAAGGCCCTCTTGAAGGTCATGGTGCCTATGGTACAAGGTATTGAAAACTTCCCAGGATCCTGTCTCTTTTGAGACAGTTTCTGCCTAGACAAGTTATCCAGTTCTTTGGTGAGCAAAGGAGCTTCATCCTCCCAAGTCTCATTTCCAAACAACTTGTCATTTAGCTTCATGATAGCTCCAAGGTATTTAGCAACTTGCTCTTCAGTGACATACTCATCCTCTTCAGAGGAAGAATACTCATCAGAGCTCATGAATGGCAGAAGTAAGTCCAGTGGAATCTTTATGGTCTCATTTTGAGCCTCAGATTCCCATGGTTCCGCATTGGGGAACTCATTGGAGGCCAGTGGACGTCCATTGAGATCTTCCTCAGTGGCGTTCACTGCCTCTCTTTCCTCCCAAAATTTGGCCATATTGATGGCCTTGCATTCTCCTTTTGGATTTTCTTCTGTATTGCTTGGGAGAGTGCTAGGAGAGAGTTCAGTAATTTTCTTGCTCAGCTGACCCACTTGTGCCTCCAAGTTTCTAATGGAGGACCTTGTTTCAGTCATGAAACTTTGAGTGGTTTTGATTAGATCAGAGACCATGGTTGCTAAGTCAGAGGTATTCTGCTTAGAATTCTCTGTCTGTTGCTGAGAAGATGATGGAAAAGGCTTGCTATTGCTAAACCTGTTTCTTCCACCATTATTATTGTTGAAACCTTGTTGAGGTCTCTGTTGATCCTTCCATGAAAAATTTGGATGATTTCTCCATGAAGGATTATAGGTGTTTCCATAGGGTTCTCTTCCATTGAAGGGTTCTCAGGATCATAAGCTTCTTCCTCAGATGAAGCTTCCTTAGTACTGCTTGGTGCATTTTGCATTCCAGACAGACTTTGAGAAATCATATTGACTTGTTGGGTCAATATTTTGTTCTGAGCCAATATGGCATTCAGAGTATCAATCTCAAGAACTCCTTTCTTCTGACTAGTCCCATTGTTCACAGGATTTCTTTCAGAAGTGTACATGAATTGGTTATTTGCAACCATTTCAATCAGCTCTTGAGCTTCTATAGGCGTCTTCTTCAGATGAAGAGATCCTCCAGCAGAACTATCCAAAGACATCTTGGATAGTTCAGAGAGACCATCATAGAAAATACCCATGATGCTCCATTCAGAAAGTATATCTGAGGGACACTTTCTGATTAATTGTTTGTATCTTTCCCAAGCTTCATAGAGGGATTCTCCTTCCTTCTGTCTGAAGGTTTGGACTTCCACTCTAAGCTTACTCAATTTTTGAGGTGGAAAGAACTTTGCCAAGAAGGCATTGACTAGCTTTTCCCAAGAGTCCAGGCTTTCTTTAGGTTGTGAGTCCAACCATGTCCTAGCTCTGTCTCTTACAGCAAAAGGGAATAGCATAAGTCTGTAGACCTCAGGGTCAACCCCATTAGTCTTGACAGTGTCACAGATTTGCAAGAATTCAGCTAAGAACTGATGAGGATCTTCCAATGGAAGTCCATGGAACTTGCAATTCTGTTGCATTAGAGAAACTAATTGAGGCTTAAGCTCAAAGTTGTTTGCTCCAATGGCAGGGATAGAGATGCTTCTCCCATAAAAGTTGGGAGTAGGTGCAGTAAAGTCACCCAGCACCTTCCTTGCATTGTTGGCATTGTTGTTGTTTTCGGCTGCCATGTGTTCTTCTTCTTTGAAGAATTCGTTTAGGTCCTCTACAGAGAGTTGTGCTTTGGCTTCTCTTAGCTTTCTCTTCAAGGTCCTTTCGGGTTCAGGATCAGCCTCAACAAGAATGCTTTTGTCCTTGCTCCTGCTCATAAGAAAGAGAAGGGAACAAGAAAATGTGGAATCCTCTATGTCACAGTATAGAGATTCCTTTAGGTGTCAGAGGAAAAGAAAAATAGAAGACAGAAGTAGAAAATTCGAACTTATCAAAGAAGATGGAGTTCGAATTTTGCATTAAGGAATAGTGTTAGTCCATAAATAGAAAGATGTGAGAAGAAGGGAAGTAATTTTCGAAAATTAAGTAAAAGAATTTGAAAACATTTTTTTGAAAAACTTTAAGAATTTTCAAAAATGAAAGTGGAAAAGAAATCAAGTGATTTTTGAAAAAAAAAGATTTTGAAATTAGAAATCAAAAAGATTTGATTGAAAACTATTTTGAAAAAGATGTGGTTAAGAAGATATGATTAGTTTAAAAAAAAGGTGATTGAGAAGATATGATTTGAAAAACATTTTTTTAAAAAGATTTGATTTTGAAAATTAAAAACTTGGCTAAAAAGAAAAGATATGATTCAAACATTAAACCTTTCTCAACAGAAAAGGCAACATATTTGAAATGTTGAATCAAATCATTAATTGATAGCAAGTATCTTTGAAAATAGAAAGAAATCAATTTTGAAAACATATGATTGAAAAGATATGATTTGAAAAAGATTTGATTTTGAAAAACTTTGAAAACTTGAAAAAATTTTGCATTGAAAACAGAATCTTCCCTCTTGTGCCATCCTGGCGTTAAACGCCCAGAATGGTGCACATTCTGGCGTTTAACACCCAAAACTATACCTTTTTGGGCGTTAAACGCCCAACCAGGTACCCTGGCTGGCGTTTAAACGCCAGTCTGTCCTTCTTCACTGGGCGTTTTGAACGCCCAGCTTTTTCTGTATAATTCCTCTGCTGTATGTTCTGAATCTTCAATTCTCTGTATTATTGATTTGAAAAGACACAATTAAAAATATTTTTGGATTTTTAATAATCAAAATGCAACTAAAATCAAATAACAATGCATGCAAGACACCAAACTTAGCAGTTTGTATACTACAGACACTAATGAGAATGCATATGAGACACATAAACACTCAAGTCAAGAGAATTCAAAGATCAAAGTAAGAAATCATCAAGAATTATTTGAAGATCCTTAAGACACATGAATGAATGCATGCACTTGACACCAAACTTAAAATGAGACACTAGATTCAAACAAGAAATATTTTTGGATTTTATGATTTTGTAATTTTTTTGTGATTTTCGAAAATTAAGAGGAAAAGAAAATAAAAGTATCAAAATTCTTAATGAGAATTCCAGGAATCATGCAATGTTTAGTCTAAGACTCCGGTCCAGGAATTAGACATGGCTTCACAGCCAGCCAAGCTTTCAAAGAAAGCTTCGGTCCAAAACACTAGACATGGCCAATGGCCAGCCAAGCCTTAGCAGATCACTGCTCCAAAAGCAAGATTGATAGAAATCAACAAGCTCTTGTGATGATAAGTTGAAACCTCGGTCCAATGGAATTAGACATTGCTTCACAGCCAGCCAGATTTCAACAAATCATCATGAAACTCTAGAATTCATCTTCAAGAATTCCGAAAAAAATACCTAATCTAAGCAACAAGATGAACCGTCAGTTGTCCAAACTCAACAATCCCCGGCAACGGCGCCAAAAACTTGGTAGCGCGAAATTGTGATCAATACTTTTCACAACTCAAATAATCCCCGGTGATGAAACCAAAAACTTGGTGTTCAACACCATGGCATAAACACAACTTCGCACAACTAACCAGCAAGTGTACTGGGTCGTCCAAGTAATAAACCTTACGCGAGTAAGGGTCGATCCCACAGAGATTGTTGGTATGAAGCAAGCTATGGTCACCTTGTAAATCTCAGTCAGGCAAACTCAAATGGATATGGTGATAAACGCATAAAACATAAAGATAAAGATAGAGATACTTATGTAATTCATTGGTAGGAACTTCAGATAAGCGTATGAAGATGCCTTCCCTTCCGTCTCTCTGCTTTCCTACTGTCTTCATCCAATCCTTCTTACTCCTTTCCATGGCAAGCTTAAGCAAGGGTTTCACCGTTGTCAGTGGCTACCTCCCATCCTCTCAGTGGAAATGTTCAACGCACCCTGTCACGGCACAGCTATCCATCTGTCGGTTCTCGATCAGGCCGGAATAGAATCCAGTGATTCTTTTGCGTCTGTCACTAACGCCCCGCCCTCAGGAGTTTGAAGCACGTCACAGTCATTCAATCATTGAATCCTACTCAGAATACCACAGACAAGGTTAGACCTTCCAGATTCTCTTGAATGCCGCCATCAGTTCTAGCCTATACCACGAAGACTCTGATCTCACGGAATGGCTGGCTCGTTTGTCAGGCGAGCACTCGGTTGTCAGGCGATCAACCATGCATCGTGTATCAGGAATCCAAGAGATATTCACCCAATCGAAGGTAGAACGGAGGTGGTTGTCAGTCACACGTTCATAGGTGAGAATGATGATGAGTGTCACGGATCATCACATTCATCAAGTTGAAGAACAAGTGATATCTTAGAACAAGAACAAGCGGAATTGAATAGAAGAACAATAGTAATTGCATTAATACTCGAGGTACAGCAGAGCTCCACACCTTAATCTATGGTGTGTAGAAACTCCACCGTTGAAAATACATAAGAACAAGAGTGATCATTGGTTTCGGCCCCAGAGAGGGAACCAGAAGAACCAAGATGAAAATACAATAGTATAATGTCCTACTTATAGAAAACTAGTAGCCTAGGGTGTACAGAGATGAGTAAAAGACATAAAAATCCACTTCCGGGCCCACTTGGTGTGTGCTTGGGCTGAGCAATGAAGCATTTTCGTGTAGAGACTCCTTCTGGAGTTAAACGCCAGCTTTAGTGCCAGTTTGGGCGTTTAACTCCCATTTTGGTGCCAGTTCCGGCGTTTAACGCTGGAATTTCTGAGGGTGACTTTGAACGCCGGTTTGGGCCATCAAATCTTGGACAAAGTATGGACTATCATATATTGCTGGAAAGCCCAGGATGTCTACTTTCCAACGCCGTTGAGAGCGCGCCAATTGGGCTTCTGTAGCTCCAGAAAATCCACTTCGAGTGCAGGGAGGTCAGAATCCAACAGCATCTGCAGTCCTTTTCAGTCTCTGAATCAGATTTTTGCTCAGGTCCCTCAATTTCAGCCAGAAAATACCTGAAATCATAGAAAAACACACAAACTCATAGTAAATTCCAGAAAAGTGAATTTTAACTAAAAACTAATAAAAATATACTAAAAACTAACTAGATCATACTAAAAACATACTAAAAACAATGCCAAAAAGCGTATAAATTATCCGCTCATCAGGGAGCAATGGGGTGAGGTGGTTAAGCTTGATAAATTAACGGAGTCGTATAATTCCTTCAGCGTGGGTCAAGTTCTAATTGATACATGTATCTTTGATATGATTAACGAGTGGATTCACATTATAATAGGCACAAGCGGATTTGACGTCCTCGTAAGAGAAGTGGGAGGAGAGGTATATCGCGAGGGGTGTAATCGGGAGCGATACAAGGAGTCAGAAGACAGAAAAACTTTACATGCTGAAGTAACGGAACATGAAGGAACTGGTAAACGGATGATTCATGGCGGCGGATGGCGGGTTGTCACCCGGGATCAGGCGGCCGATATTATGCTGGTGAGCTACAGGAACAATGAATATGATAAGGATAATTTTGTCAATTCATTTGTGGATCTGAATGAATGGAATCATCAGAATTTGAATTCACATTATAGGGTGGCTAATTGTCCAGCATTCAATGGGAACGAGGATTCTTAGGGATCTTTAGAGATTAATGAGGAGATAAACTCGGACAAAATGGTAACATGTGTGTTTGGGGAGGATCATGGGTACAAGCTTAATGAAGTTACAAATGGGCTGAGAGTAACAAAGCCCAACAAGGATGAGGGAGCATCATGGTTACACGCATAAGGAGGTTACAAGCAAGAATTATGGGCTGGGAGCAACAAAACCCAATATGGATGATCAGGAGCTCCAGCCTAGAGAGACTGGTACAGGCCTTAAGAAAGGTGGGCCAAGCTGGCTTTCCAGCCAGGTTGGGCTTGAGCCCGTGTCCACGACCTGGCAAGGACATCAGGCTGG
The DNA here is from genome assembly GCF_003086295.3 of Arachis hypogaea. NCBI lineage: Eukaryota > Viridiplantae > Streptophyta > Magnoliopsida > Fabales > Fabaceae > Arachis > Arachis hypogaea. The sequence continues at coordinate 2,592,938 of NC_092043.1, read as the reverse complement.
GGTTGCGCACGGTTCACGGGGGGAGTCCTCACGAAAGAGCAGGGCAGGAAATGCAATGCGGGTTGGTAGGGAAGGCAGCGCTCAAGACTGCGAGGAAGCGACGGTTGAAGCATCTCGACTGAGGGGCGGCACTCATCTGACGACGATATGCGTGATGGGTCTGACTGGGTTGGTGGCCCAGAAGATGGAAAGCTTAACAATTCGAAGGATAAGGGCGGACTGGTTCTCGTGTCTGAAGAGGCCACACGGGAGGCAATGGTGGACGGTTCTGTCAGAGCGAAGACCGAGGGCGCTGGCGCAATGACTCGAGGAACTGGACCTTCCTATCGGAGAAGGGGAACAGCCCTCAACAAGGCGGATGAGGGGGCACAAACTGCGGAGATGGAGCTTAGGGCAGCTATAGTGGGTGCAGATTATGGAGAGGGGGACGCCGCCGACAACAACCGCTATACACCGAACAACGATGGGCAACGCCAGTTTGGGACAGGATGGAGAATGCATGAAAGGAATGGATCGATGAAGGGACGGACAGGGGATCACGACAGAGGCCAAGAGGAGGCATATGAGAGTCGTACAGAAGAAGGATCAAAAGCTGAAGCTGAATTGGAGGAGGAAAATGAACCCCGCAGTGAGGAACGAAGGCGGAGCTGAGAAGAAGAGATGGCTGAGAATAAAGAAGCTTGAAAATTAGCTGTAGATTTTGGTGCTTAGTGTAGTGACGAGGAGGATATCATGGTAATTCTGCGGGAGCAAAATGAGGCAATGGCCCTGAAGTGGAGGCAGGAAAAGAAAAAGGAAAAAATACGGAGAAGTCGGCCAAAATCTCACAACCAGGTGTGTTCTAATAATGTTAAATGATTATAAGTTCCTAGAATATTAGGGGATTGGGTGGTGCTGGAAAATTTAGTATGTTAAAGAATTTTACAAATAAGTTTAGATTGGAAATGTTGGGGTTGGTAGAGACAAAAAAGGAGTTGGTGACTAAGTTTGATGTTATGCGTCTTTGGGGTAGAGATGGAGCTAGTTGGGAGTATGTAAGTTTGGCTGGGGCGTCTGTAGGATTATTGTTAATATGGGATGAAACAGTATTCAATCTAACTAATTGTTACAAGGGACATAGATGGTTATGTGTAGAAGGGGTTGTGATAAAAGATAATTTTTGGTGTGCTGTTTGTCTAGTGTATAGACCACATGTGAGATCTGAGAAGACAGTACTATGGAAAGAGTTGAGCTATATTGCAGGGTTGTGCCAGGTACCATTCTGTTTTCTGGGTGATTTTAATGAAATTATACACTTAGAAGAAAGAAAAGACGCGACTTCCTTATCAGCGTCGGCGGAGGATATTAGAGCATGGATAAATGATATGGAGCTGGTTGACTTGCCGTTAAATGATCAGAGATATACATGGTTTAAGGGGAGTTCGTACAGTAGAATTGATAGGACCCTTGTTACCTTGGGGTGGCTAGAGAGGTATCCGGGGACACAACTGACAGGAGGTCCAAGAGATTTATCAGATCATTGCCCATTGATTATGGAAGAGAGCAGAAAGTTTGATGGCCCAAGACCTTTTCGGAGCCTGGACTCGTGGTTCACGCATGAAGGCTTTCTAAGAATGGTGAAGGACGAGTGGAGGGAATTAGGTGAAGTACAATTCCTAGACAAGATGAAAGGGCTGATAGCTCCAATTCAGAGATGGCATAAGCAGCATTTTGGAAATATAGCTGAGAAGATAAGGAAGTTTGAAGAAGAGATCAAGAAGGTGGATGATATGGTTATTAGTGGTTTGTATGATGGTACAATGGAGCCAAGGAGAATGGCGTTAGTGAGATGCTGTGAGAAGTGGTATGTAAGACAGGATGTCCACTGGAAGCAAATGTCGAGGGCCCAGCATGCTGAAGAGATGGATAAGAATACTAAATTCTTTCACAATATCGCTTCGGCAAGAAGAAGGAGCAACAGGATAGAGTCATTGGTGATTAAGGGGAGACTAATAAAGAATCAAGCAAGAATTAAGGTGGCCATTCGAGATTTTTATAAACGGCTGTACCACCAGGAAGCCTCCCCAACGGTGAGCTTTAGGGATGGATTAGTAAACCGACTGGAGAAGGAGGAAGCTGAAGACTTAGAGGTGATGCCATCAGCTGAGGAAGTGAAAGAGGCGGTATGGGACTGTGAATCTTCAAAAGCACTAGGGAATGATGGATACAACATGAATTTTATAAAAAAGTGTTGGGGGAGATTAGATCGGAATTCATTACAGCTATGATGAGCTTCCTTGAGCATGCAAGACTACCAGCAGACTCCAATGTTACATGAGTAGCGTTGGCACCGAAATTTGTCAGGGCAAAAGAGATAAAAGACCTAAGACCAATCAGCATGGTTGGTTGTGTTTATAAAGTGATCTCTAAATTGTTGACACGAAGAATGAAGAGTGTCATGCCAGGTTTAGTTGGTGAATCCTAGAGTGCTTTTGTGAAAGGAAGGAAGATACATGATGGAGTATTAATTGCATGCGAAATTGTGAATTGGCTAAAACTAAAAAGGAAGGCATCAGCGATTATCAAACTGGATTTCCACAAAGCCTATGATAGAGTTAAATGGTGCTTTATTGATACTGTGTTTGAGAAGATGGGCTTCGGCAGCACATAGAGGGCATGGGTGAAGAAGTGTATAAGGTCGACATCCATCTCTATTCTGGTTAACGGATCCCCTTCAAAAGCCTTCAAAATGGATAGGGGACTTCGCCAAGGCGATCCGTTATCGCTGTTTTTGTTTGTCTTGGTGGTGGATATGTTCAACAGAATTATAGGCGAGGCAGTGAGGAACGGTAGAATATCCCTACTGTTGGTTGGTAGGGATGATATTGAGTTATCACACTTACAATTTGCAGATGACACAATATTATTCTGCCCCCCCCCCCCGGGAGGAGGGGACAGTGAAAAACTATAAGAGACTACTGAGGTGCTTCGAGATCATGTCGGGACTGAGCATTAACTTTGAGAAGTCTAGTTTGATACCAGTGAATTGTAGTCGGGAGTGGACTAGTCGGATGTGTCAGTTGCTTGGCTTCCAGGAAGCAACTCTACCGGTGCGGTATCTTAGTATTAGCCTAGGAGCAAATCTGCGGCTAGTTAAAACCTGGAAGCCAGTAATAGATAAGGTGGAAGAGAAGCTCAGCTTATGAAAAGCGAAGGTCCTAAGCAAGGCTGGGAAGCTGGTACTCATAAAGTCAGTCATAAACAGTCTCCCAGTTTATTACCTGAGTCTGTATAAGATGCCGAATACAGTTGCACGAAGAATCATTTCTCTACAGAGGAGGTTTTTTTCGGGGAAAGGAGGACGGACGACCTGGAATGGATCTTGTGAAGTGGGAGATGATTCAGGCACCAAAGAAGTTAGGAGGGCTGGGAGTGGGTGATGTTGTGGTTCGTAATACTGCTTTGTTGTTTAAATGGTGGTAGCGGTTCGCAAAGGAAGACTGTCCCTTGTGGAAGAAGATTGTGTGTTCTTGCAATAGATTGACCCCAAACCAGCTGCTGTCTACTCATACTCTACCAGTGAGAGGTGGTCTATGGAGAGACATATGTCAACTACAGATAAAAGACCAACGAGTCAGGCAGAAAATGATTGATGGCCTTGCTATTGAGGTAGGGGAAGGCAGGAATACCAGATTTTGGAAGGATACGTGGCTCCAAATAGGAAAGTTGAAAGACTCTTATCCGAGACTCTTCTTGATTTCAAGCCAAAAGGATTACCAATTGGGGATTGTGGGTTTTGGGATGGGATAGAGTGGGTCTGGAATTTTTAGTGGAGGCGGGAGCTTCGCCAGTGGGAAACAGAAACCTTGGATCAGTTGCTCCATGGCTTGCAATCTGTTAGACTGATAGCAGAAGTGCAAGATAGAGTGGTGTGGAAGTTTGGAAAAGAAGGTGTTTATACTACTAACTCATTTATGCAGGTTTTGCAATAAGCGACTCTGGACGAGGAGATTCTGAGCTACAGGTTCATAAATGAAATTTGGAGAGGATTAGCCCCATCTAGAGTTGAGTTGTTCACTTGGTTTGCTTTTATTGGCCGGGTTAACACAAAGGAATGGCTCAGTAGGTTGGGAATTCTGGAACCAAATGACAATTTGTGCCTGTTGTGTAAAAAGGCAGTTGAAAGTGTTCATCACCTGTTGGTTGCTTGTGAGTTCTCTTAGCAAGTGTGGTGTGTATGAATCACAGAATTTGGTCAGGCGTGGACAGCTCCCGGCACTTTGAAAGATCACTTTGATAGTTGGAGATCCATACCTATGAGAAAGGAGGTACGCAAGTACTAGTTAGCTGGGTTCTTCTCAGTTATATGGAACGTTTGTCTACGGCAGAATGACGTAATCTTCCAGAACAAGACAGCAGGCATTGCAGAATGTGTGACTCAAACGTTTCTTTGTGCTACGGAATGGTGTGGTAACTAGCTCATATTGTTGATGGCTATGCCAGAGATGACATAGGAGTTGGTTAGTCTGCTACTTTATCTCAGCTTGTGACATTGTACGCTCTACTTTGAGTGTTGAGCTCTTTCTTTAAAAAAAAAGTTGTAGGTAAATGTAGTAAGTATATAAAATGGAGAGTTATGTTAGTTTAAGAATATATTTCAATGGTCAGATTTTATATGATACACATGAGGGTGTGAGTTTTTTGTGTGGGAATCCATGTGTTATTGTTGTTCCTCTTTCAATAACATATGAAGGACTTAAAAGTGTACTTTGTCAGAGTGTAAATCATCAAGGCCTGAAAAAAGTGATAAATATTTTGTGCAGGCAGCCTGTATTAGTATTTAGTGGTTTCGTTCAATTTTAAATAATGCATATGGCTGATGAAGTTGGGATACAAGGAATGTTTTCAACATACCATCAAACTAGAGTACGAACCTCACTTATTGAGTTATATGTTGAGTTTGAAGAAATTGAAGATGATTTTTTAGAACCCAATATAGACTGAATGGGTTACGAATCATATTTTATTTCATCCCAAGCCAACAACTGAGAAAACAGCGGATATTGGTGCTACTGTCGCAAACCCATAACATTGAAGGGTGGCGGTGATAAAGAAGGGTCATGCATTTACAGAATTCCTCATTGGTCTCGCAGCGCAAAAACAACTGGGAATTTTACTTCAAAGGCCTTCTGGGATATTGAATGATAAAAATATTAATACTGAAAGTGATGAAGAGTTTGAAAGTAATTATCAAGTTGTTGGTCTAGCTAAAGATGTAGATGAAAATGATATATCAATTGAACGAGATGTGATAGATGTTGCTAACGTATTAATAGATTAATATCTATCTAGAGAGCTATCATTTATGCATGCTTTAAATCTTGATACTGTGTATGTACCAGAATTTTCTGAATATGTCAATACAGGTAAATTTATATATTATTATTATTATTATTATTATTATTATTATTATTATTATTATTATTATTATTATTATTATTATTAGGACTAATTGAATTATTATTAACATTGTTACGTTGTTATTATTATTATTATTATTATTATTATTATTATTATTATTATTATTATTAGTCTTGGTAATGGTGGTTATAGAAATTATTATTGTTGTTGTTGTTGTTGTTGTTGTTGTTAAGATTATTTGAATTGTTACGTTATTAGTACTATTACTAATTATTATATATATTATTATTAGTCTTGTTATGCAATGGTGACTATAAAAAATATTATTGTTATTATTATTGTTGTTGTTGTTGTTGTTGTTGTTGTTGTTGTTGTTGTTGTTTTGTTTTATCATTTGTGCAGTGCCTGTTGTTGTCGCAGACAGTAAATTCATCGTTGAAATAGAGTTTAACTCTAGAGAGACTATGATTGCAGCAGTTAAAGAGTGTACTATTCAGAAGGGCGTCCATTATAGGGTGTATAAACCAGAATCGATGACATTCTATGCTAAATACATACAATATGAAACAAGTTGTGACTGGCTTATCAGAGTTAGTCTTATAAAAAGACAGTATTGTTGGGTGATAAAGAGGTATAATGGTAGTCACACGTGCATAAGATCTACCATCCCTAAAGGTGAAATCTGTAATTGCTGAAGTGCAGTTGAAGTTCAACTGTACGATAAGTTATCGCAAAGTATGGTTGGCCAAGCAAAAAGTAATTGAGAAAATATTTGGTGGTGGGAAGCTTCTTATGAAGCTTTGCTGACATGGTTTGAAGCAATGGTTGCAAAAGAACCATCAGTAGCTGTTGAGTACAAAACTGTATATGCTTACCTAGGAGATGAGGTGGTTGAGGATCTCAGGATTTTGACACAAGTCTTTTGGGCTTTCTATCCTTGTATTAAAGCATTCAAAAACTGCAAGCTGCTGGTACAGGTAGATGTCACACACTTGTATGGAAAATATAAAGGGGCTCTCTTAGTTGCAGTATCATAAGATGGAAATGAAAATATCGTGCCTCTTGCATTTGCCATAGTCAAGGGTGAGACAGCCGATGCTTGGCACTTTTTTCTTAGCCATCTACGAATGCATGTAGTTAATCGGGATGGTGTTGGTCTTATCTCTGATCGACACGAGTCCATTATCTCAGCTGTAAGTCATAGTGATGGAGCATGGCAAAAACCCGAGGGCTATTCACATGTTTTACATCAGACATATAGCTTCTAACTTCTTGAGAAGGTTCAAAGTGCCACATATGCAGAAGCTAATTGTCAACATATGTAAATAAATCATTAACTTTTTAGCATTTTATGGCCGACGGTGAATAGTTAACAACAAACTGATTGTATTATCTAGATTGCGTTGTTCTCTTGTGGCAGGCTATTCTAAAACAATGCGCGAGTTCAACATGTGTTACCAGAGATATTATGAGCCGGGTGTGACTTACAAGCAGTGGCTCGACAATATTCCTCGGTCGTAATAAGCCTTGGCGTACGATGAAGGTTATTGCTGGGGACATATGACCACTAACCTAGTGGAGTGCATCAACGGAGTTTTGAAAGGAGCACGCAATCTTCCTGTGACAGCCCTTGTCAAGGTAACTTTTTACAGGCTTAATGCCTTGTTCACAAGGAAGAGGGCTGACGCTGAGGCTCGTATAAGTGCAGGTCATCTATTCTTTGACTATGCAACTGAGAAAATCCATTCTAATCAGAGGGCATAAGGAATCATCCAAGTTAATTTATTTGGCAGGCAGAACAAAGTTTTTTAAGTGCGTGAGATGTCCAGTGGTTTAGAATTTGCAGTAAATCTGCGTCTTCGACATTGCGATTGTGGTAAGTTTCAGGTCGATCGAATTCTTTGTCGCCATGTATTTGCCTATTGTGCAAACCAGTGCCTAGATTGGAAGAAGTATGTGCATGAGGTATATACCATGGGAGAAATCTGAAAGGTGTACAGAACCCGATTCAGGCCACTAGGAAAGCCAACAACATGGCCTGTGTATCAAGGACCACGACTAATTCCTAATCCTCACCTCAAGTGAGTGGCCAAAGGTCGTCCTAAAAAAACACGCTTCTTGAATGATATGGATGTGCATGATTTGCGTGGTCCTAGGCGTTGTAGGCTTTGTGGTGGTGAGGGTCACAGTCGAAGTAGATGTCCGCACCGTCGGGGAGTTATTGCTAGTGGCTTGGCTCCGAATGAATAGTTGTCAGCTTGGCTTATTTTTATTAGTTGTGTCTATTTATCTCATTTATTCTTGTATTCAATTGTATCCATTTAACTCACTTATTCTTATGTAATCTTATTTTTAGTGGTGTCCATTTAATGGATTTAGGGTAATAGTCAGTTGAAGTTTGGTTCTTTCAAGGCACATTTCACACATTTCAATTTCATTAAACTCTTACATTTTTAAAAAAAATTCGAACATAACCTCTCCTAAAAATGGACTTAACCACCCTTAAAGGTTCTCTAAATCTCAATAAGTCATTAATCTTTTCTCAACAAGCTTACAAAAGTGTGCATTATCATCAAACAAGTCTCACTCAAATACATATAAATTTACATTCACACAACAAATGGTTCATTTAGAGAAAGTTTTCTTCATGCCTCGTGCCATTTTCGAACAGCCTTTCTTGACCCTCTTCTTGATGGTTGATGGGCTCTATCTAAAGACACTTTTGTGAGCTGGGTCAATCTTGAGATCATAACCCTTATCCTGAGCACCTGAATGTCAAACAAAATTAGCACTAGTCAATACACATGATCAATAGTATAAATACCAACCCTAATCAATAAACAATAGGGTGAATAGAAATCCTAAATCGACAGCCATAAACAATTTAACACAATACTATTACTATATCAGTAAATAATGTCTCATCAACCTAAATACCAATCCCATTCAATGCATAAAATCAAATTACTTGCACCAGCTTCATCAGCCATGTCATCACCTGTATCAACCTCATCAACCGAATCAGGACATAAAGGAAGCTGATCGACCTCATGCTCACCGGCACAAGTCTCGTCAACCACATCGTCAGTCTCCTCTTCATCCTCCTCAGGCATAAAAATTCGTGTTGGAGACTGGCGACATCCAATCCCCCTATGGACACTCCTACCAGAATCAATAGAGGTTCTCTACATAGAGTGCTCAGAATATGACCATGGTGGACGATTCCTATCCAAAGATAATCGACCAGGAACAACTTCAGGCACCGGCACCTGTACAATGTCCTGGGTAGAAAATAAATTATTTACCCACTGAGATGACTCAAGACCCTGAACCCAATCAATAATGTGCCTATACTGATCCTCATTCTATGCCGATGTCCCTAGTATTTGTGTCAATGAAAAGTGCGGTGCCTGACTCGGTATGTATTCCTCATGCATGGTAGAGGGCTATGTGTATGGCTGTATGGTAGGCTGAGTGGAAGGTTGTGCATATTCCTGCGAGTATGGTGGATATGATATAACAGGCTGAGACAAAGGCTGTGGATATTCTTGTGCATATGGTGGGTATGAAATTTGTTGTGGATATGCATATGGTTGTGGATGTGGTAGGTATGTATACGGTGGGTATGCATATGGTTGTGAATATGGTTGTTGTTCTTGCTAACGTGGGTGTTGTTGTGGAGGTAGTTGCTCTTGTTGATGTGATTGCTCTTGCTGTGGTTGTTGGTCTTCATTGGCATGCTCGGAGAGACGCAGGTGATCACCAAAATTATGAACATACCATTCCATGTATTGGTTAGATGGTTGGTAGAGGTCGACATGTGCACCGATCAATACGGATGCAGGACTATTTAACCATTGTAAGATCCATTCTTCGTGTTCCACGTCCAGTTCTTATTTTTTGGACCCGTCAGCACTATGTTATGGGACGCGACGAGTTTCATAGGTTCAACTGGCGGGTCTTGATGAAAGCCAAACTGTCTTCTGACCCTATCAGTGGGATGTCGCTCCACAACCTTAAAGCATATTAAAGACACAGTCGCACTCCAGAGATCTGCACCATCGTTGATCTCAAATGGAATAACATGCGGCACAATCCGGTTGGGACTGTATGCGTCCCACACAGACTATAAAAACATATCAAATCTCAAGGTTATAAATGCGCAATCATCAATTTAGTTTAGTATAAGAAAAGTATAAATGAGGAAACGCGTATCCCGTCTGGAGAAAGATCGTCCAACCTTCTCCTTACGTCCGCAGTTGTCCAATTTTTATACTGCTCGATAGCTGATTGATAATTATTTCACCTGACATATTGTAACAACCCGTATTTTTATAAAAATTCGGACATAACCTCCCTTAAAAGTAGACTTAACCACCCTTAAGGGTTCCCTCAATTCACAAATCATTTCAACCATCAACAACAATGTCATCAAATTAAATCATAACTTATTCGTAATATCAGTTACTACAGCAAAAATCACTAAATCCACATTTTATCTAAATTATACTTGCAAGCGAGTGGAAAGCTTGTATCCATCGTGGTCCTATTGACGGCATTCGCATCCATGACCATACAAGGAACAATGGCAGAGGACCATCCATGTCCTTGCAATCATACTTAGATGCCCAAGATAAGGATCGATACATTTGTGCAAGGCAAGCTGAACCGCAACTAAACTTATGAATATGAGAAAATTCACGAAGCAACGGCAAATACTTCCAGTGCACAGTGATTTCAGACTTATCACTAAATAACGTTGTTCCAAATAGATACATTATGTGACATTTTACATAAATTTTCCTACTAGCTGGGTCAGTCAAATGTTGGCGCCGTTTTAGGGTGCGGAACCATGCTAGCTTGGTTCTACTTCCTTTGTGGTTGTTCGGGCCAGGAGTACTACTAAATTGGGTCATGCACTCATTCTCTAACCCACTTTTGCTGTGGTCAGTTGATCCAGTAACTGGCAAGCCGTGAGTTTGGAGTCCAAAAATCATGGCGACATCCTCTAATGTAATCATGTACTTGCTATGTGGAAGATAAACGTGTGCATCTCAAGCCGCCCACTTTTCAACCAGTGCGTTTATAGTTGGACCGTGAGTCAAGATCCTCCCAATCTGAGATATATGATAGAATCCGCTCTCTCTTAGTTGTTCTTCTACCCTTGCATCATATGAGTCTATCTAGTGTAAGTGTCTCATGTGCAAATTTCTTGAACCCTGGAAACAAAAGTAATAACTAACAGTCAATAACCAAAACTAGTCAATAATTACTATTACTAAATTAATACTTGGTTTAGTAACAAACATAATTAATAATTACTAAAAATCTAAATAATTTATAATCACTAATTGAATTATTAATTATTAAGCACAACAGTAAATACAAAAAGTACTTACATATACAGGATGTTAAAGATATTCTGATATATGCTCGTCAACACGTGTGATGTTACGTTTTTTCATCTTTATCTTTAACTCTACAATAAAAAAATATACGACCGTTGCTTACATTTTCCTTTTTTCCTTTTTAGTGAAAATATTAATAATAATAACTTTTAATCTATTTACTAAACACATATCCTAAGTATTAATATCCAATCTAAATTTTTTTCCATCATTTTAAAATAAGTCTAAAATTAGTAAACATAGGTGAAAATCTAATTCTGTTTTTCAATCAATAATTTAAATAAAAAAATCTAACGGTATATATATATTAATAATTAATAATAATTCAGTTTTATTTAGGGCTGTACATGGATCGGATAATATCCGCATATTCGTGGTAATTATCCGTATCCGATCCGAATTTTACGGATATTATCCGATCCGCAGAGCCATCGGATCGGATCAGATCCGATCCGCACTATAATAGGATCGGATTGCGGATCTGGTAGTGATATCCGCGGATCCAATCCGCAAATCTGCATATCTGCACATCACATATAAATAGCAAGTTTAAGAAAATAAACCCTAATGTGATATGAATTTTACTGTGTTGTTTTATGAATTTTATGATATCTTGTTTGTTATTTTTTATATTGTACTTCGACTTAGAATAATTAAACTTAAATCTTGTATTATTATTTTTTTTGTTATTCAAAAGTACTTTTATTAATAATATTTTAGAATTAAATATACTTAAACGGGTGAAAAATGATTTTTCTTTTGTAAAAATAGCCAAATGAAATTTGAAAATATTTTTTCTTGAATTATGCGGATATACCCGATATCCGATCCGATCCGATCCGCATACTTGCGGATCCGATCGGATCGGATTCGGCCTAAAAAATTGCGGATATCGTATCCGATCCGATCCGATGAGTGCAGTGCAGATGGAATAGAATTTTAGGCTATATCTGATCCGATCCAATCCGTGTGCAGCCCTAGTTTTAACTAAACGTACTACACATATAAATTAATTAAAAATTTAAACTAATAAAAACTAAAATATCTAACATTTTATATAAAAAAATCCCAAAAAATAACCTATACTCATTAAACAATAATCAAGACTAAAAAATTATTTTCTAATTAAATAAATAATTCTGTTTTGAAATCAATTATTTTAAGCAAAACTAAATTTACTAAATAATTATGTTTTTTTAATAAAGTATTTAAAATATAACTAAAATTATTTAAAAGTCTATTTTTCAAAAAAAATTAAACTAAAATTGCTAAAACGGGTTATTTTTCAAAAAATTATATAAAATAAAACTAAAATTAACAAAATTTCTGTTTTTTAAAAAAATTAATTAAACTAAACGTAAAATTTAATTATAGTAACATCCAATTACACTAACGATAATTTATCAACACTAACAACTAATACCACTATTATAACTTATAAGTTATAACTACAACCAAAAAAATATATTTTTAAACTACTCCTAACAGCACTAACAATTAATTTATTTATTTACTTGAGAAAAAATCAATTTAAAAAAATTATGTTCTGTTTGTTTTTAGAATATTTAATTCAAAAAAATAGGATTAATCCTAACTAATTACTAATAAAACGTATAAAATACTAACGTTTTTTTATCTATTACTAGCTGCCATTTTTGTTCTTCAAACAGAATAGAAATGGGGATGGAGACTCGACTGAAGAAGAAAGAATGAAGGAAGGAGGGGTTGACTTTTGGGTTAATACGTGGGAAGAGAGAGGGAGTTACCAAGTGTCGCCCATGCAGAGCAAAATGTCAATGACGTTTTGTTCAATACGTCAGTAATATTTTTATTCGTAACGGCGTCGACGTTTTCATCATGAAAATTGACGGCTCTCATAACGCTGTTAATCACACATGCTAGCTCATTCTGGTAGGTAACACCACCGTTGATCCAATATTAAGAAAAAAAAGTTCAACATTTCAAACATCCTAATTGAATTTTGAAAAAATCTAAAAAATTAACTAGGATACGAAATATCGGCCCTATAATGTGGGCTATAATAAAAAGGTCCAATAATACAAAAAAAAAAATTTCCATAACATTATTCAAATCTAACTCTAATTTGATTTCTTATTGTTATTCGCTATAAAAAAAATAATTGCACACTCCTCCTTTTTCTTCCACTCTCATTTATGTTGTTCATGGTGTTGTTTTTCTCTCCCACTCCACTCACGCTGTCGCGCCGCCCCCACAAACGGTGTCGACCCTGTCACATCCTCCACCGCAGTTGTCATATGCGCAATGCTGATGATCCTCTTTGCCGCGACACACGATCTGCATGCAATGCCTTCTGCAGCACAGATGGTTCCTCTACATCGAGCTTTGCCCGCGAGTCCTGTCCACCCTAAGTCACCGACGTAGGCGCTTCTTTGCGCCGCCATTCTTCCATGCAAACGAACACCATCACTGCGACGTGCAGCGCTGCGTGCGCTCGTGTTTTTTGTCGCGACCAGACCTTAAAAAAACTCCCATGTCATTGATTGCAAACGGATATCCTGATAAAATAAATGTAGGATGTTTTTTTTTATTAAAATTCAGATGTTTCTTTTATTAAACTAACTGTAGGATATTACTTTTGTTTAACTTGGAATGTTTCTTTTATTAAATTTGGGATTTTTTTTTTGTTAAACTTTGAATGTTTCTTTTTCTTAAATTTGGAATTTTTTTTGTTCGATATAGGTCGTCCTGCACGGTGCACTGAGGAGTTGTGGCAGAAGATACAACGGTAGTGGAATGGAATTGTGGCAGAAGATACAACGGTAGTGGAATGGAAGACAAGATGAGATGAGCTTCACGTTGACAAAACAATTACGTTTCGCTAATCCTAATTTGGTGGTGCTAATACTAATTATTTAAAATTCATTTTTTTAAAAATTCAAAATTTTATTTTTTAATTATAAAAAGTTATTCCAGTTAACTAATATCCTAGTTGATTACCTAGCAGGATTGTTAAATTTTTATATTCGTTTTAAATTTATAATCAAGTTATTTTTAGCAATAAATTATAAAAATATTTTCATCCATTTCAAACTAGTTGCAAATATGTCTCAATATATTCTGAAAAATTAAATATTTTTAGAATGCCAAAAATGTAATTACAAATTTAAAATTAATGTAAAGAACTAAAGATGAAACTTTGTAAAATACATGTTTTTTGATGTAATTTCTAATTTTTTTTCGGTTTTTTATTCATAAAAGAATTTGAAGTTTCTATTTGGGTTGCTATGGTTACTTTATACTCTTAAAAATTTGCAATTTGAATTATAGGACTTAAAAAAAGCACAGATTTTACATAAAGTTACAATTTATTTAACCCTAAAATAATAAATACAAATGCAAGTTAAAATATAAATCTAACAATAAAAAATTGCATAATAACATTTTATTTGGATCAATTTTAAAATTTGAATCCAAGATCTAATAGAATTATCCTCAATGTTCATAAGCCATATTTTAAACAATTTATGTTGTTAGATATAATCACCTTTAAACACGGTAAAAGCATAGCAAAAACAGAAAAAGAAAAAGAACAAGAAAGAATTAAGAATAAAGTGACAAATAAATCCTTGAAGATTTAAATTTCGGACAGATTAGTTTCTAAAGAAAAAAAGTACTATGAAAATCCTCCAGAATAACAAATGTGGATAAATTAGTTCAAATAAGACCTTCTACCCTAATCATAAGGACTAATTTGAAAGTAATGTGTTCACATTTGCTATCTTAGAAAACTTTATTGGTACTTTTTTTTTTCTGAGTACAAATGTATCCGAAGTGTAAATCTTAAAGGGTTTATTTATTACTTTACTCAAGAATTAAAGAAACATGCATACACACAATGAAAGAACCCCGGAGGATAAAGAATCCTCATCAAATGGTCGAATTGCAAATTTCAGAATGATTCATCTGCACATCAAATGATGACAAAACCAAAAAACTATTTATTTATCACATAAAAGGAACAAGGTAAAGCAAAGCCAAAAATTATTTCCTAAAAGTAATATGGCAGTATTGAACTGAAAAGCATTATAAAAGGACATCTGATCCAACCACCTCCACGTATAAAACTGCTCTAAGAAAGAATTAAATCTATTGATTGTTTATGTTCCACCTTTGTATGCTACTTGTGCTTTCACACAAAATAGCATTGCTTGACTTAAGTCAAGAAGTAATTGACCAATTATATAGGGAATATTGAATAAACTAATATTATTACCCCAAAACACCTTGCTGAAGCTCCTCTTATTGATTGCATTACAGCATAAGTGTATAATCACACAAGTTAAGGTAGTAAGATCATTGTGCTCGTCAGTCTTCACAAAACCAGATGAAACATCTTGTTATCAGTTATCATATATCATTACTACAACCAAAAGGGGGCAGCTAGAGCAATTCGCATGCCGTTCAAAACTTTGTAGCTGCAAACTTATTTCAATTTCCATACAGCAGTCTGATATCAATTTATAAGTTGAGACTCACTATACTTTAACTATCTGAATTGACTCTGCAAGACTGTCCTACAGCCTGATCCATATCAGAGTACCATTTCCCAATCTGTGTGTGCTCTACCATATCTTTACCTGACTTGAGGTGACGGATGGGTCGTAGAACACCAAAGACAGCAAGATCTGCTAAATTAGGATCCATTCCACCTGCCAAAATCAAGAATACAAAGGTACTTATAAGTCTGGCAGTAGCAAATATTTTTCTTAGCATTTATAAATCATAGTGGTTGGACATACCAAGAAACTTTCGGCCCTTCAAAGCATCAACCCATTGTTCTGCAGCTCCATACAGTGCTGCTCGCTCATCAGTGATATTATGTTTCTTCTTTAATTTCTTTGACACAAAATACATAGCAGCAGCACCGCCATACTTCGCCACTAACCTCTCAGATAAACTGAAATTACCTACATATAAATCAGAGGTTTATTTGCATGCATATCCATCCCACTGTGTGCATTACAAGGTCAATATAGAATAATAACTGAATGTAAAGAACTTTTAGATCTACTAAAATGTCCAATCTCATATAATTTCCATGCAATTTGAAGTTCGTAGTAAAGGAAATAGGTTTGATGGAAGTATTTCAAGGAAATGAAATATGCTTGGAAGTGTTGCAATATTTTGAATTTAGATTAGTGTAAAAAATTGTGATAATTATAAAACAGATAAACTACTAGTTCATTTGATTGTTGTGCCCCTACAAAGTACAATTAAAACCATTACAACAGAACATAATTTAAGCTTCTATATTAATAATCTTCTAGATTCGTAAGAGTGCCCGTCTGCAACAGAGTCTAGAAGTGAAATCATACCTTGAGTGGTGATATACTCAAATGATTCAAGAGCCTCGGAAACAGTTCGATATATGTTGGGTGACAATACATGAACCAAGTGATTGTCCACCCACCTACACAACAAGTCGGAATATAATGTTAGTGTTACGCATCAGAGGCTAAAAGCCGGGCAATCAATACCCGATAGAGATATGGAAAACAAGTAGAGGCAGTAGTAAGAAACCAAGAACTAAACCAAAAGAATAGACTAGATAAATAACAAACATACTCGCGCCACTTCTTCTCTTCAGCTGCATCTAAATCATAATCGGGACGTATCCGTTTCACCAACTTATCAATTATCTCTGCCATACATAAAATTGGGAATTCACAATCACAATGTTGGTTACAACATATGAATTATGAATACACTTACACACACAAACAAATGAAAGTACTAAACAGGAATGGCATGAACCTGAAGAATCAACCATTTGTTGACCATCAACTGTCAAAATAGGCACCTTCTTGTAATCAGACCATTTGATCTCCTTCTTGTTCATTGGATTTACTTCCACCACTTTATATGGAATATCATAGTAGTCCAGAAACGCTAACAAAACAAACACAAGAAATTTCAAATTCAATGAACAAGGACTAAAACAAAATATAATTATACATGCAGATCAAAGAGGATGTTATTGATGATGAAAATGGAACTCACCTTTAACTTTGTTGCAGAAAGGACAGGCCTCATACTGAAACAGAACCACGTCTTTGGACTTGAAACCCTCTT
This sequence comes from Arachis hypogaea, assembly GCF_003086295.3. NCBI lineage: Eukaryota > Viridiplantae > Streptophyta > Magnoliopsida > Fabales > Fabaceae > Arachis > Arachis hypogaea. The sequence goes on along the minus strand of NC_092043.1, from coordinate 2,576,016 downwards.
CTGAGCGAAGCGAAGCATTCGATTGCACATCTTGAGCGAGAGACGTGGCAGCTGCAGAACCGAACCTAACACTGTGAGCTAAGTAGGGATTTGAGAGGCTCAAGCGATCAACGAAATTCTGAGACAGCCACTTAGAGTTGGAACTCGAGCACGTGTCGTAGGGAGCCACCTGGCAAACAGTGGAACCACCGGTAAAGCCACCGTAGACGGTGGAGTTGCTCCTTAAGGCTCTGCCTAGAAATATGGCTCGATTAACGACACGTCGCATGGTCGCTATTCTTGGAATTTTGCTACACAAGAAATCCTCAGTACAGATTCTTCAGGGTTTAGGGTTTTCAAATTTTTATTACAATGATACAGGGCCAGGCCCAAACTACTTCGGGCTTCAGTATGAGCGACAATAAGCTATTTGGGCTGGGCCTATTAATAAATAATAAAAATAGGAAACAAACAGCAAGTCGGCGTGGTCATTACGTTACGCGTATGCTGCCACTATAAATACAACCCTTGGCCTCACGATTATGTTACGCATCCATTTAGTCGCTTTAAGATTTGGGATTTCAGATCTGGCGAAACCCTAGTTCTGGTTTTATCTTCGATTTTTTGTAAACTTTTCTCAATCGTACTAGCTGCTACTATTTGGTGTCGATCCATCAGAATCGCTTGCTTTCTCTGTTGATTTTGTTTGCGATTTGAGGAAACTTTTCGTTTAATCGAAGATGTCGCGATGCTTTCCCTTCAGACCTACAGGGTATACGAGCAATGGGTCATGTAGCGAGGCCTTGATCGAATCAATTAAGGTTCGTTGAGCGGTTTTGTATTTCCGTTTGTGCTCAACTGAAATATGTGAATAGGCACAAGGCCTCTGTTTCTGCATAGACCCTGTCGTGTTATGACTTGTTGGATTCTTGATGAACTGGATCTTTCTGTGTTCATGTTTATTTCTAGGAATTACTTAACCGCGCTAATTCCTGATAAGCATAGGTTTAAAAGTTGTTTGAGAACCCTTTTGATTAACCCGATAACGGAAGAATTCACGTTCTTTGAGCTTTGCTGGTAATTCGTCTAGGGTTTGAAATTGGTACTTCGGGTTCTGAAATATTAATGTGCAATGATTCTAGACTTTTAGGTCTTTGCAATTGTTAATCCAACAAGAATTCTTATGGGTTTTTTTCAGCTTGAAAATATAAGCGTTTTATGACCGTGTAAATTAATGCCCAGGATAGTATTATTCACAGATTCTACCCTGCATGGTTGTTCAGGTTTCTCATTTTGAAAAATATTTTCAAGAAAGTGCAAATTCTTTCTAGTTCTAGTTAAATCAATATAAAAATGGTTGTTTGAATATCTAATATTGTGGTAGTTCTTTATGCCTTGTTATTAAAACCAGGGTTAGTTTATATCATGCTTTCCAGATCATTGTATCCCTTTTGCTAAGAAACGTTTTACAAGCATATGATACCATATAAGATGGTTTGCACTCTGCAATGATGTCTCAAACTTTTGCACTAGTAGTTATTATCGAATACTTTGTCACCCTCAAAAGATTTTTATAACGTGAATTTGTTTCTTGTAATGGGAAATTGTTTATTCTTGGGGTAAATTGCCTTTTAACATTGGTTATAATCAATTTTAGTTAAACCCTTTCTTTGTGAAGTACTATACTATTGGTGGATAGTTGTTCCAACATTTGTAGCTATTGTTCCAAAACAATGTGGATGCATAAATCTTGTGCTGGCCAAACTGTGAACATGCTTGTATTAGCTTGTTAGCTTCTTTGGTCTTTCATATCATCTATTTGAAAATATTACTCTGGTGATATAAAGATCCAGAGAGAGGATGCTACTAAGGTCAAGAAAGATCTCAAGAAAGAAAGGAGAAGGGAAAAGAAGGAAAAGAAGGAAAAAAGGAAAGAAAGGAGAGAGAGGAAAGGAAAAACCTCCAATTTCAGTGATGCTAAAGACCAGAAGCACATTGAAGCAGCAGGGGAAAGCACGACAGAGAGAAGTAAGGGGGTCTGCGTGCAAAAGCTAGATGACTCCGAAAATGAACAGCAGAACAAGAGTGACATAACCGTGGAACATGACCAACCAGTCTCTTGGTTAGAACCTTGCAGCTCGGACAGTATCCAAAGCGGCAACAAAAGGAAAAGGAGTGTATCACCATCTAGTCAAAATGGAGGTGAGTAAGATAACTATAAAATTGCTTATATTTATTAATCATATTGTCCTGACGCCAATGTTTAACTGTGTTGTTTGACTGTTTGTTAAACCAGCAACGGGCATAAAATTAAGACTTGCACTGAAAAAACCTGAAGAACAGAAACAAGATGATCAATTTGGCTCTACTTCCAGAAGTGCTGTAACTGTGTATTCTTCTGTTCAAAATGCCAATGAAAGCCATCATCAAGTAAGATGTTTCACTAGTGCAGAGAGAGATACATGTGCTGGAAATTCTGATTTTACGCTGAAAGGAAAATTCCAGAGTTCACACAACGGATCTGCTCCAAAATCAGATACGCCGGTGCTATCTGTTTATGATGCCCTATTTCAGAATTGGGTTCCTCCTCCATTAACTGTTGATGGATTATCTTCTGATGAAGACTGGCTGTTTGGTTCGGAACTTAAGGATGGAAGGTCTGATACCAAAAGAGTAAAACCTATTTCTGGTGCCATGAGGTGTTCAAGCACATCTTTGTGGCCTCGGGCTCAATACGTACCAGAGGTTGAAATATATGCATTGCCTTACACAGTTCCGTTTTGATTCGAATTCTGAAAGTTTGGTAGTCTTGGTGCCTGAGAATCTCAATACACAACTTGTAGATAAATTTTGTTAGGTAGTTGTCTTGTTGAGAAATTTGAAAGCACGGAGTGCGGTATTTGGTTTTTGAAGTTTAACTACGGCACTCTAAACGAGGGAGCGGATTATGTATTATTTTTTTTAACATATACATACATAATGATTCTATTCACTCTTTCATATTGTTGATTCCCAAAATATGAAAACATTATGTTGTACTAGATTTTAGCCTGATGACAGTAAAACAATCTGAAAGTTCTCTTTTAGCCAAGATTATTATTCACAAAAAGTGGTATTAGTTGCTGATTACGAGCTTTAGGAAATTTCTCTCACCACCTCAATTTTCTTCTACGGTAATGAAGTCATAACTCTCGTAACACTGATTTTTTAAGTCACGTTTCTATGATTTTTCCTCGGTTTTCTCCATAGAGATGCTAACCTAAAAAATTATCTGCATGGTACAATAAGATGAATTTAACTCTCTTTTAACAGTACCTCCTAGTTTTCTTCCTATTCTCCTGGCCACCGCGAAACATTTTAGCTTTTACTCGTAGGTCGGTATTTTCTTCTTTATTTATTTATTTTTTTTCTCTTTTTAGGTGTGGGTAAGAACTTGCGATGTCTTCCTTTCCACCATAAATCTGATATAAATTCATCTTGTCATGATAACTATTCTCATTCACAACAAATGGTGGCTTATACATAAACAGTGAACAACCACGCTTGTATGTGTGCACCCCATTCAAAAAAACCATAGTGGTACGCACAAAATTCAGCAAAGCGAACACCACCCCACCACAGAAAAGAAAAAGGAAAAGTTAAAACCAGATGAAAACAAAAGACATTCATCGGTCTCTACAATCGGCAATCTACCCTCGCCGATCTTTTTTCACACATATAATTATATTATAATCTTAACATTAGACTACCATAATGATAGTAAGTAACGTAACGCGCTTCAAACGAAGCATAAACGATAACGGGAATGAACAACCTCATCGGAGGCGTAGAAGTCTGCGGAGATTGTTTGTTGCTCCGTCGTCAACACCGGCGGCTTCGGCGTTGCAACTGAGTTTGGACCTCAGAGAAAACTTTGGCAGCGGCAAGCTGCTCGGCGGCGGAGACATAATCATGTCTTCCATGTTCCCCTTATTGCTATTCCCTCCCATCATCAACACTTTTGAGAGAGGAAGATGTTTGGGAAGGTCCTTTGGGTCGGGTCCCCGGCGGTGGCTACTATTATCATGTTCAGAGGAGGATCTCTTCTTCGTTGATGCTTTGTTGGATTTCATTGGAGATGAGATCATGAGGCTCTGGCTTCTAGAAAGCAAAGGCTGGTGATGTTGATGTTGATTATGAATTGATGAAGCATTTGGCAGAGGAAGGAGCGGTGGTTGTTGTTGTTGATGTTGATAATGAACTAAAGAGTTGGCGCGTGACGGATGATTCAAGAGACCTGCAGCTGCAGCAGCATACGCATATGTATTGTCAAGAGGAGTAACGTGATTACCTACTCTTCCTCCTCCGATTCTCTTGTTGCTGCTGCTGGCGGTTTTGATTATTCTCATCTGCTTGTTCTTGTTTGCAGAAAGTAGTGATGATGATTGTTGGCAGAAAGCTTCCATTAAATTAAATAAGAAGGATCAAACAGTAATTAAACAAAGAAAATATATATGTGGATTGTTGATTATTTCAATACAAAAAATAAAACAGCTCAGTAGCTGCCTGTGAAGAAAATTTTATACAAATATTATGAACAAAGGTGTAATTGAAGTTAAAGAAATGAACAAGATACAATCTCTAAGATGATATATAATAGATTAGCTTGATTGTGATCTTATGAAATAAGCAGATCAGCAGAACAAGACTTTAACTAACTTAATTATCAATGAAACGTAACAAGATGAAGAAGGATCATAAGTTAGAACTATAATATAATGGATCAAAGTGACCCTGCTTTTCAAAAGAGATGGGTCTTCTTCCCCTTCATTAATTTGTTAGCGTGCAAAGGGTCGATGCTCGTACACCTTTTTATATATAAAGCAAGATGAAGATCAATGCCCTCAACGGCTATCTTTGTAGGTTTTTTCCCTCAACATTTGGTATATACTTCCTTCAGTTATTATATTATATGTAAAATTATTATTTATTCATATACCAAACAATTCATTCTGAGACGCTTAACAAAAATATTCATATTGTCAAATACATCACTCAATTATTATTGATTAGGACATAATTCATCTAAACAATGTATGAGAATATTCAATATGTTTTCCTTTTAAAGGAGAAGATAGAATTACCTATAATATAACGTCATGATTGCAAATATTTAATTTGTAATTACTATTAGAAAAACAATAATGTCGCGATTACTCGTAAATTACCGACAACCATTTTGGTCGGTTACCATACATGTTATTTTTTGGCACCGTGGAAATACTAACTGTAGGGCGGCAACCGCCAAAGCATTGAGAACCGTTAGATTTTGTCTTTATAAAATAGCCGTTGAGAAGAAAGTGGCCGTAGATTTGCCTCATCGGGTTGCTCGAAATTGGACTGAGTTAGACAAAATAATACAATCCTGGCCATACACGTCTTCATTTTGGTTGGTCCCAACCTTTCGATATTTTTTTATTGTCCAGTGACCTCATGCACTGGGAATAACCTTGGGCTTCATAATTTTATTTTATTTTAATTTTTTAATCAATTTGTGGTTCTTATTTTATTTTTAAGCTTTAGGTGAGTAATCTCCAAACTCCAATCGCATATCACGCTACTCTCTGCCTACTAAACCATATCTTTTCCCGTCTTTATATTGTAACTTGATTAGCCTCACAATTTTATTTGAGCAGTTGTATTATTTTAAGAAAAATTCTTTTAGTCAGTATAAATATTAAATTATTTTTAATAAATAAATTTTATTAATTTATGTATATAAATTTTAAAAAATATAAATATAAACTGTATTAATTTATATGTATATATAAAATTTTGATAAATATAAATATAAATACAAATTATTATTAATTAAATATTAATTAAAAATAATAATATTTATTAGTTATATAATATTATTTTTATTTTAATATGTAACATGATTGTTAAATGTTATTCTTGGAATAAATATCTAAAAACTTCGCACGTCATATCTCGTTGTTTAATACATTAATTCATAAATCGCCTTAAATGTAAGTAATCGTGAAAAGTAGGAGTCGTAGTCCCTTTCTTACGTAATATCTCAATAATGATATTTTTAACACACCTGCATAATGCATTCTCCGTAATTTGTTCTAACATAAAATATTATTTGTCAGTTTAAAATATGAAGTAAATAAATTTAAATAGACATATTTTATTGTTTTAAGATAAAACTAAATTTGAAGTTTATTTCTTCTGCTACCTACTGAAAAAAAAAAAAAAACTGAGAGCCTGTCTTAGCACTCATAGTTTATGAAACACGAAAGCTTCAATCCTTTGTCTACTATCAATGATTCAATGGTTTTTGATGCGAGGTTGGTTCCTTGACCTATGGCATCACTCTCAAGCACTCTACATTTTGTGAGGCAAGGCATATATATATATATATATATATATATATAGAGGAAGAAATTGATCTTCTGGAATAGGGACAGACAATAAACGATATTTTTTAGGGTTATTAAGTGCTTGTATATTAGAAGGGCAAAAGAGAAACTTTGTATGAACAAAAATTTAAGAGCTTATACATATAAACACTCACATTAAGTGCATGTTTGGGTGCCATTATTTTGTTAGAAAAAGATCTTTTTTCAATGAAAAAAGATCTTTTTTTATTTTTTAACGTGATTGGCAAATTTCTAGTAGTAAAAGTAAAAACACTAGTAAAATCAAAGAAAGATCTTTTTTGAGAAGCTGTAATTTACATCTTTTTTTAAAAGATCTTTTTTCCTTAAAAAAAAATGTTTTTCATGTAATAAATAAACAAAAAAGTACTCTTATATTGTTATACCCAAACATAATTGATAGATAAAAGACCTTTTTACATGAGATATCCAAACATAAAATTACTTTTGCTTTTCAATAAGATTTTTTAAAAAAAAGATAACTCGAGAAAAGATCCTTTCTTAGAAGCTCACCCAAACAAACCCTAAAAGAAAAATAAAAAAGGTTTTCAATGGGCAATAATAGTTATTATAGAGGTGACACTTTGAGAACATATTATTTGTGAATATCATATTTAAACCCAATGCTAAAGTTCAATAATTAGAATTATCAATCTTTTACATCATATAAGCTGTGATAAACTACTATTTTATGGTTTATCTTGTGCTCAATTGAGTGGTTTTTATCAACTTTTTACCCACTTATTCATATAATTTGCATGTTTTATATTTTCCTTCCTGATTCTGTGCTATGATTGAAGACATGCTTCTTTGGCTTTTATTTTCTTTTATTTAATCCTCTCTTATTACCATTAGATGCCTTGATATGTGTGTTAAGTGATTTCAGAGATTACAGGGCAGGAATGGCTTAGAGGATGGAAATGAAGCATGCAAAAGTAGAAGGAATACAAGAAGTTGAAGGAACTGAAAAGCTGTCAGCCTTGACCCTCTCGCACTAAAATGATCATAACTTGAGCTACAAAGGTCCAAATGATGCGGTTCTACTTGCGTTGGAAAGCTAACGTCCGGTGCTTCGATTTGATATATAATTTGCCATATTGGCCATACAGATAGGCGACGCGAATGCGCGCTCCACGCGGACGCGTTGCATCTGCAAATCTCATTCCACGCAAACGCGTGGATGATGCCTCCGTGTCACTCTGCCGCGACCTGTACGGACCAGATTTCACAATCAGCGATTTTTGGGCTATTTCTGACCCAGTTTTCGGCCCAGAGAACACAGATTAGAGGCTATAAAGTGGGAGAATGCATCCATTCATAATTATGCATTCATAATTCACTTTTCATAATTTAGATGTAGTTTTTAGTAAGAGATGCTCTCTCCTCTCTCTTAGGATTTAGGATTAGGATTTCTCTTAAAGGATTTAGGATTTATTATTATTTCAACTTATAATTTTTCTGAGCTCCAGGTTTAATATTCCTTTATTTTGACTTCTCTTATTTTTAATTATATATGTTGCCAATTTGGCTTAATGACATTCACGTTATGATTTTCTTAATTAATATTATTTGAGGTATTTTCAGATCTATGATTTGTTTCTCTTATTTATGATATAAATAATTTAGATTTTTCTACCTTTTGGCTCTGGTTGATTAATTGGTGACTATTGAGTTATCAAACTCATTGTTGACCGAAAATCGGAATTCTTCAGGAATTAATTCGAGTTCCACTAACTCTAGCCTTTTCTAAGGAAAGACTAGGATCTGAGGAACCAAACTTATTCCATCCACTTGACTTACCTTCATAGTTAAAGGTTAACTTAGTGGGAGAATAATCCAATTCTCATCACAATTGATAAGGATAACTGGGATAGGACTTCCAGTTTTCATACATTGTCAAGAGTTTTATTAGTTATTAATTTATTAATTCTTGCAATCTATTTCTCTTGCTTAAAACCTTTTTCAAACCCAAACACAGTTTTTCCATAACCAATAATAAATCATGCTTCCCTGCAATTCCTTGAGAATACGATCCGAGGTTTAAATACTTCGGTTTATAAATTTATTGGGTTTTGTTACTTGTGACAACCAAAACGTTTGTACGAAGGGATTTTCTGTTAGTTTAGAATCTATACTCACAACGCGACTATATTTTTACAAAATTCTCTACTAGCAAAAATCCTAACGTCAAGCTGTCATTTAATTTTTCAAAAATTTGAACTTCACTCCAAATTGTAAGTTATTTATATGTACACCATGGTTTACAAAAGGCATACCCAAATATTTTTTTTATTATCTAAGCTATGAAAAATAATATTAAAATAAGTCATATAATTATCTTTAAATTAATTACATGACTACAAATATGATGACTACTCTAATAATTAAAAGACCAATTCAAGTCTCCAGCCACTGTTAGCTTCCACAACACATTGACTTCACATTTAGTAGTACTCAAATACACTTTTTCAATAGTCTTCGGTTTCTCTAAAACAGTATTAGTCTGAGATCACTATAAAAAAGTTAAACTACCTCTAGTATAAGAGGTAAACGGTTAGTTCTAATCAGCAAGTTGGACATTTATTAAACCGAAAACAATATTGACAGAGTTGATGTTTTAAAATAGAACTCACAAAAAGTTCTATAAACAAATGAGTCTAACTGTAGATTTCCATTAGTTCATGTAGGTGTATTATTTTTATTATTGTAAAAAATTCATTAAAAAAAAAAATGAACCCAACATAAATTACAAAACATTAAAACATTCATATTACATAGTTCATGGACACCTAAGGTCATTACAGTAATATATATAACTTGTTAATACCGAGTTTCTTAACGGTAAGTACCCATAGCAACTGAACTGCAACCAACTAACGGATACGATGACATTACATATCCAAGTTTAGACAATCACTCAATTTTTCTCTTGGTAAAACCACGTTTAAAAGTCTTGTTACTGGACTCCTGACCTTCCGAACTGGTAAGTCCACCAACACCCAAGCTTGGAGTAGAATCTACAATAACACATATAGTAGGAGTAACTAACCTACTCTCAAAGATGCTTTCAGTTTCAGAAATCCTTCATGATTGCAACAATATTTGCACTATCAAATATTCGGTTTTATAATGGAATGTTCATGACAAAGATTATGTAACGGAATCCTGATCTTTGACAGAGACACAATAGCAGCTCCATACCCATCTGAGTCGAGGTCATTATTTCCACTTGCAGACACGACGTTTGAAAGACCTTGTTCAACACCCTACACCACATCAATAAGGAGTCATAATGCAAATACGAACTGCAATATCTATGGAAGAACTGTGGGATGAATAGAAACCAACCAATGCCTCGTCATCACTAATATTAACAACAATATAAGCTTGGTCAATAGAGGTTAGATTTTTCTATGAAATAGATCATTTAAAAAGGAACTTCCTATCAATTATAGGTTCAAATTTTTTTAGGTAGGTATTTCCATTGTCATCTTTCTGCATATAAAAAAGGCTTGATTAGTTGGTTAATAGCCCGAGAGTCCTTATATTGATAAATAACCAAATACATTCTGTAATGCATAACATCATACCATTAGATCCCTTATATCATTAGCAAATTTCTCAAGTATCATTTTTGCCTCTTTATTCCAAAGCATTGTATTAATGCATCTAGTCCCATCGGTGACTACAAAATTAATTCGATACCTGAGAGAAAACAAACCAAACTTAGTTAAAAGTGTTTAGGGGAGAGATAATTCTGTAGATCTATCCATAAATATGTTCAATAATTACTTATGGACACGAAACTTCTAGTGTAAATGAAACTTGAAATTAGCAGATTAATAGATCTAAGGGTCAGATCATTTACTCCATTCCAACACTTAAGGAGTAACACTTTAAAAGAATCTGTAAATACCTCACTTGGCCATATAACTTATTTGAAATATATAAAATAACTCAATTAAGTGTGTTGCAGTGATGTCATTTAGAAGTAACCATACTCAAGTTTTATTATAAGTAAGAATACAAACCTTTGAGTAGTAACCTTAGTCAAGTAACCTTACTCATGTTTATAGTAGTTATAAAAATTAAACAAAAGTATAACTTCATAGCTTTTATTCATATAATATACCCTAAATTTTACCCATTTAGTTGTTTTAATAGAATAGAACTCCTAATAAAATAATTACATGACTACAAATTATACAACCTTTCTAATAACTGTAACACCACTTCAACTCAATTGGAACTATTAGCTTCCACAACACATGACTTCACATTTAGTAATACCTAATTGAACTTTTTAGTATGGGATCACCATAAAAAGTAAAACAACATCTGGTATAAGAAGTAAAGTATTAGTTCTAATCAGCAAGGTGGAAAAAATCAACATTCACAAACTTGATATTTTAAAATTGAACACACAAAAACTTCTATAAACAAATGAGTGTAACTGTAGATTGCCATTGTAACACCCTACCACACAGAGCTTTACACCTATGATGTAAAGCAGAGGTGGTGAGGCGCTATGACCTCTAAAATAAAAACTTATATATATATATATATATATATATATATATATATATATATATATAGTTGAAGAAGATTTATTCTAGGAGCCTTCAAAGAAAAGTTTAAAATAAAAAAACGATAAAGCAAAAAGCGCAACACTCACGACACGTAAACGATAAACGGAAAAGGTAAGAGAAACTAACATAGATATAACCAAAGAGAGTTCCAAGGTACAAATAACAAAGCTTCAGACTCGGCTCGCAAAGATAAACTGGCCTGAGCTCATAAGTATATATACATAAATATAGGAGAACCCAAAATAAGCCTACAGAACCTAATTCTCCAAAATAGCCTTTAAGAGAAAGATAATACAACAAATACATAGGAAGTGGAGATAAAAATATCTACATATATACATATATATAAGATAAAGCCCCAAAGACAAGGATCTTCGCTATCAAAAGCTTCCAGCATGCCTCAGCGAGGTGCCGCCTGTCCTGCATCTGAAAACCACAAATATCCGTATGGAATGAGAATCGGGGGTTCTCAGTATGGTAAAGGTGCCACGTACACAAGATATAAGGTTCTGAGAATGCCAGAGGCAATCCTAGAATGCCGACACTCAGATTATAAAACTTAAGAATTAAAACTGAAACCATAAATAAGGGTGGTTTCCTAAGGATTCCTAAACTTAACCAAATACTTTAACCTAACTTTCCATCATCCTCTTTCCTATTAAACCTCCAACACCAGTAGAATCACACAGACAAGCAAGCAGATAATAACAAACATAATTAGGATACAAGTAATGCAAGTAGCACATATACAAGTAATCATATGAAAGTCACATAGGCATTCCCAATTAGAGCATAAACAAGCAATTCAAATAATATGAATATGATGCATGCCTGTCCTATGGCTATTGAGATCAACTGTCGGTTACTTAGCCAGCCCGACGTGTCCTGGTAGCTAACCATGGACAGAACACCAAACACGGAGCAATTGGGACAACGCCACAACCCCTTGCATCTTACCCGCGTACCCGAAGTAGGGGACAACTTCACCCTGTCTCTTACCTAGGCGGTGTTACAGTTCTTGACCCGGAGCAAGCAGCGACAAAACACAGCCCTTGCATCTTACCCAAAGCCTTGAACTTTTTTCAGAGCAAGTGGGTAACACCACTGCATCTTACCCAGCTTATTGACTCTTATCCAGAGCAAGTGGATAACACCACTGCATCTTACCCAGAGTCACATACAGAAACACACTTTCATTATCATTACCATTCATTCATTCATCCACTCATTCTCAATTCATACCCAGAGCAAGTGGATAACACCACTGCATCTTACTCGAAGGCATAATGATGAATCCATATTTGACGATATATTTTGGTTTGATTTGATTGGATTTCATCACATAAACCCACATTTATTCATGTAAATATCATGCTTTTGTGTTTTCTCTCTAAAGTGTGCCTAATTGTAAAAACATGCTATTTTGAGCTTAAATTAGTTATTTTAATCCCACTTTTATGCCATTCAATGCCATGACATGTTTGTTGAGTGATTTTAGGTCCTACAGGCAATTTTGGCAAGGCAAAAGTGGAAGGAAGCATGTACAAAGGGAGAAAACATGAAGAAAACAAAGGAGAAGCACACATTGGAGCGTGCATGCACACAACTACCTGTGCGTATGCACAAGAGCCACAAAACCATGTGTGTGTACGCACGACATCCTGTGCGTACGCACAAGAAGACAATCAACATGTGTGCGTACGCACAGGTCCCAGCGCGTGACTCATTTAATGGAAATCGCTGGGGGCAATTTCTGGGCCTCCAGAGCCCAATTTTTGGAACTTCTGAAGCTGATTCTTCCTATATTAGACAAGGCCTCACTCCATGTGAAAGGGGGAGAAATTAGGGTTTAGTTTAGCATAATGTAGTTCATTTTGTAGAGAGAGAAGTTCCCCCTTCTCTCTAGAACCTAGGGTTTTAGTTTATTTACCTTGTAATTTCTTGTTTTAATTCTTGCTTTCATCTAGTCTCTTCTATCTTTCCTTGTTTTGTTGCTTTAATCTCTTTAGTTTATCTTGTCATTTTCTCCATTTTTGCTATTTTTATGTATTTGCACTCTTTGTTACTTTTGATTTACATTTAATGTAATTTTACGTTTCATGTCATTTATTGCTTTATTGAGTTGTTATTTTTACTTTCTTGCAATTGGTAGATGTAGCATTTATTATTTCTTGTCATTTTACCATGCTTTATTTTCATACCCACCAAGTGTTTGATGATGAGCGGATAATTTGTACGCTTTTTGGCATTGTTTTTAGTATGTTTTTGGTATGATCTAGTTAGTTTTTAGTATATTTTTATTAGTTTTTAGTTAAAATTCAATTTTCTGGACTTTACTATGAGTTTGTGTGTTTTTCTGTGATTTCAGGTATTTTCTGGCTGAAATTGAGGGACCTGAGCAAAAATCTGATTCAGAGACTAAAAAGGACTGCAGATGCTGTTGGATTCTGACCTCCCTGCACTCGAAGTGGATTTTCTGGAGCTACAGAAGCCCAATTGGCGCGCTCTCAACGGTGTTGGAAAGTAGACATCCTGGGCTTTCCAGCAATATATGATAGTTCATACTTTGCCCAAGATTTGATGGCCCAAACCGGCGTTCAAAGTCACCCTCAGGAATTCCAGCGTTAAACGCCGGAACTGGCACCAAAATGGGAGTTAAACGCCCAAACTGGCATAAAAGCTGGCGTTTAACTCCAGGAAGAGTCTCTACACGAAAATGCTTCATTGCTCAGCCCAAGCACACACCAAGTGGGCCCGGAAGTGGATTTTTATGTCATTTACTCATCTCTGTAAACCCTAGGCTACTAGTTCTCTATAAGTAGGACCTTTTACTATTGTATTTTCATCTTGGTTCTTCTGGCTCCCTCTCTGGGACCGAAGCCAATGATCACTCTTGTTCTTATGTATTTTCAACGGTGGAGTTTCTACACACCATAGATTAAGGTGTGGAGCTCTGCTGTACCTCGAGTATTAATGCAATTACTATTGTTCTTCTATTCAATTCCGCTTGTTCTTGTTCTAAGATATCACTTGTTCTTCAACTTGATGAATGTGATGATCCGTGACACTCATCATCATTCTCACCTATGAACGTGTAACTGACAACCACCTCCGTTCTACCTTTGATTGGGTGAATATCTCTTGGATTCCTGATACACGATGCATGGTTGATCGCCTGACAACCGAGTGCTCGCCTGACAAACGAGCCAACCATTCCGTGAGATCAGAGTCTTCGTGGTATAGGCTAGAACTGATGGCGGCATTCAAGAGAATCCGGAAGGTCTAACCTTGTCTGTGGTATTCTGAGTAGGATTCAATGATTGAATGACTGTGACGTGCTTCAAACTCCTGAGGGCGGGGCGTTAGTGACAGACGCAAAAGAATCACTGGATTCTATTCCGGCCTGATCGAGAACCGACAGATGGATAGCCGTGCCGTGACAGGGTGCGTTGAACATTTCCACTGAGAGGATGGGAGGTAGCCACTGACAACGGTGAAACCCTTGCATAAGCTTGCCATGGAAAGGAGTAAGAAGGATTGGATGAAGACAGTAAGAAAGCAGAGAGACGGAAGGGACAGCATCTTCATACACTTATCTGAAATTCCTACCAATGAATTACATAAGTATCTCTATCTTTATCTTTATGTTTTATTCGTATATCACCATATCCATTTGAGTTTGCCTGACTAAGATTTACAAGGTGACCATAGCTTGCTTCATACCAACAATCTCTGTGGGATCGACCCTTACTCGCGTAAGGTTTATTACTTGGACGACCCAGTACACTTGCTGGTTAGTTGTGCGAAGTTGTGTTTATGCCATGGTATTGAACACCAAGTTTTTGGATTCATTACCGGGGATTATTTGATTTGTGAAAAGTATTGATCACAATTTCGTCCACCAAGTTTTTGGCGCCGTTGCCGGGGATTGTTGAGTTTGGACAACTGACGGTTCATCTTGTTGCTTAGATTAGGTATTTTTTCTTCAGAGTTCTTAAGAATGAATTCTAGAGTTTCATGATGATCTGTTGAAATCTGGCTGGCTGTGAAGCCATGTCTAATTTCATTGGACCGAGGTTTCAACTTATCATCACAAGAGCTTGTTGATTCCTATCAATCTTGCTTTTGGAGCAGTGATCTGCTAAGGCTTGGCTGGCTTTTGGCCATCTCTAGTGTTTTGGACCGAAGCTTTCTTTGAAAGCTTGGCTGGCTGTGAAGCCATGTCTAATTCCTGGACCGGAGTCTTAGACTAAACATTGCATGATTCCTGGAACTCTCATTAAGAATTTTGATACCTTTATTTTTCTTTTCCTCTTAATTTTCGAAAAAAAAAAATTTACAAAATCATAAAATCCAAAAATATTGTATGTTTCTTGTTTGAGTCTAGTGTTTCATTTTAAGTTTGGTGTCAATTGCATGCATTCATTCATGTGTCTTAAGGATCTTCAAATAATTCTTGATGATTTCTTACTCTGATCTTTGAATTCTCTTGACTTGAGTGTTTATGTGTCTCATATGCATTCTCATTAGTGTCAGTAGTATACAAACTGCTAAGTCTGGTGTCTTGCATGCATTGTTATTTGATTCTTGTTGCATTTTGATTTTTCCTTATTATTAAAAATCCAAAAATATTTTTAATTTGTGTCTTCTCAAGTCAATAATACAGAGAATTGAAGGTTCAGAACACACAGCAGAGGAATTGCACAGAAAAGGCTGGGCGTTCAAAACGCCCAGTGAAGAAGGACAGACTGGCGTTTAAACGCCAGCCAGGGTACCTGGTTGGGCGTTTAACGCCCAAAACGGTATAGTTTTGGGCGTTAAACGCCAGAATGTGCACCATTCTGGGCGTTTAACGCCAGGATGGCACAAGAGGGAAGATTTTGTTTTCAATGCAAATTTTTTTTCAAGTTTTCAAAGTTTTTCAAAATCAAATCTTTTTCAAATCATATCTTTTCAATCATATGTTTTTCAAAATCAATTTCCTTCTAATTTTAAAAATACTTGCTATCAATTAATGATTTGATTCAACATCTCAAGTATGTTGCCTTTTCTGTTGAGAAAGGTTTAATGTTTGAATCATATCTTTTCTTGATAGCCAAGTCATTGATTTTCAAAATCAAATCTTTTTAAAATGTTTTTCAAATCATATCTTCTCAATCACATCTTTTTAAAACCAATCATATCTTCTTAACCACATCTTTTTCAAAATAGTTTCAATCAAATCTTTTTGATTTCTAATTTCAAAATCTTTTTCAAAAATCAATTTACTTCTTTCCCACTTTTATTTTCGAAAATCAATTAGTATTTTTCAAAATGTTTTCAAAATCTTTGACTTAATTTTCGAAAATTACTTCTCCTCTTTTCACATCCTTCTATTTATGGACTAACACTATTCCTTAATGCAAAATTCGAACTCCATCCTCTTTGATAAGTTCGAATTCTCTACTTCCGTCTTCTACTTTTCTTTTCCTCTGACACCTAAAGGAATCTCTATACTGTGACATAGAGGATTCCACATTTTCTTGTTCCCTTCCCTTTCTTATGAGCAGGAGCAAGGACAAAAGCATTCTTGTTGAGGCTGATCCTGAACCTGAAAGGACCTTGAAGAGAAAGCTAAGAGAAGCCAAAGCACAACTCTTTGTAGAGGACCTAACAGAAATCTTCAAAGAAGAAGAACCTATGGCAGCCGAAAACAACAACAATGCCAACAATGCAAGGAAGGTGCTGGGTGACTTTACTGCACCTACTCCCGACTTTTATGGGAGAAGCATCTCTATCCCTGCCATTGGAGCAAACAACTTTGAGCTTAAGCTTCAATTAGTTTCTCTAATGCAACAGAATTGCAAGTTCCATGGACTTCCATTGGAAGATCCTCATCAGTTTTTAACTGAATTCTTGCAAATCTGTGACACTGTCAAGACTAATGGGGTTGACCCTGAGGTCTACAGACTTATGCTATTCCCTTTTGCTGTAAGAGACAGAGCTAGGACATGGTTGGACTCACAACCTAAAGAAAGCCTGGACTCTTGAGAAAAGCTAGTCAATGCCTTCTTGGCAAAGTTCTTTCCACCTCAAAAATTGAGTAAGCTTAGAGTGGAAGTCCAAACCTTCAGACAGAAGGAAGGAAAATCCCTCTATGAAGCTTGGGAAAGATACAAACAATTAATCAGAAAGTGTCCCTCTGACATGCTTTCTGAATGGAGCATCATAGGTATTTTCTATGATGGTCTCTCTGAACTATCCAAAATGTCTTTGGATAGCTCTGCTGGAGGATCTCTTCATCTGAAGAAGACGCCTACAGAAGCTCAAGAACTGATTGAAATGGTTGCAAATAACCAATTCATGTACACTTCTGAAAGGAATCCTGTGAACAATGGGACTAGTCAGAAGAAAGGAGTTCTTGAGATTGACACTCTGAATGCCATATTGGCTCAGAACAAAATATTGACTCAACAAGTCAATATGATTTCTCAAAGTCTGTCTGGAATGCAAAATGCACCAAGCAGTACTAAGGAAGCTTCATCTGAGGAAGAAGCTTATGATCCTGAGAACCCTTCAATGGAAGAGGTGAATTACATGGGAGAACCCTATGGAAACACCTATAATCCTTCATGGAGAAATCATCCAAATTTCTCATGGAAGGATCAACAGAGACCTCAACAAGGTTTCAACAATAATAATGGTGGAAGAAACAGGTTTAGCAATAGCAAGCCTTTTCCATCATCTTCTCAGCAACAGACAGAGAGTTCTAAGCAGAACACCTCTGACTTAGCAACCATGGTCTCTGATCTAATCAAAACCACTCAAAGTTTCATGACTGAAACAAGGTCCTCCATTAGAAATTTGGAGGCACAAGTGGGTCAGCTGAGCAAGAAAATTACTGAACTCCCTCCTAGTACTCTCCCAAGCAATACAGAAGAAAATCCAAAAGGAGAATGCAAGGCCATCAACATGGCCGAATTTTGGGAGGAAGGAGAGGCAGTGAACGCCACTGAGGAAGACCTCAATGGACGTCCACTGGCCTCCAATGAGTTCCCCAATGAGGAACCATGGGAATCTGAGGCTCAAAATGAGACCATGGAGATTCCATTGAATTTACTTCTGCCATTCATGAGCTCTGATGAGTATTCTTCCTCTGAAGAGGATGGGTATGCCATTGAAGAGCAAGTTGCTAAATACCTTGGAGCAATCATGAAGCTAAATGACAAGTTATTTGGAAATGAGACTTGGGAGGATGAACCCCCTTTGCTCACCAAAGAACTGGATGACTTGTCTAGGCAGAAACTGCCTCAAAAGAGACAGGATCCTGGGAAGTTTTCAATACCTTGTACCATAGGCACCATGACCTTCAAGAAGGCCTTGTGTGACTTAGGGTCAAGTGTAAACCTCATGCCTCTCTCTGTAATGGAGAAGTTAGGGATCTTTGAGGTGCAAGCTGCAAAAATCTCACTAGAGATGGCAGACAATTCAAGAAAACAAGCCTATGGACTTGTAGAGGATGTTCTGGTAAAAGTTGAAGACCATTACATCCCTACTGATTTCATAGTCCTAGAGACTGGGAAGTGCATGGATGAATCCATCATCCTTGGCAGACCCTTCCTAGCCACAGCAAAGGCTGTGATTGATGTTGATAGAGGAGAGTTGATCATTCAAGTGAATGAAGAATCCTTTGTGTTTGAGGCTCAAGGATATCCCTCTGTCACCATGGAGAGGAAGCATGAAGAGCTTCTCTCAAAACAGAGCCAAACAGAGCCCCCACAGTCAAACTCTAAGTTTGGTGTTGGGAGGCCACAACCAAACTCTAAGTTTGGTGTTGAACCCCCACATTCAAACTCTAAGTTTGGTGTTGGGAGGTTCCAACATGGCTCTGAGCATTTCTGAGGCTCCATGAGAGCCCACTGTCAAGCTACTGACATTAAAGAAGCGCTTGTTGGGAGGCAACCCAATGTTATATTTTGACTATTTTCCTTTGTTATTTTATGTTTTTTTGTAGGTTGATGATCATGAGAAGTCACAAAATCAATGAAAAAAGCAAAAACAGAATGAAAAACAGGAAGAAAAATAGCACACCCTGGAGGAAGAACTTACTGGCGTTTAAACGCCAGTAAGGCTAGCTGTTGGGCGTTTAACGCCCAGTCTGGCACCATTCTGGGCATTTAACGCCAGAAAGGGGCACCAGACTGGCGTTAAACGCCAGAAAAGGGCAAGAAGCTGGCGTTAAACGCCAGAAATGGGCACCAGCCCGGCGTTTAACGCCAGAAATGGCTAAAAACGCAATTTTGCATGCCATTTGGTGCAGGGATGACTTTTCCTTGACACCTCAGGATCTGTGGACCCCACAGGATCCCCACCTACCCCACCACTCTCTCTCTCTTCTTCCCCATTCACCAATCACCTCAACACCTCTTTCCCAAAAACCCTTCACCTATCAAATTCCATCTTTCTCTTCACCACTCACATCCATCTTTCATAAAACCCCACCTACCTCACCATTCATATTCAAACCACTTTCCCACCCAAACCCACCCTTAATTGACCGAACCCTACCTTTTCCCCACTCCTATATAAACCCTCCTTCACTCCTTCATTTTCACACAACCTAAACACCACTTCTCCCCCCTTTGGCCGGACATAAAGCCCTTCCCTTCTTCCTCATTTCTTCTTCTTCTACTCTCTTCTTTCTTCTTTTGCTCGAGGACGAGCAAACATTTTAAGTTTGGTGTGGTAAAAGCATTGCTTTTTGTTTTTCCATAACCATTTATGGCATCCAAGGCCGGAGAAACCTCTAGAAAGAGGAAAGGGAAGGCAAAAGCTTCCACCTCCGAGTCATGGGAGATGGAGAGATTCATCTCAAGGGTGCATCAAGACCACTTCTATGAAGTTGTGGCCTTGAAGAATGTGATCCCCGAGGTCCCTTTTTCACTCAAAAAGGGTGAATATCCGGAGATCCGACATGAGATCCGAAGAAGAGGTTGGGAAATTCTTACCAACCCCATTCAACAAGTCGGAATCTTAATGGTTCAAGAGTTCTATGCCAATGCATGGATCACCAAGAACCATGATCAAAGTGTGAACCCGGATCCAAAGAATTGGCTTACTATGGTTCGGGGGAAATACTTGGATTTTAGTCCAGAAAGTGTAAGGTTGGCATTCAATTTGCCCATGATGCAAGGAGATGAACATCCTTACACTAGAAGGGTCAACTTTGATCAAAGGTTGGACAAGTCCTCACAGTTATTTGTGAAGAGGGCGCCCAATGGAAGAGAGATTCAAGAGGGAAGCCGGTTCAATTGAGAAGGCATGACCTCAAACCCGTGGCTAGGGGATGGTTGGAGTTCATTCAACGCTCAATCATTCCCACTAGCAACCGGTCCGAAGTTACCATAGACCGGGCTATCATGATTCATAGCATCATGATTGGAGAAGAAATAGAAGTTCATGAGGTTATAGCTCAAGAACTTTATAAGGTGGCGGACAAGTCCTCTACCTTGGCAAGGTTAGCCTTCCCTCATCTCATTTGTCACCTCTGTTATTCAGTTGGAGTTGACATAGAGGGAGACATTCCCATTGATGAGGACAAGCCCATCACTAAGAAGAGGATGGAGCACACAAGAGATCCCACTCATCATGAGATCCCTGAGATTCCTCAAGGGATGCACTTTCCTCCACAAAATTATTGGGAGCAACTAAACACCTCCCTAGGAG
Organism: Arachis hypogaea; assembly: GCF_003086295.3. Lineage (NCBI taxonomy): Eukaryota > Viridiplantae > Streptophyta > Magnoliopsida > Fabales > Fabaceae > Arachis > Arachis hypogaea. The sequence continues at coordinate 2,555,318 of NC_092043.1, read as the reverse complement.
AATTGAGTTCCAACATGGGACAACTAAGGGTGGAGCATCAAGAACACTCCATCATCCTCCATGAAATTAGAGAAGATCAAAGAATCATGAGAGAGGAGCAACAAAGACAAGGAAGAGACATTGAGGAGCTCAAGCACTCTATAGGATCTTCAAGAGGAAGAAAGAGCCGCCATCACTAAGGTGGACCCGTTCTTTAATTTCCTTGTTCTTTATTCTTCTGTTTTTTTTTCGAAAATTAATGCTTATGTTTGTCCATGTTTGTGTCTTGTGATCATTAGTGTCTTAGTGTCTATGCCTTAAAGTTATGAATGTCCTATGAATCCATCACCTTTCTTAAATGAAAAATGTTCTTAATTGAAAAAGAGAAGAATTGCATGAATTTTGAATTTTATAACAGTTTAATTATTTTGATGTGGTGGCATTACTTTTGTCTTCTGAATGTATGCTTAAACAGTGCATATGTCTTTTGAATTTGTGGTTCATGAATGTTGGCTCTTGAAAGAATGATGAAAAAGGAGACATGTTACTGAGGATCTGAAAAATCATAAAAATGATTCTTGAAGCAAGAAAAAGCAGTGAATACAAAAAAAAACCGAAAAAAAAGAGAGAGAAAAAGAGAAAGAAAGAAAAGAAAAAAAGAGGGAAAAAGAAAAAAATAAAGTTGTGATCCAAGGCAAAAAGAGTGTGCTTAAGAACCCTGGACACCTCTAATTGGGGACTCTAGCAAAGCTGAGTCACAATCTGAAAAGGTTCACCCAGTTATGTGTCTGTGGCATGTATGTATCCGGTGGTAATACTGGAAGACAGAGTGCTTTGGGCCACGGCCAAGACTCAATAAGTAGCTGTGTTCAAGAATCATCATACTTAACTAGGAGAATCAATGATACTATCTGGATTCTGAGTTCCTAAAGAAGCCAATCATTCTGAATTTCAAAGGATAGAGTAAGATGCCAAAACTATTCAGAGGCAAAAAGCTAAAAGCCCCGCTCATCTAATTAATACTGATCTTCATAGATGTTTTTGGAATCTATTGCATATTCTCTTCTTTTTATCTTATTTGATTTTCAGTTGCTTGAGGACAAGCAATAATTTAAGTTTGGTGTTGTGATGAGCGGATAATTTGTACGCTTTTTGGCATTGTTTTTAGTATGTTTTTGGTATGATCTAGTTAGTTTTTAGTATATTTTTATTAGTTTTTAGTTAAAATTCACTTTTATGGACTTTACTATGAGTTTGTGTGTTTTTCTGTGATTTCAGGTATTTTCTGGCTGAAATTGAGGGACCTGAGCAAAAATCTGATTCAGAGACTAAAAAGGACTGCAGATGCTGTTGGATTCTGACCTCCCTGCACTCGAAGTGGATTTTCTGGAGCTACAGAAGCCCAATTGGCGCGCTCTCAACGGTGTTGGAAAGTAGACATCCTGGGCTTTCCAGCAATATATGATAGTTTATACTTTGCCCAAGATTTGATGGCCCAAACCGGCGTTCAAAGTCACCCTCAGGAATTCCAGCGTTAAACGCCGGAACTGGCACCAAAATGGGAGTTAAACGCCCAAACTGGCATAAAAGCTGGCGTTTAACTCCAGGAAGAGTCTCTACACGAAAATGCTTCATTGCTCAGCCCAAGCACACACCAAGTGGGCCCGGAAGTGGATTTTTATGTCATTTACTCATCTCTGTAAACCCTAGGCTACTAGTTCTCTATAAGTAGGACCTTTTACTATTGTATTTTCATCTTGGTTCTTCTGGCTCCCTCTCTGGGACCGAAGCCAATGATCACTCTTGTTCTTATGTATTTTCAACGGTGGAGTTTCTACACACCATAGATTAAGGTGTGGAGCTCTGCTGTACCTCGAGTATTAATGCAATTACTATTGTTCTTCTATTCAATTCCGCTTGTTCTTGTTCTAAGATATCACTTGTTCTTCAACTTGATGAATGTGATGATCCGTGACACTCATCATCATTCTCACCTATGAACGTGTAACTGACAACCACCTCCGTTCTACCTTTGATTGGGTGAATATCTCTTGGATTCCTGATACACGATGCATGGTTGATCGCCTGACAACTGAGTGCTCGCCTGACAAACGAGCCAACCATTCCGTGAGATCAGAGTCTTCGTGGTATAGGCTAGAACTGATGGCGGCATTCAAGAGAATCCGGAAGGTCTAACCTTGTCTGTGGTATTCTGAGTAGGATTCAATGATTGAATGACTGTGACGTGCTTCAAACTCCTGAGGGCGGGGCGTTAGTGACAGACGCAAAAGAATCACTGGATTCTATTCCGGCCTGATCGAGAACCGACAGATGGATAGCCGTGCCGTGACAGGGTGCGTTGAACATTTCCACTGAGAGGATGGGAGGTAGCCACTGACAACGGTGAAACCCTTGCATAAGCTTGCCATGGAAAGGAGTAAGAAGGATTGGATGAAGACAGTAGGAAAGCAGAGAGACGGAAGGGACAGCATCTTCATACGCTTATCTGAAATTCCTACCAATGAATTACATAAGTATCTCTATCTTTATCTTTATGTTTTATTCGTATATCACCATATCCATTTGAGTTTGCCTAACTAAGATTTACAAGGTGACCATAGCTTGCTTCATACCAACAATCTCTGTGGGATCGACCCTTACTCGCGTAAGGTTTATTACTTGGACGACCCAGTACACTTGCTGGTTAGTTGTGCGAAGTTGTGTTTATGCCATGGTATTGAACACCAAGTTTTTGGATTCATTACCGGGGATTATTTGATTTGTGAAAAGTATTGATCACAATTTCGTCCACCATTTGACAAAATGCTTTGTTGGGCTTTTGCATAGTTTTTCTCACTCTTGGTTGGGAATTTATGTGGTTTAGGTGAACTTGAGTGGTGGATGTCTATTCCACATTGTGTGTGGGTTGTTAATTAATTTGGTCTCCCTTGACTCTAAGTAACCCACCTTAGTGTTGACTTAGGACTTAGGGATTGAGATTAATTATGCCTAGTTGACTTATCCTCGATGTAGGGTTGAGTAATTAGCATTAATTCACACACAATTACCATGTTTGTGGTCCACTACTAGGATAGAAAGCCCTAATTATCCAATTCTCACCAAGAGCTCTTTTTTGCATTTAAATTCTATTTGCATTGCTTTTACTTACATGTTAAGTTACTTTCTTGTTATTTACCTTTCTTGCCATTTACATTTCCTTGCCTTCTTATTTCATTGCACTTTATATTTCTTGCAATCTCATGCCATCACAACCCCCAATCCCTCATAGCCAATAATTGAACATTTCATTGCAATTCCTAGGGAGAACGACCCAAGAGTCTAAATACTCTCGGTTTATATTTTGTATTGAATTTAATATTTAATTGATGGTCAAATTATCGGGTTAGGACTATACTTACAACGCCAATTCTATTTTAAGATAAAATTCCTAACCTATGCAATTTGGCCGTTGTCACATAACATAATCAATTTCAATTTCATTATCATTATAATTCATTCATAATCCTTTAATTTCACAATCCAATTCAGTTTTCATCATTTTCCTAATTCATTCATAATCATTTATAACCAATGCATTATCATCCTTTACAGCCATGACATCACATATACTTTAGTTCTCTGCATTTTTCATACATAATTCATCATTTTCCAACCTTACTTCACTTTCAAGTTACCACTCTTTCATAGTTCCATCTCATTATTAGGCATACTATTAATACCAGGGCTATACGTACGCATGTCATGTGTATGCGTACGCATACGTGTAAATTTGCCCAGGTCATGCGTCCACATGGGTGGACATTTTGGCCTATTTCGCGTACGCATAGCCTTGTCTGCGTACGCATGTGCTCGAGGCGGAAACGACCCTTTGCGAATGAAGGGTATGCGTATGCATACACTGCAGAACTTTCGACGCGCATAACTTTTTCGTTTTAAAACATTTTTCATCTGTTCTTCAAACGGTGTAAACTTCACAGACCCAATTTTCATTTGAAATAAGTTTGAAATAATTTAGGAGTCCAGAAGCTAAGTTATGGCTCGCCAAAGTTTGGCTAAAAATCAGTTTTATACAAAAACCTTCAAACCTCAATTTTCCAAGGTTCTGAAAACTGAACCGATCATGAACCGCTTTAGTTACTGGTTCATTGGTTTAGTGGTTCAACCAGTCTAACCATGGTCCAACAAAAAAAATCATTTTATATTAAAATAATAAATAAATTATAAATAAACACTTCAAAACATAATTATAGTCTAATATAAACTTTAAAATATCTTCTAAATTAAAAAACTACATGAAATGTTATCAACCACAATCTTAAGATCTTTAGATAGTACAAACTTAAATATTTTAATGAAGTGAAGCATTTGCTTTCAAAGTTTACTATAAGAGAAACCAAAATTCTTTCTTCATCCTATAAATGTTTGCATTGATGATATTAATCAATAAATCAATTATATCTAAAAAATATCAAACTGTTTCCAACTCTGGTTTAAATTTGTCCAAGCAACAAAGAAAAAGAATGAAGGTTTTGTCACAAAAAAAAGAATGAAGGTTCCTCAAAGTAGCAGATGTATAATCCACATCATTTAACACAAACTAGAAGTTCAGAAATCTCGATCTTCCATAGCTACAGGCTCAAAGCTATCACCACCTAACATATTGATGGTAAGATTATGGTCAGTCTAGAATTTTTATCAATGGAAACTCATGTCATAGTATAGTCCTAGACCAACTTATAACCCCATCGTCAAATTTTGATTTGGTTGTCCAAAGTCAACCCCAATATAAAGTAACCGAGAGTATTGGTCTCGGGTCGTCCTCAAGAGAATGGAAAAATATGTGCATCAATATTATTTTAGAATTTCGGGGTTGGGAGTCATAAACAAGAACTTAAACTACTAAGCTTAACATGCAAGAAATCTTATAGTACAAGTAACTAAACTAAGGCAATTAAAGCAAGATGTGAGTGGATGCAATCTAACAAGATAACATATAAAGTTACTTCTATTCTAAGACTAAGCAAGCAACTAAACTAACTATAACAAGAACCAAGCAATTGGTGTTTTGAGTTTCAAATATGAATGATAAAAGGAACTCTTGGCTAGGCATAGGAATTGGGGTCACCATCCTTGTCTAATAATCATATCTTGACAATTATGAGGAACCAAGCTCATTAAGTCTACCTCTATGCTTGAAGTATGTATAATGTCTACTTCAACGCTTGAAGTACATTAAATGGCTTGATCAATCTCAACTCATAAGTCCCAATCCAACTACCAATTAGCTTAGTAGTAGATTGGTGTCAATGGATATCAACTTGACCATTAGGGTTCTCAAATCACCAAATCTATTAGACCCAATGACTCAAGATCACCCAATTCCCTTAGTCTAGGCCAAGAGTAAAGGAAACTACTCCATAATCAAAGAAAATATTTCATCAAACACATGGTATGCATTAACAAAAGACATATTCAAATTGCAAATTAATTAGAAATTATAAGTACCCACTAACAATTATCAATAGAAAACAACTCAAATAACATTATCAATCATAGAAAACATCAATGCACTAATAGAAATTCAAGATCTACAAATTTCATGAAATGAGAAGAAAAAGGGAAATAACAAGAAAATATAAATTCAACACAAGATCTAGACAAAATTATAACCAGAGAATTCAAATTAAGTAATTGAAACTAAAATTAACAAGACCCAATTCAGAATTTCAACAAAGGAAGATCAAAACAAACTAAATCTAGAGAGAAGCAAGAGTTTCTCTCTTTAGAGAACAAGAACCAAAAACTAGCTAAAATTATGTGTATGGTATGAATGATTGATCCCCTTCTTTCCCCCTTGAATTTCTGGGTCTTTTCCATGTAGAATCAAGTTGGATTTGGGCCTGGAGCCTCTCAGAAATTGTCAGCCACGATTTCATTAATGATGTCACGTGCTGGGTGTCACGCGTGCGCGTCTTCTGAGTTTTGCGATCCATGCGTACGCATTAGGCATGCGTATGCATCGGTGGGAATTTGCCAAACCACGCGAGTGCGTCAGCCTTTGCATGCCAGTCCTAGCCACATGCACCCACGCGTGCGCATTGCCACCAATTCTCCAAAGCTCCATTCTTCATGTTTCTTCCACTTGTGCATGCTTCCTTTCCATCTTCTAGGTCATCCTTGCCCTATAGATCCTGAATACACTTAACAAACACATCACGGCATCGAATGGTAATAGAAAAGATTAAAATATAGCATTTTTTAAGGTCAAAGAAGCATGTTTAAACCATGAAGCAAAATTAGGAAGGAAGCACAAAACCATGCAATTTATATGAATAAGTGCGGAAAATATTGATAAAACCTCCCAAATTCTACACAAGATAAACCACAAAATTAGAGTTTATCAAACATCCCCACACTTAAACCAAGCATGTCCTCATGGTAAAAATTAAAAACCAAAGAACATAGGAAAATGAGGTTTATGAAATGCAATTTACCTTCATAGATGCAACTAATGCAAATGCTTCTATCCACTTGGTCAAAAGTGAATCAACTTCCAAGAGCATATATGAACGAGCAGGGCTAAGGTAATATGATAACTCATGAACTCTACCAATTCAAATATCAAAATGACGTGTAAACAACTTGCAAGAAGAAAGCTTGTGAAAGCCGGGAAGAAGGAATTGAGTGTCGAACCCTCACCGGAAGTGTATCCGCTCTATTCGCTCAAGTGTATAGGGTTGATTTGCTCAATTCTCTTTTAATTATGCTTTTCAAGATTCATTTTTCATCTAACAATCAACAATTATTCGATGCATGCATACATTCATGATGAGGGCTTATCCTTAGGTTGTGGGGCTAGGGTAAGGGTGAGGATGCATATATAGCCAAGTGAGCTTGAAATTTGAATCCTTGATTAACCTAAGCTCTCACCTAACACACACAATAACCTATACAATTCTAATATACAACCTAACTACCCATTCATTCACTTTTCACACACTCATGCATATTCTTTTAATTCACAACCCATATGCATTGGTTATTATTGGCTTTACCTTGGGGCATTTTGTCGCCTTTTTATTGCTTTCTTTTTCTATATATTTTTGTTTCTTTTATTTTTCTATTTCTTTTTCTACATTTTTTTTCTTTCTTTTATTTCTCTCTTTTGATGAAACATATACAACAGTGCCAATGCATATGATTTAAATATTCAATACATGAGTATGTACCCAATTCCCAAATTCCCAATATTTTCAATAGAAACTACAAAAATACACTTTTACCTCTACCAATGTTCCCAAGTTTCCCTCCCGCTTAAATGACACACACCCTCACTCGCCTAAGCTAATCAAAGATCCAAATCAAAGGACATTTATTATTTTTCACTTAGGGGTATTGATGTGCTAAATTAAAGAACAAAGGGGGTTTAACGTAGGCTCAAAATTGGCTAACAATGGTGGATAAAAGGGTTAAGGCTATTTGGGTAAGTAAGTTATTGAAATAACAGCCTGAATCATATAAATACATTTATACACAAAATAATGGACATATAGAATTAAACAAATCAAGGATTGCAATCATAGAAAGAGAACAATGCACACAAGAATGGAAATAAGTGGTTATAAGATGTAACCACACAATTGGACTCAAAACTCATATGCTTGTGTTCTTAGCTCAAAACCTTTTCTAAAATTAATTCCTTCAAGCAAGTTCAACACAAAAACTTTTTCAAATTGGCAGGGGTGCCCTAAAAACAGTTTCTTGGAAAAGAAATCATCACCCTAACCAAGTAGTCCTAGCAAGAAACAACTACCATGCAAAGAGTGTTTAAATATAAAAACTAGCCATGCAAAAATTTTTCTAATTAACAAAAGAAAATTAAGATTTGGGTGCTGAAAAGAAAGGGTTGTTACCTACGGAAGTCGGTAAACGACCTCCCCATACTTACAAATTTGCACGGTCCTCCGTGCTATTGGCAATGCGCAAGATGGGATTGGGGTCGGCACTTCCACTATCCATCTCTTGGGTGCTCGCTTCACTTTGGTCTGAAGTAGATTCTGAAGTGTCCAGCTACTCCATAGGTGGGTTAGCATAACCCAAGAGCTTCTTCAAGTAAGCATAGCGGCGTTTGTTTTGCCGCTCATATCGGTCTACCTTTTGAGTGAGCTCAACAAGCAATTGGTGGAATGATTTCTATGATGCTGATGAGATGGTTGGAAAGTCGGAAGGAATGGCCATGTCAAGGCTCGCGGATCCCGCAGGAGGCTTAAGATATTTTTCACTCGGGATGATGTTGTCCTTCACCGGAATTAATCGCTTTCACGTCCTTAGCCTCTTGGGGAACTCTGGTGGTAGCAATCAAATCCGTCACCAAGGCGGAAAATGGGAGGTTGCCTTAGTATGAACGCATCCCATTGCTTTCCGGATTAGGTAAGGAATATTGATAGGCCTCTCAGTGAGGATGCACCAGACAAGAAGGGCTAAGTCTGATGTGATTGAGGACTCATGAGTGCTCGGGAGTACGTAGTGGGACATGATTTGGGCCCATATTCTAGTCTCCACAGTAAGCGCTTGCGCCGCAATGCACTTAGGTCGGGCCTTGCCTTTCCCTTGGGTCCATTCTTCTCCCGGTTGGGCAATGACCCTAAGGATAGAACCCTAGTCAAAATCGAGTCTGCAGCACTGTAGTAGGACTTTTTTGGTAACCATTCATCCCATTCGGCACTGACAAAACTTTAAGCATCCACTGAATGGCTTCCTCCGATACGGGGACTTGCTTCCGGCGCACAAAAATTGATTGAAGAGAAGGTGAGTGATAGTTGGAGTAGAACTCCACCACCCAAGAAAGATTAGCTTCCTGCGATTTTCAATTGGGAAATCCCCATTGTCGCCGCTTGATGAGGGGTATGACAAACTGAACAAGGTGCTCTGGACGAGCAAGGAGATGTTCAGAATGGTAATTCCTTTCAACTGAAATAGGGAACATAAGCTCACAAAAGCGATTGGTGAACCTTGCGGAGTCCTTCACAGGGTTGCCCTTCTCTTGCTCATCAATATGAATGACCCTTTTCACCCTCTTGAAGGGAGGCTTAACTTTTGGTGCAGGGCGCGCCTTGGTAGTTGTTCTTTGAGGTGCCCTCTTTGTAGGCGACTTTTTTGACACCTTTTCCTTGTCCTTTTTGATGGCCATCCTAAAAAAGGAAGAAAAAGAGAAAACATTAAACTCAAAGGAACAACACTTGAATAACAACATGCAAGTGAGAAATAATGCCTAAAAGGAATAAAGTATTTTAAAGACATGACAGCTGCAACATGTAAGCAAGACAACAATATAATCATGGGGGCATGTCACTAGCATGAGATGCAAGAGTGAGAAAAGCATGCGAATTTAAAGCATGAAAAGAATGGGCTCAAGCATCAATAACAATACTAAGTAACACATGCAAGAAAGAAATTAAACATAAGAAAACCATTCACTTAGTTTAACCCCAAGACAATGAAGCATGCAAATGGAATAAAGTGGAGTTAGAGAAAGTGGAAACACAAATCTTGCACTATGGTACAAAGAAGCAAGTCATGTGTAATGAACACATGGATGGTAAAGATGAAGCACAATAGTCTCAATGCACAAGAAAAAAAGCAAGTGTAATGAGAAAGAAGCACTAAATTGAAAGCATAGTGTCAAAATGAACTAAAATGTCATAGGTACTTTTCAACAAACACTTGGTGTGCAACTTCCAAACAAAAAGAAAGTTGAAGAAATTCAAAAATGTAATACCCCAAAATGAAATACCAATCATCAAACAACACCACATAACACAAATAAGCCAAGTGATATCAAAATATCCAACCAATGCAAGTACTACGTTGAAGTTCAACACCCATGGAAGAATGTAAAAAGAAAGAGAAGAAACAAAAATGAAATGTAAACAACAAAATCAAAATGCAACTAAAAAGAAAGAAAATATAGTAATGAAATGCAATTAAAAAGAAGGAAATTTAAAAAAAAAACAAAAGAGAAAGAAGAAGAATAAAACCTTGAAAGGAGGAAGAAGGCAAGGTTGGGTGTAAATTAGAGTAGGAGAAAAGAGAGAAGAAAAAGAGAGGAGAGAGAAAATGTAGGATCGCCGGAGGTAGTGGTTGCTGGTGGTAGTGGACGGAGAAGAGGTGGTAAGAAGGGAGAAGAAAAGAGGAAGAAGGAATAGAAGAAATGAATTGAAGAGAGAAAGAAAACAGGGGTGCTGCACTTCAGTTGTGTTAGTAATGTGACGCGTGCGCGTCACCCACGCTCACGTGTGGATGGTGAAAAGAGCGACGACGTGTGCGCGTCGCCCACGCGTACGCATGGAGAGCAATTGTGCTCCACGCACAAAATTTGCACAAAACCAGCGCAACTCTCTGGTTTTTGTACCAATAGATCTAAAATCAGCAGCCGACGCTTACGCGTGGGTGAGCCAAAAATCCAGTGACGCGTAGGCATCATATGACGCGCACGCGTGGGGAGGATTTGTGCTTCTGGGATCCCTCCCGCACAATTCCAGCGCAACTCTCTGGTTTTTGTACCAGGAGTTGTGGAAGGCAATCGGCACACACGCGTCGCCCATGCTTACGCTTGGGCCGACCCCTTTTTTCTTTTCATAAACATGAGGAAAGACAATTATAACACAATCTTGGCAGTCATTCAAGCTAGATAGTTCAAAAACACTCAATTTCATGCAATACTCAAAATTAAGCATTTTCTTTAACATTACCAATTCAACCAAACCAAGATCAATGAAATCCTCATGAACACCTCCACAAAATCAAGCACACTTAGACAAACTCACAAAATCACACAATCATAAAATCAAACAAAGGCTCTAAAACTATATGCAAGAAATTATGTACAAGGAGGATCATACCATGGTGGGGTGTCTCTCACCTAGCACTTTTTTTTAACATCCTTAAGTTGGATGGTCATGAGCTTAAGATTCCCCTCCTTTAGGTGCATCCTCAAGAAGGAACACCTCCATTTCCCTTGGTGACTTATAGCCATGATACTTCTTTACCTTGTGGCTGTTCACTTTGAATGTTGCACCACTTTGAGGGTGGAATAGCTCAACCACTCCATAGGGCTTCACTTCCTTCACTTTAAAGGGATCATCCCACCCTGAACGGAGTTTTACGGGCATGACTCTGAGTCTTGAGTTGTATAGAAGAACTTCATCACCCTCTTGGAAATCTTTCTTGCGGATATGATGATCATAAAATGCCTTAGTCTTCTCTTTATAGATCCATACATTCTCATAGGCCTCCATCCTAAGACATTTGAGTTCTTCTAGTTGAAATTTCCTGGCTATACCCGCCTTGGTGAAATCCATGTTGCATTGCTTAACCGCCCAATAGGCCTTATGTTCAATTTCAACCGGGAGGTGGCACGCCTTCTCATAGACAATCCGAGAGGGACTCATCCCTAACGGAGTCTTGTAGGTCGTTCTATATGCCCAAAATGCACTACCCAACTGAGAGCTCCAGTATTTCCTTTGTGGATTCACCACTTTTTTTAAAACCCGCTTTATCTCTCGGTTGGACACCTCCACTTGGCCATTAGTTTGGGGGTGGTAAGCAGTTGCAACCTTGTGTAGTACCCTATATTGCTTGAGTAGTGCTTCTATCTTCCTGTTGTAAAAGTAAGTACCTTGGTCGCTCACGATTGCTCGTGGCGACCCATAGCGGTATACAATATTATTTCCAATGAAAGAAACCACAGTATTAGCGTCATCAAGGTGGGTAGGTATCACTTCCACCCACTTTGATACGTAATCAACCGCCAACAGAATGTAAAGATATCCACTTGAGTTAGGAAATGGCCCCGTAAAGTCTATGCCCCACACATCAAAGATTTCACAAAACAACATTGGTTGTCGTGGCATTTCATTCTTTTGGGGTGCATTTCCTGACTTTTGACATTGGTGGCATGACGCACAAAATTGGTTAGCATCCTTGAACAATGTCAGCCACCAAAATCTGCAATCCAAAAGTTTTTTATCCGTTCGTTGTGGGCCAAAGCGGCCACCACACTCGGATGAATGACAAGATTCAAGAATAGGTTGGAATTCAGATTCCGGGACACATATACGAATCACTTGGTCTACTCCCCGTTTCCACAAGTGAGGGTCATCCCAAATGTAGTACTTGGAATCACTCCTCAACTTGTCTCTTTGATGCTTTGAAAAGTTGGGAAGGAAGATATTGGCAACCAAGTAATTCGCCATAGGTGCAAACCAAGGAAAACTATCCGAAATAGCATGCAAACCATCCAAAGGGAATGAGTCGTCAATCGGAAATGGGTCTTACTTAAGATTTTCAAGGCGGCTCAGATGGTCTGCAACCAAATTTTGTGACCCACTTCGATCCCTAATCGCAATGTCAAACTCTTGCAAGAGCAAGATCCAATGTATGAGCCTAGGTTTCGACTCATTCTTTGTCAACAAATATTTTAAAGCTGCATGATCCGTATACACCACTATTTTGGTGCCTAGCAAATAAAATCTAAATCTATCCAATGCATGAACAATCGCTAGAAGCTCTTTTTCCATAGTGGTGTAATTGGATTGCGTCGCATCCAATGTCTTTGAGGAATAAGCAATTATGTAAGGGAGCTTACCATCGCACTTTGCAAGCGTGGCACATACGGCATGATTTGACGCGTCACAAATGATTTCAAATGGTTGCGTCCAGTCAGGGCCCCTCACAATTGGTGCCGTGGTAAGAGCTATTCTCAACTCCTCAAATGCTTCCACACAAGCACTATCAAACTCAAAGTCTACGTCCTTTTATAGCAGGCGCGATAACGGCAATGCAATCTTGCTGAAATTCTTGATGAAGTGCCTATAGAACCCTGCATGTCCCAAAAAAGAACGGACCTCCCTTACAGAAGAGGGATGAGGTAAACTAGTAATGACATCAACTTTGGCCGGATCCACAAAAATGCCTTTATCAGAAACTACGTGTCCTAACACTATGCCTTGTCTCACCATGAAGTGACATTTTTTGAAATTGAGGACAAGGTTAGTGTCAACACACCTCTCTAAGACCTTAGCCAAATTCTCTAAACCGCTATCAAAAGAAGTCCCATATACACTGAAATCGTCCAAAAAGACTTTCAGACAACTCTCCATGAGATCAGAAAAGACACTAGTCATGCACCGCTGAAAAGTGGCAGGTGCATTGAATAACCCAAATGGCATCCTTTTGTAAGCAAAGGTGCCAAAAAGACAAATAAAGATGGTCTTTTCCTGATCCTCAGGAGCAATATGTATCTGAAAGTAGCCAGTAAAACCATTAAAAAAGCAGTAATGAAATTTACCTGCAAGTCGGTCCAGCATCTAGTCAATGAATGGCAAGGGGTAATGGTCTTTCCTTGTTGCGACATTCAGCTTCCTATAATCAATGCATACCCGCCAAGCATTTTGCACCCTTGTTGTGACCACTTCACCATAATCTTTCTTGATAGCAGTGATTCCTGATTTCTTTGGAACAACTTGAACTGGGCTCACCCACTCACTATCAGAAATCGGATAAATAATACCCGCATCAAGCAACCTTGTGACTTTCTTTTTCACCACATCAAGAATGGTAGGATTGAGCCTTCTTTGGGGTTGTCTAACCGGCCGAGCTCCCTCTTGGAGGAAAATGCGATGCATGTACATACGTGGGTCAATCTCCACTATGTCGGCTAGGCTCCAACCAATTGCTTTCTTTTGCTTCCTTAGGACCTCTAGGAGCTTCTTTTCTTCTTGACTAGAGAGCTCACTAGCAATGATTATCGGAAACCTTTGGTTGTCCTCAAGGAATGTATATTTCAAGTGAGAAGGTAGAGGCTTTAATTCACTTTTCACTTCAAGTTAAGGTTCTTTTTCACCAAGATCATGAAGCTCTTCCTCATCGGCTTTCTCTTGTTTATCCTCATGTTTATTCTTTCCTTCAATAATAGGATAGTACAACTTGTTGTGATCTTCTCTTTGTATCTTCGCCACTACCTCATCAATCACATCACATCGGAGAACGGAGTGCTCTTTAGGTGGATGTCTCATAGCCTCTTCCAAGTTAAACTTGATGGTTTTGTCACCTACCTCAAAAGAGTATGTGCCAGTAAAGGCATCCGATTTAAATTTAGAGGTCTTCAAGAAAGGTCTACCAAGCAAAACGGAGGAAGAACTTCCATTATTCGTTGGAGGCATTTTAAGGATATAGAAATCAACTGGAAACACTAAATACTTGATTGTCATAAGCACATCTTCCGCTATCCCCGTACTACGGTGATCACACTCTTGTCAGCTAAAACAAATTTGGCGGTCAACCTTTTCAATCGAGATAAATTCAAACTTGCAAATATAGAGAGTGGCATGATACTCACACAAGCTCCCAAATCACACATGCAATCATAAAAGGCAACTCCACCAATCCAACAAGATACTAAACATGGTTTGGGGTCACTACACTTTTCTGGAATAGACTTCATCAATGAAGAAATGGAACTACCCAATGACAACGTTTCCAACTCACTAATCCTATCTTTGTGTGTGCACAAGTCCTTTAAAAACTTAGCATACTTCAGAATTTGTTGAATGGCATCAAGAAGTGGAATGATTACCTCAACCTTCTTGAATACTTGAAGCATGTTTAGATCAAACTCCAGAGTTTTCTTGGCCTTCTTTACCATGGAAGGGAATGGAATGGGGATGAATTCATCCATTATGGCCTTCCTCTTGGGCTCCTTGAGGCTCACTTCTTCTTCCTCTTGCTTTGTGTCTCCCTCATCTTCCTCATATGGAACTTCAATAACCACTTCCTCCTCATGGATGTCTTTCATAGCCCTAGGAGGTATCTCCTCTAATGTAGTCCCTGACCGTAAAGTAATGGCATCGAGACTGCCCTTTGGGTTTGGAAGGGGTTGAGATGGAAGGTTAGAAGAGCTTGAGACTTGGTTGGTGTTGGTATTATTGGGAGGAGGTAGAGACATCCTTGAAAGTATTTCGGTTATGCTGGACAATTGAGCACTCATGTTACCAAATTATGCATTGAGGCTCCTAGTGTTCTCCTCATTTTCTCTACCATGGCCCTAAGTCTCTCTTGCTCTTGGTAGAGTGCACAGTTAGAGTCATCACCTTGGTTAGTGGAATAGAAAGAGGATTGGTTAGATTGTTGTCTTTGGTGAGGTGCTTGGTACCTAGGGTGGTTGTTTTGGTTTTGGTGAGGTGCTTGGTATGATTGAGTATGGTGGTTTTGGTTAGCTTGATGGTTATTGTTGTGATATTGGGAAGAAGATTGGTAGTTGTTGTGGTAATGAGAAGATGAGTTGTCTTGGTTCCATCTTTGATTGTGGTTGTTCCCTTGAGCATTGTCCATCCACCCGTGATTAGAACTATTACCATGAGAGTAATTGTTTTGGCTTTGAGATTGATAAGGTGGACGGTTGTTGAAGTTCACGTTAGCTACCGCAAGAGTGTAATCCTCTTGGACTTGATGGCATTGGTCGGTGTAATGTGCGGTACTAGAGCATAAATCACATACTTTAGGAGGTCATTCAAGTTGGAGGATTTAAGGTGGAGCTTGGATGGCTTGGATTGATTGAAATGCCTTTTGTTCTTTGTGAATCTCCTTGAGGAGAGTGGTCATGTCTCCAAGCACTTTGGTCAAAATTGATTCGGAAGGAGGCGCTTCCACCACACCCTTGAGAGGGTTGATCCTCACTCTTACATGTTGTATAGCCTCGGCGACATCATTGATCAAACTCCATGCTTCTGCTGCCGTCTTGTTCTTAGAAAGGAAACCACCACTAGAAGCAGTGAGCAATCTCTTATCTACCACGCAAACACCTCCAGTGAAATAGCTAATAAGAAAGTGAGTGTCTAATCCATGATGTGGACAAGATTCTAATAACCTCTTAAATCGAGTCTAATATTCATAGAGAGAATCTTGGTCTTTTTGAATTATACCGAAAATTTCCTTCCGGATGTAATCGGTCCTCTCCAGTGGAAAGAACTTGTCTAAAAACTCTCTTCTCAATAAGTCCCCTTCAGTCACCACTTCATCCGATTGGAAGTAGAACCACTCTTTTGCTGACCTCTCAAGTGAGAAGTGGAAAGTAAAAACCATGGTAGCAATCTCATCGGCACCACGCCTTCGAGCCATAGAACAAGCAACTTGGAATTCTCTCAAATGCCTAATGGGGTCTTGGCCCGATAGTCCATGGTACTTAGGAAGCAAATTAATCAAACTATTCTTCAACTCAAAATTCGTATCAAGATTTGGATACCTCGCTTGCAACGGTTGAAGAATGAGGTCCGGTGCTCCTTGTTCATGCAAGGTAATCCTATGTGGCTCCGCCATGTAGTTTTCACCTGTAGGATGCAAAGATGTATTACTAGTGCCAACAGAAGAATAGGAAATTATGGACTCTAAGTCACTCTCGGTTCCGTCTAGTGTTTCAGAACATTCCTCAAGAGAGGCCGAAGCACTAGTCGTGTAATCCAACTGCTGCCTAGCTTGCCGAGTGTGTAACAAGATTCTTTCAATCTCGGGGTCAAACTCGGCTAAGCAAGAGTTCAGTTGAGACCGAGTCGTTCAATTTAGAAGTCATAGCTCATGCATTAAAGGAAATATAAACTAAAAACAAAGTAATGAAAGCAAGTAAACTATCTACAATATTCACATATTCACATAACCAATATCAAAGCACACGTTGCAACCATTCCCCGGTAATGGCGCCAAAAATTTTATGGTAAGATTATTGTCGGTCTAAAATTTTCATCAATGGAAAGTCATGTAATAGTATAGTCCTAGACCAACTTATAACCCTATCGTCAAAGTTTGATTTGGTTGTCACAAAGTCAACCCCAATATAAAGTAACCGAGAGTATTGGTCTCAGGTCATCCTCAAGAGAATAGGCAAATATGTGCATCAATATTAGTTAGAATTCTGGGGTTGGGAGTCATAAACAAGAACTTAAACTACTAAGCTTAACATGCAAGCAATCTTAAAGTGCAAGTAACTAAACTAAGGCAATTAAAGTAAGATGTGAATGGATGCAATCTAAAAAGATAACATATAACGCTACTTCTATTCTAAGACTAAGCAAGCAACTAAACTAACAATAACAAGAACCAAGCAATTGGGATTCTGGGTTTCAAATATGAATGATAAAAGGAACTCTTGGCTAGGCATAGGAATTGGGGTCACCATCCTTGTCTAATAACCATATCTTGACAATTATGAGGAACCAAGCTCATTAAGTCTACCTCTATGCTTGAAGTATGTATAATGTTTACTTCAACACTTGAAGTACGTCAAATGGCTTGATCAATCTCAACTCATAAGTCCCAATCCAACTACCAATTAGCTTAGTAGTAGATTGGTGTTAATGGGTATCAACTTGACCACCAAGGTTCTCAAATCACCAAATCTATTATACCCAATGACTCATGATCACCCAATTTCCTTAGCTTAGGCCAAGAGTAAAGGAAACTACTCCATAATCAAAGAAAACATTTCATCAGACACATGGTATGCATTAACAAAAGACATATTCAAATTGTAAATTAATTGGAAATTACAAGTACCCACAAACAATTATCAACAAAAAGCAACTCAAATAACACTATCAATCATAGAAAACATCAATGCACTAATAGAAATTCAAGATCCACAAATTTCATGAAATGAGAAGAAAAAAGGAAATAACAAGAAAACATAAATTCACCACAAGATCTAGACAAAATTATAACTAGAGAACTCAAATTAAGTAATTGAAACTAAAATTAACAAGACCCAATTCCGAATTTTAACAAAGGAAGATCAAAACAAAATAAATCTAGAGAGAAGTAAGAGTTTCTCTCTCTAGAGAACAAGAACCAAAAACTAGCTAAAATTATGTGTATGGTATAAATGATTGATCCCCCCTCTTTCTCCCTTGAATTCCTGGGTCTTTTCCATGCAAAATCAAGTTGGATTTGGGACTGGAGCCTCTCAGAAACCGACAGCCACGATTTCATTAATGATGTCATGTGCTGGGCGTCACGCGTGCGCGTCATCTGAGTTTTGCGATCTACGCGTACGTGTCAGGCATGTGTACGCGTCGGTGGAATTTTTCCAAACCACGCGAGTGCGTCAGCTTTTGCGCGCCATCCCCAGCCACATGCGCCCACGTGTGTGCATCGCCACCAATTCTCCAAAGCTCCATTCTTCATGTTCCTTCCACTTGTGCATGCTTCCTTTCCATCTTCTAAGCCATCCTTGCCCTATAGATTTTGAATACACTTAACAAATACATCACAGCATCGAATGGTAATAGAAAAGGGTAAAAATATAGCATTTTTAAGTCAAAGAAGCATGTTTTAAACCATGAAGCAAAATTAGAAAGGAAACACAAAACCATGCAATTTATATGAATAAATGCAGAAAATATTGATAAAACCCCCCAAATTCTACACAAGATAAACTACAAAATTGGGGTTTATCATATATCACAAATTTCTAATCATGAGGAGACTCAAACTTGCAGGCTCACAATAAAATTGTATTCTCTTGAGGAGACTCAAAACAAATATGAAAAGCAAAAGGATTTCACAATAACCCAAAGCTAAACTTGACATTTAATGCCCTTTCATCGTGTTACTCAATAAATCATCAAAACAACCACAATCCAAGCACATGTAAATCACAAAACTTGACCCTACACTTGTCTACTTTGCCATTGAATAGAGTTGGAAACACAAAACAAAGTTACAGGTAAATTCTAGTTTCTAACCTTGCCAACCCGAATTTCAACACCTCTAATATGCAAGGTCAATTATTGGAGCGTGGTCCTCAAAATCTTAGTAAACCAACACATAATTTCGATTCAGCAACATTAAACCAAGATAATCCATATTGATCAGCATCATGCCATAATTCATCTTTACTGACTGAGGTATTATTATCAGCAACACCACACACAAAACAACAGCATAGAAGAACCAAAGCTAATCAATAATCACAACACATTCAATAATTAATACTCAGTAAATTAAAATAATAAAATCACAACACACACAAAACAGCAGCATAGCAAAACCAAACAGAGAAATAAATTTCACACATAAAAAATTACCAAAACACACAAAGAAAATAAAAGAAGAAAGCTACAAACCCTAAGATAGAAGACGTGGCGTGACTGAGTGTCGCGGACGACAAGGACCGCAGTGAGTAGGACGATTGAGAAGTAGACAGTGGCGCAGCTGAGAAGTCGATGACGGCTTGATCGAGAGGAGGAGGAAACGGCGGCGCTTGTGATGATTCTTCCTCTATGTGAGCGCGACGGCGGCGCAAGAGAGCACCTTCGAAGCTAGGAGCCTTGAACAGAGCACGAAAGAGGGAGACACCGAGACAAGGAGCACCTTCGAATGGACTTCGAATGGGACAGTGGCTATGGTGGAACAGAGCTAGCGCTGGTGGGACCGTGGCTGCGCGAAAGGGAGCGACTGAGCTCGCTGGCGTTGAGAGGAACGGCTAGCTCAAGGGTGATGGGAGGGACGAGGGAGGGTGTGCTGCTGCGCCGTTGGAGATTTGGAGTGGGTTAGGGTTGGTAACGTTAGAGTTGGGGAAGGGGGTTACTGAATGCTAAACGGCGCGTTTTGGGTGTTTTTGGGCAAAGCAAAAAATCGGCTGGGTCCCGGTTCGGTTCGACTGACCGGTTACTGGCCGGTTTAACAGTTCAACAACGGTTTTCATTTTTTCCGATTTTGGCATAAAATTGAATCGTAATTCTCATCGGTTTGCAGTTCAACCGGTTTGATCGGGCAATTCGAACCGATTTTCAGAACATTGCAATTTTTATTAAAACCAAACTCAAATCCAAACTTCTATACCTACATTCAGCTCAACAACATATCAAAGCACAGCAACATAGTACTAAATTCTTCACGTCACACCACCTTCAATCATGCTTCGTTATTACACAATTTCAACCTAAATTCCTCATTTTACATCAACAACACATCCACTTACTCAACATATATAATCATATCATCCTATCATTCATCACCAATTCTTCAATTAACATACTATTGCCAACATAGATAACAATCATCCAACACATTCAATTCACGTCATAATCATCATAAAGGGTGCTAAGCATTGAACATTTTCATGCATTCCAACCCATCCTATGGTCATCTAGCCTAAGTTTTCACAGAACATTATATATTAAATATGAGAAACCTAAACCATACCTTGGCCGATTTCTCGCCTAAGCTCAAACCACCAAAATTCAAGCTTCAATATTCCTAATCAACTCCAATGATTCCAGCCACCAAAGGTTGTTCCAAGAGCTCCAATTCACCAACTCAAACTCCAATTTAACATAAATTCAATCTAATTCATGTAATTCACTAAATTAGCACTAGGGTACACCAAATTGGATAACCCACAAGGGTTTAGAGTTTCTTTACCTTACCCATTGATGATTAGAGTATAATCCAATAATTATCCAATGTTAGATTGCACCTAAACCACCAAAATTATCAAAATCACTCAAAACTCAAACTAATTTTACACAAAAAGGGGCATAGAGAATTGTGCACAAATTTGAGAAATACATACCTTTTTATTTAGATAGAATTAAAGAGGACTCCAGGATAAACGCATGGCTACAAACGACTCATCAATCGGAACTCTGGATTGAAAGTTACAAGGATTTGAAGTTGGAAGTGGAATGTGAGTTAGAGTTCTCTTTACTCTTCTCTCTTCTCACCGTGGATCCCTTTCCACAAATTGAAAATAGAAGTATTGTTCTTGCAAGGGGGAAGAAAGGGGTTAAATGGGTTGGGTCTTGGGCCTAATATGGGCCCGGTTCAATCGGTTTAATCCGGTGGTCCAATTTTGGGTCAAAACCTTTAAAATTAGTGATAAAATTTTTGTTTTAATTACCTCTATCTTATTTTATATTAAAATTTACATTTCTAAATTCATTATTAAAATTTAACTTATTGATTAATTATTCGCTAATTTTACGAGGTTTACAGCCATTATTTCATCTAGCTAGACTATTTTTACTATCATAAAATAACATAAATCATGGCCACCTAAAAAAGATCGGTGTTAAAAGGTTGCAGAAATTTTATAACACCAAAGAAATTATTATCTCAACGGAACATTAAATTCCACTTTTCGACAATGCTCACAGAAATATCGATCCTTATTCTCGAAAACTTTTCTAGGACAACTCTTACATGAGGCATAATATCAATCGTGGGTGCCAACATCGACAAACACCATAGTGGCTAAAACCTAAGTGGAGCCTTCTTAGTGGAATATAGACTCTCATTTTGATAACATTGACAATGCAACAAATTTAGTGTTAATACAAAAAGGTAGGAAGTGAGCTCACATAAGTCATGTTTAAAACTTCTTCAATTGTATTGATTAGAAAGGCACCTCCCGAAAGTTCATCACTCACTGAATACTAAGGTTGGGACTTTATATGATTAATTCGTTGTGAGCCAATGTCACCTTCTTTCAATAAGCTAACTCGAAGTAATGCAAAAAATAAAATACCGTTATCACTATATACAGGTCTGCCTAAATAGATATACAAAGTACTCTCAAATTAACTTAATTTCAGTATTTACATACCGGTTTTTGAATGCAACAACATTAGGGAAGTCAGGGTTAAGGAAAACTATTGAGGCATAAAGACTATTTTGAACATTAATCTCATTGAGGTACTGATTTGGCTTGAAGAGTTGAGCGACCAATATCAATGGCTCACCATCATTCTTATTAACAAATGGAGTTACCTTGCCAATCATTTCACCAAATACAGTCTGCACTTCATCATGTTTTTCTTACAATATTGTAAAACATATAAGAATAACTACAACGGAAATTACTATTTAATGACACACAAAGGAAGCCAGCAAAATGACTTATTAAAGATCCTCTAGATATGGTACCATGCATTTATTTTTTTTACTTGATTTTATAACTATTGGTCTAGCATCCTCCTTTTCAGCAATGTGACCAATGCAATCTATACCATAGAGGAGATAAAAAAACACACAATAAATCAACCACAAACAAAATAACAAAACCAAATAATCCAATAAATTATTTATCAATGATCTCATCACTATATTACCTAGGATAATGTTCAGATTAATAGAATCAATTGCTTCAATTTATGGAAAGGAGATGAATCAAACAGGATTTAGTTGAAATGACTCACTGGAGAGAGAGCACTGACAGAAGTTTTCATGTAAAAACTTAGCTTGAACTTGTGTGCAGTTGTCCTCACACCTTTCGAATTTGATTAAATTCCAAACTCACAAAAAACAGTCTTAAAGACTGATGAGCGGATATTTCATATGCTTTTTGACATCATTTTCATATAGTTTTTAGTAGTTTTTATTGATTTTTTTATAGGTTTTAGTGTTAAATTCACATTTTTGAATTCTAATATGAGTTTTTGTGTTTTTGAGCAATTTCAGGTAATTTCTGGCTGAAATTAGGGAGCTGGAGCAGAAGTCTAATTCAGAGACAGAGAAAGCACTGCAGATGCTGTCTAGATCTGACCTACCTGCATTCGAAAGAGCTTTTCTAGAGTTACAGAAGTCCAAATGGAGAGCTCTCAATGGATATGGAAAGCTCACTTTTGGATCTTTCCAGAAATATATATTAGTTCATACTTTGCTTTAGATTAAAAGGCCCAAAACTGGCGTCCAACGCCAACTTCCTGCCCCCTTCCAGACGTCTAGCGCCCAAAGAGTAGAGAGCAATGTACAAACGCCCAAAGAGGACCCCCTAGCTGGCATTCCACACCCAAGAGACCTCATAGCACGTGGATCTCATCAAAGCTCAGCCCAAACACTCACCAAGTGGGCCCCAGAAGTAGATTTTAGCACTAAATAGACTGTTTTACCCTTACTATCTTTTTAGTATTTAAAGTGTATTTTATATAATAATTAGAGATCTACGCACACCATTCAGCCCTATTTTTTATTTTACTTTGTATTTTTACTTCATTATGAGTTTCTAAACCTCCTAGATTGAGGGAAGGAGCCCTGCTGAGTCCTATGAATTAATAAAAGTACTACTATTTCTCTTCGATCCGTGTTTGATTAATTCTAAGATGTATATTCGTACTTCATCGTGGTGAATAGAATGATCTAACCAATTAGCTCTCTTCATCACATTAAAACGAACGTGCCTGATAAATATTCGCGTCTACTTGGGTCAGAATGCATCTTTCACCGGACAAGGACGACCAACAACTATGTTTATACATCTCTCAGACGGTTAATCCATGACTTCGTTGGGGACTTCTCGAAACACCAGTTCAGCTGATTTCCGGGGAGATTAGGGTCTCCGTGGTATAGGGTAGAATCCATAGAAGCAGCGTTTGCTGATCCGGAAGATTCGACCTTGTCTGTGGCGTTTTGAGTAGGATCGCCAAGAGAATGAACTGCTAGAGCTTCACCCTCCGTCAAATTGAATGACCACGGGCAATGGCGTTTGATCTGTAGCAAAGGAGATCAATGACCACGGGCAATGGCTTTGATCACATACAACCTGTCATAGAAGAAGATCATTCACAAGCAGAGAAGACAATAGTACTAGAGTTCATTCAGAAAGACAAAGCAACTCCAATCCTTAACCCTATTCCTATCAGTATTTTCTACCTCTTTTTCTTTATTCTGCATTACATAGTTTCTCTTGATGAATAAAAAAAACAACAACCTTCTGACTTTGCCTGACTAAGACCTGCAAGATAACCATAGCTTGCTTTAAATTACAATCCTCATGGGAACGACCCTGACTCGCTCAGGTATTACTTGGACGACCCAGTGCACTTGCTGGTATAATAGTATGAAGGTGTGGGGATTTGTGCGCACCAAAGACCACCACATTGTATACGATCACCCTTAACAGGCACAGATACAAACACACACAAATTAAGATGCATAAACTTCACAAATTAATATCACCATAGCTTAAAATAAGTAGTAGGATACATATCATTTCATCCTAGAGCACCAACTCTAAGCTGCATACATCTGTGGAATTTCATGAGTTAAGAATTTCATATAAATAAACAAATCTAACAATCAAATTCTAAGCCAGTTTTTGTTGCATTGATGTCTGCAACATGATTAATCTTTTGATTAAAAGCATCTGTTAGAGTCATATGGAGGACAGGAAGTATTTAAAGCTCTGTAATAGTAGGATGAAAGATTCAACAGACAAAATAGTTATGGTAAAATAAAACTACCGGCTTCCAATATATAAAGACCATGTCATAAGAAAAGTTCTTCACCTGATTTTATATTTCACGAAGTTGTGCCAAAATTAGGCCAATGTTTAAACTAACGGACTAAATTTTTCAATTTAGTAAAACGTGTTGGGAATCCGGGATTAAGTCCACTCAACCAATCAGAGCAAAGTATCAATCGTTGATCCCATCGTTTGGGATTGATGATGTTTTAACATGTGCTAAACACAATGGATAAAAAGGGTACCTTAGAATTTAGGAGAAAGATTGCTACTTCTTTTCCTCTTCTCCATCAGACACAATGATTTCTCAATCCATTGTTTATCCTAATCATCCAATCCAAAACTAGCATTTTCGTTTTCTTTCGCTAGATGGTGGTTTTGGAATTGCTGCAAGATTCACTCCCTTCATCCCACTAGACAAACGTCTTGCCCGAGAAGATTCCACCAGGTAAAAAGTTTTTGCTGAGGAGTAAAACACAAAATTGAAATAACTTTGTTTCCACGCGTCGAGCTTATGGAGGCGGAATCAAAGACATGTGTTGGGGTTTTAGAACAGAAGTAACTGTTTTGCGTCTCTTCTTTTAGTTAGCGTTTGTTTTGAGGTATTGAGACGGAGGCTGCGAAACTGGGACTCAATATCATGTTTGTTAGTTCAGAGACTAGTACTAAAATTTCAGTATTTCAATACTTTCAAAAAGTGGGAACACAGGAGACTGAAATTTTTGGAAACGGAGACTGAAACTTTAATAATATTTTATACCTAAAATATCTTCATTTCAATTAATTAATTTCAACTTTACCTTTTGTACAAATTAAATTAGAACTTCATTCTTATTTTAGTGTCTGTTTCCCACTTTATACCAAATATAATACAAAAACTTATTTTAATCTCAATTTTTATCTTTTCAATTTCAGTCTTTCAGTCTTTAATCTCCCTTCCAAACGCTACCTTATATATTAAATGGATTAGCGCCCAAAGCTATAGCTCAGCTTAAGCGTATATACACTGAGCCGTTTTTTTCAAAATGAAAAGTTTATTAATTTTTAAGTATTTAAATCTTCCCTCATTTTTTGTTCTTGTTTGCGTTTAAACTCTCAAACAGAGAAAGAGAACATAGAGCAAAATTACACGATGGAGGACTTGAACAGTTCAACGCCGTGCCCTTACACCGTGACGATTCGCCGGAACCCCCATCGGAAAGCTCGCAACACGCCGAAATACACTCCACAGAACTTCAACTTGCGCGAAATTCCACCATTTCCCAACGACGACGTTTTGTTCGCTGCGCAGAACATGCCAGAGGTTCCCTCGGCGGCATCCATAGAAAACAAGCAAGAAAACGATAACCTCAGAGTTTTCCTCAGAATCCGACCCCTCCCTACCGAGTCGCCAAGTCGAGCTCCGCACGAGAGAGGAAAGAGCGTGTGGCCTCAGAATCCAATGAAGAAGAGCAGCGCCGCTGCAGCAGCAGCATCCAAAACCTCGAAGAAGAAGAAGAGCTCCGATACTTCGTGCATATTGGTGAACGATTCACAGTCAGTGACGTTTTCTCCCCCTTTGGATTTGCAGGATTCGAAGCGAATCAAATCGGAGACGTACAGAGGTTTCTCTCATGTTTTCTCTTCTGATTCTTCTCAGGTAAGGAACCGTACTTATTCTCTTTGTTTTGTTCTCTTAAGCTTGTAGAGTTATGTGCTTTTTTTTTTTTAATTACTTGGAATTTTAATTTCAGTTTGAAGTGTATGAGAGAATGGTGAAACCTATGGTGGATGCGTTTCTTGAGGGTGAAAGTGGAATGGTGGCTGCGCTGGGGCCTAGTGGATCCGGCAAGACACACACTGTGTTTGGGAGCCCAAGGGATCCTGGAATGGTGCCCCTGGTCCTCCGCCATATTTTCAAGGAGACTCTGTCAGAGGCCAAAAACTCACCTAGGTATAATGTTTTACTGCATTTCGTATCATTTGTATGAATTGTAGTTGCACAGATTAGCTACACACGTTTCCATTTTTTCGGTGGTACTGTGAAATTGATTATGTTATGATAGCCAAACTTAATTTGTTCAGTTGGAAAGTGTTTGTTTGAATGAGCAAAATATGCCAATGTCCCACCATAGATGGCAGTTCCAGATTACCAAACAGAGAACATATAACTTTAAGACTAAATTGATTTCAGTGTTTGTTCAAATTTCAGTTATTCTTGTAACACAAACATGTTGGCACAGTCATAGGCTTTGAAATGCGGCTAGAACTGTTTTTTAACATTTATATTGTTCAACTGGCAGATCCTTTTATATCTCAATATTTGAGATATGTACGGAACGCGGCAAATCAGAGAAGCTTTATGATTTATTACCAGATGGTGGTGAACTGAGCATGCGACAGTCGGCCATAAAAGGACTGCAAGAGGTTAATTTCTACATATTTGTTAATTTGACATTATTTTGTTTCTCCATGTGTATAATATATGGAATTCATCATTTTTCATATTCTTGTGTTTGTCCTAGCAGGTTCTCATCTCCAATACTGAACAGGCAGAATCTTTAATAGCACAAGCAGTTGCAAAACGTGCAACTGCAATGACAAAAACAAACAGTCAGTCAAGGTAAAATAAAAAAGAAGAATTTGGGAATGTTTTTTCCTTACCCCAGAAAAGGGGAAAATAGTAGCTTATTAGCGAACCAACCATGTTGATTATTAATTTCGTTTGACTTTTGGGTTCTTACAGCCGGTCACAATGCATCATTAACATTCGTGATGTTCCCGTAATGTGTGAGGGAGTGTTGAATCCCAAGTCAGATAGTGTTGTTTTGTCTATCATTGACCTTGCTGGAGCAGAAAGAGAAAAGAGAACTGGGAATCAGGTTCATTCCTTTTTACCAAACTATTGTAGGCAAAGATGGTTAATTTGGAGTTTGTGTTGATTAAGCCTTGTAGTTTTAGACAGTAGCATAACATATTAGTCTGATAGGGAGTGCCTATTGTAGAAATTTTGCTTTTGTCTTTATGCCGAGTTATGTTTTTGTGATATTGTAGGGGACAAGGTTGCTTGAAAGCAATTTCATCAACAACACGCTAATGGTGTTTGGCTTATGCTTGAGAGTACGTAGCCTATACTTCTAATTATAAATTGAAGCTGTTGGTTGTTGCACTTTAAGCAGACAGGACTTACGTGCTTTTTGTACACTACTATCGTCATTTGGCAAATGTTGAACCTCTTCACCTCTTCCACTCTACTTCTCTATTTGTTCTGTATATACTTTGTTGATTATCTACCCTTTCAGTCTTTGTTGGAGCACCAAAAAAATCCCAAGAAGCCATTGCAAAAGCACTTCCAGAATTCAATGGTAATGTTTTGTTATGATTTTTATTGGTTTTTGATGGATTATATTTTCCTCACTTGTTAACTTAGTTTACAGATCTCTTCTAGACTAACTTTGTAAATAGGAAAGAAAAGGTTACAAAACTGACTTTTTTTGAATACTACTACAGTTGACTAGGTACATGCGAGATTATTTGGTTGGGAAGAAGCGGATGACTTTGGTAAGCATATCTTCTAAAACTAGCCATTTTGAGTTATGACATACTTGCTGTAATGTATGATGAATTTTATAATTTTCTAATTTATATATGTGGTGTTAATAGCTTTTAACAGCAAAGTCAGGAGTTGAAGATTATCTGGATACTTCGCACCTGTTGAGACAAGCTTCTCCATATATGCAAATCAAGTAAATTCATTGTCATCCTGTATTTTGTCTAATTTCACTTTCACCACCGAATATTGGCTTCTAAGGCTATCTTTCAATGTTTTAAGGTACAATGAAGCTGAACAACCAAATATGGCTCCCAAAAAGAGGCATCACCAAGCATCATCTACTATGGATTGGGCAAAACCATCACCGATAATAAGAGTAGAACACCGAAAGAAAATGAAACTTGACACTAGTGAAGATGCTGTACAGGTTCTCCTTTACTTCCAAGTTCTAATCTAGGTTTCTTAAAATAATTAGAGATTTTTTTTATTAGCTTATAATTACAGCTAAATCTTTTGTTCACATTCTTACGTCATGGATTTTGAATTCTCTTCACATGAGCTATTTGCTATTTTGGACAGCTGAGGCTTTCTAAACTTGCAGTTTTAGATAAATATTTTTTACTTCCATTATCGCAGTATCCAATGGCAAAGTGCTGCATATAAAATATTAAGGAAGTTTTCATTTGGAATTCGGAAAGTGGAATTTCAAAACCAGAAGATGAAAAATTGGGATTGGATTTTAGAATGGAGTCATTATTATGACAATGACGAATCTAGATAATTTACAAACTACCACAATGTCATGTTTGTGACTTGTGATGTTCAGGACTGTTGATGTTCTATAGTTGTAACCTTGTGTTTATATTTGTGTCAGTATAATGTGTGTCCTCTTCATACCTATTTCTATGAAATGATTTTTTTCCCTGTGCAATTTACGTAAGCCACTTAATTATGGATTGGATTCAAGGAACCGAATAAAGCTATTTTCATGCAGCATACTAAATGAGTGAATGATCCATTATAATATTTCTTTTTGTTATTTTCAGAATGATGGAACAACCATTGATGAATCAAACACTTCTAAAAAAGGTAGACATTATACTTGATTTTTCTTCTCTGTTTGTTTCTTTTTTTTTACTTCCTCTTCCTGTCCTGCTCGATACTACACATAGGGATCCATCAATCCATTCTTTTTACATTGGATCTGAATTCTAAAGTATTGAATTTGTAGCAGACGGTTCAACATTGTGCAAATTAGATGCAAGCCATCCTGTTTCTTTCAACTTAAAGTGTGATAGCCAGTCCCAGAGGGAAAGAAGCCATATTATAATGAGGAATTTTGCTAAAGTTTTATGGAGTGTGCTGAAAGAATATAATTCCAAATTGAAGGTAATAGGGAGAAGAAAATTTAAGGGTGCCTTGACATTAATGTCTATAGATATTCCATTCTAAATTACATTTTTATAATCAGGTTGCAGAGAAGGAAATACAAAGTCTTAAAGAATGCATCGGATATGAGAAGGAAAAACTTTTAGTGCTGGAAACAGAATTTAACGAGTTTAAGGCTCACTGCACTTGTTGCAAAAGAGGGAAGGTAAAAAGTGATTTTGAATTTTTCAAGTGAAGTTGGATGTATTTTGTATATTAGGATTCATTACACCAGCAAGTAATTTTAGGCTTCAATATAAACAGTAACACCTGCTAGATGCATTATGCATACCATTGAATGTCTCAACTGATAAAACATTGAATTTTATGTTGCCTTTTGTAGTTTCCAATAAACATCGTTATGAATAGGAATCATCTCAGGATAGTTTTGACTGGTCAGATGAAGAGGTTATTGTTAAAACTCAGATCGGTTAGTTGTGACTAATGTCCATGTCTAATGATCTTCGGCTTGTGGTTCCAGCTCGTCCTTTTTCTTCCTTCTTTGCTTTGAACTTATGTGCTTGATCCAAATTTGTATACTTTGTAATATGTAGGGAGGTTTGGATCTCCTTGCTATTTATTATTTCTCTTGGTTGAATTTTGTGATATTGGTTTGTGGTCATTTAAAATTAAAGGCCATGTTGACTTTGCTAGTTGGTATATTTAGGTTTTAATATATTTAAAAATCTTTTGGCTGGTGAATTGAAACTCCAATAGATTAAGTTGACCAGGTATACTACCAGAGGCATCCCATCATAATGTGTTTCGTAATAGCTGTATGCTATGTATTTCAAGTGTAAATTTGCACAATTCATTTGGGTTAAATTTACCCCAACCAAACATAGGATGTGAGCTTCAAATTGCAATGTTATTACGTATTTTATTAACTATACAGGAATCAACGAAGCCTAAACTTGTAGAATCTGATGAAGAACCTACACCTACTTGTTCCCAGTTGGATTTTGAAAAATCAAACCGGTTAGTCATGTGAATAATGAATGATCTTCTGCATATTTTTCTTGGCTTTAAACTGATATGCTTGTTCTATAATTCCTGTTTGGAATAATAATATAGGGAAGTTTTGAACTCCTTGTCAAAGAACCAGAATTCATTTGAGGTTGAGGCTGTGGACAATATATCAAGTGTGAGTTGAGTCTCCTTGTTAATGTGCACGTGCTATTTGTTACTTATTGTTAATTGATTTTTACATGGTGATTTGAACTCATTTATATTTAGAAGATAATGCACTGTGAATTTTCAATGACCAAAAAACTGGCTGTAGTATTAACTGGCAAATATAGGCTACATTAAGAGTTAACTCATCTAATGTGTGAACCGACATACTGGTTCTGTGTGTAGATTTTAATTATAGGCAAGCTTCAGATTGCATCATATATGTTTTCTGCTCATCTTTTCAGGATACATCTTGTGCACCACCATCAAATGTGTCTAGAGTTGATCAAGGAGATGTACCCGAGCTTAGTACATCCTTTACACATTCAGATTCTGAGAACTCAGAACTGTGCTGCTATGATGCTGTGACAGTTGACGAGGCTGCGAGCAAGATATTGAATGTGAGTTGTTTTCCATTTGTTAATATGTGCATGCCATATTTACCTTATTTTTTTTTTATCTTTATGTTTCACCATTTGGCGTCCGTTCCTCAGGAATCATCTGAGCTTAAAATTGTTGAGTCAAATGGGGAGCCTATGCTTGGTGCTTGTACACGGTCAGATTCTAAAAAATCAAACAATAGTGATGAAATAGATGGAAAGCCTGTACATGGTTTTTCTTGGGCACAACCAGACTCTGAAGAGTTCGATAGAAAGTCTATGGATGGTGCTTCATGCACACAGTCAGATTCTGAAAAATCAGATAAAACTAATGATTCAGATGTAAAGTCTATGCATGGTGCTTCTTGTACACTACCAGATTCTGACGAATCAGATGGAAAATCTACGCATGGTGCTTCTTGTACACTACCAGATTCTGATAAATCAGATGGAAAGTCTACGCATGGTGCTTCATGTACACAATCAGATTCTGAAAAATCAGATAAAACTGATGATTTAGATGCAAAGTCTATGCATGGTGCTTCTTGTACACTACCAGATTCTGAGAAATCAGATGGAAAATCTACGCATGGTGCTTCTTGTACACTACCAGATTCTGACAAATCAGATGGAAAGTCTACGCATGGTGCTTCATGTGCACAATCAGATTCTGAAAAATCAGATAAAACTAATGATTCAGATGCGAAGTCTATGCATGGTGCTTCTTGTACACTACCAGATTCTGACGAATCAGATGGAAAGTCTACGCATGGTGTTTCATGTACACAATCAAATTCAGGAAAATCAGATAAAATTGAGGAGTCAGATGGAAAGCCTATGTCTGGCGCTCCTTGTATACAAGCAGATTCTGAGAAATCAGATCGGTTAGTCTTGTGACTAATGATCTTCCTTAGTGGTACCAGCTTTCCTTTCTTGTGTTTGAACTAATACGCTTGTTCCTTATTCCTGTCTAATTCTATAGGGAAGTCCAGGCCTCCTCGTCAAAACCCGGGCATCATATTGGTTTGGAGGTGGAGGACGCAATCAAGAAATCATGTGTGAGTACTATTTGTGCTCTATATATTGATTTCCTCAAGTTTAGTTGTGGCAATTGAAAATCTAATGATGATGATTACGTTATGTAAAATAACCGACAATGACAATAACTAAGCATTGTCATTATATTCTTCTTATGTATTTAAGTCAACTGTATGTAAACTTAAGGTCAAACTTATGCATGAAAAAGAGGCCAAACTTATTTTGTCTTTAGGAGACTATAATTCAATTCCATTTTAGCTAAATAGAGTCGTCAAAGTATCCAATTCTTGCTTGCTACTTGGTCATCTAAGTTCAAAATCGCCTATATTAGAAGTTTAAGCATAAAGTCTAGTATGATATGTATTTAACCTTTAGTATGTAGGAAAAGGAAATCAAGCTTGTATGTTTTAAATAGTAGCTGTTATATGAACTAACCATCCCTCTTTTAATCCATTTTCAGGGATCGTTGGCATCTTCATCGTTAATCAAAGACGTGGTTTTGGATTCATCTTCTCCCGAAGGTATTTCATCTAGTACACGTGACCTTGTGGGAGATCCACGTGGTGAGATAGGAATCAATAACTCCTGCAAACCTCTGAGACCGAAAAGGTAATTTTGTTTTTGTATTAATGAATCAATGTTTAACCATGCCATGTTTTGTTTTTGTTCCACGCTTGCGGATTTCATTTTAACGGATTATATCTTATTATTTTATGTCTCTTTATCAGAACACTTATGCCCAAGTCATCCATGTTATCAAGGGACTTTACCTTTGATATTGACGAGAGCGAGAAATTTAAGGTGATTATATGTAGACTTGTAGTCTGTGGTTCTCTGCAAGTCCAACTTATATTCGCTTTTTGTTTTCTTTGTTTTTTTTTTTTTTTGTCTCTTTCAGTGTTTTGAACTTTTGTTCATACGATAAGTTTGCATTAAAAATACTAGAGTCCAGTATAACTATGCTATGGTGGTTATGGTAACTATGCAAGTGTTGTTAAATTAAAGTCACATTTTTTTTATTTATTTTGGTAATACTTTCTTTTAAGCAAACACTTTTTAAAAAGCCCTGTTTAACAATAAAAAAGCATTATTTTAATTTTAACAATACTTTTTAAAATATTATAGTTACCGTAGTCATCATCATAGTTATATTGGAATGACCCTAAAAATATATGTAAGGTTCGATATTTGTATGGTTTGCAGGGGACAAGAAAGTTAGCTGCAATTGATCAGAAAATATCAAATGGTAGCATCACTCTTCTGCGCTTGCTTAAAGCTAAAAACAACCCTCATCTGTAGCGTGACCACTAAAGAGCTAAAGGAAGTCAATGCAGTAGGAACTAAATTCTGCAACCTTCATCACTTTTAATACTCATTAAACGGTAGGATGTATTTTTTGGGGGAAGGTTATAAATATCTGTGCCCTGCTTGTACAATAGGCGTTTTGGGCTCTTTCCCACAATTAAGCCTTTAACTAACATTGTAAAAAGCTGCCCCGAGAGAGGGACTAAAGTAGGGATGGCAACGGGTCCCCATGGGGGCGGGGACATGCCCCCTGCCCCCCGCCCCCGCCTCCATTATCCGTCCCCATCCCCGCCCCGTCCCCGCGACGGGTAACGGGGGCCCCGTATCCGCCGGGGATCCGGGTCTCCGTGGATATCCGCGGATTTTTATAAAAAATAATAAAAATTGAAAAAAAATTAGAAAAAAATTAAAAAAATAGTGTATTGTATATAATTTAGTATTTTACTTACATCAATATCTACTTTAATATTATGAATTACATGTATAGCACTCAAATACTTAACCAAAAATTCAAAATCAAAGTAAAATAATAAAAATTTCAAAATAATTATAACAAATGCTTAACCAAATCATAATAATTATAACAGAAAAAGCAAACAAAGATAATGAAGATGATAACAAATGCTTAATTATAATCATATAAATTATACTTAACAAAATCACAATACACACAAATGGGGTATTCTAGTCTTTTTACATAAACGGGGTTTAAACGGGTCTCCACGGGGCGGGGACCTCTATCCCCGCCCCCGCCCCGTTTAATATACGGGGCCCCGTCCCCCATCCCCGCGGGTACAAAATCGTCCCCATATCCGCCCCGTGACGGGTAAATCCCCGCGGATACCCGCCCCGCTGGGGATTTTTGCCATCCCTAGACTAAAGTGTGTGTCAAAAAAAAAAAAAAAGAATGGAGTGACAAAAGAAAAGAAAAAATGAATGTTCTGATGTTTTTCCCTGGTATTTGAATATTATGATTGTCATTTCAGCACTCAGTCTTACATTGAACCTTGAACGTTAGGTGTATAAAAGAGTACAATCTATTCATGTTTTCGTAGACATGTGCAATACTGACCCAATGTATGGTTTCAATTACAAATATTAGTTGGAACTCGCATCCATTTGGCTAAAAGCATTCTTGACCTCCATGAAAGTAGCTTTTGATTTCTGATATTATTCCTATTGAAAACTATTAATATGTCAGAAAATTATTCGCAGAGTATCATGTTTCTCACCATCAGAATGGTACTTCAGTGCATGGGTACTATGTAATTATTTATAGTTAGATTGAAGAAATAGAAACATAAAGAAGTCACCGACGAAATTCCTGTTAGGAATTTTCTTTGCTTACATATGATCCCATCTATCTAATTACATGGAGCCTTTTTTGTTGTTACTTCCCGCAACGTTGGCGTGTGTCTTCACATTTTGTGGGTCAATATGGCATTTTGGTTTAGTTGCCAGTCTGATTCTCAACACAGTAGCGTTAAAATCATTATTAATATTGATGTTTATTTGACTTGTTCGCAACTATTAATTCGTACATCACTTAATAAATATTTTTTGGATAAAAGTTATTGAACAGAATAGAATAATTAGTTAAAATAAGATGCATCACTAGAATAAAAAGCATAACATAATAACCCACTTATAATGTTATACACAATATCTAATATAATACACTGACTATAGTGTACTCGCTGGCTACTTAAGGAACGAGATATTATACGAAAAGCGCTAGATATATTCATCGAGCATGGTCCCCCTTCACTCCTCTAGCCAGCCAGGTGTAGATTTCATTTTCCCATCACTCCGACAAGCAATAATAATATTAACATGTCCGTAGTGAAAATATTAATAAATAAATAAAATCAAGTCGTACACAATGTTCGTCGTGAGAAAACAAAGTTTACTCGGCCAATAGAGTGAAGAGCAATTACCAAAAATCCACATGTATATTACCAAGAAGAAGTGATCACACCTTTCACCTCCGCCAACCAATGACTCTACCCACTCTGCTCCCTCCTCCTTCATCCAACAGGCACCACATTCATATCACTCTTAATTATAACATCCTTCACTGTATCACGCAGCAAATAATGCCAAGAGACTTTAAATTTAAGATCAAAACTGAAATTCACTGTGCATTGGTACCAAACAAAATGGAAATTCTTATTTATTCACATGAAATTCCATCTATCTATCTCCGATCAACATTTTACACAAAGCTATTAGTATATAAGTATATATACTCTAAATTAATATGAACAAACACCAAACATTGAGTAAAGCTGCCGCATATATATAATACCTAACCCAAAATAAAAATAATAATAATAATAACAAAATCCAAGCGGAAATCTTGTAGTAACAGCAACGATATACATTTATATATGTTGGTCTCTCTCTGTACCTTTACTAGTATTATGAATTTTGGAAACTGAAGTGTTAGAAAGCCGCGTAAGGAATCTGCTGGGGGAGTCTGAAACGGATGTGAGAAGCTGGGGATCTAACCGCGACGCCGTGCCAGCATATGCCTCCCTTGCACATCTCATGGTCATGATGGTTAATTAGGCTCTGAGCATGATGGCGGCTGAAAGGACACGTGGCTTTACGCGACACATCCCAAGTGAGTGTGGCCACAAGGATAAAAGCTACTACGGTGGTGGACACAATCACCACAAAGCCACCGCCGAAGCTTTGACCACACACAATAAGCCCGTATGCCTTAACGCACGCGATCACTGCTACATAGATGATCGTCAGGTTGCTCACAACTACATCACATACCGCCATCAAAAGAGAAATGACTTTAACTACTGGCTTGCGTAGCTTAGACACATTCCGTTGCTTTTGTGACTCTCTAACTCTTAGGAATTGCAATGAATAATTGAATATAAGAAAAAAGGGAAAGTGAAATGGATCCACTACTTTGTCGTCCACCCGCCAATTTTTTCAAACACCAATAATCTCCATCCACGTGTCTGTCGTTCCATTTATTCTTACGTGTCGCTTATGAGTTTGCTTTCCCTATCTTTAACCATCTTTACCAATTTCCACCCTCTTCGTGCTCTTCTTACTCATTTATGATTAAGTTATTAATTACCTTAACAGTTATCCAAAATGTCAAAAATACCCACAAACTAAAAACGTTACCGTGACATTATTTAAGGGCTTCACCTTTACATCTCGTAGGCGTCACAATTGACAATCTCATATAATTCTCAACAAAAATACGATGTGGATATTAAAATTAGTTATTAAAATTAATTATTATATATTTATTTATTATTTAATTTATTTTTTATATTTTAATATATATTTAATATTAGTAATTAATTTTAATATATATTTAATATGATTAATTATTAAATTTTGATAATTATAGTATTATTGTTAATTATTTTACATAGATAGTATAATTTAATTTTGTACAAGAGATGGTCAAAATGAATCGTTATTTATATATCAACTAGAATTATTTATAAAAATAGTAAGGTTTTGAAAATTAAATTCAACTGGTTGGTTCGATTGAATTAATCGAGAATCAGTTATTTAGTCAATTTAGTTAACTCTAAAATCGTCTTATAAAAAATTGGTCGAATTGATGGTTAATCGGTGAATTGGCCAAATTTTTTTAAGATTTGGTTTTGTAATATATCTAAAAAACAATGTCGTTTTGACGTCAGAAAAAAAGAAGAAGGAAAAATCCACTAACTCAATCCCAATTCTCTAATCCAACCCCAAATGCGTAACCCTCTCTCCCTTCTGAAATCATTTTCTTCCTTTTCCAGCCGTCTCCTAACTTTGCTCTCCTCCTACCCAACCACCGCATTCCCCTTCTCCGTCGTCGTTCCCTTCCCTTCGCCTATGTAAGAACTGAAAGTTATTAACTGTTTAATTAAAATAAAATAATAATTTAACTTTTTGGAATAGGTTCCAAAATTTAGAAGTATTAATTAGAAAATTTAAATGTGAGATTTGAATTTAGTATATTTTTTCGAGTGGAAAAAATGTAATTTTTTACAAAAAATTGCGTTGAAACGTGTATCGGTAAATTAGCCGGCAATACTAGCTTAAGTTTGTTCGGTACTGCGTGAGAGAAAATAAAATTGTAAAAATCCTTAGAAAAATATTTAGAATTGAAAATCGGACGCTAATTCTAAAAGTTTTGGCCCAAAATTGGACCAAACGAACCAAAAACCGGTAAAAGGTTGGACCGGATCCAAATTGACCCAAGCCCAACATATAAATACCCAATTAGTGAACCAATTCAACTCATAACACACTAAAGAGAGGGGGAGTTGCTGAGATTGAAGAAGAAGAACCCTAATAAGGTTACTATTCATATTCTTCTTCATTTGGTCATATCTTAAGATACGGTGCTCCGATTCGCGTGCTGTTTGCGGCCACGCAAAACTCTCACTGAGCCCGTCATTTTTAGCCAAACAAAGTTGGTAAGAACTCAAATTTCATACTCCATTTTTCTGCCCTAACAGATTTTGAATTTTGGGTTTAGTTATTGAGTGAGTGTTGTGAAATTGGTTGTTTAGGTGGTATCTAGCATTGGGTAATTGTCAGGTTTCATCCCAAATTATAGTGGGTAAGGTAAGAAAATCCTAACCCTTATGGATTATTAATTTTGTGAACCTTAGTATTGATTTTGGTATATTGCATGATTTTAGATTGAAATTTGTGATTATTGGAGTTGGTTTGGCAATTGGATTGAACTTTGGTGGCCGGAGCTCTATTGAACTTGGTTGGAGGTAATTTGGTGATTTTACACTAGTGTGGAAATTGGCCAAGGTATAGTTTCGATTTTCTTTAGTTAATATGTAATGTTTTGTGAAACTTAGACTAGTAGACCTTAAGATAGGATTGAATTGAATAAATGGTTGATGGAAATGTGTTTGTGGTATATGTGTAACACCCTTACTTTTAACACCTTATGATCGTACAAAAAGTTCAGGCATTACTTACCTCCAATTCTTTAATTTTTATACTATATTTATTTAATATTGAGCCTTCGCAAATATACACCGAATCCTTAGTCATGAAATCGAAAAGTCTTTACTTTAAACCACACAGTCACATATTAATATTCACATAATAATAAATACATAGATGATGAGCGGATAATTTATACGCTTTTTGGCATTGTTTTTAGGTAGTTTTTAGTAAGTTTAAGCTACTTTTAGGGATGTTTTCATTAGTTTTTATGTTAAATTCACATTTCTGGACTTTACTATGAGTTTGTATGTTTTTCTGTGATTTCAGGTAATTTCTGGCTGAAATTGAGGGACTTGAGCAAAACTCTGAAAAAGGCTGACAAAAGGACTGCTGATGCTGTTGGAATCTGACCTCCCTGCACTCGAAATGGATTTTCTGGAGCTACAGAACTCCAATTGGCGCGCTCTCAACGACGTTGGAAATTAGACATCCAGAGCTTTCCAGAAATATATAATAGTCCATACTTTATTCGGAAATTGACGACGTAACTTGGCGTTGAACGCCAAGTACATGCTGCTGTCTGGAGTTAAACGCCAGAAAAACGTCATGATTCGGAGTTGAACGCCCAAAACACGTTATAACTTGGAGTTCAACTCCAAGAGAAGCCTCAGCTCGTGGATAGATCAAGCTCAGCCCAAACATACACCAAGTGGGCCCCGGAAGTGGATTTATGCATCAATTACTTACTCATGTAAACCCTAGGAGCTAGTTTATTATAAATAGAACTTTTTACTATCATATTATCATC
Organism: Arachis hypogaea; assembly: GCF_003086295.3. Taxonomy (NCBI): domain Eukaryota; kingdom Viridiplantae; phylum Streptophyta; class Magnoliopsida; order Fabales; family Fabaceae; genus Arachis; species Arachis hypogaea. Next base: position 2,516,415 of record NC_092043.1, on the reverse strand, counting down.
CTGGATTGTATTTTGAATCCTGTGATCACGTTTTGGGGGCTGGCCATTCGGCCATGCCTGAACCTTTCACTTATGTATTTTCAACGGTGGAGTTTCTGCACACCATAGATTAAGGGTGTGGAGCTCTGCTGTACCTCAAGTTTCAATACAATTACTATTACTTTCTATTCAATTCTCTTTTATTCTTATTCCAAGATATACGTTGCACTTCAACTTGATGAATGTGATGATCCGTGACACTCATCATCATTCTCACCCATGAACGCGCGTGACTGACAACCACTTCCGTTCTACCTTAGGCCGGGCGCATATCTCTTAGATTCCCCAACAGAATCTTCATGGTATAAGCTAGATAGATGGCGGCATTCATGAGGATTCGGAAAGTCTAAACCTTGTCTGTGGTATTCCGAGTAGGATTCTGGGATTGAATGACTGTGACGAGCTTCAAACTCCTGAAGGCTGGGCGTGATGACAAGCGCAAAAGAATCAAGGGATTCTATTCCAACCTGATTGAGAACCGACAGATGATTAGCCGTGCTGTGACAGAGCATAGGAACGTTTTCACTGAGAGGATGAGATGTAGCCATTGACAACGGTGATGCCCTACATACAGCTTGCCATGGAAAGGAGTAAGAAGGATAGGATGAATGTAATAAGAAAGTAGAGATTCAAGAGGAGCACAACATCTCCATACGCCTATCTGAAATTTCCACTATTGATTTACATAAGTATCTCTATCCATTTTATTTTCTGTTTATTTTTATTAATCATATTTGATCTTCTAAATTCCATAATTTTATCCTCCTGACTGGGATTTACAAGATGACCATAGCTTGCTTCATACCAACAATCTCTGTGGGATCGACCCTTACTCACGTAAGGTATTAATTGGACGACCCAGTACACTTGCTGGTTAGTTGAACGGAGTTGTGTCCACACATAAGTGCCATAATAAGGATTCCATACAACAACAAAGAATACTACATTGATGTGATCACAATTTCGTCCACCAAGTTTTTGGCGCCGTTGCCGGGGATTGTTCGAGTATGGACAACTGACGGTTCATCTTGTTGCTCAGATTAGGTAATTTTCTTTTCAAAAATCTTTTTCAAAAATTTTTCTTTTATTTTTCGTTTTTCCAAAAATATTTTCGAAAAAAAATAATAAAAATACAAAAAAAATCATAAAATCATAAAAACCAAAAATATTTTGTGTTTCTTGTTTGAGTCTTGAGTCAATTTTTAAGTTTGGTGTCAATTGCATGCTTTAAAATTTTTTTCTTGCATTTTTTTGAAAATTCATGCATTCATGGTGTTCTTCATGATCTTCAAGTTGTTCTTGACAAGTCTTCTTGTTTGATCTTGAGGTTTTCTTGTTTTGTGTTGTTTGTTGTTTTTCATATGCATTTTTCGTTTGTTAGAGTCCATGCATTAAAGATTTCTAAGTTTGGTGTCTTGCATGTTTTCTTTGCATCAAAAATTTTTCAAAATTATGTTCTTGATGTTCATCATGATCTTCAAAGTGTTCTTGGTGTTCATCTTGACATTCATAGTGTTCTTGCATGCATCTTGTGTTTTGATCCAAAATCTTTGTGTTTTGGGTCATTTTTGTGTTTTTCTCTCTCATCATAAAAAAAAATTCAAAAAAATAAAAAATTATCTTTTCCTTTTTTATCTCCTAATTTTCGAAAATTTGAGTTGACTTAGTCAAAAATTTTAAAAATTAGTTGTTTCTTACAAGTCAAGTTAAAGTTTCAATTTTAAAAATCTTATCTTTTCAAAACTTTTTCAAAAATTAAATCTTTTCCTTTTTTTTATTAATTTTCGAAATTTTTTTTTATATTTTTCAAAATCTTTTTCTTATCTTTTACATCATATTTTCGAAAATTAGCTAACAAGTAAATGTGATTGATTCAAAAATTTGAAGTTTGTTACTTTCTTGTTAAGAAAGGTTCAATCTTTAAATTCTAGAATCTCATCTTTTAGTTTCTTGTTAGTTAAGTAATTAATTTTAATTTTAAAAATTAAATCTTTTTCAAAACTAATTTCAATCATATCTTTTTAAAACCATATCTTTTAAAATCATATCTTTTCAAAAAAATATCTTTTTAATCTTATCTTTTCATATCTTTTTATCTTATCTTTTTCAAAATTTTATCTTTTTCAAAATTTGATTTCAAAATATCTTATCTAACTTATTTTCTTATCTTTTTCAAATTTGACTTTTTGGTTGTTTCTTATCTTTTTCAAAACCACCTAACTACCTTTCCCTCTCTAATTTTCGAAAATACCTCCCTCTTTTTCAAAAAATTCTTTTTAATTAACTAATTGTTTCAAGTTTTAATTTTAATTTTAATTCATCTTTAATTTTCGAAATTACTAACTCCTTTTCAAAAATATTTTCGAAAATCTCTCTCTCATCTTCTTCTATTTATTTATTATTTACTAACACTTCTCTTCATCTCTTATCACCTCCCCTATCCTTACTCTTTATACAGACTATTCATCCCTCTCCTTCCATTATCCCCTTTCTTCTTCTACTAATAATAAGGATCCTCTTTACTATGACATAGAGGATTCCTCTTCCTTTTCTTTTCCTCTTCTCTTTCATATGAGCAGGAACAAGGAAAAAGGCATTCTTGTTGAAAGCTGATCCAGAACCTGAAAGGACTCTGAAGAGGAAACTAAGAGAAACTAAATTACAACAATTCAGAGACATAGTAGAGCTCAAGGACATCAATGGTCCTTCAAGAAGGCGCCACCCTCACTAAGGTGGACTCATTCCTTGTTCTTAAATTTTTCTTCTGCTTTTCGTTTTTTTTATGTTATATGTTTATCTATACTTGTGTCTTTATTACATGATCATTAGTAGTTAGTAACTATGTCTTAAAGTTATGAATAAATCCATTAATCCTTCACCTCTCTTAAATGAAAAATGTTTTAATTCAAAAGAACAAGAAGTACATGAATTTCGAATTTATCCTTGAATTTAATTTAATTATATTGATGTGGTGACAATACTTTTTGTTTTCTGAATGAATGCTTGAACAGTGCATATTTTTGATCTTGTTGTTTATGAATGTTAAAATTGTTGGCTCTTGAAAGAATGATGAACAAAGAGAAATGTTATTGATGATCTGAAAAATCATGAAATTGATTCTTGAAGCAAGAAAAAGCAGTGAAAAAGCAAAAGCTTGTGAAAAGAAAAAAGTGGCGAAAAAAATAGAAATAAAAAGCAAACAGAAAAAGCCAATAGCCCTTAAAACCAAAAGGCAAGGGTAAAAAGGATCCAAGGCTTTGAGCATCAATGGATATGAGGGCCCAAGGAAATTAAATCCAGGCCTAAGCGGCTAAATCAAGTTGTCCCTAACCATGTGCTTGTGTCATGAAGGTCCAAGTGAAAAGCTTGAGACTGAGTGGTTAAAGTCGTGATCCAAAGCAAAAAAGAGTGTGCTTAAGAGCTCTGGACACCTCTAACTGGGGACTCTAGCAAAGCTGAGTCACAATCTGAAAAGGTTCACCCAGTCATGTGTCTGTGGCATTTGTGTATCCTGTGGTAATACTGGAAAACAAAATGCTTAGGGCCACGGCGAAGACTCATAAGTAGCTGTGTTCAAGAATCAACATGCTTAACTAGGAAAGTCAATAACACTATCCAAAATTATAAGTTCCTAGAGAAGCCAACCATTCTAAACTTCAAAGGAAAAAGTGAGATGCCAAAACTGTTCAGAAGCAAAAAGCTACAAGTCCCGCTCATCTAATTAGAATTAATATTCATTGATATTTTGAAATTTATAGTATATTCTCTTCTTTTTATCCTAATTGATTTTCAGTTGCTTGGGGACAAGCAACAATTTAAGTTTGGTGTTGTGATGAGCGGATAATTTATACGCTTTTTGGCATTGTTTTTAGGTAGTTTTTAGTAAGTTTAAGCTACTTTTAGGGATGTTTTCATTAGTTTTTATGTTAAATTCACATTTCTGGACTTTACTATGAGTTTGTATGTTTTTCTGTGATTTCAGGTAATTTCTGGCTGAAATTGAGGGACTTGAGCAAAACTCTGAAAAAGGCTGACAAAAGGACTGCTGATGCTGTTGGAATCTGACCTCCCTGCACTCGAAATAGATTTTCTGGAGCTACAGAACTCCAATTGGCGCGCTCTCAACGACGTTGGAAAGTAGACATCCAGAGCTTTCCAGCAATATATAATAGTCCATACTTTATTCGGAAATTGACGACGTAACTTGGCGTTGAACGCCAAGTACATGCTGCTGTCTGGAGTTAAACGCCAGAAAAACGTCATGATTCGGAGTTGAACGCCCAAAACACGTTATAACTTGGAGTTCAACTCCAAGAGAAGCCTCAGCTCGTGGATAGATCAAGCTCAGCCCAAACATACACCAAGTGGGCCCCGGAAGTGGATTTATGCATCAATTACTTACTCATGTAAACCCTAGGAGCTAGTTTATTATAAATAGAACTTTTTACTATCATATTATCATCCTGGATTGTATTTTGAATCCTGTGATCACGTTTTGGGGGCTGGCCATTCGGCCATGCCTGAACCTTTCACTTATGTATTTTCAACGGTGGAGTTTCTGCACACCATAGATTAAGGGTGTGGAGCTCTGCTATACCTCAAGTTTCAATACAATTACTATTACTTTCTATTCAATTCTCTTTTATTCTTATTCCAAGATATACGTTGCACTTCAACTTGATGAATGTGATGATCCGTGACACTCATCATCATTCTCACCCATGAACGCGCGTGACTGACAACCACTTCCGTTCTACCTTAGGCCGGGCGCATATCTCTTAGATTCCCCAACAGAATCTTCATGGTATAAGCTAGATAGATGGCGGCATTCATGAGGATTCGGAAAGTCTAAACCTTGTCTGTGGTATTCCGAGTAGGATTCTGGGATTGAATGACTGTGACGAGCTTCAAACTCCTGAAGGCTGGGCGTGATGACAAGCGCAAAAGAATCAAGGGATTCTATTCCAACCTGATTGAGAACCGACAGATGATTAGCCGTGCTGTGACAGAGCATAGGAACGTTTTCACTGAGAGGATGGGATGTAGCCATTGACAACGGTGATGCCCTACATACAGCTTGCCATGGAAAGGAGTAAGAAGGATAGGATGAATGTAATAAGAAAGTAGAGATTCAAGAGGAGCACAACATCTCCATACGCCTATCTGAAATTTCCACTATTGATTTACATAAGTATCTCTATCCATTTTATTTTCTGTTTATTTTTATTAATCATATTTGATCTTCTAAATTCCATAATTTTATCCTCCTGACTGGGATTTACAAGATGACCATAGCTTGCTTCATACCAACAATCTCTGTGGGATCGACCCTTACTCACGTAAGGTATTACTTGGACGACCCAGTACACTTGCTGGTTAGTTGAACGGAGTTGTGTCCACACATAAGTGCCATAATAAGGATTCCATACAACAACAAAGAATACTACATTGATGTGATCACAATTTCGTCCACCAATAGACTTAATCAAATCTCCTCAAATACAAATCATGTCCCTCTAAAATCTCAAACTGACAAATGGTAAGAGGTAAAACCTCAACTAAACTAACAAACAGAAAATACAACATATATAAATAAAGCTATGTAGATTGGTCGCAGCTTCGCGCCAAAGCTTCATGAACCTGTCACTACAAAAGAAATTATGTAGGGGAGTGAGAACATCGTCCTAGCAGGTTCTTAGTAGGGAAGGAAATACCATCAAAGCAAAGCGATACTTGCAAATAGAATTAATTTCATTATAAAGTAGTTTATCCTTGAAATAACCTTTTGGAAAAGTTTTGTAGAAAAATATATTTTGAAAAGTCCTAAAAAAACTTCTTTAGTTCACAATTTATTAAAGCGAATAGTTTAAAGAAATGAAAAGGACCAAAGACGTTTTGACGAATTGGATTTTCTGTCGGTAAAGAAATATAACAATATAGTCGCGTTGTAAGTATAGTTTCTAAACCAACAGAAAATCCTTTCGTACAAACGTTTGGTTGTCACAAGTAACAAACCCAATAAAAATAAATAACCGAAGTATTCAAACCTCGGGTCGTCTTCTCAAGGAATTGCAGGGAAGTGTGATTTATTATTGGTTATGGAAAACAATATTTTTGGGTTTTGAAAAAGGTTTGAATGAGAAATAAAGATTGCAGGAATTAATAAATCAATAGCAAAGAAAAACTCTTGGCAAGGTATGAAAACTGGAAGTCCTATCCTAGTTATCATTATCAATGGTGATGAGAATTATATTTTTGCTACCACTAAGTCAACCTCTAACTATGAAGGTAAGTTAAGTGGACAAATCAATTTAACACCTAAAGTCCTAGTCAACTCTTGAGGAAAGACTAGAGTTATAGGAATCTAAATCAATCAGCAAAGATATCAATTATCAATTACGATGAGTTTGACAACTCAAGAGTTACCAATTAATCAACCAAAGCCAAGAATGTAGAAAGCTAAATTAAAATCATATATCTGAAAATACCTCAAATTGCATTAGTTAAGAAAATCCTAACATGAAAAGTTCATAAGCCAATTTGGCAACATAAATCAAATAAAAGCATTAGAGTATCTAAAACTGGAAGAAAAATATAAATTAAAGGAACATTGAACCTGTGATGAAGAAAAGAAATAAATCCTAGATCCTTTAAGAGGAATCCTAATCCTAATCCTAAGAGAGAGGAGAGAACCTCTCTCTCTAAAAACTACATCTCAATCCTCACACTATGAATTATGATCTCCTCTATTTATAACCCTTTAATCTGTGTTTTCTGGGATTGGATCTGGGCCAAAAAGGGCCCAGAAGTCGCTGGGGCCGACTTCTGCAAATTCTACAGATCGCGCACGTCACGCGGTCGCGTCATCTGGAGTGTTGCTCTTCCATGCGGTTGCGTCAGTCATGCGTCCGCGTCAGTTGTGTTTCCCAAGTCACGCGTTCGCGTCATCCATGCGCTCGCGTCGATTCTCTTTTGCGTTAAGCACGCGTTCGCATCGTCCATGTGGACGCGTCACTGCCAGTTTCTCCAAAACTCCAATTTGTGCTTTCCTTCCATTTTTGTATGTTTCTTTTCCATCCTTTAAGTCATTCCTGCCCTATAAAATCTGAAAGTACTCAACACACAAATCACGACATCGAATGGTAATAAAAGATAATTAAATTTGATTATTTTAAAGCATACGAAACATGTTTTCTCATATGTCATATCATAAGGAAGGAATTGTAAAACCATGCAAATAGTATGAATAAGTGTGCAAAGGCTTGATAAAAATCACTCAATCAAACACAACATAAGCCATAAAATAGTAGTTTATCAACGTGCCTAAGGGCTTCCTACCCATCTTACATCACTCGCTCCTAACCAACCAATTCATAAATTAGAGAAATAAAGCAACACCTAGTCCACCTGCCTCAACCTCCACCACCATATATCATAAACAACCCTCAGCGTCACCACCGCCAGCATGAGGGATCTCTCAGTTGTCAAACACAGACAAAATAGTGTGAAGCATATACAAATAGAGACTACAGATAGACAATTAGATCAAATAGCACATATATATAATTACTCATTTAGGCAAACCAATAACGAGATTCACACCCAAACAACACACACAAATGCAAATGATGCATGCCTGCCCTATGACTAATGAGCTTATCTGTCGGTTATACAGCCAACCCGACATATCAGATAGCGAACCCTAGACAGTCCTTGCGTGCACGCATCTACCAAGAGGAATTTCACATCTTCAAGGTGGAATAATATCCGAAAAGGTCTAAGTGTCTGACCACATCTTGCAATACAGGGTCAACATCTGGGAGCAAGCGGGATACAATCACCATCGTTGCATCTACCCCAGAAGATTAAAAACAAACTAGGAGCAAGCGGAATCACTCCATTGCATCTACATTCTACCCAGGCAGGTATACCTCAGACTTAGTCTCATTGTCAATTTCAATTTCAACATCATTATCAATCATTATCCTCTTCCTCAATATCGAAATCACCATCACACCTCCATAAATTCAAATGTCACTGATCACATCTTAATTCAAGCATACACTTCAAACTTACTCTCATATTTTCAAGCCCTTGAATTTATATTTAATTTACTGTTATAAAATCTTTAGCTAGTTAATCAAATCTCTCTTCATTATTAGTAAGAATCATATGGGTTAAACTCATAATTCTACCAAATCATGAAAATCCAATTCTCTTTAAAATCCTTAAAAGTATTCAAGACTTATCTCTTTTGATAATTAATTCAAATTAAATTCATTTTCAAAATCATAACTTAAACTCCTTCAAATTTCAAGAAAAATTTCGGCAGCACCTCCCCTAAAACCTGGAATTTGCCACTCATTACGGGTCCCCTCTCTTCAACTTCAACTCAACAAAACTAACATTTTATGTCAATGCTTTCAAATCCGTTATTTAAGACTAATCATGATCAATTGAAAATCAAAGAAAACTAAAATCCACATATTCAATCAATTTCACAAGAAATCCAGAAATAAACCAATTCAATAACAAACACAACATATTAATCTCCACAGAAAATCATTTACATCCTAGGCATTTATCCATTTACATTAATCTACTAAACTTATTAGGTATTCAAAGCCCAAAATATTTTTGATAAACCCCAATTTTGTGGTTTGTCTTATGTTGATTTGAGGGGATTTTGTCAATACTTTCCGCACTTATCCACATAAAATGCATGGTTTTGTGTTTCCTTCATTATTTTACCTCATGATTGAAAACAAGCTTAATTGGCCCAAAAATGCTATATTTTGATCTCTTCTATTACCATTCGATGCCGTGATGCGTTTGTTAAGTGATTTCAGAGTTTACAGGGCAAGATTGGTTTAGAAGATGGAAAGGAAACATGCACAAGTGAGGAAACATGGAGCTTTGGAGTCTGAGCATCGACGCGCACGCGTACATGGCGCGCACGCGTGGATGCGTGCTACTGGGAAACGGCGCGCACAGCTGACGCGAAGGAAAAACCGCACCGACGCGCACGCGCACCTTGCGCGTACGCGTGGATTGAGAAGCCTATTGGCGCCCGCGCGTACTTGGTGTGTACGCGTCGCGTCCAGCACGTGACCTCATTAATGAAATCGTAGCTGGCGATTTCTGAGGCTTTCCAGGCCCAATTCCAAGCACACTTTGAAGGAAAAAGACCCAGGGATTGTAGGGGGAAAGGGGGGATCACTCATTATACACTTAAACACAACTTTTGCTAGTTTTTTGGTTCTTGTTCTTCTAGAGAGAGAAACCCTTATTTCTCTATAGATTTAGTTTGATTTTGATCTCCCATTGTTAAATTTCTGGATTGAATTTTGTTAATTGCTAGTTATAATTACTTAATTTGAATTCCCTAATATAATTTTGTTTAGATCTTGTGTTGAATTATGTTATCTTGTTATTTTTCAAATTTTTACCCATTTTATGAATATTATGGATCTGGAATTCTATGAGTACATTGATGTTTTCTATGATCATTAGTGCTATTTGAGTTGTTCTTTATAGATAATTGTTAGTGGGTCCTTATAATTTCCAATTTAATTGTAATTTGAACATGTCTATTGTTAGTGCATTCCATGTGTTTGAAGAAATGTTTCCTTTGATTATGGAGTAGTTCTTTCTACTCTTGGTCTAAGCTATGAGGATTGGGTGACCTTGAGTCATTGGGTCTCATTGGATTATTGATTGGAGAACCCTTAGTGGTCAAGTTGACACTCATTGACACCAACCCACTACTAATCTAATTAGTAGATTGGTTGGGACTTATGGGTTGAAATTGATCAAGCCACTTGACGTACCTCAAACCTAGGAGTAGATGTTACGTACTTAAGGTTCTTGGAGGTAGACTTAGTGAGTTTGGTTCCTCATAATTAGAAAGTTATGGTTATAGACAAGGATGGTGACCCCAATTCCCATGCTTAACCAAGAGTTCTTTTTATTATTCATATTTGAAACCCTAAAATCTCACTTGTTTAGTTATAGCTTTAGTTCATTGCTTAATTCTAAAGTAGAAGTAGATTATATGTTCTCTTGATTTGGTTACTTGATTTAGTTCCTTTCATTTTAAGTTTTCTTGCATGATAAGTTGAGTAGTTTAATTTTGTGTTATGACTTCCAACCCCAGATTTCTAACCAATGTTAATGCACATGTTTGCCCATTCTTCGTGAGACGACTCACAACGAGGTTTGAATAATTTGGTTAAACTTTTATTGGGATTGAACTTGTGACAACCAAATCCCTCTTTTAAATTTGATCCGAGGATTAGTCATCGGTTTGGAGCTATACTATTGACGAATTCATTTTGTGAAATTCTGAACCGGTACTTGTACTTGGCTTATCAAATTTCTTATTTAAAATAAACCCCTACTTCAAGGAATCAAGTCCGTAGCGACTTTAACGCAATAAATCTCTTTCTTCCCCAGTCCGCAACAGCGGCGACTGCTTCCACAGCCCCACTCACGTTTGCAATAACAAAAACGGTCTTAATTGCAACATGCAACCTCGATAAGTAAATCCTAAATCATCAATGTCACGAAATCTTTAATAACATATAACGGAATACTAGCGATGAGGGTTCCGAGACAGAGGTACTTACTGTAATAAGAGAATGATGCAACAGTGGCCTCTAAACCGATCCGACAGCGGCTCCGACAACTATCTCAAGTGACGGCGGTGGCCAAAAGCTTGGTGATGACAACTGTAACAACCATGCAATGACGATAACAGTCCCATAATCCAAAAGAACGAAAACTAAAAAGCAAAACCCTTACCAGAAGTGGATCTCGGTGACATCAGCACTGTTTTCTGGTGACAAAGGCTCGATGACACCTCCCAAGCAGCGGCGACAGAGTACGCAACGTTGGCGGCTTCCAGCTAGGCTTGTCCACGATGGTGACACCACGTGCGACGATGATAACAATGGGGTTCGGCGACGGTGACGCGAATAGCATCACCTCCTCTCTCGCACCGCGCTTCTCCTACGTCAGTCTCCCTTTCTTCACGCACTCTCTCTCTTCGCGAACTCTCTCCCTCTTCGACTCCACCATGCATGAAGACGACTCTGGCTCCGTGGTGAGGATGACGACGGTGCGAACACAGCAACGGCAGCGATGGACCTCAATCGCTATGGCGCTCTCCTTTATCTCCTCCCCTCTCTGCATTAGCGCTAGCGATGATGGGCAGCTAGGCAACGACGATGACACGATGGCCTGGTGGCAGTGATGCCCATCAGTATCATCCTCCTTCTCTTCTCCTTTCTTCCCTTCCCGTTTCTCTCTTTTCCTCTTCTGTCTCCCTTTTCTTTTTTTTTTTCATTTGGCCGTGTGTGTGTGTGTGATGGGAAAAGGGTTAGTGGCGGCTAGGGTTGGAGGGAAAGGTTGTGTGTTTAATTTTTAGGGTTAGGGTTTGATTTGGGGCAATTTGAAATTAGGGATATTTTGGTAAATTGAGATTTGGGTAATTTTAGTAAAATTTGGAGATATTGTAATTAATTAAAATCTAATTTATTCCCAAAATTTACTTTAAAAATATTATTTAATTATTAATTTGCTAATTAACTCTCAATCAAGTACTCTAATTTAAAATATAAGATAATATAATTAACTTTCTTTATTTATAAAAATTAAAGTATTAAATTCCAAAATCTCAATTATTTAAACTAAATCATATAAAATTTTTATTCTTTTACAACTGTTAAGTCTTATAATTTAAATATAGAAAATTATTCAATAATTATAAAATTAAATAAAATTTTTATTTTAATTATCAAAACTTGATTTGATTATTTTCAATAAAATAATTTCTGAAAATAAATAAATTTAAAATTGACTCATAATAAGATTTTTCAAAAGTTCTGGGACTTACCTATAAATTTTGATGAAGATTGAATAATTTGTATGAGTTGGAGCATAATTATGATGAAATGTTAATAAATAATAATTGTAATGGATTGGAATGGTGAAAATGTGTTATGATTGAAGTTTGGATTGATAATTGTTGAGATTGGTGATTTTGAGAAAGAATTATTGAAAGAATTGAGTGAGAATGGAATGTTTAGATTGTTGTATGATTGAGAAATGGTTGAAGAATATTTAGTATGAATTTTGGGTTGTTTTGGTATTGTTTGGGTTGTGAGTAATTTGATTTGGCATTATATTTTTTTGAAAGTTAGAGGTTTTGCAAATTTGGTAAAAACCGAATTTTAACAAACTTCAACGTGTCATAACTTGTGCTCTGGATCCTCAATTTTGAAGAAACTTTATTTAAATGAAAGTTGGGTCCGAGAGGTTTAAGAGGTTTAAAGAAAAATGAAAAATATCTTAAAACAAAAAGTTATGCGCGTTTGAAGTTCGGTACAAAAATCTGAATTCTGCAACAAACAACCTTTTCAAAGATTTTTGGGGTATGCATACATGGATAGTGCCACGCGACGTGAGTATTGGCCTCTGCCCAGTACTCGTGCGTATGCGACACTGGCATGTGTACGCGGAAACCCTTTTCTATTTTGGACACTCGCGTATGCGGATGATGAACGTGTATACGACTTTGTCACATTTTAACCCATGCGTACGCAGATAGAGGCATGCATACGCGTGACCCTTGTTTTGCTGAAAACTTATTTTTTTTGAAAGGTTAACAGTTCCTCTAGCTTTCTAAACTTTCTCAAGTACTATTTAGACTCCTAGTTAGTGATTAGACTTTGAGACTAGTGAGGACGAGTTAAGTAACTTAATTGGATATTTTTGTTAATAAGTTTAGAAGACGGTGACTTAGGCTTGAGAAGTACTGCGGATGGACTAGTAAGTGAATTGGTAGAGTGCTATATTAATGATGAATTTGAAAAATTGAGGGCTGATGATGGTTATGATGAGTTTGGAACTTGGAAAGGAATGATAAACTTGTTGGATACTGAAAGTGAATCACTGAGCTGTGTAATATTTTTTATTTGTTATGATTTGGTAAGACGCTATGTGCTTGGTAAAAATGGTGGATAATCCCGCTTATCGAGGTTGCACCGTCGGTGTAAGGACGGTGGTTATTCCCACTTACGTTGAGATATGAGGTCTGAGACAGAGTATCCCGCTTGCATCCTTTCTGGTCACAAGAGTGTGCTCGGTCACTATATCTCATAAGAGCGTGTAGGGCACTATATTTTAGGGGACATAGGGGATAGAAAGGCGACATCCCGAGGGAATGTCTCGGGTTAGCAATTGAACCAGAACGTAATATCATGGTCAATAGGATAGTCATTCATCATATGTATTCTTAAGTGTTTGTTTGTTTTGTTTACTTGCATCTATTGCCTAAGTGTATAACATGCTTACTTGCTAATTGTATTACCTGTTGTATATGCATATTACTTGAGTTTTACTTATTTGCATCTATCTGTGTTTTCTATTGGGATTGAGGAATTTTGGTAGGTGGTGACGATGTGATGCATGGATGATAGGTTGGCGAAGGCTGTAGGATAGCGATGATCTATTAGTTTAGAAATTTCTTAAAATTAGATAATCCTTTATGGATATTTTATTAAATTGTTTCTAAGTTTGAATCTTATATGTAAGACCCAGAACTTTTGAAAAATCCTATTTTGAACTAATTTCAAATCATATATTTATTTACAGTTTTAATTTCAAAAATTATTTTATTGAAAATAATTAAAGACAGTTTTGATTAATTGGATTTGAAATAAATTAAGGATTTTTATCCAAACTCTATAATTATGGATTATTTTTCTATTTACAATTTAAAGTTTTAGAAATTCAAAAATAAAGAGGTTTGGCTATTTAAATTAGAATTTTATCTAATTTCACAATTATTGAATTATTTTCTATATTTAAATTATAAATTTGGTAGTTATGAAATAATAAGAATTTTATATGATTTTGGCTAAATAATTAATATTTTTCCAATTTAAAACTTATGTTTTGGGAATAGATAAAATTAATTATATTATCTTATATTTTTAATTAGAGTATTTGATTGAGAGTCAAATTAGTATTTTGATAAAATAAATAATATTTTAAAGTAATTTGTAGTGATTTAATTAGATTTCAAAATTTATACTAAAGTAATTTACGAGGAAGGGGGCTGCGACCAGCCCAGCCACAGTGCCCAGTCGCCATTCGTGTCGCCGACGCCGTCTTCATCTAAACCACTACCAGATCCGCAGCTGCCGAAGCTTCTGGCAGAGCCTCTGCCACCGGGAGCGCTACTACCCCTACTGAGATCCACTTCCGTAAGGATTTTAAGTTGGTTTTCATTTCCTTTGAGTTTTCGGGTGCTTTATCATCGCTGCATGTTTGTTACAGTCGCTGTTGCTGTAGTTCTGGTCACTGCTGCCACTCGAGGTGGCTTCCGGGGCTGCCGTCAAACCAGTTCAGGGATCGTCGCTACTTCGTTTTCTTATTACAGTAAGTATTTATGTTTCGAAAATCCCTGCGTTAGTATTCTATTATGTTTGGTTATAACTCTGAGATTCTGGTAACGTAAGATCGTGTTTTGAGCATTGCATGTCGCTTTTAAGTTGCTGTGTTTGCTGCAAAAGTGATCACAGACTGAGGTTTCGGTTGCTATTGGTTTTGGACTGAGAAAAAAAGTTCTGTTGATGCGTTTGGTTTCTGATTTCGATGAGTCGAGGTAGGGACTTTTTATAAAAACTAATTTATTTAAATTGGAATTATTATAAATTGATATGATGAGAGAAATGCTTTTCTAGTGATTATGTAAGTCTTATAAACTGTCTAATCTGTCTTGGATGAATATGGTTGTCTGTTTGATTTGGAATATTGTCTGATGTTGTTAATTGGAGATTTCTGATTGGTTTGTTTTGAAATGATTCTTAATATTTGAAAGTCTGAGTTTTGTTTTATTGGAAACTGTTGGTCTTGAACCCGTTAGAAAGAGTTGAGGATTGGTTTGGTTGGGATCAAAAAAGGGTGGCAAAGTCCAAGATCTAGGAGAGATGCTGCTGAAATTTCTATAAAATCTAAGACTTTCTTGAAATCTTATCTTAAAAATAATGAATTATACTTTGAATTAAACTATTGATAAATGAATTATGTTTGAAATTATTTATTAGGAAAATTATTATATTTTTAAAAGAAATTCATTTAAGAAAAGAATTATGTTTTAAAGTTGATTTAAAGATGAAAATACTTATGTTTTGGAATTTGATTAAATAAGCAGAATTTGAGGAGTTTTAGTGGATTTAAAAAGGAACTTGAATTTTCATTGACCAATTTTACTTTACGACGTTTTTGGAAAAGTTTGAAATATTCTTTGAAACTTTGATTTAGCAAAACTGAAACAATTTCCGAGCCTTTGGAAACAGGTTTAAGAATGAAATTGAAAATTGGTTTTCGGTTTAAAAAGATTTGGTTTTGGTTCAAGTAAGTTGGTTTTGAAATTGGTTCGGAATGTTTGGATACATGATTTGGTTTTAGTTTAAATTCTATTTTATTTAATTAAATCAAGAAGTTAAGGTTTTAGAGGTTTTTAATGAATTTAAGAAAATAAGTTAGGTTATTCACCCCTAAAGTCTTGAGACTCTGCTGAGGAATTTTATGACCAAATCTTGATTTAGAATGAATGATTTGAGTCTTTCAGAAGAGATTTTGAATTTGGCATGGTTTTAAAGTTGTTTTGGAAGTTTTTGAAAGATGTTGTGAAAAGTGGCTCTGTTTTGAAATAAGATTTTGAGCCTGATTGAGCGTGGACAGTGTGCTCGGCACTATATCCGTGGGTTATGTGAGGACGAAGGCAGATAATCCCACTCACATCCTTTCGGATCACAAGAGTGTGCCTCGGCACTATATCTGTGGGGGGATTCCATTTATATATTCGTGGCCGAAAGACGACATTCCCATGGGAATGTGTCGGGTTGGCAATTGAACCAACAATGTGATATCACAGCCAGTAGGACAGATATTCATCATTTGCATCTATGTGACATTGTTTGGGTGTGTATATTGTAATTGGTTTACCTATGTGAATACTTATGTTAACTACTAACTATTATACTTGTTGTAATTGCTCTTGATTGTGCTTGAACTACTTTAATTGTAATTGTGTTTGATTGGTTAGTTTGTGATGAATTAGTTGAAGATTGAGTTGTTTGGGCTGGGGGCCGTGTTGGATTGGATGGGCCTGAGGCCGTGGTTGGTATGTTTGAGGTCTAGTTTTGTATAAAGTATCTGATTGGTTCAACAAAAACTTAATGAACCTATGCTTGGAACAGGATGATCATTTATATCACGTAGGTAACTGCTTTCATGTTTGTGGTCTAGTAAAGTATGACAAATCAAACTCTTACAGCATAGACTTAGTTGAACCAATGCTTGGGACATGTTGGTCATTTATCCTGTTTAGGAAAACTTCTAAGATTTTACAAGGAAGGAAAA
Source organism: Arachis hypogaea (assembly GCF_003086295.3). Lineage (NCBI taxonomy): Eukaryota > Viridiplantae > Streptophyta > Magnoliopsida > Fabales > Fabaceae > Arachis > Arachis hypogaea. Next base: position 2,499,942 of record NC_092043.1, on the reverse strand, counting down.
AGGTTTTTGATTTTGAGGAATTAACCATGCTCTCTCTAAAAAGGATTTCTGGATTTCGATTGTGAACCCATGGTTTTTGGAAAGACTCATAAGACGAGCAATGATCACTGTACTTTAAAAATAGTTTTATTTGCATATCTTATTATAGCACTTCTGTAACTCTATACTGAGAACCAGCGAGAATGATGTTCTCACTCCCCTATAGTTTTTCCTTTTCAGGATATGGACGGCGAAGTTTCATAAGAGTTTATATAAATTTTTGTTTATTCGATATTTTGTATTATCTTAGTTATTATTTTTCCTTACCTTTATCTTTACCAATTTTGTAAGAGGGATAGAACTTTGTGATATGTATGTTGGTAAGTTGCTGTTATGTATATGTATATAATTATAAAGTATTGTATCGAGTCTATATGTATATGTAGACGTATATGTTTTCAATGAAAAGTAATTTTTTGGAAAGGTTATGTGGTTTTAAGTTTTAAACAGGCTCCTATTTTAGTATTAAATATGTTAGAGTCGTTGTAATACCCAACCTATCAGAGTGGCGCAGCCGGAGGCGTGACATTCTGATAGTGAGGGTGTTAGATTATGCATGTGCGGAGTTCTACGATTGCCTTTGGCATCCCGAAACCTTATATCTTATCTATTAAGAACATTTTCCATATTGAGAACCTCCGCTTCTCATACCATATGTTGTTGTTGCTTTTTAGATGTAGGTCACAATCTACCTCGGTGAGTTTGTGGATGGTGACAGAGCGAAGGATGGCTCTATTTTGGTCTTTTGATTTTTTTGATATAGTTATTCTCTCACTTTTGTATATTGTACTTATCGCCTTAGAGTCTTAACTTTGAGAGATAGGATGCATCTATTTAGCTTTCAAAAACTCTGTTGTATCTATCGTAGCTAATCAGCATAAACTCCGCAGGTTGTGACTAGGTTTTTTTCGGACATACTGTACATATATATATTCCTTGTTTATCTTATGTCTAAACGTCTTTTCTTACCTTTATGCTTCGCACTTTTGTATCTCTGTTTTTTGTGTCTTTGAGCTTTATTCCTTTGTCAGGCTTCTAGTATACTATATTCTTTGAGTATATATTATTGTATGAGATTTAAAACTGTCATGGTACTTTGTCGTCCTTTGCTTTATGGCAAGACGTAAGGCTTAGGTTAATAGGGTGTTGCAACCTGCGCAAGCTAATCATCCCCACCCCCACCCCTTCACTCTCACAACTCAGTCACTCTCTCCTAAATTTCATTAGAAGTTTGAACTTTCCCTAATTTCCTTTCTCAGAGCAAACAACCGCCATCAAACTATCAGCCCAAACCCCACCACTGTTGCTGCCTCTATCCTCGTGAAGCCATGTCTGTCCTCCGTTGTCATTCGTGAAGCGGCATCCATCCCCGTCGTCATCGTGAAACCGCCTGTGTTGTCGTGAAGGCACATCTGTCCTCGTCTTTGTCAGCCCGTCTCCATCCTTGTCTTCGTTGGCCCGCCTTTGTCCTCATCATGGACTCTTCGCTGTCTCTCCCTGCCACCATGAGTTCTTCAGTTTTCAACAATTCATTTTAATTCTCCCTCTATTATTACTCACCTTTGTTAGGTACATGACTTTCTCTTTTTTCAATTTTGAGAACACATTTTGTTGATGGTTGCTTAATTGTTATGTTGTGGAACTGTGGAAGGTTATTCATACTTCTTTATTGTGTTTTTTTTGTTTAGTTAATTTAATTGTTCAGTTTTTTGTGTTATGGGCTTCTTGTTGTGCTATGGAATTGCTTTTTTCTGTTCAAATTGGAGACTAGACTGATTTTTTTCCTCCTTGCGCCATACTAAAATTTGTGGCCTCAGATTTTGGTTGCCTATCATGGATGATTATGTTCTTTTGTTATATCTGGAACTGATATTGCTTGACCAAGCTTAGAAGTCCTATTGCTAATGTGTTTAGGGGTGGCAACGGGGCGGGTAGGGGCGGGTTTTTGCTCTACCCGACCCCGCCCCGCCCTACAAAAAACCCGCATCAAACCCGCCCCGCCCTACCCGCGGGTTGTAAAATGTTAAACCCTAACCCGCCCCTGCGGGTACCCGCCCCGCCCCTACCCGCCCCTATAATTATTAAATCCAACAAATAAAATTAAATTTTAAAAATTATATAACCACCATTTACATACATAATATAAATTAAAATAAAAATTTATATATGATATAATATTATTAATCATTTTACTAATTATTTTATATATGTTACATATATTATATATTAAAAATATATATATTTACATATATATTATATATACCGGGGCGGGTAGGGGCGGGTTCAACCTAAACCCGACCCCGCCCCGCCCCGCCCAAGAACCCGCCCCGTTAAAACCCGCCCCGGTGCGGGGGCGGGTAATTACCCGCCCCGAGCGGGTAGGAGCGGGGTGGGTACCCGCGGGTTCGGGTAGTGTTGCCACCCCTAAATGTGTTATATATATATATATATATATATATATATATATATATATATATGAAGATTGAGAAACTTAAATGAAAGAACCAAACTTTGGCCAATTTTAATTCACTTTTTAGAAATTTTGGCCAACACAAATATTAAACTGTCTTCAATAAATAAATTTTATTAATTTAAGTATATAAATTTTGATAAATATAGGTGCAAGCTGTATTGATTTTGTAACGACCCGATTTCTGGCAGGTTCAGATCACTGCCAGTCGTTAGGTGTTACTTTCCAATAGCCCTATAAAACTCTATACTCGATGATATTTACTACATATGATCCTTTTGCACTAACAGAATTGCGTATGTTAGCTTATTTTTATCATATGTTGTTCTTAGTAAACCCGTTAGCAACAACCAAACACATCCTCAGAGATATACAGTATAAAATTAAATACCAATCTAACAGCAAAGTCAAATAGCAACAAGATTATAGAAAACTTTCATACACATATTCACCTCAGGTTAGTTCATACAAACTTTACAAAAAACTTTACATATACACCTCAATATATATATATATATATATATATATATATATATACAACTGACAATTTCCCAGATACATGGTTCATATAGAAAACCCCTAAGCTGGTACCCAGACTAACAAAAGAAAAGAAAATATCAAGTCCTACCTCTCAAAAATGCTACAAAAGTGAGGAAAAGCAAAGTCTAAGGAATCAAGATCATCTATCCTACATTCTTCTCACCATCGGGGCACAAGTCTGTAGGCATCATCTCAGGACTAGTCTCGAGCATCTCGTGTAGGCTCCGAAAACACATGCTCCTCTGGTACCTCTCTGAATAGAACTCCAATGGCAGCAGACAAGTCAAAATCCTCCATCTGGGGGAAAAGAAAAAGGAAGGGGTGATAACCTATATGGTTCCTAGTAAGGTGACATCGTGAAAAGACATCTCTCTCGTGAAACCTAGAGTTCTGGCTCTATCATAAAAACTCGTTTGCCAAGTCTCTCGGCTACTTTCGTATTGCGGGTTCTGACATAACTCTTTCTTGGCATCTTTCTTTGGGATCAATGCCATTCCCACGCTATTATCTATGACTATTATTCCTAACTCTGTTATCTTATTCTAAACTTTGGAGAAAGTTAAATCATATAATTTTAAAAATACAAACAAGAAACATAGAATAGAAAATTAACAAGCAGATAGCACATAGCAGAAAGAATTAACAGTAAACAATCATAATCAAATACGCAAACAATTTATGATGCATGCTTGTACCTAGTGCAGGCCATGAGCTCATGCGGCGGTTGTCTACCCGCAATCCGACGTTATTCGGGGCAAACCCCGAATATGGTCTCTTTACCGTGTCAGTCAGACACAATTATCATCATGGGCGAACCCATGTCAGTTAGGATATCTTGACATCACGGTAGAAACAAGCTATCAGTTAGGCAAACATTCTCGCATTAGAAATCTTAGGCTATCAGTCAGGCGGGCACTTTCGCATTAGCAATTTGGCACAAGGCCCATTCAACATACATTATGCTATCAGTTAGGCGGACATTCCCCCATTAGCAATGTAAAACCCGGTTAATTAATAAATAATTAACTCATAAATTAGAATTTATTCTAGAAAATAAGAAATGTGATTTTTATGGTTTAATATGAAAGAGAAAATTAGAACAAGAATTTTGACACTAATTTTAAAGAATTTGGCCCAATCTTGGGCCGAACGGGCCGAACCAGGAGAATCGGGCCCATATTGGGCCCAAGGCCCAACCCATTCAGCCAAGACGCATTAAATGAACCATTCTTTCCTCTCTCCTTCAGCAAAACACACTGAAGCATTTGGAGAAAAGGGGGAAGAACATTCCATGAACCTAACACTTGGTGTAGCTTCAATCTAATATAACTTTTGATTTGGAGTTCCGATCGCTACACCGTTTACTGCCACACGACCACGGCGTTGAGCTCTACAAATCCCACAACTTTATTCAAGAGGTAAGCCACAAATCCTTTTCATTTTTTCCAATCCTTAAATTCAAAATTATTGGGTAAAAGTGTTCAAATTTTGAGCTCTTTGATGTTATAGGATCCAATTAGCTTGAGGAAAAGGCTTAATCTTGCTCCTTTGATCCTTGGGTATGGTAAGAATTCTCAACCTTGGTGAAATATTTGATTTTTTGTGTTTGGGTGTTGAGTTTGTATATGTGGGTGTTTATGATGTGTGTTAGGTAATATGTATATACGAGGTTTGGAGCTTGATTGAGTTTTTAGAAGCTTGAAAGTGGAGTATTAGTGCTGGAAAATCTATTTGGAAGGTGTTGAGCCTTGAAAGCTTGAGGAAAAAGTGAATTGGAGGAGTTTCGGGTTGAGCGGAGAATTGGCCAAGGTATAGTTTCGGTTTCCTGTATCTAAAATAATGTCATGTGAAAACTTAGGCTAGTGACCCTAGGATAGGAATTGAATTTGTGATGTGGTTGATTGGGTGAGAATAATTGTTATGTATGTGGTTAATGACCTTGGAGATTGTGGATGATATTTTGTTGATGAGTATGTGATTTGCGTATGATGCTAAGTGGTATATGTATATTGATTGGTGATTTTGAAGTTGAATATTGTACTTGATATGGATAATTGATGATATATAATTGGATATTGTGGAATTGGAAATATTGGGTTGGAAATTGATGAAAGTGGATAATTGGTAGGATGTGGATGTAATGAGGGAGTTGGGTGATGTTTAATACTGAATTTAGTAATTTTGGGTTGGTTTTTAAAAGGATTTGAAAGTTTTATGTTTGAAAATTGAGGCTTGGTTGTTTTTGAAAAATTTGTGATTTTGGCCCAACTTTGGCAGAGCATAACTTGATCTCCAGACCTCTGATTTGAGTCAAAAGTATTTAGAAATAAAATTTGGTCCGAGATGTTTATGCTGTTCGAAGAACGGAGGAAAAATGTTTTATAATGAGGAAGTTATACTCGATCAAAATTTGGTGTACAAGCTGGAAATTCTGGACTTGGGCAGTTTTTTGTGCTGCTGCATTGTATGCGTGCGCATACATTCCATACGCAGGGAAAAATGTACGCTCACGCATACGCGTGACCTAGGGTTTTTGCGTACGCAAAATCCCTCGTACGTGAACATTTGATTCTGTTTGATGCATATGCATACGCGAGAAGGGTAATGCGTACGCGTCTTGGTCCAAACGCACACTCACGTGTACGCGTGACCTAGGAAAAATTACACGTATGCGTACGCATACACTTGACATGTGTGTGCTAGCCCTTTTTTTTAGCAAATGAATAGCTTGTGTTTTAAACCCAATTTTGAACATCTAGGCCTTTATTTTCACTCTTTTAACCTTAGATCTTAGTAGTAAACCTAGTAATGAGATGAAGCTAGGGAAGAGGAGGTATCTTGGTGGTGAAGTAAGGTTAGAAACTGATGACTTATATATGGAAAATGTGAATACATGGAGTATATGTGATGTCATTGCAATGATGCATGGTTGTGAAATGATTATGAACGACTGTGAATAAATGTGGTGATTGAGACTTCGTTCATGATGAGATTGTGTAAGTTTTTCTCTGTTGTAAGGTGTATCGGGCACTATAACGGGTATTATATCCCAAGAGCGTGGCATGTCGGGCGCTATATCCCAAGAGTGTGGGAGCACCTTACCATGGGAGGTGTGTCGAACACTATATCCCATGAGTGTGACGGGCATTATATCCCAAGAGTGTGGGAGCACTTTGTCCCAGAAAATGCGACGGGTACTATATCCCATGAGTGTGACGGGCACTATATCTCGAGAGTGTGATGGGCACTATATCCCAAGAGTGTGGAGGCACAGAGAGACGATATCTGGGTTAGCTACCGGGTGTGTCGGGGTCTGACAAAATAACCGACTTGTGAGCTCACGGCTAGTAGGAAAGACATGCATCATATGCATCTGTTTGTCTTGTTTGAGTTTGCATTATTTGGGATTGTCTTTGTGAAATTACTATACTTACTTGCTATATGATCTTCTTGCTGTACCTACCTTCTACTTGTGTTTGCTTTGTCTATTTTGTTTGTTTATGAGATTCTATCAGAGTTTCGGAGGATTGGAAAAAAGGTGATGATTTAAGGGTTAAGTTAGAATTGAGATAAGTTTTTAGATACCTTACCTTATTTTATGATCGTAAATGTTGGTTTTAAGTTTAAATCTATTGTCGAAAGTTCTAGGATTGCCTTCAGCTTTCCCAAGATATTATGTGTTAGATATGTGGGCACTGTTAGCATGTTGAAAACCCCCGGTTCTCACCCATGCGGATTTTGTGGCTTTTAGATGCAGATCAGGCGGAACCTCGTTAAGGCATACTGAAAGCTTCTGATTAGCGAAGATCCTTACCTTTTGCAGCTCTATTTTGGTTATTTGTATTTACTTAGATACTTAATATCTCCATTGCTTATGTACTAGATGTATTAACTCCATTGCTTATATATATATATATATATATATATATATATATATATATATATATATATATATATGGAGAGTCTATATATATAAATATACACATAGAATATCCAAAATACAATAATCCCAATCTTTGCTTGCAGAATAAACTCCAGACGCTTACCGAGGTGCCTCTCGACCTGCATCTGAAAAAAATAATATTGTATGGGATGAGAACCGGGGGTTCTCAATATGGTTAAGGTGCCCACATATATAATATATAAGGTCCCGAAAAAGTCAAAGACGATCCTAGAACTCCGACACTCAAATTATAAATCTTATAAATATAACTTTAAATCCCAAGTAAGGTAGGTCGTCTAAGGATCTTAAAGTTCTAACTCAGTCATAACTTATCCTCTTGGTCTCCCACCTCCCTCCAACCCTCCTGAACTCCAGTGCATGGACAAGCAATACAGACAAAGCAAACACAAGTAGAATACAGATATAGCAGTAGCAAATTTAGCAAGTAAGCATAATAATCACATAAGTCCAATTAATGCACACTTAAATAAAACAAACATATGCATATGATGTATGCCTGTCCTGTGGCTGATGAGTCTCATCTGTCGGTTATATAGCCAACCCGACATGTCTGGTAGCTAACCCTGGACAGAACACCACAACATGGAAAAGGTATTACTCGTCTACTCAGGTTGGTGCCTTAAATCATAACCCGGGTAGGAATTACTCGTCTATCCACAGGCCATGACTCGGATAGGAATTATTCGTCTATCCTCAGATAGGAATTACTCGTCTACCCATAGAATTGCATCTCGGATAGAAATTACTCGTCTATCTTCAAGGTCTCATCTCAAATAGGAATCACTCATCTATCCACAAAATCATAACTCGGATAGAGATTACTCATCTATCCTCAAAACCATTACCCATCATCTCAACATTCATAAATATAGTCATACAAAATTCTCATCAAACTCATTCATCATCATCTCATAATACCATAATCCATCAACATCGTAACATTCCCAATCATTCTTCTTCGTCATTTATTTCCCAGAGCAAGTGGACAATGCCACTGCCTACTACTCAGTCACATATATCTCATTAAATTACAAATCCTCATTACTCACATCATCCTCATCAAATCAAGCATCCCCTTTCTCAACTCCTTCGACACCAATTCTATCTTCTTCCACCCACTACCCTTACTTTGTAACCCAAAACCTCACTAATAAACTTTAAACAGAACTTTTAGAGGTTTGGAAAATTAGAGGAATGATTAATAGTTCAAAACAATGAATTTTCATAAAAACAGTGGGTTCCGAGGCTTACATGCTTGGCAAGAAGATCAAAGAGTGTAAAATCAGAGTTTTATGTGAAAAACAGGGTTTGTGCGTACGCATAAATTTTGTGCATACGGACACAATAGAGCATTCTTTCCAACCTGTGCGTACGGAATTCCTGCAACTTTGAAAATTCAGCCTTTGGCACATAACTTTCGATATCCATAACTTCCTCTACAAAATTCCAATTTCCTCAAATCTTATATCATTTTAAAACTCTTGAAATTATCTTTAATTTGAAATCAATTTCACTCAAATTTAAAATTCTAGGATCAAGTTATGGACTGCCGAAGTTAGTTAAAAATCAAGTTTTATAAAAAACTCAAACGTCAAGTTTTCCAAACTAAATTCGACCAAATCCCCATCAAAACCATCTCAAACATTATCATAACTCATTGATGAACAAATTTTTGATGGTCTAGAATTTCACAAATAGATTCTCATTGAAAGTATAGCTTCTAAACCAACAAAGAATCTTTTCATGCAAAAGTTTGGTTGTCACAAGTAACAAAATCCCTAAAAAGTAATAACCAAAGTATTCAAATCTCGGGTCATCTCTCAAGGAATTGCAGGGAAGTGTTCTTATAATTGGTTATGTAAAGGTATCTTTTGGGGTTTTTGAAATAAGAAACAAGAAAAGTAAATTGCAAAGGAAATTCAAATGATAAAGAAGTCTTGGCAAGGTTTGGTAGTCAAGGATCTCTATCCTTATCACTAACCCTAACATGAGAATTGGCAAGGATCAATCCCATTAAGTCATCCTCTAACTAGTAGTAAAGGAAAGTTAAATGAGCTATATCAATCCAAGTCCATAAGTCCTAGCTCTCCACCAATTCAATTAGTGAGAACTAGATTTAATGGCTCACAATCATCAATTACTTGGACATTAGTAACTCAAGAGTTCCTAAGTTACCATCCCAAGCCATGAACATAAAATCTACTCTAACATCCTTTCAAGCATTTTATCAAACACTTGGAAGGCATAACATAAAAACATGGAAAATTAATAAGGGAATATTAAATCTAAAACCAACAATTGCAAAATCAATGATAACAAATAATAAAAGAAGCAATAAACATGAAATACTTCAAATTGCATTAAAAGGAAAATTAATCTAACATGAGGAGTTCATAAACTAAATTGTAGAATAAATAGATCAACAAGAGAAGATAGATAAACTAAAATACTAGAACAAATAAGAGTAGAAGAAAACTGAATCAAAGTATAATAGAAATCTGAAATTAAAAAAGAATAAAACTAAGAATCCTAAAATCTAGAGAGAGGAGAGAGTCTCTCTCTAGAAACTACATCTAAAACCTAAAATTATGTATAATGAGAAGTGTCTGAATCATCCATGATTCCCCCACTCTACAGCTTCTATTTTGTATTTTTGGGCTTGGAACTAGGCCAAAATGGAGCCTAGAAATCGCCCGCAGCATTTTTTGCGTTTTCTGCACGTGGCGCATGTCACGCGTACGGGTAGGTCATGCGTACGCGTCGTTTGACGAAATTCCTTGTCACGTGTATGCGTCAGATACGCGCACACGTCGCTCCTCGCTGGTTATCTCCTTTAATTCTTGTGCTCCTTCCATTTGTGCAAGCTTCCTCTCCATCCTCTAAGCCATTCCTACCCTATATAGCCTGAAAACACTTAACGCACGGATCACGGCATTGAATGGTATAAAAGGGGATTAAAAATACCCAATTTAAAGGCTTAGGAAGCAAGTTTTCAATCATAGAACAAAATTGAGAAGGAATTGTAAAATCATACAAACTATATGAATAAGTGTGAAAAATAGTAGATAAAATCCACTCAATTAAGTACAAGATGTACCACGAAATAGTGGTGCATCACTCATCAAACCTCAACTCATTACTCATTAATCTTTTAATTTTCCAAATTTACCAATACTTCCTTATTATTTTAACATCATATTCAACACTTATACTTATATATACAACAATTGAATTAATACCAATTACCTCTCCATCCTTCCTCATTTATTCTGCATCTAATTATCCAATTCAATTCTCAATTCACAATTCATAATTATCACAAAATTATCATCAATACATCTAAGCATTTCAATCTAAACCACACAAAATCTTCAATCAGACAACTTCAACTTCTTAATTCAACATCATCATCACACTTCACACATTCTCATCAATTCATTATTCCATATAATCAATATAAATTATTCATCATATAAATTCAGCCACTGACACAATAATCCCAACCACAAGTCATTAATCCTCAAACACACATACCATGCAACTTATCTTAGAGTCATCTAGCCTAAGTTTTCACAAAACATTATACATTATTTACGAGAAACCAAAATCATACCTTGGATGATTTCTCCCTAAGCCACAAGGCACCACAAGCCCTCGATACACAAGCTCCAAGTCTTCACCAAGTGATAATTTCACATTTACACAACTTAATTTCACACAATTACATACACAACCACTAATTTCACTACCCACTCTCATATAATTAAAAGACTCACAAGGGTTATGAGTTTTTTACCATTACCCACAAGCAATTGGGCAAAGCCCAAAAATTTTTTGTTGCTAAAATTCACCTAAATCATCAAAACTATCAAAATCACTCAAAATCAAAACCTATTTTGTGGAAAAAAGGGGCACAAAAAACTGGGCATGATATTTAGAGATACTCACTACATTATTAGGATAGAATTGAAGGAAACTCCAGGATAAACGCGTGGCCACTGACAGCTCATCAATCGAAACTCCGGATCAAAAGTTATGGTAGATTGAAGATTGAAATTGAAATTAGAACCCTCACTTCTCACCTCTCTTGCATTTCAGCGTGTTTCAATGTTTATGAAGGGAGGGGAGGCTGAACTTAAGTTATATATGTTGGGCCTTGGGCCCAATATAGGCTCAGCCCAACCAGTTCGGCTCGATGGCCCAATTTTGGGCCAAATCTTTGAAATTAGTGTTTTAATTCGTATTTAATTATTTCTATACTTCTAACTCATCAAATTTAATTTTTTAATTTTTTTAAATAATAACTAATTTATTCGTTAATTATTTATTAGTTCACAAGTTTTACACCTGTCTCATATCAACAAGGTTGTATCTGATTTTTTAAATCTCTCTCTATTTTCTAATTTAGTATTTTGTTATTAATATGCCAATTTCTGTCTCATTAATTTAATTCATATGTTATATTTTAAGTAGGGAGGTTTGAGGATAAATATCCTCAGGAGCTCAATGCTTTCATTGACAAAAACTTTCTATTTAAGATTTCAATTAAGATTAAAGATATCAATGTTTTCCAACCATATAGAATTGTTGTTCTTAAGCTTTGTGCAGATAATTCAATCATTTCAAAATTTCTTGATAAACACAAGATATATAATGTATGTTTACAAAGATTTTAAGTTTCTTTAAATCTATATTCTTGGTTCATTCTGTATATATTTTTTAATTTTATTTTAAGAAAATTTGGTCCATGAAAATGTTGAGCTTATTACTATTCTTTCCGACTCTACTGAACCTTCTAACGTTACAAATTCTTAATTCCTCATTTTTCTTTACCATTTTATGCTACTATAATTAACTATATAATTTAATAGCAATTTTGCATTCTATACAGCAAACATGTTCACCTTCCATTGAGATAATTGGTGAAGATAATACTAATTCATTTTCAACTCCAAAAAGGGCTCATCGAGACTTCTTCATGTACCAAAAGTCTTATTGATGTTTATCCAGATTTTGAGAATCGGTCATCTACTAAGTCTCGAAAGATTACAGTTGAAGAATTTCATAATGTTGCAAAGCTTCATGAAGAATAGCTTCTCAAGAACCTTTCTTATATTTCTATTATGTAATACCCGACCTAACCGAAATTAATTAAATAATAATTTAAATAGGAGCGAATATGGTTGGAAGATTTGGCAATTAGAATTTGATGATTTATATATGATATTTGGATTCAGTAAATTTTTTCGAGTCAGAAAATATAGTTTTTTGCGTAAAAGCACGCAGTAGAATTTTGACCGACAGTACCGGCTGAGAAAATTGATTATGAGTAAATAAGATTAAGAAATGAGGAATTATAATTAGGAGAGGTAGAAATATTTAAAGTGCAATTTAGAGCGCTAATCTTAAAGGGTTTTGGCCCAAAAATTGGGCCAACAGACAAAATAAGTGAACCGGGCCTAAGTGGGCCTAAGACCCAACATATATAAACATTAGTTATGAGCATTTCAGCTCATTTTATCCTAAAAATAAGAAGAGGGGCGCTGAATTAAGAAGAGAGAAGAGAAGAGAAGAAACCTAACTCTCTTTGATCTTCAAACCACCATAACTTGAGCTACGGAGCTCCGATTGACGAGCCGTTTATGGCCACGCATTGCTCTTCTCATCCTCTACAATTATATCTAAGTTTTGTGGTGAGTATTCCATTCATCTCTGCCCAATTTTTGAAATTTCCCACTGTTACACGTTTTTGGGTAGTTAGTGTTGAAATCTTGTGATTTTGGGTGTTTAGGGATACTCCAACATGAATTCTAAGTGGGTTCTATCCCTACTTCATATGGGCTGAGGTAAGAAGTGCTCAAATCCTTGTGATTTGTCATTTTTATGAGCCCTAGGTTGATGTATGTATGTGAAATTGGTTATGTTAGTGTATTTGGTGATTTTGATGCACAATTGGAGGGTTGGTGTTGCTTGTGGAGCTTTGGTGAGGCTTGGAGCTAAGGGTTGGTGGAGACTTCCATAGAAGAGGCTTAATTGGTTTGGCTACAAGAGGTACGGTTTAAGTTTCATTTAAGTACCGTGTGGTGTGATGAGAATTCCTAGGCTAGATACCCCTAAGATTAAGTTTAGATTATGTAAATGGTTGGTGCTAATATGCATAGTTGGTATGTAATATGAATTAATGATTGGGTTGAGAATTGTGTGGCCTTGTATGCTTGGTGTATTGAGAATTTGATGTATTGGGTAATGAGTATTGATTTGTGGTTTATGTATTTAAATTGTGAAATTGGGCCGAAGGCCGTGAATCTTGGGCCGAAGGCCGAAAAAAGGTAAGGAAGGTAAGTTGATGTGTGCATTGTATGATGACACAAATGATTGGATGAATCTCAGATAATGAATATATGAATGATTGGATTGGTTATTGAATAATAAGGTTTGAGGCGTTGAAGTGTGGAATTTGGTAACTTTGGGTGAAATTATATAGATGAGGTATGTTTGGTTTTGGTTGAGACATATTATGTGATCATATATGTGATTATGATTATTGATGCCTTGATGGTATGATGATGCATGAGAGATATGTATGTTGTGATATATGCTTGAGGGATGATTAAGGTTGATTTGTGGGTGAAACCATGTGATAGTGAGTATGATATTGATTATGTATAATAATGATTGATTGGAAATAGTATTGTTGGAAATTGGGATGAGGAATGATGTATGACATGTTAATGTGTTTGTAATTTAGTCATTTGTTTGAAATGGGTAAAAATGGTTATATGGCGGTTTTGTGAATTGTGGTAAAGTGTTAATGTATGAGTTGAGGAGACGTGATGTTGATTTTGGTATATTTTGATTGATTTCAAAAAGGGTTGAAATTGGCTTCTTTGGTTGATTTTGAAAAGGGTTGAAAATGACTTGTTTTGAAAATGGCACCTTGTGGTTTTGTATGAAAATATAGTTTTTGGGCATACTTTAACGGGACATAACTTGGACTCCAGATCCTCATTTTGTGCCAAATTTATTTAGAAATGAAATTAGATCCGAGATGTCCATGCCGTTCGAAGAACGGGCGAAAAATGATTTAAAATGAGCAAGTTATGTCCGTCGGAAGATTAGGGGTTGAATCTGTGAATTCTGCAACATTTAACTTAGAAATATTTTTAGCAGAATGACCCCCACGCGTGTGCGTCGTTTTTCAAGATGGCACCATCCACGCGTGCGCGTAGTGTGCGCGTGCGCGTCGACGTGCTGCACCAAATGCCCAGCCACTTTCCCGAGAGTTGTGTCAGAGTTGTGCCAGCTTTGTGCCCGGGGCACAAATGCACCCACGCATACGCGTGGCTGACGCGTACGCGTTGTTTGGCTGTTTTTCAATCCACATGTCCGCGTGGGCAACGCTTACGCGTCGATGGACCTTGTGGCCATCCACGTGTGCGCGTGAAGGACGCGTGCGCGTGGCCCTGTTTTCATGCCAAAGTTAATTTTTGAGTTTTAAAAGCTAAATCTCATACTTCTAAGCCTCCGATCTCACCCCATATGTATTAAATTATTATGATACGCCTAGCAATGAGAAAGGAGCTAGGGGACGTGGTAACTTACGAATGAAGCAAGGGAAAAAGTTATGATCAATAATGATCAAAGATGATTACATGAGATATGGAGGATGACGGTGGAAGTACCATGTATGCCATAAGCCGAAGGGCTATATTTAAAGATAAATGGCTGGTTCTTGATTGAACCATGAGCCGGATGGCTGAGTTATTGTCGGGTTACGGCAAAGCCATTATTGATTATAGATGAGTATAAATGCATATATGATTAATGAATGAATGTGTTACATGGATAATAATGGAAAATGTTAAAATGTGATGTGTGACCCCGGGTAGTAGGCAGTGGCATTGTCCACTTGCTCCGGGTTTGAGACGGGAAAGGATGCTTATGATAAATGAGTTTAATTATGGAGTTTTGAATAAATGTGTACTTGTGATACCTGGGCAATAGTAAGGGTGGTGGTTTATCCCGCTTGCTCCATGTTAATGTTTGAGATTTGACAACAATGATAATTGCTTTTTAACTGAACGAATGTATGTTTTGAGGTCCTGGGCAGTAGCAAGGGTTGTGGTTCGTCCCACTTGCTCCAGGTCAAAGATTGTGACGCCTCGGTAGTAGCGGCAGTAGTGGTAAATCCACTCGCTCCAGGTTGAGCTTTTAAACACCCGCCTGGGTAGTAGCCGCAGTAGTGGTTACTTCACTGGCTCTAGATTGAGCGAGTAGTAGCAAGGGGGTTGTAGCTCAAACTTACTTGCTCCGCAAGGGGTGTTTCTGTCCAATGGTTAGCTACTAGGACATGTCGGGTTGGCTATATAACCGACAGATGATATCATCAGCCATAGGGCAGGCATACATCATTTGCATATGTTTGAATTGTTTGGGTTTGCCTATTTGTTTTGGATTTCTACATTGTATATGCTATGTTACCTAATTATGTGCTACTTGTACCTTATTTGTGTATTGTTTACTTGTATTGCTTGTGTTTGTACAACTGAGAGGCCCCTCATGCTGGTGTCGGTGGATGTTGAGGATTTTTCTTGATGAGATGAATTGATGATGCGATTGCATGATGATGATGATCATTGAATGAGATAATTTGAGCTCCCTGGGTAGACGCAGTGATGTGGTTTCACTAGCTCCAGGTGAGGGTATGATGTATTGATATAGAATTACTGAGGTAGAATAACTGGTGATGGTTTTGCTTATGATTCTAAGTCTGATTTGTGGAAGAGTCAGCGAGTTGGGAAACATGTGAAACATGAATTAGATTTAGCACTCCCTTATGACAATTGCCTATTCATGGATTAGCGAGAACTTAGGATGGATAATTGGTGAAGAAGTTTAGGATGATTAGTGAGTTTTTATTGTAGTGCATTGTATTTATTTAGCACTTTTACCGTACTGGGAACCCATGGGCCCGGGGTTCTCATTCCGTATATATCTCTTGTTTTTCAGATACAGGTCCAGGTGCTCAGAAGTGAGTTGTGGGTCGTCTGAGAGACGGCGAAGATCCTTATTTTCTCTACTTTGTGTTTTGCTTAGAATCTCTACACCTTTGTTTGAAAAAGATTATATTATGTATTGAACTCTTTTGAACTTGCCTATAGAGGTTCTCATGTTTCCTTTGGGAGAGATTAGGATATAATGTTGTCAACTACTTTCATACTGTACCCTAGCCAGCCTAAACTTTGCGGGTCGCGGGACTAGTGGCTATTTACTTATGTTATATATATCTATCTGTTATCTATCTCTTAATCTCCTTTATGCCTTGTCTGTATATCGCTTTCGGCTTCACGATTTATCTTTTTGTTGTCGAAACGTGAGTGATACGTCTTCGCGATTTTATTTATACTCTTTTCAGGCTTCTCGATTAATACTCTTTCTGAAATTACCTATATTTATATATTAAAAATCCACCTGAGAGTCGTACCACTGTAATATCATTGACTTATGACTCGAGCATAAAGATTTGAATATTAGGATGTTATATATTATATCTGTCTTATGCTTAGCAGTTTTGTTTTGTTTACTAAATAATGTCTGTTGTGATTTAATCACATCAAAGTTATGTTTTAAGTTAGTCTCAGTGTGTCTTTTATTCCAATAAGAATATTAGTGCTATGCACATAATTCATTATCCTACTATTATAGTAAGTTGTAGATAAATATTCATGTTATATGTAACTCTTCACGGTTACTCATGCTTGGTTCTTATGTATTAACTCAATTTCATATATTTAAATTAGGATTATTATCTTTATTGATTTCATTATTCCTTTATTTACAATTTGTATTCACTCTATTTTTTAAATCTTAACACAAATGAGTACTGTTATTTGATATCTTCTTGACAAAATGTCATGTAAATACCTTTTTTATTAATTAATAAAATCTAATTACACTTATTTTGTAACCACCAAATTTTTGAAAAATTAAATAACAAATTATTTATGATTTATTATAATTGTTGAGATTTTTATTTTAAGAAAATGATTTTATTGATGGTAATTAAATAGAGTTTTATGATAATTAAAGTTTAAATTAATTAAAATTTTATTATCATCTTTATTATAATTGAATATTGCACATCATTTTAATAATTGAAAAATAAGAAAGAATTGTATAACTTAATTTAAGTAATTTTTATTATAAATAATTTATGATTTAATTTGAGTTTCTTATTTTTAGAAAATAATCTATTAAGAATGATTAAATCGATTTTATAAAATTCTTTAAGTAAATTAATGTTCTTGTATAACTTTATTTTATATAATTTGAAACTAAAGTTCTGGTAACAGAAAAATAATAAAAAGTTATATCATTTAATTAGAATAATTAATATTTTAGGTTTAAATTGTATTTTATAAATAATAATTAATCTATTCATTTTATAAATTAAATTAGTAATAATTATTAGAACTCAACAATATGTTGATAAATTGTGTTGTTAAATATTTTAAACGAAGTACATTTAGTTTTAAAATTATTATTCTACTCTTTAATTTTATCAAAATATCTATTCTATCCATATTCTTTTATAAAAACCAGACCTTAACCCTAATGGCCAAATTAATTCAGAAATCCTAATTCCCGAATTCCAAAACCTTAACCCTAATTTTGACCCTCCCTCACCGTCACTCAACCGCACCCCCACTACCCCTCTTTACCCTAATGGAACGCACCCATACTTACAGCGAGGAGAAGAAGAGATGGGAGGAGAAAGGGTTGTCCCGCCATCACTGCCGCAACCCTGGAGCCCATCACTGTCGTCGAGCAAGACGGAGATGAGGGAGTGATGCGAGAGGGAGGGCGAGGGAGACAAAGAGGGAGATCGCGAAGGAGAAGAAAGGGAAAGTGCCGCCTCTGTGGATCACCAGGTCATCGCCATCGTGCTTGATTACTGTCGCTGCTAAGGCTTGTCACCATCCTTGTAGCCATCGTCGTCGCCACACAGCTGCCGTCTAGTCATCGTCACCGTCGAAGGGAAAAGACGCGAACCAGGACACGCCAAGGGAGAGGAACTCGCATTGCATGCGCCGCCATCGCGGCCAGACCTCCATGGAGCTGTTACCGTCGCACTGTCGCTACGAGCTATCATGGAGCCACCCCGAGGAGGACTGATATGAGTATTATCGTCAGTTAGAAATTTTACACAAATAATTCCGTTGATAGTATAGCTCCCAACTAACAAACAATACTCAATTAAAGTTTAATTTTTAGTTGTCACAAGTACAACCCAATAAAAATAACCGAGAGTATTAGTCCCGAGTCGTCTTCTCAAGAAATTGTGGTGAGGTATGCATATTGTTGGTTATGGTATCCAAGGTGTGGGTTGGTTGATAAAAGGGCAAGAAAATAAATGGCAAGAAAATAAAGCAACAAACAAATAATAAAAAGAGGCATTCATGGCAAGGATGGAGAATCTAGGCTTTCTATCCTAGTCACTAATCATATCACAATATTTATCAAGAATCTATCCTATTAAGTCATCTCCAACGAAAGAAGGTACAATGTCATCTCCAACACTTGAAGAAAGTCTAATAAGACTAATTAATCTCAATCCAAAAGTCCAAATTAACTCACTAATTGAATTAGGAAAATATTAGCGTCAATGGAAACAATATTAACTAACAACTCTAGATCGCCAACATAAGTTGGGTATTAGTGACTCAAGATTGCCTAATTTCTCTTTCCAAGCCAATAATGCTCAAAAACTACTCCAACATCCAACCAAGCATTTTGTCAAACACTTGGAAGGCATAAAAGGAAAACATGGTAAAATTGCAAGAAATGTAAATCTACAACTACCCAATGCAAGAAAAGTAAGAATAACAACTCAATTAAATAATAAAGGAACATAAAACATAAATTGCATTAAAGAAATGGAAATCCAACAAGAGTTCATCAATATAAAAAGAGGCATAAAAAGGAAAATTAACAAGAAGAACTAAGAAAAATAAAGCCATTAAACAAGGAGAAGTAAAAGGAACTAGATGAAAACCAGAATTAAAACTTAAATTAAAGAGAAATTGACCTAAATCTACCCTAATTCTAGAGAGAAGAGGGAGCTTCTCTCTCTAGAAAACTACCTACAACATGATGTTAACCTAATCTAATTGCTCTCTCCCTTGTCCAATCTTGAATTCTGCATCAAATAGCCTCAGGAATGAGTTGGATTTGGGCCTGAAAAGCTCAAAAATTGCCCCCTGTATTTTTACTTTAATGAGGTCACGTGCCGCTCGTCACGCGCGAATTCCTTTCTCACGCGTATGCGTGGGTGACGCGTGCGCATGGCTTGCAGATCGCGTACGCATGGGTGACGCGTGCACGTGGCCTTCAATTCTCCAAATGTTCATTTCTTCATGAACTCTCCACTTTGCATGCATTTCTCTTCACTTCTTCCATCCAATACTTGCCTTATGAATCTGAAATCACTTAACAAACATATCAAGGCATCAAATGGAATTAAAGTGAATTAAATTTAGCTATTTTAAGGCCTAAAAAAGCATGTTTTCACACTTAAGCACAAATTTAGGGTGAATTACAAAAGCATGCTATTTCATTGAATAAATGTGAGATAATTTGATAAAATCCCCTAAATTAAGCATAAGATAAACCATAAAATTAGAGTTTACCAAGGACCCGACATGAAGAGAGAGAGAGAGAGAGAGAGAGAGAGAGAGAGAGAGAGAGAGAATGTGTGTGAACAGAGAGAAGGCATCGTGAGGTGGTTCTACCACCATTGCCGCCGTCTGGCTATCACCAGCAGAGGCTACTACTAATGGAGTTCATCGAAGCTACTGCCGCTCTATCCTTGGTTTCGTTTTACTACAGTAAGTGTCTCTGCTCCGGAAATCCTTTTGATTAATATTCCATTATATGTTGCTGAAGTTCTGGGGACGTAAATGTCATAGGGTTGAATTTCAGATATTGCATGTCGCGATTAAAGTCGTTGTTGTTACCGTGAGAGTGGAATGGAGCTGTGGTGGTGATTGCTGCTATTGCCGGCCGAGAAAAAGGGGGTTTTGGATGCGTTTTGGGTTTGTGAGTTTCGAAGAGTTGAGGTAGGGGCAATTTCTTAAACTCAATTTACTATCAAGAATTGTTTTAAGTTGATATTAATATGAAAAATATATTTCTATGATTTCGTAAGTTTTATGAATTGAACTGAGTTGCCTTGGATGAACGTAAATGCTAGTTTGAATGGTTTATTGATTGATTAAAGATGTTTAGTCAAGTTTTATACTTCGACTAAGGTTATTATGATGATGATTGGACTGTGGCTATTTCAAATTATTGAGTTGGAAAGCTGGTTTGATTAAATACTATGTAAAATGATTTTCTCAGTTTGCGGTTTAATTTGATATTGAAAATGAATTGGCGTTTGAAATGATTTGAGATATTGGGAATGGGTCTTGTTGATTTATTGAAAATGATTTTAAGAATTTAAAAGTGATTTGAAATATTGACAGGCGTT
The DNA here is from genome assembly GCF_003086295.3 of Arachis hypogaea. Classification (NCBI taxonomy): domain Eukaryota; kingdom Viridiplantae; phylum Streptophyta; class Magnoliopsida; order Fabales; family Fabaceae; genus Arachis; species Arachis hypogaea. The sequence goes on along the minus strand of NC_092043.1, from coordinate 2,479,398 downwards.
TGGTTAGGTTTGGTTGGGACCCGAAAAGAGTGGCAAAGTCTGAGTTTTAGAGGAGATGTTGCCAAAATTTTTATAAAACAGTGAAACTTTGTTTGGAGCGTTATTCAAAAGAAAATTTAATTTAAGGATCATATTATTTGATTTCAAATTATTAAGAAAAGCTTTATGTTTTTAGTTTTATTAAAGAACTACATTTTAAGGAATTATGATTCAAGGTGTTTAATGATTTTAAAGAACGAGATTGGTGGCCGTCCTCCCTAAAGTCTCGCGACCCTGCCATGAAGTTTATTTAATAAATAATTCTTTTAGTATTTGCAAGAGGTTTAAATCTAAAATGGTTTTGAAGTTGGTTTGGGAAAATCTTGATTAAGTAAGAATTGAGTTCTGTATGAAAGAAGAACTTGTTTTAAGTAAAGTGGTTTTGGAGGTTTTGGATAAGGTTATAAGGAGTGGTGTTGGTTTTAAATAAAAAATTATTTGAAGAGAATGTGATTACTGCCCGACAAAGATCGTGGTATTATACCGCTTGTCTGGTGTTGAGTATATATTGTGTTGAGTATATTGATTAAGATGGATTGTCGGGATCATGGTTATTTACCGCCCACGGGTTGTGAATGTGTTTGTAGGGATCATGGTTATTTACCGCCCACGTGAGTGTTATTTTTCCAATTGAAGATCTTGCAAGGTTTGTGGTGGTGTACCGTTCGCAATGGTGGGGTTCGTGGTGGTGTACCGCCCGCCAGGTGAGGATCGTGGTACTGTACCGCTCACCGGTTTTCAAGAGGACAATATCCAGGTTAACTGCCGGATGTGTCGGGTTCTGACAAAGTAACTGACACATGAGCTTATAGCCAGTAGGACAGACATGCATCATGTTGCATTTGTGTGCTTTGTTTGGGTGTGCTTAAGTGTTTTGGTTTGCTTATTTGTTAAACTGTTTAACTGGTAATTGTGATACTTGCTATAACTGTTCTTTATATGTGTTTGCCTTGAATTTGTTTGTGTTTGTGACTGATTCTGTTTGAGATTGAGTTTCAATGGTGAATTTTTTTATTTGGTCCAGAGGCCGAGATCTGATTATATATTGCGCTGGAGGCCGTGATTGGTTGTGTTTGGGCCGGGGGCCATGAATGATTGAATATAAGTTTTGGTTAAAATGTCATTTTGCTTGAAATTCTTGTAAGAAAAATACAAACTTTAGATTTGAATAATAAACTGATAATCACTGCGTTTCGAAAATAGTTTTATTTAAAATATCTTTTTATAACAATTCTTAAAAATTTCCTTGAACCCTTTCGAGGACGATGTTCTCACTCCCCTACATATTCTCTTTTCAGGACAGACAAGAAAGCTGAGGAAGTTTTATTTGATAAGTCCTTAGCTGTATTATTTCTGTTTGTACATATATTCGTCATAGTTTTTCCTTGCCTTTGTCATTATAATTTTGTAAGAGGGATAAGAGCTATATGATATGTATGTATCTAACATTTGTAAATTAATTGTATAAGAAGTTTTGTGTATATGTATATGCATATCTATTTTCAAGTTAAAAGAATTTTCGATTTCTCAAAGAAATAGTGATATGGTATTCAAGTTAAAGGCTTATATTTTATTATTATTAAGTTTAGAAGTTGCCGTAATACCCGAGTTATCAGAGTGGCGCAGCCAAAAGCGTGACATTCTGGTAGTGAAGGTGTTACATATTTCACAACTGTTGTCAACCAGTTCGTGCATGGACTAACATATCACAGTTAAAATTGTGTATTAAAAACCCTAAGTTTTATATATTCTTCTTAATGTATAACCTCTAATTAATCTATATTTATATTCATATTATATTTATATTCTCTTTTTACTTATTCACCAAACAGTTCTTTATACCATACCACATAATTTAATGGCTAAAAATTTAATCTTTTTTATTTGTCTTTTTTTTAATTCCCGTACTAATTTATTATGCAATGAGTACACGTACAACTATTCTCACTAGACTTGATTCTTCAAGACATTATTCCTAACACATTGATATCTTACAACATGCACTAATTACTTATGTCAAATATTTTTTGTTATCCCCGTTCTACGTAATTTATATCTTATATCTTATATGTACTTACTATAGCCATTAACATTTTCAAGAAGACTATTACATCTATATAAAGTACATCCACCCTTTGCAATTCATTGCTTTTTCCTTCAGAGATATTTCAACAATTAACAAGTTCCTCCTACTTCTTAAGTTTATAGTTTTTTTTTTCTTCGAATTCAATACTGATTGTCTCTCCAATATCATATCTTTTGCACATAGTCATTTTTTATACCATTATACGTTTAAATTTGCTTCTTATTTTTGTTAGTTACCAATATCAGAAATGGATACTACTCATTTCATGCCTCCTGAATTTGATCGTGACAGAAATTTGTACATGCAAGGGGATCCTCATAGGGTAATATTCTTAAATGATTGCTCATCAACTTATATCTTGATCAACATTTTGTACTTTTCCAATAATTATTTTGTGTATTAGTATTTAAAAACCTTTTAATTTTTTTATGTATTAGATAATACATGAGTTGTCTTCAATTTTTTATCGCACCTACAAAGATTATCTCAAGAGAGGGTGTCATTTGTGATCTGAATGATAATCAAATAGAACTGCATTTGGAGAAAGGCAAAACTTCTGGTTATAATCTATCAAGTTTAGAAAATTTACTGAAGTTCTACTCTCTTGGTGCGCGAAATTAGAACTCGCACAACTTAACCGGCAAGTGCACCAGGTCATCCAAGTAATACCTCAGGTGAGTGAGGGTCGATCCCATGAGGATTGTCAGACTGAGCAAGCAATAGTTATCCTGTTGGACTTAGTCAGGTAAATAGTAAAAGATGGTTGCTGGTGTAAAATCCATAAGTAATGAAAAGCAAGTAAATAAAGCCAATAAATAGGTTTGGTGTAAAACAATGATGAGAAAACAGTTAAGGCCTCAGAGATAATTACTTTTTTGGATTAAAACGTCTTACCAACTATTTTAACAATGAGTGAATCATTCCATGGCAAATCATAAGTTATCAAACCCTAATCTCTTAGCGATTTAATCTCCTCTAATCCTCACCAAAAGCCACTCTCGTGGTCATTCAATTCAAATCAGAGGGTGAAGTTCAGAAAACTAGTTTAGCACGACAAAAACCTCAATTACCCAAAGCTAACAGGATTTTATGTCACATATCCCAGTTAGTTCATGTAATTAGTAGTTTAGGAGGAGTGTTTTCAAGTTGTAGCTCAAGCAAGATAGCTTTCTCGAGAATCACAAGAGCTCATGTAGAATAAGGGTCATACTCTCGTTCCACCCAAATTCATAACATTAAGAACGAAAACAACACCTTAGAATTGAATCAAACATTAATTAAAATAGAAGAATAATAATCTTAATCCATAGAAATAAACAGAGATCCTAACCTTAACCAGGAGGTTTAGTTATTCATGACTTACAAAGAAAACAGAGTTTTAAAAAGTTGCAGAAGGAAGAAGATCCTAAACCTAATTAATCTTCTCCTTTAAATACTAACCTAATAATAAATGCTAACCAAAAAGATATTATTTTAAAATAAATATTACAAAGATAAAATAAGATAAACTTAATAAGTTCTAAATCCACTTCGGAGGCCCAATAGAATGTGAAACGAACTACTTGCTGGCGTTCACCGCCAGGATTGGGTGTTGAACGCCAGAGAGGGAAGCACGCCTCTGACTTTCTGGCCCCTGCTGGCGTTGAACGCCAGGTTGGCATTCAGCGCCCAAGGGGGATGATGCCAGCATTTTTTTTCTTGCTCCAAGCTTCTCCAAACTGCTCCGAATTTTACCTAAAACCATAAAAACACGAGAATAACTCAAAGTATCATCCAAAGGTGATTTTTGCACTAAAATCAAGTAAAAGTAATTAAAATCTAACTAAAAACAGTAAAAAAAAATAACTAGAAAAAGGGTATAAGATACTCACGGATCACAACACCAAACTTAAATTGTTACTTGTCCTCAAGCAACCAAAAACAATATAAGACCAAGGAAGAGCAAATACACAAGATTCAAGTTATCACTTAAGCTTAGGTCTAATTACTGAATGGAGCTATTGACACTCTATTTCTGAATAGCTTTGACATCTCACTATCCTTTGAAGCTCAGAAATATGGGTGTCCTTCAGAACTAGAACTCGGATGATATTATTAATTCTCTTCTTTAGGCTCTTGTTGATTCTTGAACACATCTTTTCTTTTCTTTGGTGCTTTTCACCTTTGAGTCTAGCTGTGTCTCTAAGTGTTTTGTCCTCAAGCTTAACTTGATACATAAACACCACAAGCACTTAACTGGGGAACTCTTTGAGTTCGACTTTTACTTTGCTTTTTCTCCGAGAAAGTGGTGCTCAGAGCCTTAGGCATACTCTATAACAGCATTGGGTCACGACTTTAAGTGTTCAATCTCAAGGTTTACTTGACACTTTCACACCACAAGCAAATGGTTTAGAAAAACCACTCTTTTGAGCTTTTGGATCAATTTTGACCCTCCTAATCGTTGATACTCAAAGCCTTGGACCTTTTTCTTTCGATTTTTCTTTTCTTTTCAATTCTTTTTGCTATTCCTTTTGCTTCAAGAATTAATCTTTTTCTTATTTCAGAGAATCAATAATATTTCTCTAAATTTCTATTCCTCAAGAACCAATATACTCAACTCTAATATCAAATATGCATAGTTGATTCATACATTCAGGAAATAGAGATAAGGCCACCACATCAAAGTAATCAAAATAACTCATAATATAACTCAAGATCTTATGTATTTTACTACTTCTTTTTCAATAGATTTTTCTTTTTAAGCTCGATGAGGGATACATAAGACATCTTGAAAAACGAAAAATAAACTACTACTAGAAAGAAAAGAAATCCTAAGAGTGATCATGCAACTAGAATAGAAAATAGATAACGAATTGAAATACTAGAAAAATAGATATAAAATAAAGATAGGAAGAATGAAACTAGACCACCTCAGTGATGGCGGCTAGTACTCCCACCGGGGAATCCTCTGGAGCGTGTAAGCTCCTCAGTGTCATGCCCCTGCATCCTCTGCTCCTCCATCATCCTTCTTTGATCTTCTATCATCAGATGGAGGAGGGCAGACTGGTCCTGATGCTCCAGCCTCAGCTGATCGACTGATGATGTCAGCTCCCCTAAAGATGAGGTCAATTGATCCTAACAATCATAGGGAGGGAAGTACATCCCTTGAGGCATCTCCGGAATATCCTGTAGAGATGGTGGAACTGGCTCTTGCTGAGGTCCTTGCACGGGCTCCCTAACGTGCTCCATACCCTTCTTTATGATCGGTCTCTCCTTATCAATCAGGGTATCTCCCTTTATGTGAGCTCCAGCTGCTGCACATAAGTGGTGAATAAGATGAGGGAATGCCAGCCTTGCTTGAGTGGAGGGCTTGTCTGCTATTCTATACAACTTCTGAAGGATCACCTCACCTCATTGCCGAGCATAATGCAGTGAATCATCACGGCTCGCTCGACTGTAACCTCAGAGCGGTTACTCGTAGGGATGATAGAGCGTTGGATAAACTCCAACTATCATCTTGCTACTGGCCTAAGGTCAAGCTTACCCAATTAATAAGGCCGGCCTTGAGCATCCCTCCTCCACTGAGCTCCGTGCACACAGATATCAGCAAGAACTTGATCCAACTTTTGGTCAGTGTTGACCCTTCGAGTGTATGAATGACGGTCATTTTGTGGCTCTAACAGCTGTAACACCACCCTCACACTCTCAGGGCTAAAATCCATAATGTGCCCTCTGACCATGGTGCGCCAATTTTCGGCTCTGGGTTCACGCTTGTATCATTCTTCTTTGTGACCCAGGCATTGGCATAAAATTCCTGCACCATCAATACTCTAACTTCGGCCATGGGGTTGGCCAAAATTTTCCAACCCCGTCTCAGAATCTGACATAGGATCTCTGGGTACTCATCCTCCTTTAGCTTAAAGGAGACCTCGGGAATCACCTTCTTTTTCCTCACCACATCATAAAAATGGTCTTGATGGCCCTTGATGAAGAATCTTGTGAAATTTCACAGCTCAGAAGTGGGGGCTTTCCCTTTTCTTTTCCTTGAGGACTCTTCGGTCTTTGGTGCAATGGATGTAAAAAAAGGAGTAAAAAACAAAGCATCCAACACCAAAATTAAAAATTTTGCTTGTCCCCGAACAAAGAGAAATATAAGAAAAAATAAAGAAAATAGAAGAAAGAGATAGGGAGGATGGGATATAGGCTTCGGCCTTTGGGTGGGGAAAGAGGAAAAATAAAGAAAAGGAATGTGTATAGTGAAGAGTATGGAAGAAGGAAAGAGTAGTGAAGGTGTGGTGAAAGTGGATGAAGTGAGGGGTATTTATAGAATGGGGGTGGGGTGGGTTCAGTCATGGGGAGGAAAAACTAGGGGGATTGATTTTGAATGTGGTTGTTGGATAGAGAGATAGATGGGATTGATGAGAGGTGATTGGGTGGAGTGAAAGGTGGGTGATGGGATGGATGAATGTGGATGGAAAAGTAGGTGAAAGGGGAGAGAGATTAGATATGTGGTTGTCAGGCACGTGGATCTTGGCTAAGTGAGTAACGAAGATAGTGGGTGATTGTCACGGGTCACCCCTTCATTCCGACTTAACTGAATTAAGTACGAGAGTATATCTTGGAGAAGAAGTAAGCATGAATTGAAAGAAAAACAATTGTACTTACATTAATTCATGAAGAACAGCAGAGCTCCGTACCTTAATCTATGAGGTGTAGAAACTCCACCGTTGGAAAATACATAAAAGAAGAAGGTCTAGGCATGGCCGAATGGCCAGCTCCCCCAAATATGAAAATCACATAAAAGTTATCAAAAGTTGATCCAAAGATGAAATACAATAGTAAAACGTGCTATTTATACTAGACTAGTTACTAGGGATTACAGAAAATAAGTAACTAAGTGCAAATAGTGCAGAAATCCACTTTCGGGGCCCACTTGGTGTGTGCTTGGGCCGAGCATTGAGCTTTACACGTGCATAGGCCTTTTCTGGAGTTAAACACCAGCTTAGATGCCAGTTTGGGCGTTTAACTCCCGTTCTGGTACCAGTTCCGGCGTTTTACGCCAAAAAAGGGGTCTCTAGTGGGCGTTTTAACGCCAGTTTGAGCCATCAAATCTCAGGCAAAGTATAAACTATTATACATTGCTAGAAAGCCCAAGATGTTAGCTTTCCAGCCCAATTGAGAACGCACCAATTAGACTTCTATAACTTCAGAAAAACGTATTTGAGTGCAGGGAGGTCAGAATCCAACAACATTTGCAGTCCTTTCTCAGTCTCTGAATCAGATTTTTGCTCAGGTCCCTCAACTTCAGCCAGAAAATACTTGAAATTATAGAAAAACACACAAACTCATAGTAAAATCTAGCAATGTGATTTTTGGATAAAAACTAATAAAAATATAATCAAAAGTAACTAAAATATACTAAAAACTATGTAAAAATAATACCAAAAAGCGTATAAATTATCCGCTCATCAGTCATCTAGCTTAAACACATTATCTAATTGCAGTTTGACATGCGAAACAGGCAGATATTAACCTAATAATATATTTTAGATATATTTATTGTTGCCTTCCTTAAAAAAGTATCCGTATAAGATTTTTTTTAATATTTTTTAATGAATTTAGTTGCGTGGGATGCTGGGGATCCAATTCATGTATGTCGATATTGCAAAGCTATGATGTGGGATGGTGAAAGGCTATCTAAGAGCAAAGGAAGTAATATCCCTATATTCCGCACATATTGCACGAGTGGGAAGGTTGAGCTTCCCTTTCTTAGGGAGGCACCCCATATTCTACAAGATTTGCATTTTGACGATGATGAACATGGTAGATACTTTCACAAGAACATATGTTCTTTTAACTCCATGTTTTGCTTCACATCTATGGCTAGTAAAATTAATCACAATATAAACAATGGATCTGCACCTCCTACATTCTCTCTTGGTGGTCAAAATTACCATTCAGTTGGAAGTTTGCTTCTGTCGCCAAATGATATTCCGAAGTTTGCATAGTTATACATATACGACACTGAAAATGAGATTCAAAACCGCATATCTGCCATCAGGTACATAAATTTTTTTTCAAAAGATACTATGTTATTTACTATAGAATAGTTTTCTAATAGTTTATTGAAAATATTATATTTTTTAAAGTTTGACTAGCAATAAATTGTTTTGTCTAAACAGATCTTCCAATTCGAATAATGTTATTGAGCTAACAATTGTTAGTGAGTTAAAACAAATAAATGATGGATCTTCATAATCCTCTTGCAAAGTCATTTCGATATGCACGTCATCGCTTCAAAGAAGATTAAAAAACTAATATTTATTATTGGTGATATTGATGAGTCAAGTTTGCAGAGAGACATCATTCTTGAGACTACCTCTAACAGGCTAAAAAGGATAGATGTCCTTCACCCATCTTACATGTCTCTACAATATCCTTTGATTTTTCTCTATGGGGAAGATGGCTTTAGGCCAGGTATTGAGAACTCTTTCACGCTTGATATTTCTTGTACTAAGAAGAGAAAGACTATAAGCAAAAGAGAATTCTTTTCATACAGAATATAAATATGTTTGGAAGGATCATTTATACTATTACATTCAAGAAGGTTATTCCAGCCGTTCTTAGTTGATTCATATACTATGATTGAGTTTGAGCGTCTTAGATATTTATGCAACAACCAACCTAAGCACAGGGTGGACAATTACAACTCATTGCACGAATCTTTAGTTAGGGGAAAAGCTGATGCGATTTCTTCTAGTCAAAGAATAATTCTTTCAAGCAGTTTCACCGGTGGTCCTAGATACATGTTCAACAATTGTAAAGATGCATTTGCCATTTGCAAGTATTTTGGATACCCAGTTATTTTATCACAATTACTTGCAATCCTGAATGAGACGAGATCAAACGTCTTTTACATGGCATTAGCCTTAAGGCCAACGATCATCCTAATATTGCCTCAAGAATCTTTAGTATTAAGTTAGATGAGTTGATATCTGATTTCAAGAATCGAGGTTCTTTGGCAATATTTCTGCATGTAAGTTATATATATATATATATATATATATATATATATATATTATTCTTATACTTTTTTGTTCATATTCTAATGTCAATTATTTATACAGATGTGTGCACAGTTGAATTTTAGAAACGAGGTTTGATGAGCGGATAATTTATACGTTTTTTGGCATTGTTTTTAGGAAGTTTTTAGTATGATTTAGCTAGTTTTTAGTATATTTTTATTAGTTTTTATGAAAAATTCACATTTCTGGACTTTACTATGAGTTTGTGTGTTTTTCCATGATTTCAGGTATTTTCTGGCTGAAATTGATGGACCTGAGCAAAAATCTGATTCAGAGGCTGAAAAAGGACTACAGATGCTATTGGATTCTCACCTCCCTGCACTCAAAATGGCCTTTCTGGAGCTACAGAAGCCCAATTGGTGCGCTCTTAATTTCGTTAGAAAGTAGACATCCTGGACTTTCTAGCAATATATAATAGTCCATACTTTGCCCGAGTTTTGACAACGCAAACTGGCGTTTAAACGCCAACTTCCTGCCTTATTCTGGCGTTAAATGCCAGAACTGAGTTACAAGCTGGAGTTAAATGCCCAAACTGGCACCAAAGCTGGTGTTTAACTCCAAGAAAAGTCTCTACACATGAAAGCTTTAATGCTCAGCCCAAGCACACACCAAGTGGGTCCGGAAGTGGATTTCTGCATCATTTACTTATCACTGTAAACCTTAGCTACTAGTTTTAGTATAAATATTACTTTTTCTCATTGTATTAGAGGGCTTTGGGTTATTCTGGTTCCCTCTCTGGGGCCGAAACTAATGAACACCATTATCGCTTATGTATGTCCAACGGTGGAGTTTCTACACCTCATAGATTAAGGTGTGGAGCTCTGCTGTTCCTCGAGTATTAATGCAAAGTACTATTGTTCTTCTATTCAATTCAAGGTTATTCCTATTCTAAGATATTTATTCGCACACAAGAACATGATGAATGTGATGATCAAGTGACACTCATCACCATTCTCACTTATGAACGTGTACTTGACAAACACTTCCGTTCTACATGAAAACAAGCTTGAGTGCATATCTCTTGGATCTCTCTTCAACGATTCGCATCGTCTCTCCTGACAACAGATCATCTGAATCCGAGATTAGAATCTTCGTGGTATAGGCTAGAATCAATTGGCAGCATTCCTGAGATCCGAAAAGTCTAAACCTTGTCTGTGGTATTCCGAATAGGATCTGGGAAGGGATTATTGTGATGAGCTTTAAACTCGTGACTGTGGGGTGCAGTGACAGTTCACAAAAGGATCATTGGATCTTATTCCGACACGATTGAGAACCAACAGCTGATTAGCCATGCGGTAGCTATGCCTGGTATTTTTCACCGAGACGAGAAATCTGATAGTTGATTAGTCGTACAGAAACCATAGAGGACCATTTTCACTGAGAGGACGGGAGGTAGCCTTTGACAACAGTGATACCCAACATACAACTTGCCATGGAAAGGAGTATGAATGATTGAATGAAGGAAGTAGGAAAGCAGAGATTCAGAAGGAATAACGCATCTCCATACGCTTATCTGAAATTCCCACCAATGATTTACATAAGTATCTCTATCTTTATTTTATGTTAATCTATCTTTTAATTATCAAAACTCCATAACCATTTGAATCCGTCTGACTGAGATTTACAAGATGACCATAGCTTGCTTCAAGCCGACAATCTCCGTGGGATCGACCCTTACTCACGTAAGGTATTACTTGAACGACTCAGTGCACTTGCTGGTCAGCTACGCGGAGTTGTTAAGAAAAAGTGTGTGAGATCACGATTTCGTGTACCAAGTTTTTGGTGCCGTTGTCGGGGATTGTTTGAGTTTGGACAACTGAAGGTTCATCTTGTTGCTTAGATTAGGTATTTTTCTTTTTATTTTCTTCTTCAAAATTTTTAAGAATGAATTCTAGAGTTTCAGAGGATGCCTTTATCATCACAGGAGCTAGTTGATTCCCATCAACTGAAGCTTTAGACTAACATTGCATGATTCCTGGAATTCTTATTAAAAATTTTGAGTTTCTTATTTTCTTTTTCAAAATAATTTTCAAAAAAAATACAAAAAAAAATTTATAAAATCATAAAATCAAAAATATTTTGTGCTTCTTGTTTGAGTCTAGTGTCAATTTTTAAGTTTGGTGTCAATTGCATGTTTTCTTTTTTCTTGCATTTTTCAAAATTTTATGCATTATGTTCTTTATTGATCTTCAAGTTGTTCTTGAGGATTCTCTGTGTTCTGATCTTTAAATTCTCTTGTTTTGTATGATTTGTTGTTTTTCATATGCATTCTCAATTTGTTATTGTCTCTAGTATGAAAATTTCTAAGTTTGGTGTCTTGCATGTCTTTCTTTTCTTAAAAATTTTTAAAAATATGTTCTTGATGTTCATCATGATCTTCAAAGCGTTCTTGGTGTTCATCTTGGCATTCAAAGTGTTCTTGCATGCATTTTGTGTTTGATCTTAGTTTTTCATGTTTAATTTCATTTTGTTGTTTTTCTATCATCATTAAAAATTCAAAAAAAATACAAAAATATGTCTTTTCAAGTCAATAATAAAGAGAATTGAAGATTCAGAACATACAGCAGAGGAATCACAGAGAAAAAGCTAGGCGTTCAAAACGCCCAATGAGGAAGGAAATCTGGTTTTTAAATGCCAGCCAGGGTACTTGGCTGGGCGTTAAACGCCCAAAAGGGTAGTATTTTGGGCGTTAAACGCCAGAATGGATACCATTCTGGGCGTTTAACGCCAGGATGACACAGGAGAGGAGATTTTGTTTTCAATTCCAATCTTTTTCAAATTTTCATGTTTTAATTCTTATTTTTGAAATCATATCTTTCAAAATCAAATCTTTTCAATCATATCTTTTTCATTTTTCTTCTTAATATTTTCGAAAATTTTAAAAATTTATTTTCAAAATCTTTTTCTTATTTTTATTTCATATTTTCGAAAACCTTGTTAACAATTAAGGATTTGATTAAAAAAATTTCAAGTTTGTTACTTTCTTGTTAAGAAAGGTTCAATCTTTAAATTTTAGAATCATATCTTTTAGTTTCTTGTTAGCCAAGCTATCAATTTTAAAAATCAAATATTTTCAAATTGTTTGCCAATCATATCTTTTTTTTAAAACCATATATTTTTCAAATCACATCCTTTTAAATTCTAATTTCAAAATCTCTTTCTAACTTCTTATCTTTTCAAATTTATTATTTCTTATCATTTTCAAAACCACCTAACCACTTTCTCACTTTTGATTTTCGAAAACCATTAACCATTTTTCAAAATTCTTTTTAATTAACTAATTGTTTTAAATTTTGATTTAATTTTTTTTGAAAATTACCTCCCTCTTATCTCTTTCTATTTAATCACTAACACTTCTCCTCTACAAGCAATTCGAACTCTTTCATTCTTTATATGTTCGAATTCGCCTCTATCTACCTCATCCTTCTATTCTTATTTTCCTCTGACACCTTAAGGAATCTCTATACTATGACATAGAGGATTTCTCTTCCTTTCTGTTCTCTTCTTTTTCATATGAGCAGGAGCAAGGACAAGAACATTCTTGTTGAAGCTGACCCTGAATCTGAAAGGACTCTGAAGAAGAAGCTAAGAGAAGTTAAAGCACAACAATCTAGAGAAAACCTTACAGAGAATCTCAGAAAAGAAGTAATGGCCAAACCCAACAACAATAACAATGCAAGGAAGGTGCTTGGTGATTTTACTACACCAACTTCCAACTTCCATGGAAGAAGCATCTCAATCCCGGCCATTGGAGCAAACAATTTTGAGCTTAAGCCTCAATTAGTTTCTCTGATGTAATAGAATTGCAAGTTTTATGGACTTCCATCAGAAGATCTTTTTCAGTTCTTAACTGAATTCTTGCAGATTTATGATACTGTTAAGACCAATGGAGTTGATCCCGAGGTCTACAAGCTTATTCTTTTCCCTTTTACTGTAAGAGACAGAGCTAGAATATGGTTGGACTCTCAACCTAGAGATAGCCTGAACTCTTGGGATAAGCTGGTCACGGCTTTCTTAGCCAAATTCTTTCCTCCTCAAAAGCTGAGCAAGCTTAGAGTGGATGTTCAAACCTTCAGGCAGAAAGAAGGTGAATCCCTTTATGAAGCTTGGGAAAGATACAAGCAACTGACCAAAAAGTGTCCTTCTGACATGCTCTCAGAATGGACCATCCTGGATATATTATATGATGGTCTGTCTGAATTGTCTAAGATGTCATTGGACCATTCTGCAGGTGGATCTATTCATCTGAAGAAAATGCCTGCAGAAGCTTAGGAACTCATTGAAAGGGTTGCAAATAACCAATTTATGTACACTTCTGAAAGAAATCCTGTGAGCAATGGGACTACTCAGAAGAAAGGAGTTCTTGAAATTGATGCTTTGAATGCCATATTGGCTCAGAACAAAATGTTGACTCAGCAAGTCAATATGATTTCTCAGAGTCTGAATGGATTGCAAGCTGCATCCAACAGTACTAAAGAAGCATCTTCTGAAGAAGAAGCTTATGATCCTGAGAACCCTGCAATGGCAGAGGTTAATTACATGGGTGAAGCCTATGGAAACACCTATAATCCGTCACGGAGAAATCATCCAAATTTCTCATAGAAGGATCAACAAAAGCCTCAACAAGACTTTAACAATAATAATGGTGAAAGAAATAGGTTTAGCAATGGCAAGCCTTTTCTATCATCCTCTCAGCAATAGACAGAGAGTTCTGAGCAAAACCCATCTAGCTTAGCAAATATAGTCTATGATCTATCTAAGGCCACTCTCAGTTTCATGAATGAAACAAGGTCCTCCATCAGAAACTTGGAGGCACAAGTGGGTCAGCTGAGTAAAAGGGTTACTAAAACTCCTCCTAGCACTCTCTCAAGCAATACAAAAGGAAGTGCAAGACAATAACCGTGACCAACATGGTCGAACCTGGAGAGAGTGAAAAGGCAGTGATTCCCAGTGAAGAAGACCTTAGGAAACGTCCACTGGCCATTAAGGAGTACCCCAATGAGGGACCAAAGGAATCTGAGGCACATACAGAGACCATAAAGATTCCATTGAACTTCCTTTTACCATTCATGAGCTCTGATGACTATTCATCTTCTGAAGAAGATGAAGACATTGCTGAAGGGCAAGTTGCCTAGTATTTAGGAGCAATCATGAAGCTGAATGCCAAGCTGTTTGGTAATGAGATTTGGGAAGATGAACCTCCATTGCTCATTAATGAACTGAATACCTGGGTTCAGCAAATTTTACCTCAAAAGAAATAAGATCCTGGTAAATTCTTAATATCTTGTACCATAGGCACCATGACCTTTGAGAAGGCTCTGTGTGACCTAGGGTCAGGTATTTACCTCATGCCACTCTCTGTAATGGAGAAACTAGGAATCTTTAAGGTACAAGCTGTAAGAATCTCACTAGCGATGGCAGACAAATCAATGAAACAGGCTTATGGACTTGTAGAGGACGTGCTAGTGAAGGTTAAAGGCCTTTACATCCCTGCTGATTTCATAATCTTAGACACTGGGAAGGATGAGGATGAATCCATCATCCTTGGCAGACCTTTCCTAGTCACAGCAAAAGCTGTGATAGATGTTGACAGAGGAGAGTTGGTCCTTCAATTGAATGAGGACTACCTTGTATTCAAGACTCAAGGTTCTCCTTCTGTACACATAGAGAAGAAGCATGAAAAGTTTCTCCCGATACAGAGTTAAACAAAGCCCCCACATTCAAACTCTAAGTTTGATGTTGGGAGGCCACAACCAAACTCTAAGTTTGGTGTTGAGAGGCCACAACCATATTCTGATTATCTGTGAGGCTCCATGAGAGCCCACTATCAAGCTATTGACATTAAAGAAGCGCTTATTAGGAGGTAACCTAATTTTTATTTATCTATGTTAAATTTCCATTTTCCATTATTATTTTATATTTTCTTTAGGTTGATGATCATGTGGAGTCACAAAAATAAACTGCAAAAATCAAAGCAAATTCAAAAACAGCATTAAAAACAGTACACCCTGGATAATGAGCTTACTGGCGTTTAAATGCCAGTAAGGGTAGCAAAATGGGCGTTAAACGCCCAGAATGATGTGCTAGACTGGGCGTTTAACGCCAGAAAAGGGCACAAAGCTGGCGTTTAACGCCAAAAAGAAGCACCAGACTGGCGTTTAACGCCAGAACAGGGCAACAAGCTAGCGTTAAACGCTAAAAACAGGCAGCAACCTGGCGTTTAACGCCAGAATTGTACTCAAAAGGCGTTTTGCACGCCTAATTGGAGTAGGGATGAGAAGTCCTTGACCCCTCAGGATCTGTAGATCCCACAGGATCCCCACCAACCTCAACTCATTCTCTCTCTCCCTCACACCTTTTTATAACACTCTTCCCCAAATACCCTTCACCAATCACCTCCATCTCTCTACCCCAAATACCCCTCACTAATCAAAATCCATATCTCTTCTCCAAAAACCCCACCTACCTCTAAATTCAAAATCCTTTCCCTCTCAAACCCAACCCCAAATACATGAACCTACCCTTCCTCCCACTCCTATATAAACCCCTATTCCTTCCTTCAATTTCACACATCACAAACACCTTATACCCCCTTGGCCGAACTCACCCTCTCCCTCTATTTCCTTCATTTTCTTCTTCCTCTCTTTCTTTCTTTCTTCTTTTGCTCGAGGATAAGCAAACCTTTTAAGTTGGTGTGGTAAAAGTGTTGCTTTTTATTTTTCCATAACCATTTATGACACCTAAGGCCAGAGAAACCTCTAGAAAGAGGAAAGAGAAGGCAAAAGCTTCCACCTTCGAGTCATGGGAGATGGAGAGATTCATCTCAAAGGTCCATCAAGACCACTTCTATGAAGTTGTGGCCAAGAAAAAGGTGATCCCTGAGGTCCCTTTCATGCTCAAAAGGAATGAGTATCCGGAGATCCGACATGAGATTCAAAGAAGAGGTTGGAAAGTTCTCACCAACCCCATTCAATAAGTCAGAATCTTAATGGTTCAAGAGTTCTATGCCAATGCATGGATCACTAGGAACCATGATCAAAGTATGAACCCGAATCCAAAGAATTGGCTTACAATAGTTTAAGAAATACTTAGATTTCAGTCTGGAAAATGTAAGGTTGGCGTTCAACTTGCCAATGATGCAAGAAAACGCATGCCCCTACACTAGAAGGGTCAACTTTGATAAAAGGTTGGACCAAGTCCTCATGGATATATGTGTGGAAGGAGCTCAATAGAAAAGAGACTCAAGAGGCAAGGCGGTTCAATTGAGAAGACCGGACCTTAAGCCTGTGACTAGAAGATGGTTGGAGTTCATCCAATGCTCCATCATTCCTACTAGCAACCGATCTAAAGTAACTGTAGATCGGGCTATCATGATCCATAGCATCATGATTGGAGAGAAAGTGGAAGTTCATGAGATTATACCTCTGGAACTATACAAGGTTACTGACAAACCTTCTACTTTAGCAAGGTTAGCCTTCCTTCATCTCATCTGTCACCTATGCAATTTAGTTGGAATTGTCATAGAGGAAGACATCCTCATTGAAGAGGACAAGCCCATCACTAAAAAGAGGATAGAGCAAACAAGAGAGCCCACTCATGGACCTCAACAAGAGCATGAGGAAATCCCTCATCAAGAAATCCCTGAGATGCCTCAAGGGATGCATTTTCCTCCCCACAACTATTGGGAGCAACTCAACACCTCTTTGGAAGGCTTAAGTTACAACATGGACCAACTAAGGGTGGAGCACCAAGAGCACTCCATCATTCTCCATGAGATTAGAGAATATCAAAGAGCTATGAGGGAGGAGCAACAAAGGCAAGGAAGAGACATAGAGGAGCTCAAGAGTTCCATTGGATCTTTAAGAGGAAGAACTAGCCGCCATCACTAATATGGACCCGTTCTTTGATTTCCTTGTTCTTATCTTTCTGTTTTTTTATTTTTATGCTTTATGTGTTATCCATGTTTGTGTCTTTATTACATGATCATTAGTGTCTAGTGTCTATGCCTTAAATCTGTGAATAATTCCATGAGTCCTTCACCTTTCTTAAATGAAAAATGTGCCTAACTACAAAAGAACAAGAAGTACTTGGATTTCAAATTTTATCTTGAAATTAGTTTACTTATTTTGATATGGTGGAAATACTTTTTATTTTCTGAATGAATGCTTGAACAGTGCATATTTTTTATAGTAAAGTTTATGAATGTTAAAATTGTTGGCTCTTGAAAGAATGATGAACAAAGAGAAATGTTGTTGATAATCTGAAAAATCATGAAATTGATTCTTAAAGCAAGAAAAAGCAGTGGAAAAAAAAGTGGCGAAAAAAAACAAGCAGAAAAAGCCAATAACCCTTTAAACCAAAAGGCAAGGGTAAAAGGGATCCAAGGCTTTGAGCATCAGTGGAAAGGAGGGCCCAAAGGAATAAAATCCTGGCCTAAGCAGCTAAACCAAGCTGTCCCTAACCATGTACTTGTGGCATGAAGGTCCAAGTGAAGAACTTGAGACTGAGTGGTTAAAGTCGTGGTCCAAAACAAAGAGAGTGTGCTTAAGAACTCTGGACACCTCTAACTGGGGACTTTAACAAAGCTGAGTCACAATCTGAAAAGGTTCACCCAGTTATGTGTCTGTGGCATTTATGTATCCGGTGGTAATACTGGAAAACAAAGTGCTTAGGGTCACGCCTAAGAATCATAAAGTAGCTGTGTTCAAGAATCAACGTACTGAACTAGGAGAATCAATAACACTATCTAAAATTCTAAGTTCCTATGGATGCCAATCATTCTGAATTTCAAAGGATAAAGTGAGATGCCAAAACTGTTCAAAAGAAAAAACCTACTAGCCCCGCTCATCTAACTGGGACTAAGTTTCATTAATATTGTGAGATTTATTGTATATTCTCTTCTTTTTATTCTATTTTGTTTTCAGTTGCTTGGGTACAAGCAACAATTTAAGTTTGGTATTGTGATGAGCGGATAATTTATATGCTTTTTGGCATTCTTTTTGGCTGTTGTTTTTCATTTTGCACTGGGTCATCCAAGTAATACCTTACGTGAGTAAGGGTCGATCCCACGGAGATTGTCGGCTTGAAGCAAGCTATGGTCATCTTGTAAATCTCAGTTAGGCAGATCCAAATGGTTATTGGATTTTGATAATTAAAAGATAGATAAAATATAAAATAGGATAGAGATACTTATGTAATTCATTGGTAGGAATTTCAGATAAGCGTGTGGAGATGCTTTGTTCCTTTTGAATCCCTGCTTTCCTATTGCCTTCATCCAGTCATGCATACTCCTTTCCATGGCAAGCTATATGTTGGGGGATCACCGTTGTCAATGGCTACCATCCGTCCTCTCAGTGAAAATGGTCCGGCTACGGGTTACGTGGGGCTAATCATCTGTCGATTCTCGATCGTGTCAGAATAAGATCCAATGATCCTTTTGCGCACTGTCACTGTGCCCAGCACTCGCGAGTTTGAAGCTCGTCACAGTCATCCCATCCCAGATCCTACTCGGAATACCACAGACAAGGTTTAGACTTTTCGGATCTCAAGGATGCTGCCAATTGATTCTAACTTATACCACAAAGACTCTGATCTCACGGAATGGAAGGCTCTATTGTCAGGAGAGGCAACCATGCGTCGTGGACCAGGAGGCCAGGAGATATGCATTCAAGATTATTTTCAGGTAGAACGGAAGTGGTTGTCAGGCACGCGTTCATAAGCGAGAATGGTGATGAGTGTCACTTGATCATCACATTCATCATATTAAAGTGCGAATGGATATCTTAGAACATGAATAAGCTTGAATTGAATAGAAAATAGTAGTAATTGCATTAATTCATAAGGAACAGCAGAGCTCCACACCTTAATCTATGAGGTGTAGAAACTCCACCGTTGAAAATACATAAGTGATAATGGTGTTCATTAGTTTCGGCCCCAGAGGGGGAACTAGAATAACCAAGATCTGATCCCAAGATCAAAGATGATCAAAAAGATGAAAATACAATAGTAAAAGATCCTATTTATAGTGAACTAGTAACCTAGGGTTTACAGAAATAAGTAAATGATGCAGAAATCCACTTCCAGGCCCACTTGGTGTGTGCTTGGGCTGAGCATTGAAGCTTTCATGTGTAGAAACTTTTCTTGGAGTTAAACGCCAGCTTTGGTCCCAGTTTGGGCACTTAACTCCAGCTTGTAACTCAGTTTTGGCGTTTAACGCCAGAATAGGGCAGGAAGTTGGCGTTTAAACGCCAGTTTGCGTCATCAAAACTCGAGTAAAGTATAGACTATTATATATTGATGGAAAGCCCAGGATGTCTACTTTTCAACGCAATTGAGAGCAAGCCAATTGGGTTTCTGTAGCTCTATAAAAGCCATGTCGAGTGCAGGAAGGTTAGAATCCAACAGCATCTGCATTCCTTTTTCAGCCTCTGAATCAGATTTTTGCTTAGGTTCCTCAATTTCAGCCAGAAAATACCTGAAATCACAGAAAAACACACAAACTCATAGTAAAGTCCATAAATGTACATTTTGCATAAAAACTAATAAAAATATACTAAAAACTAGCTAAATCATACTAAAAACTTCCTAAAAACAATGCCAAAAAGCGTATAAATTATCCGCTCATCACAGTGCAACCACAATATAAGCCTAAATCACCCAATGATATTGACTGCATGATATCAGCTGAAATTCCTGATAAGACTAACATGCCTAGACTTTATGCAACTATTAAGAAGTTCATGGTTCATGGTCCGTATGGGAGGCACAACATTAGTAGTCCATGCATGCTAAATGGAAGGTGCTCTGAGTTTTTTCCAAAGCCATTCAGGAATAGAATTATTATTGACGAGGGTGGTTTTCCAAAGTTTAAAAGGGTGGATAATGGTCATACAATAACTAAGAAGAATGCAGTTCTGGATAATTCTTATATTGTACTATACAATCCTGATTGACTCTTAAAGTATGGTTGTCATATTAAAGTGGAGCATACATATCAGACTTCTTTTATTAAATATTTATTCAAGTACGTCCACAAGGGTAATGATAGGGTTACTGCCTTATTTTACCAAACATTTGGTGATGGGTCTCCTCAACAAGTTGTAGATAAAATACGTAACTACTATGATTGTTGTTACATTTCTGCATGTGAGGCAGCTTGGAGGATATTTGGTTATGAGATTCAGCTTAAAGAACCTGTAGTGATTCGTCTACCATTCCACCTACCTGACGAGCAACCAGTTGTTTTCAAGGACCATGAGAACATTGCTAATGTTATTCAACGTGTAGATGGTAAGGTTACTAAGTTAGCTGCTTGGATGTTGGCTAATCGTGAGTATCCTTTTGCTAAATCTTTAACATACAGCAAGTTTTCTACAAAATTTGTATGGAAAGATTATTCATGCATATGGTTTCCTCGCAAACAAGACTTTTCTATTGGACGGCTGACTCATGTTCCACGTGATAACGGTGAGGATTATTACATGAGAATATTGTTAAACATACAAAGAGGATGCATGAGTTTTACTGATTTACATACTGTGGATTGTGTGGTATACAACTCATTCAAGAAAACATGTTAGGCTTTGGAATTCCTACAAGATGACAAGAAATTTGTTGATGCAATTCTAGAAGCAAGCACTTGGGCATCTAGAAACTACTTAAGAAATCTGTTTGTTGTGTTGTTGATTTCTAGTAACATATCTAGACCTGAATTGGTATGGCAGCAGTGTTACCAACAATTATCTGAAGATTTGTTATATTCGCATAGAATTTTTACACTTAATCCACGTATATCATTCAACATGTTAAATTAATTTTACTTATAAGATTAAATAATATTCTTTATCTTAAAATACCTCATTAATTGCTTAACACTTTTTTTATCTTCATTTTAGATATTCAGCTTAGTGATGATCAACTACTGAATATGACTCTTTTAAAGGTTGAGATGATGTTGCAAGCTAATGGTAGGTCACTTAGAGAGTTTAATTGTATTCCTCTCCCTGATTTAGATATCATTGATGGCTTAGATATTCAGCTTAGTGATGATTAACTACTGAATATGACTCTTTTAAAGGTTGAGATGATGTTGCAAGCTAATGGTAGGTCACTTAGAGAGTTTAATGGTATTCCTCTCCCTGCTTTAGATATCATTGATGGCTTAGATGATCGGATAATAGCTGACGAGCAAACCTTTGATATTGTTGACCTATGGGACTAATAGAAGTTATGTTGTCCCAAATGAACTGTGAACAACATGCTTTTCATAGAATAATCGAAACTGTGAATAATAACCTTGGTGGTTTTTTCTTCATATATGGTTATGATAGAACAGGCAAGACATTTCTATATAGGGCATTTTCTGTAGCTATTCGTGTCAAAGGAGAATTGTTTTTAATGTTGCTTCAAGTGGAATTGCATCTCTTTTGCTTCCAAAAGGCCATACAACTCACTCTAGATTTAAGATACTTTTGGAATTTAATGAAGATTTTGTATGTAGCATAAAACAAGGGTCTCCACTTGCTAAGTTGATTTGTAAAGCAAAGCTTATTATATGGGATGAGACTCCGATGCTAAACAAGATTTGTTATGAAGCACTCAACAA
This sequence comes from Arachis hypogaea, assembly GCF_003086295.3. Lineage (NCBI taxonomy): Eukaryota > Viridiplantae > Streptophyta > Magnoliopsida > Fabales > Fabaceae > Arachis > Arachis hypogaea. The sequence continues at coordinate 2,457,605 of NC_092043.1, read as the reverse complement.
GTCTTTCAAAGACATACTTAGATCTTCATCATCATACAATGAAGACCTATCCTTTGGTGGTAAGGTAGTCGTACTTGGAGGTGACTTTAGACAGATTCTACCTGTTATACATATGGGATCTAGACAAGATATTATACAAGCTACAGTTAACTCATCTTATCTGTGGTCATCGTGCAAAGTAATTACTCTCTCTCAGAATATGCGTTAGTGTGCCTGAATCTGAGTCTATTGAAATCAAACAATTTGCTCAATGGCTTCTTAGAATTAGTGATGGTCTTGAAGGATATTTAATTGATGGTGAGTCTGAGGTCAATATTTTAGAAGAAATTCTAATCAAGGACAATGCTGATAGCTTTGACAATATCATTGAATTTGTATATCCTGATATACTTATTAATTTACAATAGTCAACTTTTTTTAAGGAGAGAACCATTCTTGCTCCTACAATAAATGTTGTGCACGAGGTAATAAATAATTATATAATAAAGTATATTGAAGCAGACGAAAAAGTTTATCTGAGTTCTGACTCCATGTGCATTGAAGAAGGTAGCATGGAGTCAAAGCTTAATACATTTACTCCTAACGTACTAAATGCCATTAACTGTTTAGGGTTACCACCTCATGAACTTATACTAAAAGTAGGTGTTCCTGTTATGTTACTAAAAAATATTGACCAATTTAATAGATTTTGCAATGGTACAAGATTATAGGTAAGGAGATTAGGTAATCATGTAATAGAGTGTGTTATTTTGACCGGGAATAGAGTAGGAGATGTTGTTCTAATACCTCGCATGAACTTGATTTCTACTAATCCAACGTTACCTTTTAGATTCTAAAAAAGGCAATTTCTATTAGTCGTCTCATTTGTAATGACCATTAATAAGTTACAAAGACAAACTCTCAGCACAGTTGGGTTGTATTTACCCAAGCTGGTTTTTATACACGGACAATTATATGTTACTTTATCAAAGGTTAAATTTAAAATAGATTTTAAGAGTGTTGATTCAAAATAACACAGGTATATCTGCTTTAACATCAATCAGGCACGGACCTAGGCTTAGCAATGGGGTCACTTGGCCCTCACTCTCATTTTATTTTTTTAAACAAAAAAATATACATATATAATATGTCTCCATTTTAAATTTTAAATGACCCCATTATAAATAAATTAAGCCCAATTATTAAAAATCCTAAACTTATTTTATCTTTCTATTATTTTGACTATTAGTTAACCTAATCAAATTTAGTATTCTTCCATTCTCAAATCCCAACTGTCAGTCTATCACTCATTTATTCTCTTAAACTCTTTAGTTTCATATTTTTAACATTTTTTTCTATTCTTTGTCTAGTGGTCATCTTCTCTTCATCAAAAGGTAAATTTTCAATTCTTTATTTTGTTTTATCTAACTCTCTATGACTCTATCTATCTTTCAATTGCAAATTTTAATTCAAACAATTATAGTTTAGGTATTAATCTATTTTTCTATTCTCTTCATGAATTTAAATATTTTATTTTATTCTCAATTTAGTGATCCTTATTATTTATTTATTTATCTTTCGTTCTATTCTATTATATGTAATTATGTTGCATATAAATTTCTAAAATGAATTGATCAATTTACTAATTTAGAATAAATATTTTTTATTTTTAGAAATAGTAATGGAAAAATATTTCAAAAGAAAACTATAAATATCATAAAGAGTCAACTTCATAATCGAAAGAGAGACCTTTAATCAAGTTGATAATGAAACAATTATTCAACATTTTCAAAATACAAAAACAAGAAGAGAAGTACCTTTAAGATTTAAAGAGAAGAAAGTTAGCGACTAATATAATTTTTGAATTTTTTTTGTATTCAAATAATTAATATGCACTTTTATTGATATTAATTAATTATATTAAAAAATTAAGATTACGATGGATTATTATTATTTTATTAATTTTTATTTTTGATATTAATTCATATATTTAGTTTCTTTATTATTATTATTATTATTATTTTTTAATCTTTTATTCTAGGTGTTTATTTTTATAAATCTTGCTAAATTAAACAAAGTACTGTATATCTTCTTTTTATTTCTCTTTTATATACACATAAAATTTATTATATTATTTCTTTTTCATCTAATACTTTTTTTTCTCTTCTATTTATATTTCTTTCCTTCAATATTTTGTTAGTTCTTATTTTTCTAAATTTTACTTTAAGTTATGTATTTGTTCTTATTATACCTAACGCTTTTTATTTATGTGTAATATACATTCTTATATATTTTATAGAAATATGATTTGATTTTATTAACTTGCCAAAATTTTTTGAAAAATCTAAAGCTAAAGTATAAAAATATATTTATAGATATTTTGTTTTTTTTTAACTAAAAAATGTAATCTTTTTTGCCATATTTGTTGAAATCGTAAATTAAATATGAATATTAATTTTTGAAATAGAATAAACATATTTTAAATTTTTTGCATTTAAAAATAATATTTTATCAGTGTTAGAATTATTTAGATGGATAAGTAATAGTGAATATAGAATTATTTAGGATGGATAGAATTAAGTATATCTTTTTATTAAAAATACGAATTTAAAAATATTATTTTCAATTCACAATAGTCAAGCTCTAATTGAACGATTGTATGTTCAAAATTTTTTTAAATAAATAAAATAATTTTAGATATATAATTTTTTAAAATTTAATTAATTCAAGATATTTATTATCGTCGATTAAAAAAATAAAATGAAATAATAATTTGATATTTCTATACTCTTAAAATATTATTTATTTATTTCTCTAGCATTTTTTATCATCCAGTGATCACATTATATAATTTAATTCAATAAAATTATTTATCATCATTTGATTGAATAAAAATTCTCTTTTATCTGAAAATTTTATAATTTCTCAACCTCAAGATCATCCATGTTAAATCATTAAGAAATATAACTGAAAATGTGGAAGCGTTCCTTCATTTAAGAGCATGATTGAGATCAGAGAGTTTTGCTTTTGTAATTCTTTGATCTTTGTCAATCAAAACCTTCTGTATCCCGAATAGAACTGAATCACAACTCAACTACGGGAAAAGGGCTACGAATGCGGGTTTGATGTGTTGGAGACCAAAATTTTGAAGTTATTATTTATATTTGAGTGTGACACTCATTAAACTCTAAAACCCAAATAAAATAGTATTTCTGGTTTTAATCTCATTTTTCCAAATCAAAAATAATAATGACTTATTTAATTCAACATTTATGACAATAAATAAGATCACCGTTATATAAGTCATTTAATGTAAAATTACTTAATTTACAATTATAATTAATATATCTATTATCCATAAATATATTAAGAAATAATAATTTCCTAACAATCTTTCACTTGGACTATACATATATATTTTGATTATTTTTCTGAGATAATCACATCTTATAAATTTTATGCGCACATCTAAATGTTATTTTCTTGATTACTTTAATAATCTGGTCTGTCTCATATATTGGTTATGAAATTACCGCAATTTTTATCACCTTAGTGTCGCAACGAAACCACGACGATCGCCATACTAAAATACTCAACCACATAGATCAAATTTGGATGAGAAAATTCAGAATTTACATGCAAAATAATCTCATGCGTGCCTATTTTCAACTGGTCTAACTTGAATAAAAAATTTATTTATTCGGTGACAGACTCATATGAAACTGCAACGACAACGCCCGGGCTCATAGCGACGGAAACCAAGTAATGAGTCTGTGGAAGAAGAAGAGAAGAACTTAACGAACTCAAAATGAGAGAGAAAGATAGAGGGGGAAATTTATCTAAAAAACAAGGACTCGACAGGAAAAATGTGACAATAGGCTCAACAACGACGGTAACGGGATAAGCAGCGACGGGACATGAGCTATGAATGGGTAGGTGGCGATGGGCTCAACAACGACGATGACGAGAGCCATGAGTTTTTTGTGAAGAAACCGCGAAGAAGAAGACTCTGGGTGAGGATGGCTGGGGTTTCTCTGGCATGACTATAGAGTATGGATTGAAGTTGTGAATCACTGAATATGTGATGTGAGGCAAATCATATTTCCTAAAAAGTGTTTATATGTATATATCCAGGACAGGTACACCCTAAACACGATCCCGAGCAAAATCTACCCTGACTCGGGTCAAGTTATTACCCTCTCCAACTAGGTATGGACGGGTTGGGTGTCCTGTATTCAGGTATTCCTGCCTAGTCTAACCACGTATTGATGCTCTGTTTATTAAGGGTTTACTGCTAGCCAATGAATTGCTACGCACACAAAACAAGATTCTACTCCTAATAATTGTTTAAGCGGACGAGTGAGATGACTACTCAACAAATTCAAATTGATTAAGATAAATACTAATTATTTTTAATATTAAAAATCTTAAGAATTTAATTTTAATTATAATTTTGTACAATATTTATAATAATAATTATTATATATATTTATTTTATTTTTTTAATAAAATTTTTATATAATTTTATGTATTATTCCGAAAACATATACTAGTAGATTAGTAAAATCCATGCAGATCTAAGGCCACCAGAAATTGCCACGTATACAGAGAAACTGGAACGTCGAACCAATAACTTGGTGCCACGTTTCACAAGAGGAAGTGGCATTGCCAATCGAATAGATCGTAGACTTGGAATTACAAGTCGTTCCGTAGGGTCGTCCACAACATTGACGTTCTCCACGTCAAGGGATACAGAATAAGCCAATAAAACCAAGCCACGTTTCGAGACCACATCTTCAACCGTCAGATCATCCACGGTGGCAAAATGGAGCGAGTCAGAGCCCCGGTTCTGAAGTCCTCGTAACGATCACGGTAGAAATGCAAAACCCAAGTATATAACGAACCAGAGATGAGTGACTGCACTGGTAGAAGTGTGCAAAGCCGAAGAAGGTACTAGAAACAAAGCTAGCTACTACGATGAGGAAGTGGACGCTCCCTTCCGCTCTTCTTCTCCTTTCTCTCCTCCTTCTATTTGCAGATCAAGGTGAGCCATCTTCATTTATTACACTTCTTCATCTTCTTTTCTGCTTTCTGTTGTTGCTAACCGTTCCGTACCAGCTAGCTAGCTCTTCTACTTCTTAGCATTTCTAAATTTGAATCTGATTTACGATGTTTGGATAGGTCGCAAGCTTCAGGCAAATGCCGAATCTGATTCTGACGAGCTTGTAGATCCACCTAAGGTTGAGGACAAGATCGGTGCCGTTCCTAACGGTCTTTCCACAGATTCAGATGTCGCCAAGAGGTGCTTCATATTAGATTTTTGTTTTCTTCAATTCTGTTAATATTATTTTTGCTTTTGTTTTTGGTTAACCCATTATTTGGTGATTGAAAATGTGTGTTTGTGTGATTCTTAGGGAGGCGGAGTCGATCTCGAAGAGATCTCTTCGCAACAACGCGCAGAAGTTTGAGTTCCAGGCCGAAGTTTCTCGGCTTATGGATATTCTTATCAACTCTCTCTACAGCAACAAGGATATTTTCCTCAGGGAGTTGATCTCTAATGCTTCTGACGTAAGCACATTTCCTCTTATGCAATGCGTTTCGATAATCTTAGACTTCAATTTTCTGTTGATGATGGAAGCTCCCCGTCGTATTATTTTAGGCGCTGGACAAGATTAGGTTTCTCTCTCTCACCGATAAGGAGATTCTGGGGGAAGGTGATACTGCCAAGCTCGAAATCCAGGTTAGCACTACAAATGTTTGACATTATGTCTAAGTAATGAATATATTAGCCCAAGTGTTGTTTACATGGTTTATTTATATGTTTGTTACTAAGACATTTTACTGCTTGTGGTGAAATGACAGATTAAGTTGGACAAGGAGAAGAAAATCCTTTCCATCCGAGACAGGGGTATTGGTATGACAAAGGAGGATTTAATAAAGAATTTGGGGACCATAGCAAAATCTGGAACCTCAGGTATATATGATATAGCTTACGGCTTATGGCCTTAACTGACAGAATTCCCATTTCTAAGGAGCAAATGCATTAACTGAAAACTATCCATACATGCAGCGTTTCTTGAGAAAATGCAATCAAGTGGTGATCTCAATCTTATTGGGCAGTTTGGAGTTGGTTTCTACTCGGTGTACCTTGTGGCTGACTATGTTGAAGTAATTAGCAAACATAATGACGATAAACAGTATGTCTAATTTTTACACCTGATATGGCTTTTTTATTGAGTTTGTTAGACTGTTGTCCATGGAATCTTGACCTTCCTTTTTCTTCTTAAAAATCCCAGGCATGTGTGGGAATCTAAAGCTGATGGAGCATTTGCGATTTCTGAAGATACATGGAATGAACCACTGGGACGTGGTACTGAGATTAGGCTACACCTCAGAGATGAAGCTGGGGAGTACTTGGAGGAGCATAAGCTTAAGGTATGAACCTAACTTTTAGTATTGTTTTGTAGAGTTTAATTTTGATATCCTGACATTTATCTAATTAGATTCATGCATTTAGATTATTTTTTAAGTAGCAGATTTGGAAATTAGTTATTTTTTGCTAATATGACAATACACTGTTAGTTGTTTGTGTAAAATTCTTTTACACAGACCAAGCATGAAAAATTTAAATTCTTGTTTTATAATAGAATTAACAACATGAAACTATACTGATTAGTTTACTTGCACATAGGACTACACCATGGGCTTTTGTTATATTAATCTAAATTGCAAGTGTGTACTGTGCACTTACAACAGGCATATAATGCGTATTTTCTTTGCTAAGGATTATACATGTGTATAGAGGTGTATTCTCAGGGCAGTTTTTGTTTCATGGTTACAAGTACTGTACCTTTTTTATTCAGAGCTGTTGCCAAACTTTTAAGTGGGCGCCTCTTTATTTTCCTACTAAGTGTTTCATGTTTATCTTGTATTAACATATATACAATTTTTTGGTTGTTTTTTGTTGCTTCATTTTGTGTTGCTTGGAATTCAATTATAGTGCATTGTGGAATCTAATTCACTACCTATTGATTGACACAGGAATTGGTAAAAAAATACTCTGAATTTATTAACTTTCCTATTTATCTCTGGGCAAGCAAAGAGGTTGATGTGGAGGTCCCTGCTGATGAAGATGATGAATCATGTATGTGTTTACCATTTGTAACATTGCAAGATACTGATTTGTTTTTTTATCGTTAACTTTTCTCCATTCTATAATACTATCACAAATTTTGCTATCTTTCATACCTTAGTTTACTCTTTGATCAGCTGAAAGCAGCTCTGAGGAAGAAAGTAAAGATGATGATGCTGAGAAAAGTGAAGATGACGAAGAGAAGCCCAAGACAAAGACAGTGAAGGAAACGACTTATGAATGGGAACTTCTAAATGATGTGAAAGCTATATGGCTGCGAAATCCAAAGGAGGTTTCAGAAGAAGAGTACACCAAATTCTACCATACTCTTGCCAAGGTAATGTTTCCATCTTAATTATTCACTGGACATTGTGAGGGCATTAACTTGTTAATGTTCATAGTTGTGGGTTTAACTGTTCATATTTCCTGCAGGATTTCGGTGATGAGAAACCTTTAGCATGGAGTCACTTCAACGCTGAAGGCGATGTTGAGTTCAAGGCAGTGCTTTTTGTGCCACCTAAAGCCCCTCATGATTTATATGAGAGTTATTACAACTCTAACAAATCCAATCTGAAGTTGTATGTTAGACGAGTCTTTATTTCAGATGAATTTGATGAACTGTTGCCTAAATACCTCAGCTTCTTGAAGGTAACCAAGTTGTGCTGTTATTGCAATTTAGTTTGTTTTAACGCGATCAGAATATTTTTTTTCTGAGATGTCCTTTTGACATTGAGAACAGGGCCTTGTTGATTCTGACACGTTGCCACTTAATGTCTCCCGTGAAATGCTTCAACAACACAGTAGCCTGAGGACAATCAAGAAGAAACTTATCAGGAAAGCCCTTGATATGATCCGTAGGATTGCTGATGAGGATCCAGATGAGTCCACTGACAAAGATAAGAAAGGTAGGTTATACTAAATATATTGGTTTTGTGTTCTGGGAGTGCCAATACTTAGTTGGTCTCCATGGGTTTCATGCAATGGGGGTTCAGATCCTCCATGCTTTCAGCATGTTGCATCATGCATAAATTTTGTCTTTCATATATTATGTTTTCCATTGTATTTCTAAGCGGTATACTTGAACCCATAAACCCTTAAATTTGACTCTGCTTCCTCCAACTTTATGCAGAAGAGGTATCATCTGACAATGATGAGAAAAGAGGTCAATATGCTAAGTTCTGGAATGAGTTTGGAAAGTCCATCAAACTTGGCATCATTGAAGATGCTACTAACAGAAACCGTCTGGCAAAACTGCTGAGAGTTGAGACGTATGTTACTTGATTCCTTGCATTTCTTTATTTATTTGCTGCAGTATTATTTCCCTCCTTTCATTAGTTGACAAAATATTGTATACTTGATTACTTACAGCTCCAAGTCTGAAGGTAAATTGACGTCTCTTGATCAGTACATCTCCAGAATGAAATCTGGACAAAAGGATATCTTCTACATAACTGGAACTAACAAAGAACAACTGGAAAAATCTCCTTTCCTTGAGCGGCTTAGGAAGAAAAATTACGAGGTATGATTTTCTCGCTGAATATACTTGTTTTCTGTTTCTTACTCTCCATAAATTTTCTCCAGTGGGAGCTAAGATGTATCTTCTAAATGTTTGTATTTTAAACCGGTGCAGGTTATTTACTTCACTGATCCAGTTGATGAATACTTGATGCAATATCTTATGGATTATGAAGACAAAAAATTCCAAAATGTGTCCAAGGAAGGTCTGAAAATTGGAAAGGACGCCAAAGCCAAGGAACTAAAGGAATCCTTCAAGGATCTCACAAAGTGGTGGAAAAGTGCACTTTCCAGTGAAAATGTTGATGATGTGAAGATATCTAACCGTTTGGATAACACTCCTTGTGTGGTGGTGACTTCGAAATTTGGTTGGAGTGCTAATATGGAGAGAATAATGCAGGCACAAACTTTATCAGATGCTAGCAAGCAAGCATACATGCGTGGCAAGAGGGTTCTTGAAATCAATCCTAGGCACCCTATTATCAAGGAGCTCAGGGAGCGTGTAGTAAAGAACCCTGAGGTACATTCTTGACTTGAATACTTTCTATTAGCTTTTGCCTTTAATTTGTTGTGCTAATAAAAATTGAGGTGATGATAATATCATTAAAACAAGCCTTCTTTTCTTTTCCTTTTTCCAAATTTGTTTTTTTGCATGCTAGAATTAAGTCCTTTCCATTGATTGATTTGATTCTTATGAATGCTCTCGAAGTGATACTGATCTCTGCATACCTTATCTGAATCATTGTAACCTGAGCAGAATGAATTAAGGTTTATTTTGAGTTTTTGACCCAATTTGGTTTGTTCTTCAGGATGAGAGTGTGAAGCAAACAGCACAGCTGATGTATCAAACTGCTCTCTTTGAAAGTGGTTTCTTGCTAAACGACCCCAAGGATTTTGCATCTCGCATTTATGACTCAGTGAAGTCCAGCTTGGATATTAGTCCTGAAGCAACTGTGGAAGAGGAGGAAGAAGCTGAAGAAGTTGAGGCCGAGAGTGAGGCCAAGGACGGTGCATCTGCTGATGCTGATGCGAAGGACGAGTTGTAGATTTTGAGGCAGACATTTCCGTACTGACTTCAGTTCCCCTTTTCTTTGTTACTTGGTCTTTAGCAATTTGAGAAGCCCCTTTCAGAATGATTTTTGCTTCCATAAGAAAGTCTAATAGAGAGAAACATTAGTCGTAAGTTACTGTAGTCACTTTATCCCATGGAATTTCGCTTAGCATTTTAGTACACGGATGAAGAAAATTACGCTGTATTTTTATGTGGAAAACTGCATCATGTCTTATTTACAGTGACTAGCAAACATCCGTTATCCCTTTTTTATTTATTCCATGGTGTCTGATGGCATCACGTTGGGGCAATAGATCTACTGACACCCCGTTGTGGATATTTATCCATCCTTATATTGGAAACAAAGTCTCTCAAAGATATAGCAAAGAAAGGTAGAATAATGTCGCTCATTAAAACCCGTGATGCTTAGGTCTTTTGCGGAATATTTTTTTCTCCCCTTGATCGCGGTAAAGTACTAAATATTTTATTTGTTGATACATTAAAATTAAGTTCAATGTTAAATTATTTATGTTTAGCAGATCAGGCATGTCAGTTATAACTACTATGTAATCAAGTTAAATCAAAACAATTAAGCATAAGTCAGGATGGCCGAGTGGTCTAAGGCGCCAGACTCAAGTTCTGGTCCTCGTGTGAGGGCGTGGGTTCAAATCCCACTTCTGACAAAATTGATGTTTATATAACTAATAAGCCTTTTTTGTAACGCTTTGAGAAGATGACAAGCACAATATATAGGGTAAGTGTAGTGTGAGGGTCACTGAGGCGTGCAAATTGTCGAGAAAGTGGTAGCATAAGTACGCGACCAGGACCAGGACCACCACCCATAAGTATGACGAAATTAAAGCTGCCATTGGAGAAAGACATATAGTTTATGCTAGTAGGATTTAATAGTTTACACTTCACACTACACAAACACTATCTGATCTAGACAACCCAAAAAAAAAAAAAACACTATCTGATCTGATCTGAAACGCATAATGAAGGGATCAAATATTAATTATGCTTCCTAGCTAGCTAGCATAGCCTAGCGTCTATTTCAGTTGCCCCCTAAAATAATGATATCATCCACAAATAAGCGTCAATTTCAATATTTAACATTTTGACTTTAATACTTAATGATGAGGTGTATCCACCTGTGATAGGGTAAGTGCCACTCAACCATAGGACGCGCATGGTAGTGAGTAGATTGGATATATGATATGTAAACTTCAACCACTCCTAAATAAAATTAAGTCATCATTGGCAAGGCTAAAGTCAAATTTTCCCTTCTAACACACACCCTTTAATTTTATTTGATCCTTTGGAGTCGATTTTAACTAATAATTAGATCAGGATATGCAAAAGAAAAAGTCTAGGGAAATAACTAGGTGTAGTCAATTTAAAGATAATTAGTTAAAAAATAGTTTTTATTTTTAATTTTGAATTTCGAAAAATTAGAATAGTGGAAGATTTTTTTTGTGATGGACTTATTTTTTAACTAGTTTGTTTTGAATGAGCTATTTTCTAGTTGGTTTTCTAGTGAGATTGGATAAAAAATATAAATTAATATCATATAAAATTAAATTTTGAGGGGAAAAAGGAATAAAGGTACATATTTGATTGAAATTAGAATGGGGGATAAGATATTAAGATAGGGGAAGATCCAGCAGATCAGTAGTGGAAGAGAGATAGCTGGTAACAAACGATTGGTTGGTGAGGAATGGAGGATTACACCCACTTTTAGCTTACTGCCAAACCATCATAAAAAACTCCGGTGCTCCATCACATTCACACCACTTATATATATTTATGGATCGGATGCTAATTAATTTCAATTATAGCGGTCCCAGGACCAACAACAGATATTAGATAGATGCATCGAAACAAAAAGCCCCTTACCTTAAATACGCCCCAACACTAAATTTAATGAACACTATACTCAAATAAAGACTGATATACTCTGCTTTAGGTAGCTAGTAGGAGTTCATTTAGCAGTTTTTGATCATGAAACATGGTCTAACATTCCCGAACCAATAAATGAATCTCATCATCGCCCACAAACAAAGAATTCTATAGTATATGCCTACGTATCCCTCTTCTTTTTGCGAGAGCTTTCTGCTTTCTGCTTTCCCTTCAGATGACTCACATGCTTGTCGCCATGTCTATGTACGGGCCCTACTGAACTCACGTCACGTGACCCATACAGGCCGGATGAACTAAAAATGAATGTTTCTAATGAGTAGGGCCCACCATACAAAATTAAAAAAAGAAGACATGGCTCACATGGGCCTGGCTCCGTGGAAGATGCCCAAGGAATTAACATCAATAAGATGGGGGGTAAAAGTGTAAAACTAAAAGAGCAGTTGCCACAAGCGCCAAATTGCCATAATGACGATGAAGGCTGCAGTGGATTGGGATTCCCTAGCACGAGTGCACGCTGACCATGGTATTTCACTTTGGTCTAGTGCACCTACGTACACCATTCCTCCCTTGCTCACCTGTGGTGATGTTGGAGTAGAGGACGAAGATGGAGATGATGACGAAGAAGATTCGTTACTATCTGAGTTCGAGTTTTGTCCCTCCCACGATTTCTTACTACTGCAAAATCACATTCATCAAAATAAGGATAATTAAACACTATTCAAACAAGTAGACTAATGGTGAGTAAAATTGAGAGCTTACCCTTAAAATGTGTGTAAGTGTAAAGTATTATTTTGGTTGTTCTAATTTGGTGTTTAATGTTTCAGATGTCTTATTTTAATTTCAAAAAGTTTTAAATTTTTTATTTAGACTCAAAAAGTTTTAAGGTATTCAATGTTATTATACAATTAAATTTGACATAAATAATAAAAGTCAACAGTTGATATTAGTATATAATTAAAATCGATTCACCAATGTAAAAAATTTTCTTTTAATTATAGAGCATTAATGATTGATAAATAAGATTTGGATTTTTTTTAGAGTAAACACCCAATCCGGTCCTCGTCCATTTTCACGAAGGACAAAGCGATCTCTGTCCAAAAAAAAGGGACACTTCGACCCTCAACCTTTTTATTTTGGGACAATACGGTCCCTCTGTTAAAAAAATTATTAAATAATAATAGAAATTAATTTTGTGGGGGTTTTATTTGTATTTTGTGGGGGTTTTAAAGCTCCACAAACTATTAATAACTTTGTTTTTAAAAAATTCCTTCATCAATGGTGGTTAAATGAAGAAAAACCATTGATAAAAATGATGCCACAAAATAAAAGTAATTATAGTATAATACCTTTTAAAGGAAAAAAATAACATGGAATAAGAAATAAAAGAAGAAAACTTTAATGTTGATAATATTGGTATTGGTGATGATGACGGTAGAAGAGATAATGATGATGATAAAATATGGTTACACAATAAAAATAATAGAAGTAAGAGTGATAATAATGAGGATGAAAAAGATAATGGTAGTAGTGGTAGTAATTGGTTATATTGAAAAGATTTTTGTGGGGGTTTAAAACCCCCACAAAATACAAATAAAACCCTCCACAAAATTAATTTTTATTATTATTTATTGAATTTTTTAACAGAGGGACCGTATTGTCCCAAAATAAAAAGGTCGAGGGTCGAAGTGTCCATTTTTTTTGGACAGGGATCGCTTTGTCCTTCGTGAAAATGGACAAGGACCGGATTGGGTCTTTACTCTTTTTTTTATAAAAAGATCTACAAGAAAAAGTGTCATAAAAAAATTTTGGTTATGTTTTTTTTTATAAGAAGTTACAAAAAAGTTTTGGTTATGTTTTTTTTTTAACACAGAATAAGATATGAATTAATAATAACATTCTTAACATTTATGTCCGTCATTCTCATAATTATTTGTATCAAAATTAACAATGAAAAATATCAAATTCATTTAAAATTTTTTAAAATAAAAATAAAACATTTGAAATGAATTAAAATTTAGTTTAAACGTTGATAACCAAAATAATATTTTAGCGGAGGTTTAAAAGTTCATTTGAATATTAGTATTACTATACGGTGCTAAAATCTAACTAACATGATATGGAGATTGGATACTAGAAACAGTACTTATTTTATTCAAGAGACGGTTCCCTATTTCTGAGACCACATGCTGAATTTAAAACTAACGAAGCTAACAAGGATTGAAATTTGGAGATGCATGTTTCACGGGCACACATACAGCTCTATTATCATGTACCCACCATACTATTGTGCAACAATCCATACCATGAGAAAATTAGATATAGCAATAAAGTGCGACAAGAAAAAGGTTTTTGTTTTTGGTCGACAGTAATTATGAAGTCTATAAAAGTAAGAGCATACCCACTGCTGATACTATACTAAATTACTAATCACCGAATATGATGTAATTGTTTGTTGTTTAATAATTACAAGTTCTATTATTATTGTTGCAACTTGGATACTAACTACTACTTTATGTCCATTCTTTATAATATTGTTCACAAATCACAGTCAAGACAAATAGTGTGTGGGACAGAAAAAATGCCCACAAGCCTAAATGCCACCAACGTTCATATTCATAGAAGGACGAAAATACCCTTTTAACCGTTAGCGTGAAAAATAAAAAAATGAGGGGCAATGTAATGAAATATTGAAATCTAACCTGGGGTTAGTATCAGGGGAAGGACAAAACGTAATGGTGTAATCGGCAGATGCGCACGTAAATGTGCTCGTCTTGTCGTCATACGCGTAGCTATACGCGCGTGGGCACACGCTCTTGAACACCTTCGAGTAAGACGAAGGCTTGCAAGTGTCCGGTGAGCGGTACGCGCCGTCGCAGCAATACTGCGGCAACCGGAACGCATCGCACGCGCTCTTACACGCCACGCCACGTTTCCCATCCTCGCTCATAACCCTCAGCTCCGATGGACAATCGCCATTGAGGTCTCCCACGCACCCCGTGATGGTGCAGTTTTCGCCGGAGCCACCCTGCGGAACCACCGTGATCGGGAGGTTGTAACCGTCGACCAAGCTGACGTCAAAGAAATCTAGTCCTCCGGCGCCATGGAGGGTGAACTCTGCCAGGGTTGCCGGCGGCGTGGCACCGCTGCCAGCACATTCTAGTTTGCCGGAGCCGCAATCGCCAGTGCCGCATGAGAATTTTCCGGCGGAGTCTTGGGCGCAGAGTGTCCTGCCCCAGAAACGGCCGCCCCAGGTGGTTGGTGCCGTGATGGTTTTGGACTCGCCGGTTCGGAGGGCGAAGCCGGTGACCGGAAGAGGGTCGACACCAGCGTTAGTGAGAATTCCCGGCCACACAGTGTAGTCACATTTGTTGAGTAGTGTGAAGGTAGTTGCTTTCCCCTCTGCAAATTTGTGTTCACACCCACACACATTAACATAAAATGGAAAACAATTTCATTATAATTTGGTAATAACATGCTTTATGAAGTGATTTACTTACCTGATACTAATACACACAGCGTTATTAGTACTGGGATTGGATTTATTAATGTGAGCTTATTATGCTCCATGTGGAAGTTCAATTAGTTAGTGTTTGTGAATAGCTAAAAGAATAAGAATGAGAACCTAGGAAGACGGTGAAGAAACGGTGGAAATGGAATCTGCTGTGAGAATAATTATTATTTATAGGCAGAAATTAATAATAAAGCTGGCGGGTAGACAGGCAGGGAAGTAACGTTCTGCTTCAACTCACCATTTATAAGGATTTTATGTTTTCGTAACGCTATATTATTTTGTTATTAAATATAGGGATAATTATTTCATTATAAAATAGTATTCGAAAGGTTTGTATTGTTAAAAAAAAATCTAAAAAGATATAAAAACGTGATTAAAAAATAAAAGATATTATTCTTTTTAGAAAGGTTAGACAAATTTTATATCTACATGTAATTTAAATTTTTATAAAAATATTTAAATAATTATTTAAGATATGAATGAAAAAATAAAATTCTATCACTAGATTTCTTTTTCATCTTTTTTTAATTTCAGTCATTCATTAAAAAAATACAAAAAATATCTAACATAAAATCATCAAATTTTAAATATAAAAATATTTCATTAATATCTGATTAATTATAAATTTTTTTAGAATTTGCTTTAATATTCATACATTCAAAGTTATTTTTATCATTAATAATATAAATTTGAGAGTATCATTTTGGTGATTTATGTTGCTGACATAAAATATCTACTATACGTCTATACCTAGCTAGATAGAAGTTGAGGGGGTCTCAATAATTTTCATGGGTGCAGTCGTGCAGACAAAGACAGGCATTTGGTAGTGGGAATTCTGATATGTGTTAGACACTCGAATTTGCTGCATGATTTTTATTTCAAGGCGATGGCTCAATTTGTTGCGTGTGGCAAAGCTCTGCCACATTTTTCTTTGGCATTTTGTTAGCGTTCATATATATTATCTTTTCGGCAAAATGCTATCATTTCTTTATGTTTTCATTTTTTCCTTTTCTCTTAGTTGGTCAAACTCAATAAGTACTATAGTTAGATGAAAGTAGGCATTTTATGTGTACGTACTACATAGTACCTAATCTGGCTTGATATTATCTTATTCATCTTATTTTGTTCAGTAAAATCTTCTCGATAAAAATAGCAGAAAACAAAAGAAACAGGATGGAGCTCCATTGTGTATTGTTCTGTTTACATATATTTTTCCTGCTTATGTATAAAACATTTTGGATAAATTATGCAATTTGTCTTGAAAACTACTTGATCTCTAATATAAAATTCTAATAGGGTCATAACTAGCTAGCAGATTAATCCGTCTTTTAATTACCAAATAAAATCGTTTAAGCCGTCTTTTCGTCTTATACAATTGGTCACAGTCTTTTCGCCAAGGACGAAAATTCCCCTACCTATGTTCATAATATATTAAATGTTTTAAAATAACTTAATTTATCAAATTTATATATATACACACTTTACCCAAAACTACCTCACTAATTACTAATATCAAGTAGAAGAAGAAAAGACACACTAGTATTTTGTAACTTTATTTCTTGGAGAATATTTTAACATAATCCCAGTCAATATAAATTAGCAAAATATAATATCAAGATTAACAAATAGGCAAATCATGCGCAACAAGCTTTCGTCAGAGATTCGGATATAGCAGCATACTAATTAAGTCTTTGTTTTAGTGCATAATCATGGAAATCCAAATAAAATGGCCACTATGTTCTCGTGTAATTTTGTATTCAAGGATTGATCAATGAGGTATTAGGTATTCAAGTGATAGTAATGTTTGAGCAACCACCCAATTAATCATCTCGCACGCTTCCAATATTTTTTAAGATAACACCAAAGATGACGCAAAAAAGCAATGAATCCATTCTAAAGACGGTATTTTATTATGTTAGTACCAATTTGCATTTCAAGCTTTTTTTAGTTTCCTATCATGACAAATACCATCGCTGTGTAGGTAGCAACGCTTATGCAATGAATATGGCTGATTTTTGCTTGGCGAAATAAAGTGTATGGGTATTAGCTATGAAATGGAAAGTACAATAATCATGAATCATGACATATTGATATTAAACAGTAGGATATGTTGCATAACTTGTGAATTATATAGAGAAGACAGCTGGTTGTAATTCAAATTTTCATGAGGGATTTCCAAACTTAAGGTGCTTGAGGTGACTCAAAGAAGCCTAATTCTTAATATCCGTTGGTCCAAGTGGCTAAGCTCAAATAGGGAGAAGCTTTGTTCTGCCTCTGGAATCTTGACATTTAACTTAGAGAGCTATGGAAGTGCTGAGTAGAAGGCGAAAGGAAGTGGTGAGAGTGCAAGTAACCAGAAAAATGAAGTGTTAGAGTAATAAGGAAATTGTTTATAGGATTTTAGGATGCAAAATGCAAGGGAATAGGCAGGGCTTGGAGGAGAAAATGCTGGTTTATGAAGCAGAATAAAAGAAGAGGGGGGTGCGTCCCACATCGTTTGAAAGTGTTATGGAGAAGAAAGTGGGGTGTTATAAGATGACAAGAGCAAGAAATTAGAAAGCATGATCCTTCAGGCAGTAAAGGGGATATGAGGAGTGGATGGATCTCGCCATTAAGAATGCGAGTTGGGTGTCCTTCCCAAGCCTGGTTACGACAATTTGGGCACTCCCCCTTTTTCCAATCTGATCCCTGTCTTGAAGGACAACAAATTCTAATTTAGTCTTAAGTTTTTTAAAATTAAAATTTTTTGCTAGCATGGTTTAAACTCTTAATATTTTTGTTTGAAGGTAGGGTGTATTTTTTACTAAATGTAAAAATTTTTTAGTCATTAAGTGGATATTGAATTAAGGATTTCAAATCAAATACAATAAGTGGACCTTGATACTAAGGAGAAGATTATTAATGTTTTTAACATAAAAATTTGTTTTAATTTAAATTATAATTAAGTTATATAATAATGTTATATTTTTTTTAATTTGTGTGGGTTATTAATAATTTGCGTGGTTGGATAGAATTAGGATTGGGATACTTTTAGAGTGTGATTCAAAATATACTCTACTTTTGTCACTTCTAGATAGATGATAGGAAAGAAAGGAAAAAACATAGAAGAGGTTCAAAAAACATAGAAGAGGTTCGATTTGCACGAAGAAAAAATTATGTTAATATCTTTATTTGTATTATTATATGTGAAATAATATTTATTTTATAAATATTATAATTTTATATATTTAATTTAAATTATTTATCTAATACATATAATATTTAAATGTAAATTTTTATTATAATAATTTATTAAAACTATTAAAACTAAATTTGTATTAATAATTATTGATAACTATAACCAAGTAGTATTGGAAACATAAAAAAAAAATATTTTTCCTTCTCTTATTCTTTTACTTGTGATGAAAAGAAAATTTTTTGTGGGAGAATATTGTTGGCAAGACCCACAATTTTATTTTCTTTTTATATTTTTTAATATCCAAACAAAAGAAAAATACTTTTTTCCATTCATTCTTTTTTACCTTTTCTCTATCCTCTCATTTTTTTAGCAAACCAAACAATTAATTAATAGAGAACTTTGAAATGCTTTTCTTCAATAACTAAAATGTCTCTGCACTGTATAGTATCATTTATAGAGGTTTCAGTCATAAATGACCTTTTATAGAAAATTCAGTCATAAATGCATTTTACGGCTAATTTTTTTGTATATTGTTTAAATATATGTGTAATACATTATTATTAGAAGATTAGGTGTTTTTTTTTTGATATGGTGTTTTATTCAAATCGGACGGTCCGATTTGTTTGAAGAGAAAAATAAATTACAAATCGGAGGGTCCGATTTGTTTGGAGAAAAAAATAAATTACAAATCGAAGGGTCCGTTTTGTATTTTGTATTTTTTTTATTTTTTAAAATAAAAATCGGACGGTCCGATTTTAACATTAAATTTTTTTTTTTTCGAATTCACAAATTGGACCGTCCGATTTGTGATTGTTTGTTTGAGAAAAAAAAATAAAACAAACAAATCAGTGCATCCAATTTGTACATCCCATACCAATGTGAAACACACTTCTGTTCACAGCTTCTTATTATACACTTCTCTCTCTCCCACATAAAAAATAACAAGCGTGCATTTTACTCATTCTCATATGCTGCTATAAATTGTAGGACGATACATTCACCCACCAAAGAATTGTCGAACAATCTAGTTATACTTCTATTTTGCTGTACAAAAATTTGAGAACTAATAAGATCTGGGGTTAGTTACTTATAAAGATATATACATATAAATTAAGGATGAAGAAATGAATAATGAATACTATATAGCAAGAAAGAAACTGGACTAGCAACGCCAGCAAGAGGAAGAGAAGAAATGAATTCAGAATGAAAGGTCTCAGTATCCTAATCCATCCATGATATCCAAAACGTTGTAGTTTTGTTGCTCTGAGCCGAGTCTCGTACCCATACCCGTACCCAAGAACTCCTTGACAGGCGAACTGCTAGCGCTTTTGGCCATGTACCGATCTCTTCTTGATTCTCTTTTCTTTGGAGCATCAAAATCCATGCTTTTGCTGATTCCAGGACGGCTCCTCCTTGTAATCACCTCCTCTAACAACCTCCTATCCTCTTCAGAGACTTCACGTCCCAGCGTCTTGTCGCCGCTGCCGTCTGGGGAAAGGAACTCAAGCATCTTGGGCTGGAATCTCCCTTTTGGAGGAGATCGCATAGGCATTTGCTTCAGGGTATTCTGTCTGGATCTTACAAAGCTTATCAGATGGTGAAGCCATGCCAACAATTCAACGATGTAGTTATCGATTTTATGCTTATCAGCATAATAGAGTGTCTGGATGCGCATCAGCTTACTACTTTCAGCGGGTGTACTCTCACCAAAGTCGTTACCACTGCAAATCAGAACAAGAATTATCATCAATTCATGAAATTCAAGCTGTTATTAGTTCACACAGCACATGTAAACACAATCATAATCCCACAGATATACAACTTTATATATAGCTAACCTTGTGTTTGCCCATTCACCGATCCATCCAAAACCTTGATGTGCTCTGTCCAAAGTAAAATATGTTACATAAAGCAATTGCATAGACTTCTAATGCAATTTTATATATGAAAATAGGGCCAGCATGGGAAACCAAAAGAGTTGAAAGCATATCTTACTTGATAGTATTTGTGGCAAATGGAAGAAGGCATTGAAGAGTCTTATCCATTTCGGCTTTAATCTGAGTGATCGGCAGCTACAAAAAATTGTTATTTTATTTAGGATAATGCACAACGATGTAAAATTCAATCTTCATGAGCAGAAGTGACCAACTCGGAGAAAGTGACACCATAAAAAATGAGTGGTAGGAAATGAATATATCTGCAACTTGAAGGGCATACCTCTTTTGTGACATCAATGGATTGCAACCGAGAGGGAAGAGAACTCTTGATATTATTAGGCAAACCATGATATAACGTGTCCCTTGTATTTGGGGGAAGGGCTGTTGGGCGAGAGGCCTGATAGAGAGAATTTTTTATTTAAAGAAAAACTGAGGTGATGTCACTACAAATTTAATTAGCAAGATAAAAACTTACAATCATATTTATCTGATTGATGATATTAGCATAGTGCAGTGCAAGACCAGCTTCGCCCAGTCTTTGAGACCCTTTACTATAGTTATCGGCAGCAGCTGTACCTACCATGAATTCACAATTTCATTAATATTACAATCAATCATCATACCACCCTTACAACCTACCAATAAGATTGACATGATAGATAGAAAACACAAGATTTTCACATGTCTTGATAAATGACTAATATAAAATCGAGGATTTAGGGATTCTTTTTGTAGTTTTAAGAGTTTTCCCAAATGCTCTAAGACAGTATGCTAATCCAAGCAGAAAAATCATGTACAAGAAAAACAGCTGTAAAATTACAATAAATAATCCCTCTCATTCATGTGATTCAAGCTAGAAAGATAAAACTGAGCAACTAAGTGGAAATTTGAGCCAAGAAATTTTAAAGAAAACTTGGGAAGCACCTATTTTCAGAGTTTCCATCCTTAGTAAATGTATTATGTGTAAATAATATGCTATAAATATCTTTCATTTCAAGTAAGTTTAAATTCTAAACAAACACGAGTTCAGACTTCCCAACAAACATGTCATACAGACAGAATGCAAATAATTTTCTTTGAAGCATGGCAGAGGGTCGTGATAAATTGAGTAAATTTAGACTTCAAAACCTAAGGTCGGAAAATCTGATGAATTCTTAATAAATAAGGACAAGTAGATGCCCTCTATGCTAGCAGCAACATATGGTTTTTATCTCAGAAAAGACACGTGTCATACCGTTGTTTCCGAGGAACTCATGAATAGTTTGATGCATATAGGTAACGATATCAACAAGCTTTTCAACTATCTGCAATAAAGCAAATCACATAGAATAAGTACATTGCTTTAAATAGACGTAGACATAGAACATTTACTTCTAGTCAACTAAATAAGGTTTCGTTCCAACAAAGGAACCGAAAAATACAATTAGGTCCAACATTAGGAATTATCCCTTCATTCATACCTCTTCCATGTTTCTGGACCAAAGAGACTTCTTTTTCAAGCTCCTCACAATCTTTCTTTGATGCTTTAGCTCACTTTGAAAAAATGTGATACCCTCACCTGAAATTACAAGGTATATAGAGCTGTCAATCATTAATTAATTTCTGCATACTTCGCTTTGCATGTGTCTTGCATATACTATGTACATCCGACTGAAGATCAAAATTGATTATCATTGGAAAAACAAATATCATTAGACACTCTAGGGAAAAGCATATAATAAATTTTCTAACCTTTTAAAGGCAGATTTAAGGACTCCATTTCCTTAATCTTTTGCTGATAATCTTGTTCAAAACGGTCATAAGCATTTAATTCATGGTACAATTCCTACATACAAAAGGATAAAAACAGTAATTCAAAGATGGACTACACAAAAATCTGGAATGGTACCCTTATTTTAACAAGTAAAGAACTCAAAAGAATACCAGAAGTATAAAATGAAAATTATATGAACAACATATAGATACAAGCATAATAACTCAAAAGTCAAAACTATGTAAAGATCAAAGATCTATTAATCAAAATCATTCAGCAAACACGGAATAACCAGAATGACTTGTGCATCCATCAGTTTGTTGAGGCATGCAAAGATTAAAAAAATTGACAATGGGCTTACAGAAGTCTGCTGAGCTAGACTGGTAATCTCCTGCATTGTCTTTTCTGCCTCTTCCTTGGATTGCATATCACCCAAGGCATGGTCCAAGTCTAATCTGAAATTTTTGTTCAAAATCCGAATGAGAAATGTTTCTAAATTGTAATACTCTAAGAATTCAATCATGGAAATTAGTATAAATGTGTAATCGTGTGATAGCACCTTGAGAAATATCGATCTAGATTGTGCCACTGTGGATCTTTACACATATTTCCAAATCTTGCTACTTCCCGTGAGAAACCACAAAGTTCATCCCTATAAATTGCCCCAAAACAAGAGATAAATAAAATAAAAAGAACTTCAAAACTCTGAAAGACAACACTGATCCTTGAATGCACTAAACCTTTTGTCAGCCGCAGCAAGATTAATTAACTCAGTCATATCAGTTGAAACTAATTGTTGAACTCCTTTTGATTGTAGAATCTCCTTTTTAAGGAACTGAATGTTCTCTTCAGAAAGTGATTGAAACAGAATTGACCCTTTGGTTATTGTATTAGCTACTTCAAAAGCCAATATAGATATTCTTTTGCCTCTAGAAGTCATTCCAGAGGCAAACCCGCTATTGGTGTTTAACTTTGGCATGCCACTCCCAAGTGAGTCTAGAACATCAACGGCCTTCTCACTAGCTCTTCCCAGAAAAGAGCCCCTGTGGATGAACTGCCAAAAGGAAATATACACAAAGATAGTAACTCCACAATTAGAATTAACAGCATACTGTATTTGAGGGAAAATCACTAAATCAAATAATGAAGTCAAATCTATGAACTACAACAGAAACAACACAAGTGAATCCACTTCCAAGTCAAAATTTTGTAATTTCTCTAAATCCATGGAAAACTAACTGCATCCCATTAAGACATAGAAAGATCAGTACAGATTGGAAAAATACCTGTTTTGCCCCTTTTGGAGCGGGACTGGAGGATTTGAGTTCGCCGGAAAAATCAGCGACCTGCTTCTTTTGCTTTTTACCACGACTATTACTCCTTGAATCTGAAAAAGTTTCTGACTTTTTGTTGATAAAGCTATCTTCCTTCTTAAGCTTCCCAGAAAACCCCAAAGTATTCTTCCCTCGCAGCTCAGCATTGCCCTCAGCCATGCCAGCTGAACAAACCGCTCCCATTTTTTCTTCAAATAGCAAACCCAATGCTTCCGCTAATTCAGCTTTTACTTCAAAATCCGCAGCTTCAAGAAGAAAAAGAAAGAGACTTTGTTAGGTGAGAGGTGGAAAGTGGAAAAAAAAACAAAACGCCATCTAGGAGACCATGGCGGTTGAGTAATGGTAATATTAGTACCTAATTAGAACTACCTATAGAGAGTAATGGTTAGGGAGATGGAGAAGAGTGGAATTAAAAAGGAGGAGAATGGAGATGGAGATGGAGAACGAGATAGGGAAAGAAAGAAAGAAAAGTCGCTGAGAATTTACGACTCTGGAGGGTTTGACTATGATGAATTGAAAGATAGACATACATGGCATGACGTGTTTGTGCTGTGCTGTGTTGTGTTTTGTAGCGTCGACGACGATATTCGTAACGTTGAATATTTTGAAACCCAAATAAATGAAAATGAATAAACTAAGGTGCTTATTGGTAAAAGTAAACCCTTTATTTAATTAAATAAATGAACTAAAATTAAAAAGAGAAAGAGAAACGCGCAAATGGAATGTAAGGATTGGAAATTTCATAGGATCGAGTATTTGACTCGGAATGAAGGGAGACGTGGCATGCTATGAGACGAGATCATTGAATATCTATCTATGGGCTCGTGGACATTAAACAAAAAAAAAAAAAAAGCGTTAAAACCCAGGCGGTGGTAGTATTAGTACAACTGCAACCAGCTTGCCACCTTATTCCCCCTCTCTTGATTTTTTCTCCCTGCCTTCACTTTCGACGTAAAACTAATTACAACTAAAACTCTGCATTTAGGATAAAATAGTTCGTAGTGAGTAAATAATAATTCTGCAATATAATAATCATATATCTGCATCTTAACTCGTAAGTTTAACAACCATTTGACGTGATAAAACGAGCTAATATTATCATACACATTTGAAGGCTACGTGTAACCTAAATCAACACATGGTCAAATGTATGTTTCACAGTTTTTCTTATTCAAAGACTTTGAGTAGTCATATAAAATTACTGCATAAAAATAGCATAGGTAAGGTTGTGTTTCAAACGTTAATTTTTTTAATTAGTTTTTGAGAAAAGGACAATTTAGTCCTTGACCTTTTAACTTGCAGACATTTTCGTTCATGAGCATTGGAAAATACATTTAAATCCCTGACGTTCCTGAAAATAAGACCGATCAGTCTCTTCGTCCATGAGCCACCCTCAGAGCAGACGGAAAATGCTGAGCTGGCTCCCCCTATGCTTACCTGGCTCAATAGCGTTCCCACGTGGCACGTTAGTGGGATGGAAGTTTTGAAAACGGGACACATAAGTCCCTCTCACTCAAAACGACGTCGTTCTGAGTGCTGCCCTAATACTAAAATTCGTTTGGGTCGTTCTGATGTCCTGCCAGCCGTACCAGTGGCAGCGCCGATCGCCGATGGTGCGTGCTTCACACTTGTGGTTTTTCGGATCAACTTTGTTTTTGTTCATTTTAGACACTGAATGGTTACTTGTCGAGAAAAAAAATTTGATTTTTTAAAATTGGTTTTAAGGGTCTACGCCAAGTTTGGTGGCTGATAAACCAAAGAGTTCGTTCTCTTCGTGGTTTTATCAGAAGCAAAATCCCAACTCTGAGGGTGTTTCCTGATGCAGGCTCTTATCCCAGTCTTCACAGGTAATTCAATTGTGATTTTGAGTATTTAATTCAAGTTGCAGTTGACCATTTTTTATTTGAAGTGATAAAGCTTGTTTATTTGGGAATCGGAATGTGATGGTATTATTGCTTTAGAATCCGACTGTTCCTATTTCCACATCGAACTTCACAATTGGTTCTAGTAGAAATTCCAACTTCCCGCTGAAGGATCATACTGCAAGTGGAACTTTGTGCAAGATCAAGCAATCCCAGGTACATATTAGGGCCAATGTAAATTTTCAATGGGGTTTTGGAATTTTTATTTGATGTGGTTCTGTGAGGTATGTCATGTCCGGGTTTTTTGTGTTTTTTTTTTTTGTTGTTCCTCCATGCACACCCCTCAGAACTTGCTAGTGGATTATTTTGCCGATTACTATTTTAGAGACTTCTAAGCACAGTAAATACTTATCTGTAGTCGTGTGCATGGTTGCGTTGCTTTGTTTCCCCCATTTTCTTGGTTTCCAGTTGCTTGAGGTGAATATCTTAGGAAGTGTATGTGCAGTATGGTTACTGTTGTTTCTGGAAATGACCAGCGTGAGGGGAATGCAGTAGCTGTGCTTGAAAGTACTGGCAGCAAAGGATCTGTGCTAGTAAATGGAACGCTCGTCAAGAAGAGTACCAGCTGTGTGCTTAACTCGGGTGATGAGGTGGTTTTTGGTTTGCTGGAAAATCATGCTTATGTATTCTTTTCAGTTAATTCTAGTTGAATGCCATCCCCATATTTTCCATTTTCAGTGTGTCTGTGTATTTTCCTTGATTTATTTTGACCTAGGTTTTTCAGCAACTGCATCCTAAAACCGCAGTTAAGGGTGCAGAAGTTCAGAGTGGTGGTGGGAAGTTACTGCAGATTGAAAAGAGAATAGGTAACCCTTCAGCCGTAGCTGGGGCTTCTATTTTGGCTTCTTTGTCTAGCTTTAGGCAGGATCTTACAAGATGGAAGTCTCCATTTCAGTCTGCCAGTAAGCCTCACCAGGGTACTGACGTTTCAGAGAGTGAGCTTGATGGCATGGAAGGCAACTCAACTCCAAATGAAGGGATTGACAAAGCCACTGATACTGGAGCAAGCGACAAGAATTCTCCTATGGATTGCGATCCAGATGATGCAGTCACAGAGGCAGGCAATGTAAAAATCTCTGGGGTGAATGATTTCCTAAGGCCTTTCTTCCGGGTCCTTGCTGGATCTAGTTGTAAACTGAAATTGAGCAAAAGTATCTGTAAACAGGTGTTGGAAGAAAGAAACGGAGCGAGGGATACACAAGCTGCATCATCTTCGGGTACATCTGTGTTAGAGGGACTAATGTGTTCCGTTTTCAAAACCTCCATCCCACTTACTTGCCACGTGGGAACGCCGATGAGCCAGGTCAGCATAGGGGGAGCCAGCTCAGCGTTTTTCATCCGCTCTGAGGGTGGCTCATGGACGGAGGGACTGATCGGTCTTAATTTAAGGAACGTCAGGGATTTAAATGTATTTTCCAATGCTCAGGGACGAAAATGTCCGCGAGTTAAAAGGTCAGGGACTAAATTGTCCTTTTCTCTTAGTTTTTAAATAGATTTTAGAGCATAATACAAAGCTCACGTGAAATATACTCCAATATATTGTCATAAAAAAAACACAAATTATTTTGTATATGTAAAAGTTATTGGTGTTTTTTTTAGAATATTAATGTTTATGCTATTTAACAATATTGTGAATATTTAAAGTTATTCTGACATAACACATAGGTGACGTGTTGGAAACATGGCATCCATTTACATAACACGCAAGAGGCGTGTTATTGTGCTAGAATAATTATTTTTAAGTGTTGTGCAACTATTTTAAAGTAGTTTGACTGCTTTTTCAACATATAGGGGACGTGTTGTCAACCTACTAGCATGTATGCAGAAGATAATGCATGTTTTGAAAACCGTTATACAACAGGTAAATATTTCTGTATTACTCTTTGTTGGTCCCGAGAGATAGAGGAGGCTAGATTAGTCGAAAGATGATTATCGGTTCAAGGATGTAAGGTGTCTCTAGTGTGCTAGTTATCATGTTAGGTAGCTAAGTGTAGAGCGGATAATTGTTGAAAGCATCTAAATAGAAAAAAGGGTCGAAAATTATCGGATTTATCGACAGAAATAATCTAATGATATAAATGTCACCAGTAATAGTTTACTATCGGACTTTGTCTCTTTAACGCTAATAATCGGTGAAAAAATTTAACAGTAAATATGACTTAATGACTAATTTTTGGGTGACGTTGTCATAAAAAAAATCTAACGGTAACATTAACGCCAATAATTAAGTTTCGCGCTATGATTACTATCGAAATTTTTTGTTGGTAATTCTGGCAATAATATTTTTTTAAGAATTTAAAGTTAAAAAATAAAACAAGCAGCGTCAGATTTTATTAGACACAAAATCTGATAATAATATTTTTTGAATTACAAAATAATTTTTTAAAATATTTTTTATAATAATTATAACTTGTTTAGAATTAAATAAAAATTAATAAAAAATTGGTCCCCTAAAACCTGTGCCTGTCAAGTAAAAGATGCAGTAAATATAGAGAGCGATTGAGTAATCGTCGAATATGAATCACTCATTTTTTACCCCAATTACGTCAGAATGATTTTCGATGCTATCTTTATTATTAATTATATCTACTTGAAATAAATAAATATATATAGTGGCAAATAATTCACAAAAGAAAAAGTGTATATTATAAATGCAAGTAGCCATGAAGATGACAAATACAGATAATAATGGATGATGAATACAAACATTATACGAGTGAGGGATATGAAGAGAAGTTTGAAATATATATATATATATATATATATATATATATATATTAATGATATGTTTGTGAGAGTTACAAGGATCTTACTAAATTGAATTATAAATTTTTTAAAAATTTCGATAGAATTTTGTCTATTATTAGCAACTTCTACTAAATATAATTTTTAACTTTTATAAACTAATGCATGTCTTTAAATAATTTTAATGAAAATTCAACAAAGCTTTTGTTTAATTCAGAGATCTCCACTAAATAAATTTCTCAATTTTCATATGAATACAATTGCAACCATATATTAAAAGTTTAATTACTTTGCAAGTTTTTATAGTTTTATCAAATTTTCAATTAGATTTTTATACTTTTTTTTTCCATTGAGTCTCTATACCATATAATTTTTTTCAATTTAGTCCCTATTAACATTAAACGTTTACAAATCGTTAGTGAATTATGAATCTACTTATATACCCTTATTTTTCACTTATAATTAGGTTCATATGAACTAATATTTCTCCCTTTTTTTTCTCTTCTACTTTCTATAAGACACACAGTATGCTTCTACAATTGCTTAGTCAATTCAACCATCTCTTTATGTTCTTTAAATTTCGGTAAAATACTTCTATCTATTTCTAACACATGATTAAAGTTAGAACTTATTATTTCTTTTTAGCATGCAAGTTGGAAAATTAATACATCCAATAAAATGGAAGAAACTATAACAATTTATAAAAAATTTTTACTGCTGAAATAAAACAACAACATTCACAACTCATAAATCATAAATTTAGTACATGAAATTTATTATATTATAGTTCATATTATGCTCTTCTTTGGATAAACTTAGAGCTTTTTATTTAAATAAAATAAAGAGGGATTGATATTATCAGATTTTTCTAAACCAAAAATTAAAATGTGAATCCTCTAAACCTATTAATATATTAATTGTCATAGGGCTGTATGTATTAGATAATATATTAAACACCATATCCTAAGACAATTTATGCATGAAACTCCTTCAAAAAATGTACATAAACCGTTTCAGGACACTAAGTTTTCCAAGTTGAATGTAACTCGTCACAGGGTAGGATGGATTACATGTTAATCGTGCTACTAAGGTATTGTGAGTTACCTTTTTGCACGTAAATCGTGCTACCCCCAGTGGTTCAAGTAAAAAATATGTAATTCACTCTATCCTAGGACGAGTTATATTCAATTTAGAAAGTTCAGTGTCCTGGAACGATTTATTACATTTCTTGAAGGAGTTCTATACATAAATCGTCCTAGAGTGTGGTGTTTAATATATTATCAAATACACATAGACCTGGAACGATTTATATATTAATAGATTTAGAAAATTCACGTTTTGAAATTTGGTTTAAAAAAATATGATAATATTAATGTTTCTTTATTTTTATTTATTATTTTATCTTTTTCTTCTAGAAACAAAATTTGTTATGCTTATCTTTTTCTAAGTTAGTCATGCTTATTTTTCTCTAACAGAATCATCTAGAGATTCTAGTTGCTTTAGCTTATTTTAGTAAATTAGTATAAATAAATACCATGTTCTCCCATATACAATAACATACAATAAAAATTCTTCGTATTTTCTTTCTTACTCTTTCACAGTTTTATTATGGTATCAGAGCCATGGTATTCTCCTTGGGGAGGATACATAAGCTATCATCTTTCCAGTGAGAAATCACCATGCTTTTTTATTACCACTAAAAATAATTTCATTCTCGCTACTAATTTGATACTTTCTCACTTCACCAAATAATCTATCCTTTTTGTCTTATCCTTCCAATTCTAATGGACCCAAATTATCGTGTTATATGTGCCCCCTCCCCTCTTTTTTATTGCGTTCTATGTGCCTTCTCTCGTCTGTGCCTCCTTCTCGCAGTTACGTCTGCACTTCCTTTCTGCAGTTCCGTCTGCGCCTTCTTCCCACAGTTCCTTCTGCATTCTGTTTTAGTAGTTCCATCTGCACTTTTACCACGCTCTATGCGCCCTCCGAAGATCAATCTTATCGCGCTCAACAACATCTCCTTCCTTTCTTATCACGCCCCTCTCGCTTATCGCGCTATACGCGTCCTCTCTCTTACCGCGCTCTACGTGTCATTTGAAAATCAATCTTCTAATGCTCTACACGCTCTTTGAAGACCGCTGCTTGCTCTTTCTCCCTCAAGCATAATGTCTCCTTCTATGTTTCTGCATTACCATGCCGCATGACCTTTCTTATCGTGCTCTTTTAATATTGCTGCTTGCTCTTTCTCTCTCAAGCACAATATCTCCTTCTATATTTCTACATCACTGTGCCGCACATGTCTTCCTCAACCTTTTCATCGGAACTTATCCAAGTTGTGAATTATTGACATCTTTCATACACCAACTTGCGGGGAGCATATTAAATTTTTATTTTATTTTTTAATTATTTTATCTTTCTCTTCTAGAAACAAAATTTGTTATACTTACCTTTTTTTTAAGTTAGTTATGCTTTTTTCTCTAACAGAATCATCTAGAAATTCTAGTTGCTGTAGTTTATTTTAAAATTCAAAATCAGTTTAGTAATTAATATAAATAAGTATCATTATTCTCTCATATACAACAACAACATATAATAAAAATTCTTCATATTTTTTTTACTCTTTCACAATTTTATTAATTTTATTTAAATAAAAAAGCCTAAAATTAATGCCTTCAAATCATCTTTGCTAGTATTTGATGCCTTGATAATAAGTAAACTCATTATCAGTTTCCAATTGGAATAGAAAAAACTAAAGATCCAGAGAGGTTAGCAATATTATCCAATTTACAATGTATATAATCATTTACAATTTTTGAAATTTGAAAATAAAAAAAAATTGTAAATCAAAATTATTAATCCCATTTATCTTTCCAATTTTAATATTAACAAAACTGGTCAATGCATAAAAGGGGCTGATTTTTTTCATATGACAATGATTATGATATAATGCAATAAAATGGAAAGAAGATGCCACCGGTGGTAGTGGGCCGAGATAAGGTGGTAGGAAGGGGAAAGAAGAAAAGAAAATGGAATAGAAGAAGAAGATTGAAGAAAGAAATGAAAACAGGGCGCGCTGGTGTTAGCTGCGTCGTGGACGCGATGCATGCGCGCTATGCACGCGTACGCGTGGATGAGAGAATGGGAGAGGACGCGTACGCATCAGTCGACATGCACGCGTGGATGTGATTGTGCGATGCGCACAAGAGTAGCATGAATCTCGCACAACTCTCGGATTCATGTACCAAGAGTTGGCTGCAGGCGATCGACGCGTACGTGTCACATGTGCGCACGCGTGGATGGGCAGGTTGGAAAGCGACGCATAAGCGTTGCCCACGCTTACGCGTGGGTGGGAGTTATGTTCCCAGCACAGTTTTCGCACAATGTTCACAAAACTCTCGAGTTTTTAGTACCAAGAGCTGTCAATGCGCAATCGACACGTACGCGTCGCCCACCCTTACGCGTGGGTTGCGCGGACAAAAACAGGGACGCACACGCGTCATCTACGCTTACGCGTGGATGCACGAAACAGCAAGGGACGCGTACGCATCAAGCGCGCGCACGCATGAAAGGGGTCATGCGTGGGGCATAGTATTGGCACAAATCTCGCACAACTCTCGGGTTTGTGAACCAAGAGCTCGAGAAATGCAAGGGACGCGTATGCATCCTTCATGCTTGCGTGTGGATTGCCCCTTTTTTTTAAACATAAAGAAATGCATTTTCAACACAATCTTGGTAGGTATTCAAGCTAAAAAGGTCAAAAACACTCAAAAATCTATGCAATACTCAAAATGAAGTGCTTTCTTCAACATTAAGAATCCAACTTAACCAAGATCAATGACAACCTTCATGAATATCTCAAGCAAGTAAAGCAAAACCAAGCCTATCTATGCAAACCCTAAAACTAAGCAATCACCAAATCAAGCAAAGAGTCTAAGAACTACATGCAATAGATACAAAAAAGAAAGATTTTACCGTGGTAGGTGTCTCCCACCTAGCACTTTTCTTTAACATCCTTAAGTTGGACGGTCATTAGCTCATATCTCTTTGCCTTCGGGTGTTCTTCTTGGAAATATTTCCAAACCTAAGGCATTGTGAGCAAGAATTACAAAAGAGAGATGTATCTTTAAAAAGTGTAGGCCACCAAAATTCACAGTCTAAGACCTTTTTTGCAGTTCTCTGAGGTCCAAAATGGCCACCTCCATCAGAGGAGTGGCAAGCCTCCAAGATAGACTGGAATTCGGCTTGTGGGATGCACCTCCTAATTACTTGGTCCGCACCACATCTCCACAAGTATAGGTCATCCCATATATAATATTTGGATTCGCTTTTAAGTTTATCCCTTTGATGTTTAGAAAAATTGGGAGGAAAGGTACGAGCAACCAAGTAATTGGCAATAGGTGCATACCAAGGGATCACTTCGGATATTGCTAGCAAGCCCGCAAGGGAAAATATATCATTAATAGGAGTGGGATCTCCCTTTGTATGCTCAAGGCGACTTAAGTGGTCCGCCACTAGATTTTGTGAATCACTCCTATCTTTGATTTTTAGATCAAATTCTTGCGATAACAACACCCATCTTATCAACCTTAGTTTAGACTTTTTCTTGGCCAACAAATATTTCAATGCCACATGATCTGAATATACTACCACCTTTAACTCAGTGGTATTATAATTGGATTGGGCTCCATCCAAAGTTTTAGAGGCATAGGTAATGACGTAAGAATTTTTACCTTCACGCTGAGCTAGCGCCGCTCCCACTGCATAGTTGGATGCGTCACACATAATCTCGAATGGCCTACTCCAGTCTGGCCCTCTTACAATGGGAGCTTGGGTCAAGGCAATTTTGAGCTTGTCAAATACCTCCATGCACTCTTCACTTAGATCAAATTCAACATCCTTTTGCAGCAACCGAGAGAGAGGTAGTGCCACCTTACTAATGTCCTTAATAAATCACTGGTAAAAACTTGCATGACCAAGGAACGCACGGACTTCTTTCACAGAAGAGGGGTAAGGCAAACTAAAAATAATATTGACCTTTGCTGGATTCACAGAAATACCATTGTTACAGACAATGTGTCTTAAAACAATACCTTGTCTAACTATAAAATGACATTTCTCAAAATTAAGAACAAGGTTTGATTTAGTACATCGCTCTAACACTTTTGAAAGGTTGTCCAAACAAAGGTCAAAGGAGTCCCCCCATACACACTAAAATCATCCATGAACACCTCCATACAATGCTCAAGAAGATCCGCAAATATACTCATCATACACCTTTGGAACGTAGCCAGTGTGTTGCACAAGCCAAAAGGCATTCTCTTATAGGCATAAGTTCCAAATGGGCATGTGAAGGTAGTTTTTTCCTGATCTTCCGGAGCAATGTGGATTTGAAAATACCCAGAATAGCCATCTAAGAAACAGTAATGAGATTTACCAGATAATCGATCAAGCATTTGATCGATGAACGGCAATGGAAAGTGATCCTTCCTAGTGGCCATGTTCAAACGCCGGTAGTCAATACACACGCTCCATGAGTTTTGCACCCTTGTAGCTACGAGCTCCCCACTCTCATTCTTGATTGTAGTAACACCAGATTTCTTTGAAATGACTTGTACGGGGCTTACCCACTCACTATCCGAAATTTGATAGATGATGTCAGCTTCTAATAACTGGGTCACTTCTTTCTTTACGACCTCTAGAATAGTGGGGTTCAAACGCCTTTGGGATTGCCAAATAGGTTTAGCGCCTTCTTCTAGGAAGATTCGGTGTTCACACACTTAAAGGCTTATGCCCACTAGGTCCACCAAACTCCACCCTATAGCCTTTTTGTTTCTCCTCAAGATATGAAGCAACTTCTTCTCTTGTTGGGAGGTGAGCTCCCTTGCAAAAATTACCGAAAGCTTGTGATCTTCATCAAGATAGGCATACTTGAGATGGGGTGGAAGTGGTTTCAACTCTACACTTTGTTCATGATTCAGTGCTTGATCATCCGGTAAGACCGGAGGTGGGTAGGTGTTCTCTTCACATCCGTGGGGGCTCCCCACACTTGGATCTTGGATCATACTCTTCTCATTAAAATTAGCATTGTGTACTTTGGCCACAACATTATCAATCAAGTCACACCGGAAAATTGAATGATCCTCCGGCGGGTTTCTTATGGCTTCATCAAGACTAAAGCTTACAACTCTTTCGTCAATCTCAAAAGAATAAGTACCCGAAAAAGCATCCAATTTGAACCGAGAGGTCCTCAAAAATGGCCTCCCAAGCAAGATAGATGATGTTCTTTCGGATTCACTAGGCGGCATCTCAAGAATATGAAAGTCAATTGGAAAGATCAACCCCTTTATCTCCACTAACACATCCTCCGTTATACCAACCACATATATTATGCTCTTGTCTGCCAATACAAACCGAGCCGCCGACTGTTTCAACGGTGAGAGCTTCATTATATGATAAACAGATAGATGCATAACACCAAGGTCATACATGCAATCTACGAATTGGATACCATCTATGGTGCAAGTGACTAAGCAAGGACCCGGATCACCGCACTTTTCTGGTATTGCACCCATCAAAGTCGGGATAGAGCTTTCCAATGGAATAGTTTTTAAATCATGAATTCTTTCCTTGTTCATACACAAATTTTAGAAACTTGGCATATTTAGGAACTTGGCGAATAGCATCAAAAAGAGGGATAGTTACTTCAGCATTTTTTAACATCTCCACCATTTTGGGATCTAGCTCTACATGCTTCTTGGTCCTTCTTGCCAATGTAGGAAATAGAATGGGAGTAGCCTCTTCCAAGACATTTCCCTTCTTAGAAACTTTATCTCTTGGTTGGTTGATTTCTTCTTCAACTACCTCACGTACCTCATCCTCCTCTTCAATTTCTTCTATCTCAACCACATCCTCTTCTTGAGTGACCTTCTTTGGGCTTGGTTCCTTGGGATTTTCTCTTGCGATTTGGTGCTGGACCTCAAAGTAATGGCATTGATACCACCCTTGGAGTTGGGTAAAGGTTGAGAGGGTAATGCACTAGAACTTCAAGCTTGAGTAGTGGAGGTAGAGGGTGGTTCCATACGGGCTAGAAGAGTTTGGATGGTAGAAGTAAGACCGGTGAGGCTAGAGGCAAGTGTAGTTTAAAATTCTTTTTGTCCTTAAAGAATAGAACGGAGTGTCTCATCTTGGTTGGAGGAAGAGGAAGGATAGGTGATTTGAGGAATTTGTGGATGGTTGAGTTGAGGCGGTTGCCTTTGGTGAGGCAGTTGGTAGGTTTGGTGGTTTCTTCCTTGGTTTTGTTGTTGGTATGGAGGATTTTGTTCATACCGGTTTTGTTGGTGGTTGTTATTCCACCTTTGATTCCCTCCATTGTGCCTACCTCCCTTGTTGTAGTTGTCCCTCCATCCTTGGTTGGAATTGTCTTGCCAACCATGATTATAGTTACCCCCTTGATTATAGTTGCCTCCTTGTTGATGATACCCTTGATTTGGACGGTTGTAGTAGAAATTGGTCACCGTTAGGGTATTGTCCTCTTGGAGACTTGGACACTCATCCATGTAATGAGAGTAACAAGAGCGAATTCTGCACACTCTTTGAGAAACCAACTGTTGACATTGTTGTGGTTGAGGAGGTGGAGGTTGTTGTTGATTGAGTTGGAGTTGCTTGAGGATATTGGTCATCTCCTCCAAGGTTTTGGTAAGGGCGGCGGTCTCACCATTAGAAGAAACTTCATTTAAGGCCCTTGGGTGATTGTTCCTTTGTCTAGAATGTTAGGTGGACTCGGCCAAATCGGTGATAAGTTTCCATGCTTCCTCCGCCATTCTATACTTTGTCAAGGAACCATTACTTGAGGCATCCAAGAGGATCTTGTCTTGCGGCTTCATTCCTTGGCAAAAATAGCTAATCAACACTAGAGTGTCAATCATGTGGTGAGGGCATGAGTCAAAAAGTTTCCGAAACTGTTCCCAATACTCGTAGAGAGTCTTCAATTCACCTTGACAATGCATGAAATCTCTTTCCTCAATCTATCCGTCAAATCTGGAGGAAAGAATTTGTCTAAGAATTCCCTTCTAAGAAAATTCCAATCGCTAACAATCTCATTGGGCAAAGTATAAAACCACTCTTTATCTCTCCCCTCAAGAGAGAATGGAAAAGCATACAACCAAATAGCAATCTCATCGGAACCTTCCCGCCTAGTGGTAGAACAGTCACCTTGGAAGTCCCTAAGGTGTCTAATAGGATCTTGAGCGGAAAGTCTATGGAACTTTAGAAGATTGATCAAAGCGGTTTTGAGCTCAAAGTTAGCATTCAAGTCCGGATGACGCACTTGAAGAGGTTGAAGCAGAAAATCTGGGGCATCGGCTTCTTATGAGCGGATAATTTATACGCTTTTTGGCATTGTTTTTAGGTAGTTTTTAGTAGGATATAGTTACTTTTATGGATGTTTTCATTGGTTTTTATGCTAAATTCACATTTCTGGACTTTACTATGAGTTTGTGTGTTTTTCTGTGATTTCAAGTATTTTCTGGCTGAAATTGAGGGACCTGAGCAAAACTCTGATAAGAAGGCTGACAAAGGACTGCTGATGCTGTTGGATTCTGACCTCCCTGCACTCGAAATGGAGTTTCTGGAGCTACAGAACTCCAAATGGCGCGCTCTCAACAGCGTTGGAAAGTAGACATCCCGAGCTTTCTAGTAATATATAATAGTTCATACTTTATTTGTGATTAGATGACGTAAACTGGCGCTAAACGCCAGTTCCATGCTGCATTCTGGAGTCAAATGCCAGAAACACGTCACGAACCAGAGTTGAACGCCAAAAAAACACGTTAAAACTTGGCGTTCAACTCCAAAAGAAGCCTCTGTACGTGTAAAGCTCAAGCTCAGCCCAAGCACACACCAAGTGGGCCCCGGAAGTGGATTTCTTTCAAAAAAGAATTTTTTTTCCTTTTGTTTTCGAAAATTATTCAAAATTTTTAAGAATGAATTCTAGAGTTTCATGGTAACATGTTGAAGCCTGGCTGGCTATAAAGCCATATCCAAATTCTTTTGGATTGATGCTTCCACTTGTCAACATAAAAGGCATGTATATGGTGTTGGATGAAGTATTAGTTGTTGCATGCCTGATTTATATCCTAAAGCTGGCTGGCTATTAAGCCATGTCCAACCCTTGGATTGGAGCTTTAGGCTAACATTGAAAGATTCCTGGAATTCTTATTAAAAAAATTTTGAATTTCTTATTTTCTTTTTCCTATATGTTTTTCGAAAAAAAATATAAAGAAAATACAAAAAAATCATAAAATAAAAAACCAAAATATTTTGTGATTCTTGTTTGAGTTTTGTGTCATGTTTTAAGTTTGGTGTCAATTTCATATTCATCTTGTTCTTGCATTTTTTGAAAATTCATGCATTCATAGTGTTCTTCATGATCTTCAAGTTGTTCATGGTAAGTCTTCTTGTTTGATCTTTAAATTTTCTTGTTTTGTGTTGTATGATGTTTTTCATGTGTATTTTTGCATTCATAGTGTCTAAGCATTAAGGATTTCTAAGTTTGGTATCTTGCATGTTTTCTTTGCATCAAAATTTTTTCAAAAATATGTTCTTGATGTTCATCATGATCTTCAAAGTGTTCCTGGTGTTCATCTTGACATTCATAGTGTTCTTGCATGCATCATTGGTTTTGATTTATAATTTTCATGTTGTGAGTCATTTTGGTTATTTTTCTCTCTCATCATTAAAAATTCAAAAATAAAAATAAAATATCTTTTCCTTTTTTCTCTCATAAATTTTGAAAATTTGAGTTGACTTGGTCAAAAATTTTTAAAACTTAGCTATTTCTTACAAGTCAAGTCGAATTTTCAAATTTAAAAATCTTATCTTTTCAAAATCTTTTTCAAAAATCAAATCTTTTTCATTTTTTATTATTTTTGAAATTTTTAAAATTTATTTTCAAAATCTTTTCTTATCTTTATTTCAAAATTTTGAAAACTTTACTAAAAATTAATGTGATTGATTCAAAAATTTGAAGTTTGTTACTTTCTTGTTAAGAAAGGATCTTTAAATTCTAGAATCATATCTTTTAGTTTCTTGTTAGTCAAGTAATTAAATTTTAATATTAAAAATCAATTCTTTTTCAAAATATCTTTTTTTATCATATCTTTTTCAAAATTTTATCTTTTTAAAAAAAAATTTGATCTCAAAATATCTTCTTATCTTCTTATCTTTTCAAAATTGATTTTCAAATCTTTTTCAACTAACCAACTAACTTTTGTTTATTTTTTTTTATCTTTTTCAAAACCATCTAACTAATTTTAGCTCTCTAATTTTCGAAAATTACCTCCCTCTTTTTCAAAATTCTTTTAATTAACTAATTGTTTTAAATTTTAATTTTAATTTTAATTTTAATTTTAATTCTTCTTTTACTTTTCAAAAATCACTAACCATTTTTCAAAATTAATTTTCGAATTCTCTCCCTCTCATCTTGTTCTATTTATTTACTTATTTACTAACACTTCTCTTCCTCTCAAGAATCTGAACCTATCTTCACCCTTGTGTTTGGATTCTTACCTTTTTCTTCTTACATTCCCTTTTTCATCTACTAACATAAAAGAATCTCTCTACTGTGATAAAGAGGATCCCTATTATTATTTTCTGTTCCCTTCTTTTTCATATGAGCAGGAGCAAGGACAAGAACATTCTTGTTGAAACAGATCCTAAACCTGAAAGGACTCTGAAGAGGAAACTAAGAGAAGCTAAATTACAACAATCCAGAGATAACCTTACAGAAATTTTTGAAAAAGAAGAGGAGATGGCAGCCGAAAATAATAATGCAAGGAGGATGCTTGGTGACTATACTACACCTACTTCCAAATTTGATGGAAGAAGCATCTCAATCCCTGCCATTGGAGCAAACAATTTTAAGCTGAAACCTCAACTAGTTGCTCTACTGCAATAAAACTGCAAGTTCCATGGACTTTCATCAGAAGATCCCTACCGGTTTTTAACTGAGTTCTTGTAGATCTGTGAGACTGTTAAGACTAATGGAGTAGATCCTGAAGTCTACAGGCTCATGCTTTTCCCCCTTTGCTGTAAGAGACAGAGCTAGAACATGGTTGGACTCACAACCTAAAGATAGCCTGGATTCTTGGGATAAGCTGGTCGCGGCCTTCTTGGCTAAGTTCTTTCCTCCTCAAAAGCTGAGCAAGATTAGAGTGGATGTTCAGACTTTCAAACAAAAAGATGGTGAATCCCTCTATGAAGCTTGGAAAAGATACAAACAGATGACCAAAAGGTGTCCTTCTGACATGCTTTCAGAGTGGACCATTCTGGATATATTCTATTATGGTCTATCTGAGTTCTCCAAGATGTCATTGGACCATTCTGCAGGTGGATCCATTCACCTAAAGAAAACACCTGCAGAATCTCAAGAACTCATTGACATGGTTGCAAATAACTAATTCATGTATACTTCTGAGAGGAATTCCGTGAGTAATGGGATGCCTCAAAGAAAGGGAGTTCTTGAAATTGATGCTCTGAATGCCATATTGGCTCAGAACAAAATGTTGACTTAGTAAGTCAACATGATTTCTCAAAGTCTGAATGGATGGCAAAATACATCCAACAGTACTAAAGAGGCATCTTTTGAAGAAGAAGCTTATGATCCTGAGAACCCTGCAATGGCAGAGGTAAATTACATGGGTGAACCTTATGGAAACACCTATAATTCTTCATGGAGAAATCATCCAAATTTCTCATTGAAGGATCAACAAAAGCCTCAACAAGGCTTTAATAATGGTGGAAGAAATAGGCTCAGCAATAGCAAGCCTTTTCCATCATCTTCTCAGCAACAGACAGAGAATTCTGAGCAGAGCACCTCTAATTTAGAAAACTTAGTCTCTGATCTGTCTAAGGCCACTTTAAGTTTCATGAGTGAAATAGGGTCCTCCATAAGGAATTTGGAGGCACAAGTGGGCCAGTTGAGTAAGAAAATCACTGAAACTTCTCCTAGTACTCTCCCAAGCAACACTGAAGAGAATCCAAAAAGAGAGTGCAAGGCCATTGACATAATCAACATGGCCGAACCTAGGGAGGAAGGAGAGGACGTGAATCCCAATGAGGAAGACCTCATGGGACGTCTCTCAAGCAAGAAGGAGTTCCCTATTGAGGACCTAAAGGAATCTGAGGCTCATATAGAGACCATAGAGATTCCATTAAACCTCATTCTGCCATTCATGAGCTCTGAAAACTATTCTTCCTTTGAAGAGGATGAAGATGTAACTGGAGAGCAAGTTGCTCAATATCTAGGAGCCATCATGAAGCTGAATGCCAAATTGTTTGGTAATGAGACTTGGGAAGATGAACCTCCCTTGCTCATTAATGAACTAGATACATGGATTCAGCAAACATTACCTCAAAAGAGACAAGATCCTGGCAAATTCTTAATACCCTGTACCATAGACACCATGACCTTTGAAAAGGCTCTGTGTGACCTAGGATCAGGCATAAATCTTATGCCACTCTCTGTAATGGAAAAGTTGGGGATCATTGAGGTATAGCCTGCCATATTCTCATTGCAAATGGCAGACAAGTCAGTAAGACAAGCTTATGGATTGGTAGAGGATGTGTTGGTAAAGGTTGAAGGCCTTTACATCCCTGCTGATTTCATAATCTTAGACACTAGGAAGGAGGAGGATGAATGCATCATCCTTGGAAGACCTTTCCTAGCCACAGCAGGAGCTGTGATTGATGTTGACAGAGGAGAATTAGTCCTTCAATTGAATGCATCATCCTCTGCTAGTTGTTCTTTTCTTGGCTTTTTGCTGCTTCGAGTTGAGGTATTTAATATTTTTCCACTCCTCAAATGAACAGCTTGGCACTCTTCTGTTATTTGTTTAGATATTTGCTGTCTTGTCTGATCCAATTGTGCTTCCATATTCTTGTTAGCATTTTGAGTGTCTTGTAGCATCTCTTTAACTTCTACTAACTGTGTTGTTAGAAAAAGTAATTGCTGATTAAGTTCAGCAACTTGTTCTGGAGGACTAAGTTCAGTGGATACTGTTTTAGTCTCTTCTTTCATGGAAAACTCACTATTTAAATACAGATGCTGATTTCTAGCAACCGTATCTATGAGCTCTTGAGCCTCTCCAATTATTTTTCTCATGTGTATAGATCCACCAGTTGAGTGGTCTAAAGATATTTGAGCTTTTTCTGTAAGTCCGTAGTAGAAGATGTCTAACCGCACCCACTCTGAAAATATTTCAGAGGGGCATTTCCTTAGCATCTCTCTGTACCTCTCCCAGGTGTTGTAAAGGGATTCATTATCCTCTTGTTTAAAGCCTTGGATGTCCAGCCTTAGCTGTGTCATCCTCTTAGGAGGGAAATATTGATTCAGGAATTTTTCTGACAGCTGTTTCTATGTTCTTATGCTAGCTTTAGGTTGGTTATTTAACCACCTCTTAGCTTGGTCTTTTACAGCAAATGGAAACAGTAATAATCTGTAGACATCCTGATCTACTTTCTTATCATGTACTGTGTCAGCAATTTGTAAAAACTGTGCCAGAAACTTAGTAGGTTCTTCCTGAGGAAGACCGGAATACTAGCAATTTTGCTGCACCATGATAATAAGCTGAGGATTCAACTCAAAACTACTGACTTCGATGGAGGGTATACAGATACTACTCCCATATAAAGCAGTAGTGGGGTTAGCATATGACCCCAGAGTCCTTCTGGACTGTTCATTTCTACTTAGGTCCATAATAGAGAAAGGGAGATGATATAAATTATTTTTTTATTTTATTTTATTTTATTTTTTTATATCGAGATTAAAATAAAGTAAAATAGAATAAATGAAAAATATAAAAAAATTTGAAAATTAGAAAAATAAATAAAGGAAAATTCAAAACTAAAATAATTAATTAATTAAAAAATTTGAAAAAAAGGGATAAGGATTTTCGAAAAATGAAGAGAGAGAAAGTGGTTAGGAGTTTTTGAAAAAGATATGATTTTTAAAATTTTGACCAAATCAACCTAATGAATTCGAAAATTATGAGCAATTAAAGGAAATGATATTTTTTATTTTTGAATTTTATGATGAAAGAGAAAAACACACAAAAGACACAAGACTTAAAATTTTTAGATCTAGTGCTCCTTATTTTTGAAAATTTTGGAGGGAAAACACCAAAGAATACCAAACTTAAAAATTTTAAGATCAAAACACAAAGAAGACTCAAGAACACTTTGAAGACTCACAAGAACAACAAGAACATAAAGAAAGAACACCAAACTTAAAATTTTTAGAAAACCAAAAT
This sequence comes from Arachis hypogaea, assembly GCF_003086295.3. Taxonomy (NCBI): domain Eukaryota; kingdom Viridiplantae; phylum Streptophyta; class Magnoliopsida; order Fabales; family Fabaceae; genus Arachis; species Arachis hypogaea. The sequence continues at coordinate 2,415,322 of NC_092043.1, read as the reverse complement.
AAAATTTTTGAAAACTAAAGAAAAATTAACAAGAGAATACCAAACTTAAAATTTGACATAAGATTTAATCAAAGAAAAATTATTTTTTTTTGAAAAGAAGATGCCAAAAACATAAGCCAACGCTCTAACCAACTGAGTTATGGAAGAAAAGGTATTTTCAAAAAAATCTTTTTGGAATTTTCGAAAATCACAAGAATAAACAAGGAAAGACACAAAACAAGAAAAACTAGAGATCAAACAAGGAAAATTATTTTTGAAAATATTTTAGAAAGAAAGACTCAAAGGAGCAACTATTCACAAGAACATAGACACATTCAATAAATGCAAGGATCAAACAGGAGAGAAGTATTTTTGAAAAATTGAAGGAAAACAAAAAGCATGCAATTGACACCAAACTTAATTCATAAAACTAAACTCAAGTAAAAATAGAAAATTAGTAAGGAAAAATAAGATTTTTGAAAATTTTTGAAAAGAAAATAAAGAGACTCTAAACTAACAAAAGATAATTTTTCCTAATCTAAGCAACAAGATGAACCGTCAGTTGTCCAAACTCGAACAATCCCCGGCAACGGCGCCAAAAACTTGGTGCACGAAAATTACAATCACAATTTTGCAATTTCGCACAACTAACCAGCAAGTGCACTGTGTCGTCTAAGTAATACCTTACGTTAGTAAGGGTCGATCCCACGGAGATTGTTGGCTTGAAGCAGCTATGGTTACCTTGTAACTCTTAGTCAGGATATCAATAATGGTTCTTAGTTTTGATTGCGAAAAATAAAAGAACATGAAATAAATACTTGTTATGCAGTAATGGAGAATGGGTTGGAGTTTTGGAGATGCTCTGTCTTCTGAATCTCTGCTTTCCTACTGTCTTTTTCTTCACGCACTCAAGGCTCCTTCCATGGCAAGCTGTATGTTGGTGGATCACCATTGTCAATGGCTACCATCCGTCCTTTCAGTGAAAAAGGTCCATATACATGGCTAATCATCTGTCGGTTCTCACTTGTGCTGGAATAGGATCCAGTGATCCTTTTGCATCTGTCACTATGCCCAAGATTCGTGAGTTTGAAGCTCGTCACAATCATCCCTTCCCAGATCCTACTCAGAATACCACAGACAAGGTTTAGACTTTCCGAATCTCAGTAATGCTTCCAATTGATTCTAACTTATACCACGAAGATTCTGGTCTCACGGATTGAACGCTCTGTTATCAGGAGAGGCAGTCAAACTCGTGAGCCAGGAACCCAAGAGATATACATTCAATCTAAGGTAGAATAGAAGTGGTTTTCAGGCACGCATTCATAGGTTGAGAATGGTGATGCGTGTCACGGATCATCACATTCATCATATTGAAGTGCAAATGAATATCTTAGAATAGAAACAATGTGATTGAATAGAAAACAGAAATAATTGCATTAATTCATCGAGACACAGTAGAGCTCCTCACCCCCAACCATGGGGTTTAGAGACTCATGCCGTCAAAGATACAAATTCAAATGTAAAAATGTCATGAGGTACAAAATAAATCTCTAAAAGTAGTTTTTATACTCAACTATAACATAGGTTTTTAGAAAATGAGTAAACTAAGATAGATAGTGCAGAAATCCACTTCTGGGGCCCACGTGGTGTGTGTTGGGGCTGAGCATTGAAACTTTCATGTGTAGAGGCCTTCTTTGGAGTTGAACGCCAGTTTGTAACTTGTTTCTGGCGTTTGACTCTAGCTTGCAACTTGTTTTTGGCATTTAACGCCAGAATAGGGCAGAAAGTTGGCATTGAACGCCAGTTTGCCTCATCTAAACTCAAGCAAAGTATGGACTATTATATATTACTGGAAAGTCCTGGATGTCTACTTTCCAACACAATTAAGAGCGCGCCATTTGGGTTTCTATAGCTCCAAAAATTCTATTTTGAGTGCAGAGAGGTCAGAATCCAACAGTATCAGCAGTCCTTTATCAGCCTCTAAATCAGATTTTTGCTCAGGTCCCTCAATTTCAGCCAGAAAATACCTGAAATCATAGAAAAACACACAAACTCATAGCAAAGTCCAGAAATGTGATTTTTTCATAAAAACTAATAAAAATATACTAAAAAGTAATTAAAACATATTAAAAACTACCTAAGAACAATGCCAAAAAGCGTATAAATTATCCGCTTATCACTCACTAACTCTAGTTCTCCTCTATGAAGTGACTAGGACTTGTGAGCTAAAATTAGTGATGTTCAATTGACTTTATTTCATTTGCTCAAGGATAACTAAGTGAGAGCAATGAGCCTGTACCATCACACTTTGGAAAGACAATGAGGATAGAAATTCCATTTCTCACCCCTAACCAAGGCTTTTTATATTGATTATTTTACAACTCTTGCTAATTATTCATTGCTTTAATTTCTAGTTATCTATTTTCCTTGTTCTCAAGCTCGAAAAATCTAATAAATTGCATCTTGTGTCAACTCCTAGGAAAAACGACGCGGGATTTTACTCTCGGTTATTTATTTCATTTGTGACACATTTTAAATTCGATAGCGGAAATCTCGTCGGTTAAGACTGTACTTGCAACGTTGATTTGGAAAAATACTTTTGGTAATTCTTGACCGAAATTTATCCACTTATCAAGGCGGTGGCGATGAGATTGCATGGAGAATAGGATGGCGAAGGCTGTGGGATAGCAATGTTTCTGTTAGTTTAGAATTCCCTTAAGATAGAAAACCCTTTTATAGCTTAAGTTTAATTTTAAGTTGAATCTTTATATTCGGTTTGCAGTTCTAAGATTGTCTTTAGCGTCCCGGAACGTTATATCTTATCTATTGGACACTGTTACCATGTTGAGAACCTCCGGTTCTCATACCATATGTTGTTGTTATTTTTCAGATCCAGGTCGCAATCTACCTCGATGAGTTTGTGGATGGTGACAGAGCGAAGAATGACTCTCTTTTGGTCTTTTGATTATTTTGATATATTTATTCTTTCACTTTTGTATATTGTACTTGTTGCCTTAGATGGCGTCACTTTGAGAGATAAGATGTATGTGTTTATCTTTCAAAAACTCTGTTGTATCTGTTTTAACTAGTCGGCCTAAACTCCGCGGGCAAAGACTTGGTTTCTTTTGGATATATATACACACTCTATTTATCCTATTTATTTGTATCTACGCGTTTAGTTATCACATATGAACGCTTTGTGCTTTTGTATCTCTATTTTCTGCGTCTTTGAGCTTTATTCCTTCATCGGACTTTTAGTATATTATATTTTTTTATTATATATATTATTGTATAAGCTGTAGAACTGTCATGATGCTTTATCATCCTTTGCTTTATGGCTATAGGTATGGCTTATGGTAATAAGGTGTGACAACTTGCACTAGTTATGTATCAGTTGCTCAAAGATAATAGTACATATTTTAATTTGTATTTTATTCGTATTTACCTGTATTTTACTAACAGTACATATGTTATGTGTTTTAACATCATGTGTTGCAAGTGGAGTCATTGTGCACAAAACAAGTGTATACATTGAAGAGCACAACATCTTTTAAGCAAGAAATATATGATATGGAAGAGGCCAGTATTTGTGCTCTATGTATGTTAATGTTAATTATGATATTAATTTTCCAATAATATGTTTCAGTTTGTCTAGTGGCTGTATCAAGGCCTGATCATACCTGACGACCTAGAACTATATTTTCTGCACGTTATAAATTTGCTTCTATCCGGTGAGTGACAAATTCAGAGTAACTAAATCCGGCATGCTTGCACTTGTAAGTCTTAGAACTCTTCCGTATAAATAGCTCATTTAATTGATAATATATTTCTTGGACGAGCGCCAACATAGGAAGGTTTTGGCACCCTTCAACACTAAATTTATGCACTTGACTAGGTTCGTCATCATGTGACTTCATCAATGTCCCTCGTCAAATTCCAATACCTATTGAGAAACTTTGATGTTGTCGCACCATCAGAAATATGTCTCACCTTGCTCTTGTAACTTCTTGTAGTTGATGTTGTATTATTCTACTATCCTTGAATAGCTTACAAATCACAGTGTACATCGTTGTATTAGGCACTGCCAACACATCATAAGTAGAAATAATAGTATCATCAAATACTTATATTGACAACAAGCTTATGCAAGTATGGGTCTTTGAATACCCTTAAGAAGTTGCTACTGATGTGCCTAATGCAAAACATCTACATGCTCTTAGAGGTTGTCAATTACTGTTGCTATGATTTACTGTTGTCCTTATTGACTCATAGTGATAAGAGATTATCTTCACGCCATCTCTCCTAATAATATGCCTTCATAATTACTGAGAAAAAGTATCACACATTAGCAGTCTTTCCCTTCCACGATGCCAAAAGCATTTGACATAATATTTTGGTTTCCTTCTTGTGCAACTGCAATCAAAAGGACACCTTTCTATTTTTCGTAAAGGTGTATGCCGTCGATCTGAACCAGAGGCTTACAATGTCGGAACACTTTAATGCATGGATTGAAACTCTATAATATCAAATGAAGTATCTTGACGCCGTCCACCTCTTCACTCCTGTTATATAGGGGTCGTGTTTCTATTTGGACAACTGAGTCAGACATCTTCTGAACTATTATCGTGTACCATAAATGAAAAGCTTGGTAAGATTATTTCCAACCACCGAAGATTTTTTTGATTGACTTCTACTTTGTCAACTAAGCCTTTCGGTAACTGATGGTGTAGTTGAACGTGGACTGAACTTCCAAAATCATAGACTTCACCTTCAGGATTAGGTTGGTTTCAACCAATGGCCTTATAGCCTCTGCAATAGTGTTTGAGTCCAACTTGCAATGACCCTGTGAAAATTGTTCCCATGGTGCACGTATACCTCCGGTTGTATCTCCGTATCTCCCAACAACCTTTCTTCCGTATCAAGCTAGCTCGAATAAGCTAATCGCATCCATGACCATACATCTTGAATTTTGTATAGAACATCTGTGTCTCGGACTCATACACAGTATGATTGACTCCTCTAGAGATAGTATAGCTCCTAATTGTCGCAACGACTGACTATCTATAACTGTATTTCATTTCGATCCTAAACTCCTCGTCTTTAGGAACAACAATACCTTTAGAAAAAATAAATTGTCACTCATCAATCTATCCAAAATATAAATTAAGAAAAATGTGTTACTCACTCCTCACGTACCTATGTTCGCATATTCGAGGAAATCTGATGGATGCATGGTATCAAGATCCAAGTTACACACAAAAGGTGGAATATCAATGGGTTAATTGACTGCATGTGGAATCACTACGTTTTCCATGACTGCCTCACCTGCCCCATCACCATCCTCACTCTCATCACTGCTTCATGGTTAGCTTCGAAGTCCTCTTTGCTATCACTATTCGTTCCTTCGTACACTTCAGCTTTGTCATCTTTTATATCTGAGTCATGTTGAATCTCATCTGTAGTTATATGTTCAAACTCAACATACAACTCTATCTTCTACTGTTGCACCTGAATTTGCTGGTGAATATAAAATATATGTTGCATACTATATTAGACCGCCAAATACGATAATGGAATTCTTGTATAAAATATTGCTCACCTTCTTTAAGATATCACTCTCTATGCTTTGACAAAGACTGCACTGTAGCTTTGCAAACGTTGTAGTGCAAGGATTCACAAACAAAATCAGATTCTCACACGCAAAACTCACCCCTCATATGTATTTCGTATAATCTCACTATTGTAATACACGAGTATATTGTGTACCCTCCATCATACCACCAACACACTAAAACAACTCTCCTAACAATGAAGTAAAATGACAACGAGCTTTATATTTATAGACAGACCACTCAACACACAAGTCACATGTTGAAATTACATCGAATCAATACATAACACGTGCCCAACACGTTCTATGCGTGCTGGATTAGAGCTTGCCACTGTCTAACACGCGTCCTACTTGCTGGCGCAACATACTATTTGGGTGTTGGACATGCTCTCCCTCCAACTTTCACCCACTTGCAATTACACCAAATTGATCCATTTTTAGCAAAAACACACTCAATATTTCCATATGTACTAAGTTTAAAATTGAAGAGTAGTACATAGCAAGAAATGACAAATTCAAAGTTTGGGTTCCAAGCTCTGCAGTCACATGACAAAATAGAATTTTGAAGTTCAGGACTAGAAAGAAGTTGGAATTTTCAATTGGATTTTCTTTTTTTTGTGCACGTGCTATGTTTACTGAAAATTTACGTTTGATTTTCCTGCACTAAAATACGTAGGAGGACCTTTTATCAATACTCAACGATGAGATACCACAGAGCTAATTTGATTTTCTTTTGGACTTGACCACAGAGCTAATTGAACCGTGGAAACGGTCGTTCTTGAAAGAGAATGACATAATAACCTTTTTTATTTGTCAGAGTGACAAAAATAAATACTGATTTGCATGGTGGGCTATATGATGGGCTTTTTTTCTTTGGATCTCATACTGGGCTAAATTATACGCTAGGTATTTTCTTAAGTTGTTTGTTCGGTTTTACCGATGCACCGAAATTTTGTTCAATAATAGAATCGCAACAATAATAAAAAAAAGTGGATGGGTGGGGCCAGTGTCTTAGATGGAGAAGGAAGAGAGAGAACGTGGGTGGGGTAGAAGTAATGAAGTATGCGTTGGGCATAGTTGGTGCCCGTACCATACCTTGATTACCTTCAAGAATGAACGGCACACGACACCACACTTGAAAACAAAATATCCCGCCCTTCCATTATTACCATCCTATCCTCCTCCCATTCATTTTCTCCGATAAAAATCTCAAATCTTCACTTCTCAATTCTCATTCACTCACTCACTCAGTCACTCTATCTCGTCCCTAACCTAAATCTCTCTCTCAGAGAAGTAACCGCCACAGCGATGAGAGAGATCTTGCACGTGCAGGGAGGTCAATGCGGGAACCAAATCGGCTCCAAGTTCTGGGAGGTGATCTGCGACGAGCACGGCATCGATCCTACTGGAAAGTACAACGGCCAAGCCTCCTCTGATATCCAGCTCGAGAGGATCAATGTCTACTACAATGAAGCTTCTGGTGGAAGGTACGTTCCCAGGGCTGTGCTCATGGATCTTGAGCCTGGTACCATGGACAGCATCAGATCTGGTCCATACGGTAAGATCTTTCGACCTGATAACTTCGTCTTTGGCCAGTCCGGTGCCGGAAACAACTGGGCGAAAGGTCACTACACCGAAGGTGCTGAGTTGATTGACGCCGTTCTCGACGTCGTTCGCAAAGAGGCCGAGAACTGCGACTGCTTGCAAGGTACTTTCATTTCCTTAGCTGTGCTTCTCTGCTTTTAGCTCAGTTTCTCTGTCTTTTGTTTGAACGATCTTCACGATTAAGCTCCCTTGAATGTGATTCGTTTTGAGTAATGTGTGTGATACGATGTGCTTTTAGATTTGTTAAATTTCGATGTAGATATTTCTAGCTATTGATATCGATGAATTTGCTTGATGTGGAAGTTTGATTTTATCAGTATTGTAATGCTCGAGAATTGATCTGGTAAGTTCTAATCGAGGCTGTGAAATTCGACTACTAAGTTTGACTTAATCCGCAAAGAAATCGTTGAATTACTTATACGCCATAAACCATATTTCATAGGTTTATTAATCATTTGTACTTGTTTGACAGAATGATAGAACACTTTCTAAGAGATCCGATTCTCTCTTGTAGAATAAATTATTTTTGGCATTAATGAATACTGTGGGGATCTTGATAAATGGACACCATGAATCGAAAGTAATTGCATCACAAATGACATCTCACTCGGCTTGTTTTCTGGATTGTTTATTCTCTATTTTATCCGTAGATCTATCACAAGAAAAGAAAAAGAAACAGAGAGCGAATAATAGTAGGTCTAGAACTGTTAGCATCGGTTTTTATTTTTTTTTTCTGACAGCTTTCCACTACAATAATTGGTACTCAATCATTTTTCTCAAGTTGGTGAGGCTGAGTTGTTAACATGGCCTCAGTTGTCAGGACTCGTAACAAGGGATGACCAGGGAGGGACCACATTATCTTTTTATGCTAGTGCATGGTTTGTTTCTTCTTCCATTAGTCTATTACCATTAGTACAATTTTTTTGTTCGATTGTCGAAACATGGTTCTTTTGTGTAAATAAACCATGGAACTAAGTTGGATGAATAATTAAATTAAAAGGAGTATGAAACAAACTGATCTGCCTCCGAAAAGAGTTAGAATTGAAATCCACCTGGAACTATATGATAAAGAGTTTATACTATGTCGAATATGGGGATGTGGCTCAAACTCCGAACCTACTGCTAGAGATTCGTTATTCGAATTTTAATATTTTAATTTTGTTTTGAGATTTCAGTATTTTTTTTGAACTTATGGATATCTGTTGCCCTTTATTCTAAATATTATATTTGATTTTATCAGGTTTTCAAGTTTGCCACTCGCTAGGAGGAGGCACTGGTTCTGGAATGGGAACACTTTTGATCTCGAAGATTAGGGAGGAATACCCAGATAGAATGATGCTCACATTCTCTGTTTTTCCATCTCCAAAGGTCTCAGACACTGTTGTGGAGCCATACAATGCAACTTTATCGATACACCAGTTGGTGGAAAATGCAGACGAATGCATGGTTCTTGATAATGAAGCACTTTATGACATTTGCTTCAGGACCTTGAAGCTCAGTACGCCAAGCTGTAAGTATTATCTCATCTGTTCCATATGTTTTAAAAGATTATGCATATAACCAAACAATAATAACCTCTGTTAATTTCTTTTCCTTCGTGGTGTACCTACAGTTGGTGATCTGAACCATCTGATTTCTGCAACTATGAGTGGGGTAACGTGCTGCTTAAGGTTCCCTGGTCAACTGAATTCTGACCTCAGAAAGCTGGCAGTCAATCTGATCCCATTCCCACGTCTTCACTTCTTCATGGTGGGGTTTGCGCCTCTCACATCTCGTGGGTCGCAGCAGTATGTCTCCCTCACTGTTCCAGAACTGACTCAGCAGATGTGGGACGCCAAAAATATGATGTGTGCTGCTGATCCTCGACATGGCCGTTACCTGACGGCTTCAGCAATGTTCAGGGGAAAGATGAGCACGAAAGAGGTGGATGAGCAAATGATCAATGTGCAGAACAAGAACTCGTCGTACTTCGTGGAATGGATTCCCAACAATGTGAAGTCCAGTGTGTGTGATATTCCACCCAAGAATCTGAAGATGTCTTCCACCTTTATTGGAAACTCGACATCAATTCAAGAGATGTTCAGGAGGGTCAGTGAGCAGTTCACGGCAATGTTCAGGCGCAAGGCTTTCTTGCACTGGTACACTGGGGAAGGAATGGACGAGATGGAGTTCACCGAAGCAGAGAGTAACATGAATGATCTAGTTGCGGAGTACCAGCAATACCAGGATGCAACAGCCGAGGATGAGGAGGAGGAGCTCTATGAAGATGATGGTGAAGAGGCTTATAACGAGTAGAATCAAGAATGTTTGCTACCTAAGAGATGTCTCCATTGTAGCCACCTAAATCAATACACAGCTTTACCGCTCATCGTATATCTACTGCCATATGCAATTCTGTATCTCCTTATATTTTTGCTGATTTACTCGTTTAAATGTGTTACATTTCTGGCCTGTCAAACAAAGACAATAGTTTATTCATATATATTTCTATTTCGATTTAATAATATCAAGCATGCAAGTTCATTAGTTTGGTATCATTCCAATTCACATTGCATTTAGTAAACTTGTGGTATTCTGTCATCCTAAAATTGAAAGAAAAGCTACGCCACTTCGCCAACTGGCGTTACCTGCGCTTTTAGAGGAAGCCAAACTTGTACTTAGAACCTCTCACCAGGCCAAAAGATGGGTATCCTTTATTTGTTGCTGTTCCATATTAAGATGGTACAGTTTGGTGATGCTTGTGGGTCGCTAAAACATAAGCAACCGATTTAAAGATCGATATTCTACAAACAAATAGGTGAAAAACACCATGTGAAACTACTGATTTGTTGGGATGTTAATCATTAACTTTTTGAATTAAGAAATCATGCCCTAAAGTCTTGGATCCGTGTTTGTTAATAGTGGTTATTTAATAGAGTAATTAATAAAAAGAAAATAGATATTTATAGTAAGAATTAGTAGGTTAATTAGCTGAAGCAGTAAAGGGTTGTATGAGTTTGTTAGTGAGTGGGAATACATATGCAAGTAATGTATAGTAGGAGTATTCGCAGTGCGGTTTTATTCGGTTTTTTAAAGAAAAGTCATCCGATCCGATGTTATATTAATTGTGCGGTTCAGTTGGTTTGGTTTTTTTATTAAAACCATCCGAACCAAACCAAACCAATTAAATTCGGTTTGGTTCGGTTCGATTTGTTCGGTTTTTAAATTGTTTTGAAAACCTATCCTATTCTAATCATCAAATCATATCTAGGGTACTAAAATAATTAACAATTTCGCAAAATCAATAGATGCAGATGGAACAATGATCAACTTGACTCATAAATCAGTAACAAATTAGCAGAAGCACAAATTAAAATCATTAGCAATTTTGTTGCAAAAACAGGGGAAATAGAACATCAAGAAAGTAAAGAAATACAACCAAACTAATTCCAAAAATTTTGCAAAAATGGTGCACCAATTCGGGGCAATTCCAAACTAAATCAAGAAATAGAACCAAACTGAATAAAAAATACAACCAAACTAATTCCAAAAATGTTCATGTGGTGCACCAATTCCACAAGTTCTTCCTCTTTCACTTTCTCCTTTTCTGCATTAACATTAAATAAACAAAACGTTCAGAATCAACCCAAACCAGAATTTCCCTAAATCAAAACAGAACAACAACAACAACAACAAAGCCTTGTCCCACTAAGTGGGGTCGGCTACATGAATCAAACGACGCCATTGTGCTCTGTCATGTATCATGTCTACAGTGAGACCGTTTACATGTAGATCTCGTCTGACCACCTCATGGATGGTCTTCTTAGGTCTTCCTCTGCCTTTCGCCCTTTGTCCATCTTCCATCTCATCCACCCTCCTGACTGGATGTTCTATCGGTCTTCTTCTCACATGTCCAAACCACCTGAGACGCGATTCAACCATCTTTTCCACAATGGGTGCTACTCCAACTCTCTCCCTTATATCTTCATTCCTTATTTTATCCAATCGCGTATGACCACTCATCCATCTCAACATCTTCATCTCTGCCACACTCAGCTTATGTTCGTGCTCCCCTTTAGCCGCCCAACACTCCGTACCATACAGCATCGCCGGTCTTATAGCGGTGCGATAGAATTTACCTTTAAGTTTTAAAGGCACTTTTTTGTCGCATATAAAACCAGATGCACTCCGCCATTTTGACCAACCTGCTTGGATCCTATGATTTACATCATGTTCAATCTCTCCATTATCCTGTATGATGCACCCGAGATACTTAAAACTTTTAACTTTTCGTAGGGTGTTCTCTCCAATTTTCACCTCTATATTGGAGTTTTCCCTTCTCAGACTGAACTTACATTCCATATATCAAAAATTTCAAATTTAAAAAAGCAAAATCAGAATCAACCTATACCAGAATTTTGCAAGAAAGTCAAGAAATACATTCAAACTAATAAAAAAGCAAAATCAGAATCAACCCTATACCAGAATTTTGCAAGAAAGTAAAGAAATACATTCAAACTAATTCCAAAAATTTTGCAAAAATGGTGCACCAATTCCAAACTAAATCAAAAAATAGAACCAAAAAAGCAAAATCAGAATCAACCCTAAACCAAAATTTTCCTAAATCAAAACAGAACAAAAATTTCAAAATTAAAAAAGCAAAATCATAATCATCCCTAAACCAGAATTTCCTTAAATCAAAACAAAACAAAAATTTCAAAATTAAAAAAACAAAATCAGAATCAACCCTAAACAAGAATTTTCCTAAATCAAAACAGAACAAAAATTTCAAAATTAAAAAAGCAAAATCAGAATCAACAATTCAACAATAGAATCAAGAATAAGGCAACCAAGTGTTCATTACAAATTAAAATCAATAAAAAGACTAAACCAGAATTAATAAAAATAGAATCGGAACAAAACAAACTACCTGAGACTTAGGCTCCATTGCATAGGACGACGGAGGTGCAGGATGGTGAGACGGCGGCGACGACGAACCAAAGACCAGACAGATCAACGACGAACGAGAGACGGACGATGAACGGCGGTTGCTTCGACTGCGTCAGGTGCGTGCTACTGCGGTTCGTCGAAGAAGATAGTGGCTGTTGGTTCGTGGAGGTGACGGCTGCTGGAGAGGTGGTGTGTGGAGCTGTCGAGGCTGAGGGAGAAAGAGAAGCGCTACGAGCTACGAGAAAGAGAGAGGAAGAGAAGAGAGCCGCGCCGCCGCGATGGTGCTGTCCGGCGGCGTCGATGGCAGAGAAGAAGAAGGAAGAGCTTCCGCTGAGATTCAGCGCTACAGAGGTTGAGAGAGAGGGATCGAGGGAGTTAGGGTTTTCTGCTAGGGATGGCTATTGACTGCGGCTGGTTTAGGAGGGAGGCTGCTTTTATAGCAGGGTTTTTAGTAACACCGGTTCGGTTAAAAAACCGAACCGAACCGCAAAAAACTGCACAAATAATTTTTTTCTTTTTTTGGTTTTCCGTTTGTTCGGTTATCGGTTTTTTTGGTTCGGTTGATCGGTTTTGTTCGGATTGGATTGGTTTGAACACTCCTAATGTATAGTGTAAAATGTGAGTACTCATTGGTGATATGAATAGGGTGTTCATGGATCAGATTTAATCTGCAGATATGTAGTATTTATCTGAATTTGATTCGAAAATTGCAGATATCGATCCAATCTGCAAGGCTATCGGATCAGATTGCGAATTTTATGTAAGTATTCGCATATCTGATCTGTGTATCCGCAAAAATAACTAAATAAATAAGTAAATATTATTTTTATGTTTTATTTCATCTAATAATTATCATATATATTATATTATTTTATTTTTATTATTTAAAAAAGTATGTTTAATAATATTTTAAAAGTAAACATATTTAAAAAGTAAAAAAATATTTTTATTGATATTTTTTAATAAAAATAAATTTTTTAAAATATTTATATATTTTGCGGATATATTCGATATTCGATCTGCAAATATGCGGATCGGATCTGATCCGGCTGTTACAAATATTAAGTCATAACTCGGCATTATGAGCCATAACTCAGTAGAACGCATCATAGTTCGGCGTTACGTCATTAATCAGCAACTTACTTTACAACCAGACCCAATGGCTTATATCCTGAAACGCCCAATATAACGGAATGATTCATAAAAGCCTAATCATGACTCTTCAATTTCGAAGACCAACAGAGATGTAACTGACCTTACTTCACCTATAAAGGTATAGTATTCTATCTTATAGACACATTGAATTCTCAATACTGACGTAAGTTTCGGAGTGCCTTTGCAGGTACACTCCCCCCTTGTTCCTTGCTCACGCTTTGCGTAATTGGACATCCCTTCGGAGTAAAGCTTGGACTTCCACGAAGCTCAAAGGCCGGCACCGAAGATAACAACTCGGCGTCGACTCCCAGGGACTGAACTCTCCCTTCAGGTATCCATACAAGAACAATTGGCGCCCACCGTGGGGCCGAGAACATAACTCATTTCATATATCATCGGCCTCGACGTTCTCGCTTGAAGTCATGGCTGAACAATTTCCACCCACACCATCCGAACTCCTTCAAATGGTGACCGAGTTACGGCAAGCCAACCAGCGCATGGCCGAAGAGAACCAAAGAATGCCAAATCAAATTGCTAACTTGAATAACACCCGAATCGAAAACAACAACGATCGGCAAGAAAGGACAGAAGAAGTCGAGCATCAGTCAGGTTTGACACACGTCTCTGAAACTGCTCGACACGAAGAGGAGCAACCCGAGCATAATGAGGAAGTTCGGCCAAACGATGAGGACGACAATCAAGAAAGCTCCCCTGGGCCATTTACGGCCGAGGTGATGAATTTCGTGTTACCCAGGAGGTTCACTCTGCCGAACACCCTAATTCCCTATGATGGGTTAGGTGATCCGAAGAAATACATAAAAAAGTTCACCTCCATAATGATAGTAAATGGTGCATCTGATAAAGTTTTATGTCGTTGCTTTCCATCTAACTTAGACGGTCCTGCAGTTGATTGGTTTTGTTCTTTGCCTACAGGTTCTATCTCTCGCTTTCGAGACCTATCAAAGCCCTTTGAGGAGCACTTTGCTGGATCAGCCATCTACCTACAAGACTCCAATTACCTAAATGCAGTCAAGCAAGGCTAGCACGAAAGCGTTAGGGATTACATGATGCGCTTCACAAAGATAGCCATGAGTATACCCGATCTCCACCCCGAGGCGGAACTGCATGCAATAAAAAGCGGAGTCCGACCAGGGAAATTCCAGGAAACCATTGCTATAGCCAAACCTAAAACTATGGCCGAGTTCTGTGAAAAGGCTAAAGGTCAGATCGACATCGGGAAACTCCGACAAGCTCGGAAAACAGAGAAACCACACTACAGAGACGACGATAAAACACGAGAACACAAGAAGAACTTCAAACCAACTCCGCGATATGAATCCTACACTCAATTCAACACCAAACGCGACGACATCATCAAAGATATAAAAGGCACGGACAAATCAAAATACTACTCTTTCCATCAAAATTGTTAGGAATGGAGTGAGATTTCACTCTAAAATAAAATTAAAAAATATCAAAATTAGCTCATAATCAATTGGTTCGCGTTCTAGTCAAACTTTCAAGTAATCATCAAATCATGTATTTGATGAACAACCAAAGATAGTTTTGGCAATTGACCGTATAGACTAATAATAAGTTACTAGAAACCCTTCCAATAAGGGAAAGGCTATATAAAACTATCAATTTGGCAATTGACAGTTAAGAAATCCTTCACATATGAATGCTTCTACGAAGTCATATATAACATCATCCACTCGAATACCTTACAAGTCTGAGATTAACCTAATCAATGGTGGTACAACTAAGTAAGAATTGGATAAAATTCAACTAGAGCACAATTAATTTGTTTTCAATTTCTTAGCCTTAGAAGACAAAATATAGTCATCGTTAGAGTCATCCTCAGAGCTTGCATCCTCCGCTTTCCGCTTCTTGGACTGCTTCCTTGTGGAGTTTGGGGTCTTCTTCTTAGCAGAAGGTACAGGGGAGGTTGGGCTTTTCTTCTTGACCGTGACGGATCGTGTGCTTCCCTTTGCTGATGCTACAGCTTTAACCGGAGAAGTGAGCTTCGGCTGCAGAGCTTTC